>NC_134404.1:36291622-36902872 GCF_038048845.1 Mixophyes fleayi
TCTCCTCTAGCCATTTACGCATCTTCTCGACAAATACAACTGCACCCTACTCTACTTTAGGGCCTGTAGTTGAAAAAGGAAATTGGTCCAGATATCCAAAAGCCAAACGCTCCTTCCTACACCAAGTTCCTTCATAAGCTCCTGCTGTCTTTAAGGTGTTTCAGAATTTTCAGAATATTACCTAAGAAATCCTTGCTTTAAGCTTACTGTCACGGTTACAAACAGAAGTACAGCTAGGAGTCACGAATATGGTGAAAACACTGTTTATTTGCAGAAAAGTATAAATAGCAGGTAATCGAGACCAATAGTAAATACCAGGTGCAAGCTGATGCAGAAAATAATATGAATGTTCAGAAACCAGCAGGTAAACAGCTAATGCAGGGAAGCAGGAGGTATGAACAGGTTCCAAGCAGGCATGAACCAGAGGAGCAAGGCAGGAGGAAGAATCCACAGGTTGCAACAAGGATATGACATCACAGGATGGGACAACAATAACCAGCAATGTGTGCTGGGAGTGACAGGTATATAAAGGGAAAACCACACCCAGGTGCATGGGATAATTGGTGAACATGAAGGTTAACCCCTAATGCACACAATAAGGCACAATAGCAGCACCTCTGGTGAATGGAGTTACTGCCAATACAAATACAATAATAAGGACAAAAAGGCAGGAGCTGCCATGCAAGGCAGCATGTAATGTATAAGCTGTAGGCAGATCGTGACACTTACAGCCTAAACTTATTGTTATTCCCTGAAACCATTGTTGAGCACTGTCCATACATGTCTAACCGGTACCCTGATGTACCATGACCTCTGACCCCTCTCCAGCTTTTCTCAACATTCTATCAACCTGATCCACAATATGCCAAACACAAGCACTCGGTAGTCAGCAAACTGTTCAGGATTCACGGCCCTGGCTACAGGTGACCCTATCTGCCACCCTAGTCACTGAATAAGGGCCTGAATAATAATGGGGCTGCCGGAGCTATAGATCCAGTTTACCCATCACAGATAGGCACGGGGGTGGATTGTCAACACACATCAGTGTTGACTGTGGCACATCTAGATCCAGAATTTGTGCTTAAAGATGAGTAACTTCATGTAACTGTATGTTCGGCTTTGACAAATACCAGTGCTGGGAAGCTGTTGGCCTACGCAGTTGCTTTCCACTGCATTTAATCCTGCATAGATGGAGCCGGAGCCAAACTGTTTTCACCATAACCGCCGCTGGGCCCTGTAAGTGAGGCCTAGTTATTTTGCATTCACCCCAAAATCATCTTCGCCCCCTGCAAATCACTGACCACACACTGACTGCAATTTAGTTAACGAATAGCAGATGTCTCCCCATAGCTTAACTAGAAGTAATTAATGCAACATGAGAATAATACTACAGAGTATTAAAACAGTAGTGTTAGAGACTACTTACAACTAGACAGTAATATTTTTAATGATGCAAAAAGGCCAACAAGATTACAAATACAAATCACAACCTTCTACAGAGACTTGCCTCAAGAACATAAATTTTAAAGCTATAATCCGCTTTCCTTGCACTGAACTATGTTACCGCATTAAACTATACACTTATCAGAATAAATGTGCGTTTCCGACAATGCCTGGAAAATGAGAAACCTCACTTGAGCTTATACTTAAGATGTAATCTCAGTTAGAAACGCGAAACTGCAGCACTTGGAATTATTTAGGCGATAGCGCACTTTTTATTCTCTCTCACCCGACTTCTCTCACTTACACTCTGAAAATGCAAAGAAACTCCAACTGGTTCCAAATATTACTTGATTAAAATGCAAACTATGTCCTTGCATCAAACTATGTCCTCATGAGAACAAACGCACTTTACAGGAAATTGCCAGGAGAATTAAGCGGCTTTACACATGTAACGCTGACAGTCAGTACACAAACTCACAGAACTAGTTGGTGAAGTTCTTCACCTTTAGCAGCCGCCTTTCCCATAGAGCTTTATACGCTCACCGGTACTCAGATGCCCCCAGTACTTATCTCCAGATGTAGTGTGAGTTTGTGATACAAAACCGTAGCGGCGGGCCAGGAGGCAGCGTAGATGGCAGAGAATGGTCAGGCAAAAGCCAAGGTCAGGGGTCACTAGCAAGCAGGATAACCTGGAAACAGGCCAAAGGTCAGGGTCATGAGCAATATAGCGGGGTTCAAGGCACAGGCAAAATGAATCATGGTCACTGGCAAAGAGGCAAAATCCAAGGTACAGGCAGGGGTCATACACGGCAAAGACAATTCAAAAGGTATACACCAACAGCACAGGAGCAGGTAGCATGCAGTAAACTGGAAGCTATAACCGGCAGGGAGGCTAAGCCCTCCCTGCCTTAAATACTGAATGTGGCAAATCAGAGCCTAGCTCTGAAATTACCCCCAGCCTATGCCTAATGAATAATTCCAATAATCAGCCTACAGGCTAGTAAATGAGTTGCGCCCGCGCCCGACTGTTCTCTGTTGCTGGGACGCGGCGCTATCTCCTACAGCGTCCCGACCGTTGCCTATGCAACGGCCGGGACGAGACCCGGAAGTGACGTCCCGGTCGTCATAGCGACTGCCGGGACACAGGTGAGAGAGTCACGGCGGCTGGGCACCTCCGCGGCTCGAAACAACACAATGTGGTTGAGTGGCTGTGCAACTTAAGATGTAGTTTCAGAAGCAATTTAACAGGCCCTTTCTGAGAGAGCGTCAATCTCCAAAAGCCATTGGCATCTTGGTAGGAAGAGGGGGTGCAATGGGGAGTGCTTGCCTGCCCTTTGGTATGACGGCTGCTCAGCTTACTGACAAATGATTCATAGTTCCCAACTGCTAGATTTCAGTGGACCTGTGTTGCTTCACCCTTCCCCATGTGCCCCTGTATCTCTCCTGTCCTCCATTGCCCCAGCACTAGTAGACACACAGTCATCCATCAGACTGATTAGACAGTATCGGCTACATTCGGATTCACTGCCAGACTGATAGTACAGCCCAGCTCTTAGTATTTTACGTGAGAGATAACCAAATATTCATCTCGTGAGAGCGATTTTCCCACCAGATATGGCTGCTCCGCCTCACTGTGAGAGGCAGCCTGTTGTTGCTGCTGAACCTTAGCCCCATTGTACTTGCCACAGGTAACTAGAGAGAGTGTATGTGTTTGCATGCTGGGGTATAAAATGGCAATCATGATCTGGGGAAGAATAGCTTTGTGGGAGATATGATCTAAGCATGTACCTTGTCTACCAGGCAATGCCCCCTTTAATATGGCACAGGATTTTGTAGCATATGCCCTACCAATGCCTAGTGCTCCAGGATCGACCTGTTCAAAATTGGGCTCCTACAACTCCTCCGGTGAACCCAACTCTGTTGGTATTTCAACCACAGGAAGTGCCCAATGAAGGAGGTCTGGAAAGATTTTCTAAATGGTCCAAAATATCCACAGAACCTTGTGTCCTCAGGGTAATCAGGAAGGAACAGTCCTTCCTTTGATAAAATATAATTTCCAAATTTCTCCTGTTTTAATCTATTGTAGATCTATTTTGGATGAAGTACTCCTAAGATGTATTGTTGTAGCAAAATCATCATAAAAACAATAAAAGTAGGTGTAAGTGCAGCTAGTGGGAGGGACACATTAGTTACATTATACAGTAGGTGGTAGTGCAGCTAGTGGGAGGGGCACATTAGTTACATTATACAGTAGGTGGTAGTGCAGCTAGTGGGAGAGGCACATTAGTTACATGTTACAGTAGGTGGTAGTACAGCTAGTGGGAGGGGCACATTAGTTACATTATACAGTAGATGGTAGTGCAGCTAGTGGGAGAGGCACATTAGTTACATTATACAGTAGGTGGTAGTGCAGCTAGTGGGAGAGGCACATTAGTTACATTATACAGTAGGTGGTAGTGCAGCTAGTGGGAGGGGCACATTAGTTACATTATACAGTAGGTGGTAGTGCAGCTAGTGGGAGAGGCACATTAGTTACATTACACAGTAGGTGGTAGTGCAGCTAGTGGGAGGGACACATTAGTTACATTATACAGTAGGTGGTAGTGCAGCTAGTGGGAGGGGCACATTAGTTACATTATACAGTAGGTGGTAGTGCAGCTAGTGTGAGGGGCACATTAGTTACATTATACAGTAGATGGTAGTGCAGCTAGTGGGAGGGACACATTAGTTACATTATACAGTAGATGGCAGTTGTCAGACGCTGTCCCTGTGCTATGTCTGCCGCACAGAGACGGACGTCTGCTTCCGTTGCCGAGCGCCCGGTTGCCAGGCAACCGAGCGTACTTCCGGGTCGGCGGTCACGCGTTCCGTTGTTTCCCAGTAATTCCGGCGGTGGTGTTTAGCGTCACCACCGCCAATGATTGGATTACAGCTGTATAAAAGCCTCACTATGGCACATGGTGAGTGCCAGAGTATTAGGTCTCATCCTAGCTCCAGCGTTCCTGTGTACCGTTTCCAACGCTTCCTGTGTATTACCCGGCTTATCTGACTACTCCTGTTCTGTGCTCCCTGTGAACTTGACCTCGGCTTGATTGAATACTTCCTCCTGTGCTTCTGACCCCGACCCGGCTACCCTGACTACGGCTTTGGACTTCCCTCTGGCATCTCCTGAATTCTCGGTTTGGACCCGGCCTGTACGACACTGCTTTCATCTACTGCTTCATTGGTTACTCCCTCTGAAGACCGCGACCTGCGTGTTTCCCGCAGCTAAGACCACACTCTCTTGCGGGGGTCCCTGGTGAAGACCAGGAACACGTTAGACTCCGCGCCTCTTTAGTGAGTAGTGCAAAAACCAGTAAGCAAATACCCTAATCTGTGACAGTATACTCTGGCCATGACATCAGATGGAAAAGGTGAACCTACAACTCGGGATCTCATTATCCACCTGGGTCGCCGAGTGGAACAGCAGGAGGCAGATCAGGCTCGTTTACTCCAGTGTGTTCAGGGAATTCTATCTCGCCTGGACTCTCGACGGGCGGAACAGACTCCTCCTACGGAACCATCCGCGGCTCCTTCTCGCTCTGCGGTGGCTCCCGTGGCTCCTGCTCCCCCTCTAGCCGCTACTAGTGGACTGAGGATACCTTCTCCAGATAAGTTTGACGGAGATCCAAAAAGATGTAGAGGGTTCCTTAACCAGTGTGCCATTCACTTTGAGTGTAACTCTTCAGCATTCTCCTCTGAACGTACCAAGGTAGCCTTCATAATTTCGTTACTTAGTGGGCAAGCCCTGGCCTGGGCCTCCCCGTTATGGGAGCACAGTGACCCTTTGCTGGAGGATTCCGGGGCTTTTATTGACATGTTACGGAAGGTGTTCGATGAACCGGGTCGAGTCTCATCTGCTGCATCTAGCCTCTTAACCCTGCGACAAGGTTCTATGTCTGTCGGTCAATATGCCATACAATTTCGGACCCTCTCCTCTGAGCTTCGATGGAACAATGAGGCCCTCATAGCCTCCTTCTGGCAGGGTCTTACTGACCGAATCAAGGACGAGCTGGTTACTAGAGAACTCTCCTCGGAGTTAGACTCCCTCATTTCATTATGTATCCGGATCGATCTTCGTTTCAGAGAGAGAATTTCAGAAAGTTCCTCTACAAGACGGACTCCCCGTTTGGCTCCCCAATTTAAAAATCCCATATCTTCGACAGAAGAACCTATGCAGCTTGGCCGCTCTAGACTTACGTCTGAAGAACGCGAGAGACGGTTCAAGCAGAGATTATGTCTATATTGTGGAGAGTCGGGTCATGTTTTAAGTCTCTGTCCCAAGAGACCGGGAAACGCCTCCTCCTAGACGGTAAGAGGGAGGCCGCCTTAGGAGTCACCGTTTCCACTCCCTACTCCACCTCCAATCCCGAGTTTCTCATGCCTGTCCAGCTTTTGACCATTAAAGGACCCCAGCGAACTTCTGCCTTCGTGGATTCCGGTGCTGCAGGAAATTTTATATCGGCCTCTCTTGCTTCACAGCTCTAATTGACCATCAAAGATCTGCCCCAACCGCTTACCTTCACTGCAGTGGATGGTAACCGTGTCAGCAACGGTGTCATCTCCAGCATCACGAGTGCGGTTCAACTGTTGGTAGGAGCTTTACATCAAGAGTGGATCCAATTCCTAGTGTTACCATAGTCAATTAGCCCACTAATACTGGGCCTTCCTTGGCTCCAGAACCACTCTCCTCAATTTGACTGGGTCCATGCTGAGGTTATTTCCTGGGGCCCGCAGTGTCATAATCAATGTATCTCCTCACCACGTTTTCAAGTTTGTCATACTCAGACGAATTCCAAAACCTGCACATTACCTTCGGTCTATCTAAACTTTAAGGACGTCTTCTCCAACCAAAAATCAGAGATTCTTCCACCCCATCGCCCGTGGGACTGTCCGATTGATTTAATTCCGGGAAAACAGATCTCTCGTGGTAGGACTTATCTCCTGTCCTTACCAGAGACCCAGGCAATGTCACAATACATATCCGAGAACCTAGCCCGAGGGTTCATTAGAAAATCATCTTCTCCGGCCGGAGCAGGATTCTTCTTTGTCAAAAAGAAGGACGGATCCTTACGTCCTTGCATTGACTATCGGCAACTAAACAAGATCACTATTAAGAACCGTTATCCATTACCCCTTATTATGGATCTTTTCTACAAGATTAGTGGAGCCCGCATCTTTACCAAATTAGATCTCAGAGGGGCATATAATTTAGTATGGATCCGTCAAGGAGACGTGTGGAAGACAGCGTTTAACACGTGGGACGGACATTTCGAATATCTAGTTATGCCGTTCAGGCTTAGTAACGCCCCCGCAGTCTTCCAATCCTTCGTAAATGAGATCTTCCAAGACTGTTTATATCACTTCGTCGTTGTCTACTTGGACGACATCCTAATCTTTTCCCAAGATGTTATCTCCCATCGACATCACGTTAAGGAGGTCTTACTTCGATTACGAGCTAACCATTTCTTCTGCAAATTAGAGAAGAGTATTTTTGAAGTTGAACAAATCTCTTTCCTTGGGTACATTGTTTCCGGATCAGGATTAAGCATTGACCCACAAAAGGTATCTGCCATTACCAACTGGCCTCTTCCCCAAGGCACTAAGGGCATCCAAAGATTTATTGGATTCACCAACTATTACAGACAGTTTGTTAAAGGGTTCTCCTCCATTATTGCGCCAATAACCGCGCTGACACGAAAATCAGCCAACCCCAGAAATTGGTCTTCGGACGCCCTGAAGGCATTTAATCTCCTGAAACAGGCCTTTTCATCTGCTCCAGCCCTTTCTCAACCGGATCAATCTGAACCCTTTTTCCTAGAAGTTGACGCCTCTGCTATAGGTGTTGGGGCAGTACTTTTCCAAAAATCCAAAAACGGTTCTCATCTGCCTTGCGGGTTCTTTTCCAAATTTTTTTTATCTCACAAGAAGAATTATGGAATTGGTGACAAAGAGTTACTAGCTATCAAAGCTGCCCTAGAGGAGTGGCGACACCTACTTGAAGGCTCACGTCATCCAGTAACAGTTCTTACCGATCATAAGAACCTGCTCTATATCAGCGAGGCTCGATGCCTCAATCCACGTCAAGCTCGATGGGCATCGTTCTTCGCACGCTTTAACATCATCCTGACTTACCATCCAGGATCCAAGAACATCCGAGCAGATGCTCTATCTCGATCTTTTGACAACACGGATCTCTGTACTCCCCTGGAACCTCTACCCATTCTAACTCCGACCAGGGTTATCGCCCTTACCAAAACTACAGCCAAGACACCCACGAGGGGCTGTTCCTTTTTGGAGCCTAATTTACGAATCAAAGCTCTCCGGTGGGCACATTCCTCCAAATTGGCAGGACACGCCGGTGTTAAGAAAACTTACGAATTCCTTCGTCGGAGATATTGGTGGCCGGCTCTACATTCGGATGTACGAAGTTTTGTGGCTTCCTGTGATATAAGTGCCCGATGTAAGAACCCCAGGTCCTTCAACCACTTCCCATTCCAGATTTTCCTAGGCAAAGCATATCTATGGATTTCATCACTGATCTTCCCCCCCAGCAATGGATGCACCACTATTTGGGTTGTTGTGGACAGATTTTCTAAAATGGCCCATTTTGTACCTTTGTCCGCTGTACCATCCGCTTCTCAGTTGGCTCCTATCTTCATTAAAGAAATATTTAGACTCCATGGATGCCCTCGTGAAATCATCTCTGGCCGTGGAGTGCAATTCGTTTCCAAATTCTGGAGGTCCTTTTGTAAAATACTTGGGTCTGACCTCAAGTTCTCATCAGGTTATCATCCGCAAACCAATGGCCAAACGGAGCGGGTTAACCAAGATCTCGAAGTCTTCTTACAATGTTTTTCTTCAGACAACCAAGCAGAATGGGCTAATCTCTTACCTTGGGCAGAGTTCTCTCACAATGTTCATCATCACTAGTCTACTGGTGCCTCTCCATTTTTTATTGTTAATGGATCCCAACCCACACTCCCAGATTTCTCCGGCCAAGGTTCCTCGCCAGTTCCCGCAGTGGAGGATTTCATGCGGAACCTTTCTCAGATTTGGTCTAATACTAAAACTAGACTCCAAGAGACTTCTCAACGCTATAAGCAAGCAGCAGACCGCCATCGGAGACTGGTTCCTCTCTTACAGGTTCACGACAAAGTATGGTTATCCACACGTAACCTCAAGTTAAGAGTACCTTCTCAAAAATTGGCTCCCCGTTATATTGGCCCCTTTTCCATAACACATGTGATCAATGCAGTAACCTACAGACTCCGGATACCTCCTTCCCTGAAGATCCACAATGTCTTTCATGTCTCTCTTCTCAAACCACTTGTACTCAATAAGTTTGATCAGTCGCCTCATCATCCAGCTCCTGTACGTACCACCTGTGAACTTGACCTCGGCTTGATTGAATACTTCCTCCTGTGCTTCTGACCCCGACCCGGCTACCCTGACTACGGCTTTGGACTTCCCTCTGGCATCTCCTGAATTCTCGGTTTGGACCCGGCCTGTACGACACTGCTTTCATCTACTGCTTCACTGGTTACTCCCTCTGAGGACCGCGACCTGCGTGTTTCCCGCAGCTAAGACCACACTCCCTTTCGGGGTCCCTGGTGAAGACCAGGAACACGTTAGACTCCGCGCCTCTTTGGTGAGTAGTGCAAAAACCAGTAAGCAAATACCCTAATCTTTGACAGTAGTGCAGCTAGTGGGAGAGGCACATTAGTTACATTATACAGTAGGTGGTAGTACAGCTAGTGGGAGGGGCACATTAGTTACATTATACAGTAGGTGGTAGTGCAGCTAGTGGGAGAGGCACATTAGTTACATTATACAGTAGGTGGTAGTGCAGCTAATGGGAGGGGCACATTAGTTACATTATACAGTAGGTGGTAGTACAGCTAGTGGGAGGGGCACATTAGTTACATTATACAGTAGGTGGTAGTGCAGCTAGTGGGAGGGGCACATTAGTTACATTATACAGTAGGTGGTAGTGCAGCTAGTGGGAGGGGCACATTAGTTACTATTTACAGTAGGTGGTAGTGCAGCTAGTGGGAGGGGCACATTAGTTACTATTTACAGTAGGTGGTAGTGCAGCTAGTGGGAGGGGCACATTAGTTACATTATAAAGTAGATGGTAGTGCAGCTAGTGGGAGAGGCACATTAGTTACATTATACAGTAGATGGTAGTGCAGCTAGTGGGAGGGGCACATTAGTTACATTATACAGTAGATGGTAGTGCAGCTAGTGGGAGAGGCACATTAGTTACATTATACAGTAGGTGGTAGTGCAGCTAGTGGGAGGGGCACATTAGTTACATTATACAGTAGATGGTAGTGCAGCTAGTGGGAGAGGCACATTAGTTACATTATACAGTAGGTGGTAGTGCAGCTAGTGGGAGGGGCACATTAGTTACATGTTACAGTAGATGGTAATGCAGCTAGTGGGAGGGGCACATTAGTTACATTATACAGTAGATGGTAGTGCAGCTAGTGAGAGGGGCACATTAGTTACATTATACAGTAGGTGGTAGTGCAGCTAGTGGGAGAGGCACATTAGTTACATTATACAGTAGGTGGTAGTACAGCTAGTGGGAGGGGCACATTAGTTACATTATACAGTAGGTAATAGTGCAGCTAGTGGGAGGGGCACATTAGTTACATTATACAGTAGGTGGTAGTGCAGCTAGTGGGAAAGGCACATTAGTTACATTATACAGTAGGTGGTAGTGCAGCTAGTGGGAGGGGCACATTAGTTACATTTTACAGTAGGTGGTAGTGCAGCTAGTGGGAGGGGCACATTAGTTACATTATAAAGTAGATGGTAGTGCAGCTAGTGGGAGAGGCACATTAGTTACATTATACAGTAGATGGTAGTGCAGCTAGTGGGAGAGGCACATTAGTTACATTATACAGTAGATGGTAGTGCAGCTAGTGGGAGAGGCACATTAGTTACATTATACAGTAGGTGGTAGTGCAGCTAGTGGGAGGGGCACATTAGTTACATGTTACAGTAGATGGTAATGCAGCTAGTGGGAGGGGCGCATTAGTTACATTATACAGTAGGTGGTAGTGCAGCTAGTGGGAGGGGCACATTAGTTACATTATACAGTAGGTGGTAGTGCAGCTAGTGGGAGGGGCACATTAGTACATTATACAGTAGATGGTAGTGCAGCTAGTGAGAGGGGCACATTAGTTACATTATACAGTAGATGGTAGTGCAGCTAGTGGGAGGGGCACATTAGTTACATGTTACAGTAGATCGTAGTGCAGCTAGTGAGAGAGGCACATTAGTTACATTATACAGTAGGTGGTAGTGCAGCTAGTGGGAGGGGCACATTAGTTACATTATACAGTAGGTGGTAGTACAGCTAGTGGGAGAGGCACATTAGTTACATTATACAGTAGGTGGTAGTGCAGCTAGTGGGAGGGGCACATTAGTTACATTATACAGTAGGTGGTAGTACAGCTAGTGGGAGGGGCACATTAGTTACATGTTACAGTAGGTGGTAGTGGAGCTAGTGGGAGGGGCACATTCCTTACATTTTACTATAGATGGTATTGTAGCTTTCAGTGGTACGAGATTATAATTTGAAACTTTACAACTGCTACTTAGGTTCTATGACCACAAGTTTTATTTAGGTTTAATGTTTTTGACTTTTAGGTCCTTTGGTTCAGCACTAAATCTACTATTTCCCAATATTCCAAAGCATTGATTATACCTAGGACTAATAATAGAATTAAAATATAATTTTTTGCAGATGTTGCACATATTTTGGTGAAGTGTTATCTGTTAATGCCCAACATTCGCCCACGTCTTCCCATTGCTTACTTGTTCTGTCATTTTCCTGCACACATCCATACAGAGTTCTATAGAAATAGGTGCACAGAATTTCTTGACATCACAAAAATGCTTGTGGAATGTTCACATTGTACGAAGTTTTTTAAATAATACCTCCCAACTGTCCTGATTTAGACGAGACATTCCTGATTTGAGGGCACTGTCTTGCTATCCCGATCAGAACTGTCTTGTCCCACAGGTGGGAAATTTGGGAGGTATTTCCCAGTCACTGCTGTTTTGAATGGCAGAGAAAGGCAAGTCAGATGCTTGGATGTATAGGGAGAGGAATCAGTAGCAGAAAGAAAGAAGTAATAATACCACCACTGTATAGGTCATTGGTACGGCCTCATCTAGAATACTGTGTTCAAAAAGAAAAAATGTGTAGATACATGTAGTAGGCACATCAGAGTTGGCTAAGTGGTTAGCACTTCTGCATTACAGCACTGGGGTCTTATCTGTGAGGAGTTTGTATGTTCTTCCCATGTTTGCGTGGGTTTCCTCCGGGTGCTCCGGTTTCCTCCCACACTCTAAAAACATCCTGGTAGGTTAATTGGCTGCTATCAAATTGAGCCTAGTCTGTCTGTGTGTGTGTCAGACGCCGTCCCTGCGCTTCCTCGTTAGGCAGGGACGGACATCTGTCTCTTCCTGAGCGCCCCGTTGCTAAGCAACGGGGACGCGTCTTCCGGTGGCGAGGGACGCGCTTCTGGACTTCCTGTCGGCAGTCAGAGCAGCTGACCGCCGCTCCGCTGCCACCAATGAGGATTAACCACTTCCTATTTATACCCTGCTCTGACACCATTAGGGTGCCAGAGCAACTAGTTTATCTAGCCTCCAGCGTTCCTGTTACTTATCCTGTATCCTGCCTGTTTGACTTCTGTTACTGACCCGGCTTCCTGACCTCGCCTTTGGATTCTCCTTTGTCTTGTCCTGCTACTCTGGTTTGACCTCGGCCTGCTGACTATTCTCTGCCTCCTGATTTGGTACCTTCTTTGCCCGTTTGCATTTGACCCTGCCTGTACAACTACGGATTTCCCTGTTACCTCGCAAGTAGCTACCTGGGAGGGCCGCGACCTGCACGTCGCTCGCCGCGAAGTCCAAACTCCCTTGCGGGAGTCCCTGGTGAATACCGGCGGCGTGTTAGACTCCGCACCTTCTTGTGTAGTAGTGCCAATACTTGCAGGTACTGAAGTCACCACTGTGACAGTGTGTCTGTCTCTGTCTGTATGTGTCTGTCTGTCTGTTAGGGAATTTAGACTGTAAGTCCCAATGGGGCAGGGACTGATGTGAGTGAGTTCTCTGTACAGCGCTGCGGAATTAGTGGCGCTATAAAAATAAATGGTAATAATAAAAAGATGCTTCACCCCGTTTTAGAAAAAAATCTCAAAATCTTTTAATTTCTCACTCAGAATAGAAACACAACATAGTGTAATATGTCACACATCATTTTCAAATAGTTCCCAAAGATAATGAATAAGAGGTTCCAAACAACATCGTGAAATCCTTATGAGAAAACACCAAAAGAGAAAACTTGTGTTCTTCCAGCACACCTTGTCCCCACTTATGCATACAATGTTTCCGATTGTTATGAGCCTTCAATCAAAGACAAATCTTTCCTTCTCTTTCCTCCGTTTGGCAACCGCAACTCCCTCCACATTGAATACAAGATAGAGAAGGGAGATCTAGTGCATTATCTTTTCAATCGTGTGTATCATAAAAATGCTTGCAAAGTAAAACATAATAAGATACAATCCAACAACGTATAAAAGGGACTCGTACCGGACTCCACCAAAACCAGGCAGTGATATGTATCAAGTCCAGGTTTTCTGGAGGTCAGGTCTGGTCCCAGCTTCCAACGCGTTTCAACTCGCCGCAAGTCTTTTTCAAGGCTGATATGATTTTTAAAACTTTCATGCATGTTATATATAGGGTTGGAGTTTACCATAGGTTAAAAAATTAAGCAGACTAGATGGGCCAAGTGGTTCTTATCTGCCGTCAAATTCTGTTTTTGTGAACAGTGGTGAACGGGTGGGCATGGCAATGAATAATGTTTGGAGGGGCAGTTTAGCACTCTGAAGCGTCCCCATTGAGACGGGTCACACCCCTTCTCCCAATATGAAGAAGAGGTAAGGTTGGGAGGTATGGTAAATGACTCTATACTTGCTTATATATAAGTTGGTACAATGAACAAACATGAAAGCATGTACTATATTAATCCCTGTGATTAAGCCCCCGTTCCAGTAATCCAACACACTGGACCTTACTGTAGAAAAACAGAGGTAACAAATCACACGGTGATCCCTCTTCCCCCAATGCCACTGGCTGTTAGTACAGAACACGCTCTCTCTGCTTATTTTGGCAGAGAGTTAGTTATAACTCAGAAGTCTCATCGGAGCACGTAGAATATTTCACCATCTAATTTGGGGATTAGTGCAGAGCTATACAACTTTGACTTCAACTTCAGTTTTAAAAACTTTTAATTTTATTATAATGTATTCTGCATGTCTTTACAGCCTAGGTCTGCTCTGTGACAGAGACCCATGGCAGCGAGTGGCTCACCAAAACCATTACCATATAACTAACTTTCACAGTTAGAGAATAGTTACGTTCAGACATTGTCATGATAATTCGTCAAAGTCTGATAGTTTTGTTCTTAAAATAATTCTTATTGGCAGTAGTGAAATGACATTCTTATCGCCACGGGAATCTGTTAAAGTTCTTCTAAACTTAAATAATGAAAACTTTCATTTTTAAACTCCGCGTAAGAGGTCTTTATTCTTAGGGTGATAAACTTTATCTATTTACTGACTTAACGTTAGTGCTGCAGGTTTTGTTTACTGGGAGGTGTATTGAGGTTAGGGTGTTCCAGGCTTGTCAGTCCATTTATCAGTATGCTATGGTCATGGGGATAGGGGGTAGAAGTAATACAACATTTAACAGTGAAACAACTATAAAGAGAAGAAAAAAATCATCATGAAAATGGAAAACAACATTGTGTTCTATGTTTTTTCCAATTTTGCAATTTTTTAAATTGGGTTAAGGGGAAGGGTAGATAGAAAAGGATAGGTGCAGGGCCTCATCAGCCGATAGGCTGACCAGGCTGCAGCCTGGGGCGCTGGAGCCAGGGGGGCGCAGCGTCGCCAAGATGATGTTTTTTTCTTCTCTCTAAAATGGGGCAGATGGAGTCATCGGGACAGCCCCTGGTCTAAAGGAGCGGTCCCGACTGTCACTATCACATGACAGGCAGTCTGGCAGTGATCGCTGCTAGCTGCCTGTCAGTGTGGCTGCGGGCGCTTCTTACTCTGGTCACGTGAGATCAGGACTTCCACATCTCACGTGACCCCAGTAAGAAGCGCCCGCGGCTGCACTGACAGGCAGCTAGCAGCACTCGCTGCCAGACTGCCTGTCATACACAGCGCTGAAGAGAGGACTCCACAGTAGGTAAGTCCGTTCTAATGTCTCGTGGGGAGGGGCGGCAGATGGGCAGGTGAGGTGGCTGAAGGGGGCAGGTGAGCAGGCTGAAGGGGGCAGGAGAGGTGGCTAAAGGGGGCAGGTGAGATCGCTAAAGGAGGCAGGTGAGGTTAAAGGGGGCAGGTGAGGTACCTAAAGGGGGCAAGTGGACAGGCTAAAGGGTGCAGGTGAGGTGGCTAAAGGGGGCAGGTGAGATGGCTAAAGTGGGCAGGTGAGGCTGCTAAAGGGAGCAGGTGAGGTGGCTGAAGAGGGCAGGTGAGCAGGCTAATGGGAGCAGGTGAGTTGGCTGAAGGGGGCAGGTGAGGTGGCTAAAGGGGGCAGGTGAGGTGGCTGAAGGGAGCAGGTGAGGTGGCTGAAGGGGGCAGGTGAGCAGGCTAAAGGGGGCAGGTGAGGTGGCTAAAGGGAGCAGGTGAGGTGGCTGAAGGGGGCAGGTGAGGTGGCTGAAGGAGGCAGGTGAGCAGGCTAAAGGGGACAGGTGAGGTGGCTAAAGGGGGCAGGTGAGATGGCTAAAGTGGGCAGGTGAGGCTGCTAAAGGGAGCAGGTGAGGTGGCTGAAGGGGGCAGGTGAGCAGGCTAATGGGGCAGGTGAGTTGGCTGAAGGGGGCAGGTGAGGTAGCTGAAGGGGGCAGGTGAGGTGGCTGAAGGGGGCAGGTGAGGTGGCTGAAGGGGGCAGGTGAGCAGGCTAAAGGGGGCAGGTGAGGTGGCTAAAGGGAGCAGGTGAGGTGGCTGAAGGGGGCAGGTGAGGTGGCTGAAGGGGGCAGGTGAGCAGGCTAAAGGGGACAGGTGAGGTGGCTAAAGGGAGCAGGTGAGCAGGCTGAAGGGGGCAGGTGAGGTGGCTAAAGGGGCAGGTGAGGTGGCTGAAGAGGGCAGGTGAGGTTGCTAAAGGGGGCAGGTGATCAGGCTAAAGGGGGCAGGTGAGGTGGCTAAAGGGAGCAGGTGAGGTGGCTGAAGGGGGCAGGTGAGGTGGCAAAAGGGAGCAGGTGAGGTAGCTGAAGGGGGCAGGTGAGGTAGCTGAAGGGAGCAGGTGAGCAGGCTGAAGGGGGCAGGTAAAAAGGCTAAAGGGGGCAGGTGAGGTGGCTAAAGGGGGCAGGTGAGGTGGCTGAAGGGAGCAGGTGAGGTGGCTGAAGGGGGCAGGTGAGGTGGCTAAAGGGGGCAGGTGAGGTGGCTGAAGGGAGCAGGTGAGGTAGCTGAAGGGGCAGGTGAGGTGGCTGAAGGGGGCAGGTGAGGTGGCTGAAAGGGGCAGGTGAGCAGACTAAAGGGGGCAGGTGAGTTGACTAAATGGAGCAGGTGAGCAGGCTGAAAGGGGCAGGTGAGGTGGCTAAAGTGGGCAGGTGAGCAGGCTAAAGGGGGCAGATGAGGTTGCTAAAGGGGGCAGGTGAGGTGGCTGAAGGGAGCAGGTGAGGGGGCTGAAGGGGGCAGGTGAGGTGGCTAAAGGGGGCAGGTGAGGTGGCTGAAGGGAGCAGGTGAGGGAGCTGAAGGGGGCAGGTGAGGTGGCTGAAAGGGGCAGGTGAGCAGGCTAAAGGGGGCATGTGAGGTGGCTAAAGGGGGCAGGTGAGCAGGCTAAAGGGGGCAGGTGAGGTGGCTGAAGGGAGCAGGTGAGGTGGCTGAAGGGGGCAGGTGAGGTGGCTAAAGGGGGCAGGTGAGGTGGCTGAAGGGAGCAGATGAGGTGGCTGAAGGGAGCAGATGAGGTGGCTGAAGGGGGCAGGTGAGGTGGCTGAAGGGGGCAGGTGAGCAGGCTAAAGGGAGCAGGTGAGGTAGCTAAAGGGGGCAAGTGAGGTAGCTGAAGGGGCAGGTGAGGTGGCTGAAGAGGGCAGGTGAGGTTGCTAAAGGGGGCAGGTGAAATGCGTTCCAATAGGGTAAAGTACCTAAACGTTTGTAGTCTAGTCAAAGACTCACTTACATTAGTGGTGCAAAAAGGATTAATTGCAACAGGGCTCAAGGCAGCTTGGTTTCCTTTGTGAAATCAGAGGCATCACCTGTATAGCAGTTGTAGGATGCTTTGCAAAAGGTAATTGCAATATTGTGACTGCAAACACTCACGAGACCTCTGACCTAAAAAGACTTGAATAATAACTAAACAGACTGCACCAGTGTCCTCACGTCTGGGGGACCTTAGCTCTGATTAAAATAATTTCACTGTCATTTTTTCCTATTGCCCACTAGAAAAGTCAGTGATTATCCTACAGTGGTAATTTCTAAAATGATTTATGTTGGACCTCATGCCTACGACCAATAACATTAAAGCAACTCTTACTATTTTTTGTTTCAGCTACAGTATACATTTCTTTTACTCAGTTGCAATCAATTAAAAATCCCAGTAATAAAGTAGAAGGAACGTGTGCACACTGAGTTCACTGATATGCATACTGGATTTGAACCTGAGCTAGACGAAGACAGCAGAACTTTAAAATGTATTCCATTAGAAAAAAAGTAGCTCTCTGACACCAGGTAGTGTAAAGATAAAATGCAAATGAGTCAATGGAAAAATATGGTTTCATGGAGGTACCGCTACAGTGATACAGGCATTAATTAGTTATAATAGGTCCTACTATATCGCACTGGGAAAGAAGTGAATGGCAGGTACATAAGTCCTAGATTTCTGTCATTTGTATCTTAAAACACCAGGGAGATTGTTTGCGCCTAAGGAAATGCTTTTCAAGATGTATTTCTCAGCTTCAGGAAAGGCTGGTAAGGCAGGGTCCCTGGGGTTTTGAATGGAGATAATAGGGTGGGCTCCACACAAAAGGCCCAGTCCGGGTCTTCTGGTCTGCAGGCTCACAGGAGACTAATTAGGAGCTGCACCTGAGGGGTGTCTGTCTAAGGTTGCAGCTCTGCCTCAATCAGTCTCTCACTGTCTGGGGAGAATGTGAGATGGCTCCTGAGAGAAACTGCAACTTTGTCCTGTGAGTTCCATTTTGCTTGCTTTAAGTGAGGGACACTAGGCCCCTCACTCTAGAGAGGGAATACCTCTGTATTAGCTAACAGCTGGACGGCTAGGATTTTATGTTTGTGTTCTGTTTGCAAACTGGTGAATAAAACTAGCTGAGGGTATTGATCCTAAAACACTGGATTCATGTGATCTCCTGGCTGAAGTGCAACCGTCCACCCCAGAGGGGTATATATATATATATATAAACAAAAACAGACATAGATCCTCTGCACTCACCATGTACAGACTGGGGTGCAAGGGGGGGTTGCCCACATTTTATAGACAAGAAAACCGGGATACTCTGCACTCTCCAAACACATAATTATACAGTACTTGGTATAGCATTAATTATGTGTTTGGGGAGTGCAAAGTATCCATGTTTCCTTGTCTATAAAATGTTGGCAACCCCCTCTTGCACCCCAGTCGGTATATGGTGAGTGCAGAGGATCTATGTCTGTTTTTGTTTATATAAGTCCCATGACTCTTGCACCCCATTTTCTACATTCTTTACATTTATTAATTCCAACTTGTGTCAGGTGAGTCCCAGGTGTCCCATGGTTGATAGTGCTTGGGAAAGAGTTGCCTTTAAAAGCTGTGTGCAGGTAAGCCTTAAGCCCAGATAAAGTAGCATAGCATTTGATCATGTTAGGACTGACCAGATTGGGAAGACTTTGGCGTGAGTTGGTCAGCTTAACATATATTGCAATATGTGGAACTAACATTCCCTGTTTTTAATATAGAACAGTACTTGGTATAGCATTAATTATGTGTTTGGAGAGTGCAGAGTATCCCTGTTTTCATATATATATATATATATATATATATATATATATATATATATATATATACATATACAGTTAATTTGACGAAATTACTTTTGATCCACTTTCACTTGTCTTTTTATTCACTCGAGTCAGTGATTTGGGGTTTGAGAAAACATTTCTTTTATTCACTGAAGGTTAACAAAGTACAGTTCTCTACTTCTATAATATAACTGTACAAATATTATCTGACAAGGCATTAGAACCCAGCTCTCCAATTCTTAGGCAAATAACCTTTGCTAGACATTACTTCAGGAATATATACTGTCTGTCTCTGTAAGGCCTTTCCTGGAATATTCCAGCATTGCAGCCACCACCTACCAGCCTGTGAACAAGCAATATATGGTCATTTAAATCTATTGCCCCCCACTTCCTGTGCCCAAGAACATGTTTCCTTAGTGAGTATCTGGGAGCAGTATTACTGAACTGCTGACCCTTTCCAGTCTTATTCCTGTTCCAGAACCCATAGTCTTTACCTGTTCCAGCAGTTACCTTTATTATCTTTTCCTAGTCTATCTCTCCAGCTTCCTAACACCTCACTAATCCCATGCTTGGCAGATAAGAAACACTTACAGTAGCATGCCAATATCATATATAGGAAGGAACTGCAGCAGCACAGTCGTAACATGCACTCAGCCTGTTTATTACAAGTTGATTGGTTGTTTCATCTCCTACTATATGGACAAGAGTATTTGGCCACACCTGTCAATTATTGAATTGAGGTGTTACAATCAGACCCGTTGCCAGAGATGTATAAAACTAAGCACCTAGCCATGCAGTCTCCATTTACAAACATTTGTGATACAAAATTGATCTTTCTGAAGAGCTCAGTGACTTCAAGCGTGGTATTATGAGCTTTGCCATAAGACGGTTCATGAAATTTCATCCCTGATGGATATTCCAAAATCAACTGTGATATTATTAGAAAGTGGAAGTGTTTAGGAATAACAGCAACTCAACCATGAAGCTTAAGACCAAGTAAAATCACAGAGCGGGGTCAATGACTGCTATGGCGCATGGTGCGTAAAAGTCGACAACACTCTGCTGATTCCATAGCTGAAGAGTTGTGAATTTCCTCTGGCATTAATGTAAGTACAAAAACTGTGCGGAGGGAGCTTAATGGAATGGGTTTCCATGGTCGAGCAGCTGCATGCAACCCTCACATCCCCAAGACCAATGCCAAGCATCGGATGGAGTGGTGTAAAGCACACTGACACTGGGCTGTGGAGCAGTGGAAACGTGTTCTGTGGACTAATGAATCACACTCCTCTGTTTGGCAGTCAGATGGACGAGTCTGGGTTTGGTGGATGCCAGGAGAACGTTACCTGCCTGACTGCATTATGCCAACTGTGAAGTTTGGTGGAGGAGGGATAATGGTATGGGGCTATTTTTCAGGGTTTGGGCTAGGCCCCTTATCTCCAGTGAAGGGCAATCTTAATGCTTCAGCATACCAAGTCATTTTGGACAATACTATGCTTCCAACTTTGTGGCAACAGTTTGGGGAAGGCTTTTTTCTATTCCAACATGACTGTGTCCCAAGAACTACAAAGCAAGGACTACAAAGACATGGTTTTATGAGTGCGGTGTGGAAGAACTTGTCTGGCCCGCACAGAATCCTGACCTCAACCTCATCGAACGCCTTTGGGATAAACTGGAATGGAGATTGCAAGCCATGCATTCTCGTCCAACATCAGTGCCTGGCCTCATAAATTCTCTACAGAATGAATGGGCCCAAATTCCCACAGAAATACTCCAACATCTTGTGGAAACCTTCCAAGAAGAGAGGAAGCTGTTATCGCTACAAAAGGGGGACCAACTCCACATTAAAGTATATGTATTTGAATACAATGTCATTACAGTCCCTGCTGGTGTAATGGTCAAGCATCCGAATAGCATATAGCGTATTATTGGTTGTGAGAATTCAGAACAGGAGAAAGGATGGATTCTCACACAGCCTGTCATAGAACAGGCTGCTAGAAACTTTCAGAGAGCCTTTCAAGTGATAGTTTACATAGGTAGAAGCATTATGGAGTATGTAAGCCACTATATTTAGGCTCTGATGGTCATAGTGAATATCACTCAAGCATCTTACGCACATTTTTTTTATGTACGTGAACTGTAGGCAACGAACATTGGGGGCATTCCTGATCTTGGTCCTCAAGTTACAATAATAACAAAACTTAAGACTTTAGTTGTAATAATTCTTGTAGAATGTGATGTTGCGTCTCTCTGACAAAGAGCTCCTGGCAAAGGTATCATTTTTGCCAAGGTCCTAGACGTAGTAATTAACAAAATGTACAAAACTGTCTGGCGGAATATTCTACATTTGTTGGAGAAATTTCACACCTTTGTTTGATAGAATTTGGCCTTCGCACCCCAACCACAAAGTTAAAGGACTTATCTGACTTCCTCCAAGTTCTATTTATTGACTATAAATTCTGTGAAATGCAAACTTACAAATACAGTGCGGATTGGCATACTGCGGAGTGGTGAAGCTAGAGCGGAATTCAAAAACTTTATTACAGCTAATCCCATACACTAATGAACCCTCCCAAGTGCCCTCTTGCAACTAGAATGTAAGCTCTAATGAGTAGGACCCTCCATACCCTTTGTTTTCATGTCTGTATTTATTTTGTCTGCCTTGCATGTCCTTATTTTATGTATGCCCTGGTTTTCCCACTATCCAGTGCTGTGGAGCACCGTGGAGCCTTAAAATGTATGATAATAATAATGATAATACGAGTAATCATTCGGGAGAATTCATTGCTGACCAATACGGCATCTCTATATCTAAATTGAGCGGAAATTTTAGTAAAAACTCTGATGCAACTGTTCCGGAGACAAATCGCGGCACCTCCCGGTCAATTAAATTCCCCCATAGAGACCAGTTCACACCCTGAATGGGCTTCCAGATGACTAAATTGGAGGGTGTCCTACTGCAACACTCGATTAGCATCACTGTACATAATCAGCTTACTGCAGACAATAACATTTTAGAAGGAATGTATTTTTCACTTTGTGTAGGTTGCTCAGTGCATGTTAACAAAAAAAATGACTTTCTAACTCCTCCAAAACCACAGAGAATGACATTTCCAATTTTCCTTGTACCTCTATCCATTCTGACAAAGCTGAGGATAAAAGAAACTATTTGAGCATGGTCAGTGGCACCAAACAAGGCTGATATGAAAAATACCTAAGAGGTTTCCAGTCTTGACCTTAAAAGTACTGTATCTACTAATGAGGCATTATCTTGATTATACAGTGCAGAGTTTGGTCAACAGTTCACCAAGTAAAAGCAAACAAAAACCCAAGCATTTTGGAACCGGTAAGAGTTCAGAAACAGGAAAAGAGAATAGACGATATTAAAATGCCAGCTAAATAAAGGTTTTTTTCTGCAAAAAAAGAGCTAATAGCCGGGGATATGTCAACAGTGCATAAATGGCAAGTTCACTACAGAAAATATGAGAATTCTTTTCCATTGAAGGGAACAATTTTTTAAAGTACAAGTATAGAGAAAATGGTACATAAAGAACAACTGGTAAAATCCAGAACAACTTATTAAGGAGTTGGACACAAGTGCATTTGAGCTGTGCAAATGGGAACTTTGCATACATGTGTTGCACTGTGTCAGTATTTTGAGCTACGTGTGTCTAACAATTGTGGCCCCTCGCTCTTCAAGAGCTGGATCAGGGGCACTGACATGGAAGTGCAGTACAATAAGGGGATGCAGACACAAGGGAAGTATATTTACTCTAGATGCATCTATATACTAGATATAGCTTATGAAACTCTAAATAAAGATGTAGAAACATGAGGGTGCAGATGAATATTTGTTCTGCATTTAGCTTTAAATAACCCCATAAATGCTTGCTTTTATCGGTGTGGCTGAAAAACATGCTTAGTTGCTATGTATAACAAAGATATAGCTATATGTACATTTCCTCCAGGCTTCGGCCTGGCATCCCTTAGGCGCTCATTATCGGTTTAATGTCATGGTCCTGTGTGAATCTGAACTTCTTTTTTGCTCACATTACTATAAATGTTACCACTCTCCTCTTTGTCTAAGGCTAATCTTATACTGTGTTAATTTTTTCTAAGGTATTCTTGTGGTACCTTAAGCTGGGTACACAGTACACGGTTTTCGTCCAATATTCGGCTGAATCAGCCGACATACGACCGCTCGTTCAAAAGTCGGGTCAGTGTGTGCAGTGACACGATGGTCGAAAGTCTTCCCAAATGGACGATTGTCGCCTCATTTGGTTGGTCGTACCATTTAATATTATCGTTCCAATCTCGTTTCCGCTGTGTAGTGTGTATAAACTTCCGACCGATCCACGACAATCCTCTGATACTTCCTCGACCTGGGGGGCGTGTGTATGTAAATTTTTTATGTCAATCCTAATCCCACGTGGTGCGGAATCCGCACATCACTGACTAGTGTTTTGTATCGATGTATATTGCACCTGTCTGGCTGCAGACCATTACACTTGTGTAAAGCACGTGTATTATTCATATTTACTCTTTTTACACTTATACCTTTATAACCTATTAAAGTTATATTAACCTTGATTAACTTATAATTGTGAAGAACCCAGAATAAACCACACAGTGTTCAAGTAACATTTTTATTGCAGGAAAAAAGTACAAAAATTTTAACACACACAGAAAGATCCGCATGAGAGGTGAGCGCGCCCATACCAATCAGAGAGCTGAGTACTGCAGAGTATTATTTTTAGTATTTAGTATTTTTAAAGGTGCTACTGGTTTGTGGCAGAACAGGTCTTGATGTCGCTTGGGTTTCTATCCCCTTTGATTTCTTTATCTACGATACAAGGAAATAAAAAATGTTTACCATTTAACTTCTATATCTGTAATTTATATACAACGACATAAATACATTCATTTTCTCACCTTTCACACTGCTCGAGATCAGTTTATATTTTGGTCCCTGTGGCGAAATCGCAACAATAGCGGGCTTAACCTCCGAGCATGCTGGAAAACAGGCGCCATTTTGGTTATTATTATAACGGTACAGGTATGTGCCCAAAGCATTTAGCTTTATGTGACACTAGAATGAAATAAAGTCCTTCTAGCAGGTAGACTACATCTGCTACTGACCTTTTTTAGTGTCGTTGTCGTCCTGGTCCAGTACTTTGACCATCATCTCCACCTCTCTTGGGCTCATTGGATTTGCTCTTTGCTCTTCTTGAGTATCTCCATCCCCCACCTTAACTTTTCCAACATTTTTTGGCCCTTCCAGCACCATCTCTGACTCTATCTCCGTCTCCATAGCTGCAACCCCCACTGACACCTTCTCACCCGCAACCCCCACTGACATCTTCTCCTCACCCGCAACCCCCAATGACATCTTCTCCTCACCCGCAACCCCCACTGCCACCTTCTCATCAACATCTTCTCACGCTCCTCGGCGCCAAACAGGTTCCTCTGTCATTTTATACACTCAGACATGGGCGTTTGTTTCTGCTGTGGACCAATCAGCGATGATGCCTGCCGAGAATGGAGCATTCCATTACATACGAAGGGATTTTATTATTAGGGAATATTCATTGCATTGCACTTTAGCAGTTAAATGTTTTTCTAAATTAAATGTATATTACTGAACTTCTATTTTATAGAAATGAATGAAGAGACAGTGTAGTCTTCTCTTTTTATGCAGCTTTGGGTGTTAACTTTAGAGAAAGCCCCTTTATGCTAATGCCTTTGGTATATCGTTACATCCCCGCAAATGTCGCTGCAGTGTGTACAAAATTAAAATCATTGTCCACGAAAACATGGCTGTAAAAAGTCGCTAAAGGGACGTCCGCTCTTCCCTTTATTGTCCTAAACAAGGCTAGTGTGTATGCAGTCCATGGACCGAGCGATCGGACCATCGATCACATGTAAAATCGCTCTGCATAAAAAGTTGGTCGAAATTTCTGTAGTGTGTACCCAGCTTTACTCCCTGTTAAATTTATCTTTAAATCTTCATTTTAAACCATTTTTTTCTTAGTAATTAGTTTATATTTCTCTTTTTTATGATCCGTGTCTTTAATTTTTGTGGAAACGTCACCTTCTTGTTATTTCTCTGTGTCTGAATGGTCTATCTCTTTTCATATCTGTCTTCAATGGTCTTAGTTCCCCTGTCAACTGCTTTGCCTTTTCGGTTCGCTGTAGTGGTCTCTGGTTTCTCCTCTTTATTTTATTCTATGTGTGGTGCCCCAAAATCTGAGTACCCTGGGGTGTATCTATATGTTTTTAATTTGTTAATTTAATTTGTTAATTATTAAAAGTGTTTATAAAGATTTAAAAAAAAAATAAAAAAAAAATATTTTCCTGAGGGAGAAGTGACAGTTGGGAGTGGTTGGTGGTTGCCGGGGGTGACAGGAAGGAGGAGTATGTGGCATAGCAACAAGTCCACGAACTTTGGTAATAACTGTGACTTCCCAGAAGGCAGTGGGAAGAGGAAAGTTCTAGACTTCTGAGGGAGAGAGATCCCTGTGTCTGCATAGACTGAGAGAGAAAAATAAGGACAGAATGAAAATCGGACAAAGTAAAATATAAGCAGATTAAAAGTGAAGTAAGTGTAAGAAGAGAAGAAGATAAGAAGTGAGCCAAAGAGAGGTGTGAGTAAAAAGGAAAGTACTGAAAACAAATAAGCAGTATAGAGATCTGTGACATCACACTAACCAGACTGAGCTATGTACTGAGAACAGTGTGAGAGGAGAGAAAATAGAGAGGTCTGTGAATACACACAAGAGAGACTGTGTAATACAAAAGATCATCAGTTTATTTGGCGTGAAAAAGTAATTTATGGGCCCCAACCAGGTGCAGCACTTCTACTAAATTCCTGTGCACAGTTCAACCCAGGACTGAGTGTAAAATATGGTAACGTTACCAAGATAATATTGGTGCACCAAATGTTTTAGTTGAATGTTAATGTTAAGTGATTTACCTGAAAATTGATTTATTATTATTATATGTTAAATGCTATTGTGCTCTATGTTGATCAAATGAGTGTTTTGTCATTGCCATTGAGTTGAAGGGGTCAGTGGCGCGGTGGCTTACCAAAATTATCTTTACCCCATTATTAATAAACCCAAGTTATTTGTCCAATCCTTGTCCCTTTCATTGAGGTATTTATCTCCTGACCACCGGATGTCCGAATTAAAAAGAACCTGACTCGTGTCTGGAGGACAAGGTAAGGGAAGGGTATCCCATCAAGTACTCGGCCACCACATATGCTGTAATGTTTCTTTCCTAGCTCACTGTCTCCTTTTTACTGACAGACTGATTCCCCCTGGCTGACTGGTCTCAGAGAGATCATAGAGAGAACACAGAGGGAGGATAGAGAGATCTCAGAGAGAGGAGAGCCAAGTAGAAGGAAGAGAGCCCAGGTACCTATGGGGTGTTCTGTCTACCTGGACAGAGAAATACCAGGTGACAGGGAAACGGAAAGACAAGCAGGTCAAGAGACGGTGAGTGGCAGTTCTAATGTACACCTGTGAATCACTGTTGGTTTACCACGTGCAACATTAGTTCTTCTAACATCTTTATTTGTACTGCACTAATAAACCTTTGTCCTCTTAATTGTTGAACTAGTTATCAAACATGCATGATATTTTTACACTTCAAACTAGAGATGGGCGGGTCCGGTTCTCCGAGAACCGAACCCACCCGAACTTTGGGTATCCGAGTACCGAGCTGAGCAGCTCGGTACTCTCCCGCCAATTCCGAATCCAAATCGAGGCCGAACGTCATTGTGACGTCGTCGGATCTCGGGACTCGGTTCTCGCGATACTTCAACTTTATAAATACACGCCTCCACAGCAATCCATCGCCATTTGACAGAGGGAGAGAGCAGGGTGTAGTCATAGGCTAATTAGAGCAGGGACAGAGAAAGAATACAATATTGTTCTTGCAATTGCTCTAACCAAAATCGCTAGTGCAGAGAGGAGGATAGAGGTTTATTATTTTTTCTTCATATTTGGCACTCCCCAGCGCTTTTGGGTTGTCCCCCATAATTGTGCATTAATATTTCTGGCTGTCAAAAGTCATATCTGTCAGCAGTATCTACTCAATAAATGTTAGCACTCCTCAGTGTTTTTGGGGTGTCCTCTCTAATTGTGCATTAATATTTCTGGCTGTCAAAAGTCATATCTGTCAGCAGTATCTACTCAATAATTTTAAGCACTCCTCAGTGTTTTTGGGGTGTCCTCTCTAATTGTGCATTAATATTTCTGGCTGTCAAAAGTCATATCTGTCAGCAGTATCTACTCAATAAATGTTAGCACTCCTCAGTGTTTTTGGGGTGTCCTCTCTAATTGTGCATTAATATTTCTGGCTGTCAAAAGTCATATCTGTCAGCAGTATCTACTCAATAAATTTTAGCACTCCTCTGTGTTTTTGGGGTGTCCTCCCTAATTGTGCATTAATATTTCTGGCTGTCAAAAGTCATATCTGTCAGCAGTATCTACTCAATAAATGTTAGCACTCCTCAGTGTTTTTGGGGTGTCCTCTCTAATTGTGCATTAATATTTCTGGCTGTCAAAAGTCATATCTGTCAGCAGTATCTACTCAATAAATGTTAGCACTCCTCAGTGTTTTTGGGGTGTCCTCTCTAATTGTGCATTAATATTTCTGGCTGTCAAAAGTCATATCTGTCAGCAGTATCTACTCAATAAATTTTAGCACTCCTCTGTGTTTTTGGGGTGTCCTCCCTAATTGTGCATTAATATTTCTGGCTGTCAAAAGTCATATCTGTCAGCAGTATCTACTCAATAAATGTTAGCACTCCTCAGTGTTTTTGGGGTGTCCTCTCTAATTGTGCATTAATATTTCTGGCTGTCAAAAGTCATATCTGTCAGCAGTATCTACTCAATAATTTTAAGCACTCCTCAGTGTTTTTGGGGTGTCCTCTCTAATTGTGCATTAATATTTCTGGCTGTCAAAAGTCATATCTGTCAGCAGTATCTACTCAATAAATTTTAGCACTCCTCTGTGTTTTTGGGGTGTCCTCCCTAATTGTGCATTAATATTTCTGGCTGTCAAAAGTCATATCTGTCAGCAGTATCTACTCAATAAATTTTAGCACTCCTCTGTGTTTTTGGGGTGTCCTCCCTAATTGTGCATTAATATTTCTGGCTGTCAAAAGTCATATCTGTCAGCAGTATCTACTCAATAAATGTTAGCACTCCTCAGTGTTTTTGGGGTGTCCTCTCTAATTGTGCATTAATATTTCTGGCTGTCAAAAGTCATATCTGTCAGCAGTATCTACTCAATAATTTTAAGCACTCCTCAGTGTTTTTGGGGTGTCCTCTCTAATTGTGCATTAATATTTCTGGCTGTCAAAAGTCATATCTGTCAGCAGTATCTACTCAATAATTTTAAGCACTCCTCAGTGTTTTTGGGGTGTCCTCTCTAATTGTGCATTAATATTTCTGGCTGTCAAAAGTCATATCTGTCAGCAGTATCTACTCAATAATTTTAAGCACTCCTCAGTGTTTTTGGGGTGTCCTCTCTAATTGTGCATTAATATTTCTGGCTGTCAAAAGTCATATCTGTCAGCAGTATCTACTCAATAAATTTTAGCACTCCTCTGTGTTTTTGGGGTGTCCTCCCTAATTGTGCATTAATATTTCTGGCTGTCAAAAGTCATATCTGTCAGCAGTATCTACGCAATGGATTCAAAGCAGTCCACATATGATCTAAATGAGCAACCAGGTTCTGTCACCAGTCCTGATGTTAGTGTTCCCAGTACGTCATCTGGCCAAGGCGATGTCAAACAACAGAGTGTTTTCAAATTAGTGCAAAAAACAAAAACCAAAAAACAATTTACTGTATTGAAGCGAAAAAGAAGTGTAACTGAGCAAAAGTTAAGTGACGATAAAAAAAAAATTGCAAGCATGCCATTCTACACACGCAGTGGCAAAGAGAGAATGAGGCCTTCACCTTTGGCTATTAGTGGCAGATCCCAAAAAGTTACCCAGCCTACAATTGGTGCACAACTACTGTTACGCGTCAAAGCCGAGCTGCAAGATAACAGTGAGGCATTACAGGAGAATATTTGCTCTGATTCACAAATGACAACAATCCCTGTGGAGAGTCCATCCAACAGTGGGATGTCTAATCGTGAGCATTCTGCTGATGTGTGCCTTAATAGCCCGAGTGTAGCCGGTGATACAGAAATTGAGGATGCCACTTTGGAATTAGAAGAGGATGAGGGGGAGATTTGTGTAGGCGACGAGGGCGCTAATGATGATGTTGATGATTATGATGCAGACAGATACCAAATTGCCTTTCTCAATTTCTATTTATATTCTAGATTATATAACGGCTGAATAGTTTTCTATTTTACTCCTAGTGGAGAGAGGATCTGATGCAGACAGATACCAAACTGCCTTTGTCCATTTCAATTTATATTGTACAGTATATAACGGCTGAATTTGTTAGTATTTTATACAAGTGGAGGGGGGCCTAGAGAGGTGGAAACCAAACTGGCTTTCTCCATGTCAATTAATATTGTACAGTCTATAACGGCTGGATTTTTTGGTATTTTATACAAGTGGAGGGGGGCCTAGAGAGACAGAAACCAAACTGTCTTTCTCCATGTCAATTAATATTGTACAGTCTATAATGGCTGAATTTTTTAGTATTTTATACAAGTGGAGGGGGGCCTAGAGAGACAGAAACCAAACTGGCTTTCTCCATGTCAATTAATATTGTGCAGTCTATAATGGCTGAATTTTTTGGTATTTTATACAAGTGGAGGGGGGCCTTGAGAGACAGAAACCAAACTGGCTTTTTCCATTTCTTTACATATTTAACTATAAGTGTAGGGTGTAATATACATTCAAAGACGATGGCTGCATTGCCAATATGCATAGATGGAGAGGAAGACAATCTGTTTTGTGTGTAGAATAGGCCTACCAACGAAGAATTAAACTGTTTTTTTGGATGATTTATTACCTCAACAATTAGATTACTTGTCTCTAAAACAGTTGGAGCACTAAATTGGGTTAATTTAGGCCCAAAAACATGGATTTTCCAAAAAAATAGCAAAACAAAACCAAACAAAACCAAAACCAAAACCAAAACACGCAATGGCAGTTTTGCAAAACCAAAACCAAAACCAAAACACGACGTTAATCCAGATCCAAAACCGAATCCAAAACCAAAACACGGGGGTCAGTGACCATCTCTACTTCAAACCCAACAGAGCCTGAGAAACAGGTAGAAAGGACTGAACTAGCCTGAGAAAACCCACAACAAAAGTTACACCACACCAGTATAAAAGGGGCTACAAATATATCTTGAGTGCATCAGCTGGATTGATTTTATTTACTGACTGTTTTACCAAGACTCAAATTCTCTGCCAAGTCATTGCACTAACCATAAAAAAAAAACATATTCAGGCACTCATAAAAATTCTAACAAAATTTTATTTCATTATTTATTTTGCACTCTATCGCTTTCATTTTGATACATAATTAAGTTTTGTTTAATTCACAACTTTGTGTGCATACACTTAAAGACAGCCATGGGCACCAGATTCAAAATATATATAGATATTAACAGAAACACTGGGAAAGTGCTGAATGGCAGTGGTAGATCTCCACGGTTTTATGGCTTGGTAAGGGTCCCTGGGGTTATGAATGTAGAGAGAGGGCAGGCTCTATCCATCAGACCCATTCCCGGTCTTTTGGGCCTCCAGTGTAGGCTGATTTGCAACTGCTCCTGTGTGTGGTTGTTTAAAATGCAGTCAGGCTGGACATGTAGTCTCTCAGACCTTGGGAGGAGGTAGGATGCCTCCTGAGAGACTCTGCAAATGGTGAGCAATTACCTCTGTTTTGCATGTGTATGGGACACAAGGTCCTTCACAAGAGAGAGGGTCTTCCTATGTGTTTAGTTAGTCTTCCTATGTGTTTAGTTACTGCCAGATAGGCATGGTGTATATTTTGAAATTTTCTTTGTTTTTTTTCCGTTGAATAAAACTGGCTGAGGCCAGTTGTACCAAAAACCCTGTATTTGTGTGACTTCTCGGCTGCTGTTCACAATCATTATCATCATCATCATCATCATGATCATCGATTTATTTATATAGCGCCACTAATTCCGCAGCGCTGTACAGAGAACTCATTCACATCAGTCCCTGCTCCTTTAGAGCTTACAATCTAAATCCCCTAACATACACACACACAGATTGAGAGAGACTAATTTAATAACAGCCAATTAACCTACCAGTATGTTTTTGGAGTCAATCAATCCCAGGAGATGGCACCCGTTCCCCTAATGCGGTTATTAAATTCTATCATTTTTAATTTAAAGTTTACACATATTTTCAGTGATGAATATATAAACTTCCTGGATATCACCATCTAGACTCGGGATAATAGGATCATGGAGTAATAACCTTCATTTCAGTCGTTCACATTATAGGTCTTGGTTCCCAAAAGTCAATTAGAAATGAGGCACAGTTGTTCTTTAGATGTTGACTTTGAAGCTCAGGCTCAGTGCCGTAACTAGACATTTTAGTGCCCTGGGCGAAACAGAATTTGGTGCCTCCCCCATGTACCTTTATGGGAGTAGATGCCGCTTCTCAGCGGTTAAGCATCTCCGGTGTCTTCTGTCTGCTGGTGTATTATGCTCCATTGCTGCTTAAACAGATCCTGGAATATTGGGGGCCTGTTTGGAAAAGAGATTGTTATTACTGACCTCCTGGAAAGTTGAGCAGTGAGTGAAGAATCTAGGTCTCCCTCCCTACAACCACACAGACTTTAAATGAGTAGCTTTTTCTGTTTAAAAACCAACCTCCTTCCACCCAATAAGCTCCAGAATCTAATTAATAGATTTTTACAGTAAATGTCTATTTTCCCCATATAGCCCCAACATCAAATTAATAGCACCCACGTTTAATAAATAAGCCTCCCCCAACTAGTTCTGACATTAAATTAATAACATTCTGATTTAATAAACAGACATACACCACGCATCAGCCCATACATTAAATTAGTAGCATTCCCATCTAATTAATAGACCTACTCTACCCCTCACCAGCTCCCACCATTAAATTAATAGCATCCCCATTTAATGGGGATGCTATTGATTTAAGCCAAATTATTCCTCACCATACCCAACATTAAATTAAAAGACTACATATGTAACAAACAGACTATCACCATCCCTGACATAAAATTGTTAACATTTCCATTTAACACAAATCATATTTCCCCCATCAGCCCCACAAATTATGGCTTCAAATTTCCCCATATTGAATAGTAATTATTATTATATAATTAATATTTTCTCTTCTCACCAGACCCCCCATTCACTCCAGACACCCTCCTCTCCAGAACCCTCACTCCTTCTCTCCAGACCCCTCCCCCACACCCAGACCCCTCACTCCTCCTTACCAGACCCCTCACTCCTTCTCTCCAGACCCCCCCACACACCCAGACCCCTCACTCCTTCTCTCCAGACCCCTCACTCCTTCTCTCCAGACCCGCCACCAAACCCCTCACTCCTTCTTACCAGACTTCTCACTCCTTTCCAGATACCCTCCTCACCAGACACACCCACCATTCACTCCACACACCTTCCTCTCCTGCCCTCGCTTCTGTCCTCTCCAGCCCCTGCTCCGGTCCTCTCCAGCCCCTGCTCCTGTCCTGTTCTCTCCAGCCCCTGCTCCTATCCTCTCCAGCCCCTGCTCCTGTCCTGTTCTCTCCAGCCCCTGCTCCTGTCCTGTTCTCTCCAGCCCCTGCTCCCCCACACCCAGACCCCCCCACACTCACTCCTCCTCTCCAGACCCCTCACTCCTTCTCTCCAGACCCCATCCCACCAGACCACTCACTCCTTCTTACCAGACCTCTCACTCCTCCACACCAGACCCCTCACTCCTTCTCTCCAGACCCCCCACACCCAGACCCCTCACTCCTTCTCTCCAGACCCCCCCCACCAGACCACTCACTCCCTCTTACCAGACCTCTCACTCCTCCTTACCAGACCCCTCACTCCTTCTCTCCAGACCCCCCCACACCCAGACCCCTCACTCCTTCTCTCCAGACCCCTCACTCCTTCTCTCCAGACCCCCCACACCAAACCCCTCACTCCTTCTTACCAGACCCCTCACTCCTTTCCAGACACCCTCCTCACCAGACCCACCCACCATTCACTCCACACACCTTTCTCTCCTGCCCTCGCTTCTGTCATCTCCAGCCCCTGCTCTTGTCCTCTTCAGCCCCTGCTCCTGTCCTCTCCAGTGCCTGCTCCTGTCCTCTCAAGCCCCTGCTCCTGTCCTGTTCTCTCCAGCCCCTGCTCCTGTACTCTCCAGCCCCTGCTCCTGTCCTGTTCTCTCCAGCCCCTGCTCCCGTACTCTCCAGCCCCTGCTCCTGTCCTGCTCTCTCCAGCCCCTTCTACTGTCCTGTTCTCTCCAGCCCCTGTTCCTGTCCTGTTCCCTCCAGCGCCTGCTCCTGTCCTGATCTCTCCAGCCCCTGCTCCTGTCCTGTTCTCTCCAACTCCTGCTCCCCCACACCCAGACCCCCCCCACACTCACTCCTCCTCTCCAGACCCCTCACTCCTTCTCTCCAGACCCCCACCACCAGACCACTCACTCCCTCTTACCAGACCTCTCACTCCTCCTTACCAGACCCCTCACTTCTCCTCTCCAGACCCCCCCACACCCAGACCCCTCACTCCTTCTCTCCAGACCCCCCCACCAAACCCCTCACTCCTTCTTACCAGACCCCTCACTCCTTCTCTCCAGACCCCCCCACACCAAACCCCTCACTCCTTCTTACCAGACCCCTCACTCCTTTCCAGACACCCTCCTCACCAGACCCACCCACCATTCACTCCACACACCTTTCTCTCCTGCCCTCGCTTCTGCCCTCATTACGGCTCTGCTCAGGTTATACAGATGATAGAACATTTTAGAAGGAGAGAAAATGTGGAGGGTTTCTACAAGAAACGTATGAGTTTACAAAGGATTTAGAGCAGTGATAGACAAACTGATATACTTCACATTGGCGGCTTTCTAAACTTCAAACGGGTCGCATTTTACCCTTAATCTCAGTAATAAAATAAAACAGTACATTTAATAAAAGAAAGAGGCACCTATCTGTAATAATATGTCAGTAGTTATTTTAAACAAATGTAGATATAATAACAAAAAGAATAGATAGTACAGCGCGTAACTCCAATTAGACCAAAGAAGTTCAATTAAAGTCCAAGTTGGACACAGGATTTCCTATGTTCAGGAGGCAGCCACAATCCCCACAAAGCCAGATGGTGACCTGGAATAATCTATAACAAAACAAATAGGGAGGGGCGCCACATAGTATAATACTGTATATACTAGAAATACAGAAGATGTGCCATGACCAAGAAACTCAATCAATGTAGATATAAGAAATAAATCTGACAATAAAGCAGAAAGGAGCTGTGGGCCGCCCGTGAGAGTCGGAGGGCCGAATGTGGGCCCTGTACTGTTACCCATCACTGGTCTAGAGAGAGAGAACAACTCTTGGAATGGAAAAAGAAGGTTGTAGAGAAATTTTCCTCCAAACAACTTTTCCCTTTTGTTGCCGTATGTGGAGAACCATTTAGAATAAGGATTTATATAACATACACTTAGATTATGAATTATTCATATTGAAAATAATAGGATTAGTCATGTTTTATTTTTTCATTTTTGGTTTTTGTCTCTCCAGCATTTACATTAAAAAAATGTTTTAAGTTAGGGGATATTTCCCCTAATAGAGAATTTGTGGATTAAACATCTTGATACATTTAAGAAATGTACTTAAATAATAATTTTATGTGGGCAAGGTTTGTAGGGATCAGCTTTTTCCATTTAAATATATGGAGATTTTGAATATTCTATATAACTATAGACTCATTATATAATAAATGGAGAGTTGGTGGCAGATCCTAAAATGGAACTAAGAGGGATGTAATTTGGGGATGTTAAATTTGTTATTGCAAGTAATAGGATAAAATATATATTTTTTTATTATGGTTACAATTTTAGAATTACAAGGCTATTACTTTTATGTTTTTATATTTACGTTGATATGAATTATAATTGTATTTTGGTGTTATTTTGAAGCAATGTTACAAAGTGCATTGGATAATAGTTGTCCATGCTGAACTAACAGAGCTGGGAGATGATTAATCAGAGGATGAGTTCCTTATATATCAATGTTCAGAATATGGGAACCACATTAGTAGGGAGATATGTTTGTTGAAAAAGTCTTATAATGAAGGTGAAATGCGTCAGCGTCTGAGCAGAGTGAAGTGCAGATCTATTTCTAGCATCTGACTGGAAGTAGAGAATCCATTCAATGCTGTTCATTTAACCATTAAAGAGGAGACTATTTCATTCATGGACTTAGAAAGGTAACACGCTTTGAAACTTGAGGCAGAGCATTTTCTTAATCAAAGGGTGTATTTACCCCCTGTTACATTGTGCATGGTGGAGAGCTGTGAAGATGAAGGATAAAGTGAGACTTGGAAGTTTCTAAGAGGCTCTCACTATACTAAAAGGAGAAAATTGCCTTGTTTCTTTGAATCACTGGCTCAGCCCACGTATACTAACTTCTTGTAAGCAGAACGTGTGTGTGAATGATGGATCATGATTTACTCTTGATATAAACTTCATTAATGATTGTGATGCAATTTTTGTCCAAGTGACCTTTTTAGTAGATGGTCTTTTATATATATGATAACATTTTTCATTGTTGAGTGTTGTTTTCTTTTTAGTAAACAATTGACCTATGGAATATATATATATATATATATATATATATATATATATATATATATATATATATATATATATGTGTGTGTGTGTGTTTTTAAGGTAAAAGTTTATTTTACAGTTTAATTATTTATCATGGCTAAGATATATAGAGGATGTCATCTTTATATGGCAGGGAGATGATGCCTCTTTGGATAATTTTTGTAATCTATTAAATTCAATTTCCCTTAATATCAAACTTACCTTTGAACGCAGTACAAAGGAGGTCCATTTTTTAGATTTAAGGATTTATATTGAGACAATGAAAATATTCACCAGTAACAACAACAAACCTACAGACTCCAACTCCTTTATTTCAACAGATAGTAATAACCATTATCATAAGTGGCGTGAAAGTATTCCTAATAACCAGTTCCAGCGTATAAGACGAAATTGTACGTATTTGAATACGTTTCAAACTCAGTCTTCAATATTGAAGGAACAATTCATTCAGGAAGGCTACAAAGAGGAGGTCTTAAATAGGAAGATTAAAGATATAGAGGTTCTCGATAGAAATTCCCTTCTTGTTCCTAAGAATAGTCAAGTAGAACAATAGAACTTTAAAAACCAATGGGAAATACCTTATATCACACAATATAATTCATGCTATTAAGATGTGGAGAAAATGATTAAGAAACATTGGTATATTTTAAAAAAATGACCCTTTATTACATAACTACATTACAGAAAAATCTAGATTTATATATAGGAGGGCACTTACCCTAAAAAAACATTTGGTAAGAAGCCATCTGAAGAAATCAGTATAGAATAATAACAAGATAAAATATTTTTTTTAGGTGTGGCTTCTACTTAGAAATACTCCAAAGGAAGTCACTAATAGGTTTGAGTGTAAAATCTACATCTAATGACTAAACCTATAGAATTAATGATTTTATGACCTGCCCTACAACTAACTGTATATATTTAGTTTAATGTTCATGTAACCTCCAGTATATTGGTAGGACATCTAGAAAATTAAAAGAAAGGTGGAGCGAACACATTTGCAGTATAAAAAAAGGGTATGAATTACATTCTCTATCAGCCCATTTCAAGAAGGTACATCATTATAATATATAAGATATAAGCAGACGCGGGCTGGGAGAGGGAAGCCCGGGGGGCACACAGGCGGACGCATCTCATGAAAAGGGATGCGGCTGCGTCATTGATGACGCGCCCGCATCCCCTGTCATGTGATGCGGCCGCCTGTGCGCTGACGCTGCCGCATCTGATGTCATCAGATGCGGCCGCGGGGGAAATAATTGAATTTTGCAGCTGGGGGGCTATGGTACACGTTTTTTAGTTTTAGGGGCATATTTAATAAAGCACGATAGTGCTTTTAACGGATAATTAACGGATAATTAAGGTCCCACAGTGTCCTCCGCAAATTTATTAAGGGGGCATCGCAGCAGATATCATGGATATCTGCTGCTTTGCACTCCTCTTCGTTTTTGGGAGCAGTCACCATTCAACAGAATGGTGACTGCTCCTGGCCGCAATCTAACAAGTCCCGAAAAAACATTTTTTTCGGGAACTTGTCATGTTAATGTACGCCAGCTGCAGCTGGCGTACATGAGGAAATCTAATGCTGTCAGCTCTGCTCCGGAGAGCAGAGCTGGACAGCGCATGTGTGGAGGGATCACATGATCCCTCCCTGTCACTCACAGCTCTCTCTCTGCAACTATCGTTGCAGAGACAGAGAGAGGATCTGTGTGCGCATGCGCAATTGAAGAGTAAGGAGAAGACCCGAAGACAGCGCTTCCGAAGAGGCAGGTAAGTATGATTTTTTTTTCCACAGAAACAGCAGATTATCGGGACTGCTGTTTCTGTACTCCGGTTTTGATAAATTTGAGAAATGAATCAATACTTATTCGTCCGATAAGGATTGATAACCATTTCTCTATTTTAACGTTAAATGATAAATGTGCCCCATAGTGCTAAACGGGCCTTAGCGCATTTACATTATGAAAAGATCGTATGGACGTTATGTTGATTGTTCTGTTTAGTATAGATTTTTTTCGGACATATCACTAAGCACTATTCGGTTGGTTTATTCAAGCTTAGTAGAACACAGATGATTCATTATTTGTACTACGATGATTGGCTACAGGTCTTTTAAATAAGGGAGCGTAACACAGTCCCAGAAGCCTTGAAAAAGATTACTTGGCAATTGAAACGCGTTAGCAGTTGGGACTACACACCCTAATTACGGAGGCGATCCAATTCCGCACTCGCTGTGCAGATGGAGAAAACCGTCTCTCCGTAGATATTGTTTGCATGCGCTGTTCCATCTGAGTCAGGGTAAGGGTCCATCTATTGCACAGGGTGTGCAGGAAACTTTTTATTGTTTGTTTTATTGCATTAATTTATGTTACATATTAGTGTGTCAATAAAAGTTTTAAAAATGTGACACACTATCAGTACCCTTTATTCCACATGTGCCCGAGTGGAGATCGTTCTATTGCAAACGTTTGAGTTGATGCAAGGAGTGAGTAATAAGGGAACACCGTATAAGTTGGCGTGTCGTTTTCCAATCCTAAAGTTCATCAGATCCATCACATGCAAGCTGTGCTGTTTAGAAGAAATTCACTACAAAAGAATTTATTCCCCACAATATGTGTATCCACCATCTTGTAAGTGTACACCCCTGAGGGGGGTTGTCTTATTTGGGTGGTGGCTCATACACCGGTTGTTCTTGTGGGTGCTGCATGCTAAATAGACACTTGTACTTTGTATTACATTATATGTTGCAGCAGTCTGCACTATTATTTTATCCATTGTCTTTTCATGAATTCCGGATTCATCTGGAGTATCGTTTCGGGCAGAGAAGATTATTGATAATCCCCGAATACTTATAGCGGACATTTTCTGTATCTTGTGGTACGGAGATTTTTACTAAGAAGATATTATACCAATTGGATTTTATTCAGTACAGACTCTTAGATCAAAAACTCCTACATAGGGACTCACATTTTGAACAATTTAGTCCCTGCTATAAAAACTGTTGTGGAGCACCGTTCCTATATATTCCATACTTTGTTCATAGCGAGTTTTCCTGCTCTGGTGGATTGGAGCAATTTATATAGGTGCCCGCTAGACACATATCCATTGCTGTTGCGCTGTATCTCACTGTGTTTTCATTTTTAATTATTTATGTATTTTTTTAAAATTACTCTTATATTAAAATCCTACCGAGTTGTTGCACCCTCTCTCATCCTCTCTTTGATCTCCATATACCTTCCTAAACCTGTGCTGTAAACTGCCAAGGACATATGCCTATCATCCCCTCCTATTAGCCCTCCCACTTTTACCTCCAAAACTTCTTTCATGCTGCACTTCCTTATATTAGAGAATGCATAAAAGTGGTGAATGCTGTAGTTTTCTATAATTATATCTAAAGATATCATTGCTGTACTGCATATGGTAAGATACATTGCAAGTGTACTAAAGCATAGTTTAAAGGTTAACTGCATAAATTGTTGGTGCATTATACTGCAAACATGTATTACACTGAGCACATTTCAGATTTTATTGAAAACAAGTGTTTTACTGTGTTTTGGGTACAAAAAAATAAATGGTTAAAGTTTTATTGAATCGGGTAAAAATAGTGAAGTTTATCTTTCCTTAAATGCAGTATCATAGCATTTTGTCACCCAAGGCGCAGATACAAAACATCACGTAACAGCTTAAAATTTATTCTACGCCATTAAAAAGTAGGGATTTATAACAAGAAAGGAATTGAACGCTCAGTACATTGTATGTGCCCCCATCTTCCTGGCATTCAAGAATGCCGGTCCTTCGATTTACACTGCATCCCACTTCTGGCGCCCAAAAGAGGATCTACAGGAGATCCTAATGTGGTACAGTAAACTTGTGATCTACGTCAATATTGCTGTCATTCCTTGTCTTCCGGAGGACAAGTACGCACATTCAAAATGTCTGTGAATAATATCTTTAATATGTATGTCTTTATTAAAAAGCAAAATGATGTCTGCTCTCAACAAGGCAATTACAGAGTGATAGGATTACGTTTTAGAAAAATAAAAAGGTTTATCATGTTTGCAATGTTATTTAGTATTTTTGTAGCCTGATTAACCAGCATACACCAGGATCACATTATAAATTAACACACTGAATTGCTATATTCATTTGGGATTCTAAATCTGATGAGTGATGTAGGTTTTAGCTTGTGTCAAAATCTTTCAGCAACAACATTTACTTAATTTTATTTTCCCCCTCAAGTAATTTCTGTGCTCTGACATTAAAAGCGACATTTTATTGCATCAGGACTTATTCTTAGAACATTTGTATATGTCTGAGAGTTTTTCTATTTTAAAGTTATGGCTTGTTTAAACATGGACGCGTTTCACCAAACTGATTGTTAAGGTTTCTTAATTTGACAGATCTCGAGAAGCTTGACATTGTACAAAGTTTTTCTGTGCAGCCGAGTGCAAGCTGTGTTCTGTGATCAAATATTTTCTGACTAATCTCTAGCTAAAGTTCTAATAATATGCTTACTGATAGGAAGTATGCCATACATAGGAAATAAGCCTGCCCCCACAATTAATACCCCTTTAACTAGAGATGAGCGCACTCGGTTTTCTGAAATCCGAGCCCACCCGAACGTCGCCGATCCGAGTCGGATCCGAGACAGATCCGGGTATTGGCGCCAAATTCAAATCTGAAACCGAGGCTATGACTCATAATCCCGTTGTCAGATCTCGCGATACTCGGATCCTATAAATTCCCCGCTAGTCGCCGCCATCTTCACTCGGGCATTGATCAGGGTAGAGAGAGGGTGTGTTAGGTGGTCCTCTGTCCTGCTATATCTCGTGCTGTTCAGTTCTGTGCTGTGCTGTTTTGTGCTGTGCTGTGCTGTGCTGTACTCAGTCCAGTGGTGCTGTGTCCTGTGCTCTGTCTTTCTGAGTTCAGTGGTGCTGCGGGTCCTGTGCTGTGTCCTCTTCAGTCCAGTGGTGCTGTGTCCTGTGCTCTGTGCTTCTAAGGGCATAGTTATTTCCCCAATATTCCCCTGTGTTTAAAAAAAAGTTATTTAAAACAATACAAAAAACTTATTTAATTTTTTTTTAATTACAACAAAATTTGCACAACCAATCCTGCAGTATAAGGCTAAGCCCATTGGTACTGCAATATTACCAAGTTCACACATTCAGCAGTAAAAGTCCAGTGGTACTGCAATATTACAAAGTTCACACATTCTGCAGTATCAGTCCAGTGGTACTGTGTCCTGTGCTCTGTCCTGCTGAGTTCAGTAGTGCTGCTGGGTCCTGTGCTGTGTCCTGTTCAGTCCAGTGGTGCTGTGTCCTGTGCTCTGTGCTTCTAAGGGCATAGTTATTTCCCCATTATTCCCAAGTTTTTAAAAAATAAAAAAAAAGTTATCAAAAAAATAAAAATAAAGAATTAAAAAAAATAATAATTATAACCAAATTTGCAAAACCAATCCAGCAGTATAAGTCCATTGGTACTGCAATATTACCAAGTTCACACATTCAGCAGTAAAAGTCCAGTGGTACTGCAATATTACAAAGTTCACACATTCTGCAGTATCAGTCCAGTGGTGTTGTGTGCTGTGCTCTGTCAATTTTGAGTTCAGTGGTGCTGCTGGGTCCTGTGCTGTGTCCTGTTCAGTCCAGTGGTGCTGTGTCCTGTGCTCTGTGCTTCTAAGGGCATAGTTATTTCCCCATTATTCCCAAGTGTTTAAAAAATTAAAAAAAGTTATAAAAAAAATTACAAAAAAATAATAAAAAAAAAAATTAATTACAACAAAATTTGCAAAACCAATCCTGCAGTATAAGCCAATTGGTACTGCAATATTACCAAGTTCACTGATTCAGCAGTATAAGTCCAGTGGTACTGCTATTACAAAGTTCACTGATTCAGCAGTATAAGTCCAGTGGTACTGCTATTACAAAGTTCACTGATTCAGCAGTGTATAAGTCCAGTGGTACTGCTATTACAAAGTTCACTGATTCAGCAGTATAAGTCCAGTACTACTATCCTGTGCCGCATATAATTTTTAAAGGCTTTGCCGAGTGTGTGTGGCTTAGGGGTACGCTCTCTTGTGCTACATATAATGGAAAACCAAAATTTGGAGGATAAAGTAGGGAAAGATCAAGACCCACTTCCTCCTAATGCTGAAGCTGCTGCCACTATTAATGACGTAGACGATGAAATGCCATCAACGTCGTCTGGCAAGCCTGATGCCCAATCTCCTAGTACAGGGCATGTAAAATCCAAAAAGCCCAAGTTCTCAAAAAATAGCAAAAAGAGAAACTTAAAATCATCTGAGGAGAAACGTAAAGTTGGCAATATGCCATTTACGACACGTAGTGGCAAGGAACGGCTTAGGCCCTGGCCCGTGTTCATGACTAGTGGTCCAGCTTCACCCAAGGATCTAAGCCCTCCTCCTCCCCCCCCCTACAAAAAATTTAAGAGAGTTATGCTGTCAGCAACAACAACAAAACAGCAAAGAACTCTGCCTTCTAAACAGATGACATCACAAATCCCCAAGGCGAGTCCAAGGGTGTTGTTGGTTGTGAACCTTGACCTTCCCATCACTGTACGGGAAGAGGTGACTCCATCCAGCATTTGCAGCACGCCCTCTGCATATGCTGGAAGGATCACCCACAGTCCAGATACAGATTTGGCTAATGAAGGTGTGAATGTTGTACACCGGGAGAAGGATATTGATGTAGCTGGCGCTGAGGAGGATGTTGATGATTATGATGCAGACAGATACCAAATTGCCTTTCTCAATTTCTATTTATATTCTAGATTATATAACTGCTGAATAGTTTTCTGTTTTACTCCTAGTGGAGAGGGGATCTGATGCAGACAGATACCAAACTGCCTTTGTCCATTTCTTTGTATATTTGAATTTCTAGTTCTACAGTCTATGCAGGCTGCTTTATTTATATTCAACTACAAGTGTAGGGCGGGGGGCATAGATAGCCACCAAAGTAACGTGGTCCATTTAATTACACTTTCTAGCTCCACAGTCTGTGCAGCCTGCTTTTTTTTATCTTCAAAGTATTTATATTTACAAGCCTTGCAATCTAAATTAACTAGAGGTAGTGACATGGTAGAACTCCAAAAGGCAGTTTGGAAGCCCCTGTACAAACTGGCTCTATTTTTTAACTGAGTTGTCCCCCCTCCAGTGTGTACTCGGAAAGAGTTTTTAGTGCAGCGGGGAACCTGGTCAGTGAGCGGCGAAGGAGGTTGCTTCCTCACAACGTTGAAAAAATGATGTTTATAAAAATGAATAATCAATTCCTCAATGAAGTACAGCACTGCCCTCCAGACAGTACAGAGGGACCTGTGGTTGTGGAGTCCAGCGGGGACGAATTGATAATGTGTGAGGAGGAGGAAGTACACACTGTAGGGGGAGAGGAATCAGAGGTTGAGGATGAGGACGACATCTTTCCTCAGTAGAGCCTGTTTAGTTTGTACAGGGAGAGATGAATTGTTTTATTGGTGTGGGGGCCCAAACAAACCAATCATTTCAGCCAAAGTTGTTTGGTAGGCCCTGTCGCTGAAATGATTGGTTTGTTAAAGTGTGCATGTCCTATTTCAACAACATAAGGGTGGGTGGAAGGGCCCAAGGACAATTCCATCTTGGAACTTTTTTTTTTGCATTATATTACCAATCAACAGTCGTTTGCCATGTTCAAAAAGTAAAACCAAATTTAAACAAATTCAAGAAATTAAACCAAAAGTAAAATGCCCTGTCATAATTTAAAACAAGAGGGATTGACGTGCTCTAGAACTACTGTATTGTTGTTTATATTTTATAAACACTACACTTGAAAGCTTGAGTCTTTCAATGAAAAAGTAACTCTCCATTGCACGAATATTTGCAACAGGGACAATTTTAGGGTTAAGAAAGTCAACAAATAACACTTCGACGCTGTCTGTCTTTATAAACACTACACTTGGAAGTTGGAGGAGGTATTGTGGCCCCGGCACCAAATTTACTACCAGGGCCACTCCACTGTGCAGTCCATATTTAGGTATATCAGATATTAAACAACGGTGACAGTTGATGCCCAATTTTTTAATTATATTGTTGGCGCTGTAAAAAATTGTGTTCCGGGCACACCACACTACGCAGTCCATACCCTTTTTTGGTGGAATTCTGACCCGTGGAGGGTTTTTTAATTATATTGTGGCCTCGGTACCAAATTGTGTACCGGGGCCACCACACTACGCAGTCAAGAAAGATAGATGCGTATCATAGATAAAGTACATTAGGTGTTGTGTGGCAAATCGAAAAATATTCAAAATGCACTGTCATTATCAAAAACAAGAGGTTTTGACACGCTGAAACTCCAACATGTATATGATGGAGAGGATGGAGGAGCAGCCGTATGTGCAGTGTAATGCAGACCTGTTGAAGGTTTTCTATATATTATATTGATGTGGCCAGTGCCCACTACTCTACGCAGTCCAGATACTATTTTTGGGTGTAATTCAGACCTGTTGAAGGTTTTCTATATATTATATTGTGGTGGCCAGTGGCCAGTCCTCTACGCAGTCCAGATACTATTTTTAGGTGTAATTCAGACCTGTTGAAGGTTTTCTATATATTTTATTGTGGTGTATCTGTATAACATTAAAAAAGGTCTAGAGACGCACTCCCTTTCTCATCATTTTAAGCAGACACATTCCTGCTTGGGTGAACATATTAAGGGTTTTTGGGGTTTAAAAAAGATTGAAGATAATTGGAAGAACAGGGATATTGTTACTTTATTAGCCAAATTAGAGATGAAGCACATATATGATATAGAGACTCTTATTCCTAGAGGTCTCAATGCAGAATTTGAGCTTAAATGGTTTCTGGGATAAATGTTTCTAATAAAATTTTTTCTGACGGTTGATTGGGAGATATAGAATGATCTATTTGAACCACAATGGCTTGTTTTATCTGATATTTCTAGATTAGATGGCCATTCTGTGTGGAGTCGATTTTGGGACCCACAGTGTCTATGTTTAATTGTGCTGTTTTTTTTCTTTTCACATATATGGAGCTATTCCCGTTCATCGAGGGAGCAATTAACAAAGATTATGATGATTTGTGTCGTTTAGACAGTTCTATGTTTGTATTATACATGTTTTCAATATGTATGTATCTAATTGTAACAATATGCGATGATAGTTGTAAACAAAAAAAAACAAAAAAAATTTTTTTTTTTCTTTTTTAGCGTACTATATGTTATAACATACATATGTAAGATGTATTTATATACCCTATGCTCAATAGGAAGATCTATTTATGTCATCAAGTTCCAAGGTTTTTAACATTGTAGTAGAAAGTATTTGATCGTTTTTTCAAATTGTTTCAAACCTCGATATGAACTGAGGACTTCCGGATAAAGCCTCTGACCAAGCCTCGTTTGGAGAAAGAGGATGGGGATTTAACATCAGACGGGGTAATATAAAAGGAACCCAATGGAACCGGATATCATACCTTGATAAAGACTTCAGTGAAGTTGAAACGCGTTGGTTTTAGCAGAGGACGTATCGGGGAGATTAACAGCAGCGCGACTTGTTAAGTCCGTGAGAGGGGCTCTCGTTGATGATTGTATGCTGTTTTGACACGCTGTTTTGACATCTGTCTTCCGGTACAGTTCCTCTATTTTATTGTTGGTACTGTTTTTAATAAAGGGTAAAACACTAGATTGTTTTTCTCCTCCATATATATATTTACATTGGGTGATGAGAGAAGCGGAAGTGGTATCGACGGAATAATATCGAATTCGGTGGGAGAAGGAAGCCATCCTATGAGTACACTGTTTTTGCGTATATTGGAGTTACATCTTGTAAGTTCAAACCCTTGGGGGGAGATACTACGGGGTCAACACGGTGTCTGGATGATGGAACCTTAGATTACTGCACATCTATCCCATATTAATTCCCACATGTTATATACTGTAATACACTATGTGAGGTTAATTTCTTTCATATAGAGATTTCTACAGCTGAATGCCATTCGTGTTGTGTGGAATAATATCAAGTGCCAAATAAGGAAGCGCTTCATGTATGTAATACATTATATTTGTCTGTAATGCAGACCTGTTGAAGGTTTTCTATATATTATATTGTGGTGGCCAGTGGCCAGTCCTCTACGCAGTCCAGATACTATTTTTGGGTGTAATTCAGACCTGTTGAAGGTTTTCTATATATTTTTTATTGTGGTGCCCAGTGCCCACTACTCTACGCAGTCCAGATACTATTTTTGGGTGTAATGCAGACCTGTTGAAGGTTTTCTATATATTATATTGTGGTGGCCAGTGGCCAGTCCTCTACGCAGTCCAGATACTATTTTTGGGTGTAATGCAGACCTGTTGAAGGTTTTCTATATATTATATTGTGGTGCCCAGTGCCCACTACTCTACGCAGTCCAGATACTATTTTTGGGTGTAATTCAGACCTGTTGAAGGTTTTCTATATATTTTTTATTGTGGTGCCCAGTGCCCACTACTCTACGCAGTCCAGATACTATTTTTGGGTGTAATGCAGACCTGTTGAAGGTTTTCTATATATTATATTGTGGTGGCCAGTGGCCAGTCCTCTACGCAGTCCAGATACTATTTTTGGGTGTAATGCAGACCTGTTGAAGGTTTTCTATATATTATATTGTGGTGCCCAGTGCCCACTACTCTACGCAGTCCAGATACTATTTTTGGGTGTAATTCAGACCTGTTGAAGGTTTTCTATATATTTTTTATTGTGGTGCCCAGTGCCCACTACTCTACGCAGTCCAGATACTATTTTTGGGTGTAATGCAGACCTGTTGAAGGTTTTCTATATATTTTATTGTGGTGCCCAGTGCCCACTACTCTACGCAGTCCACATACTATTTTTGGGTGTAATTCAGACCAGTTGATGGGTTTTTAATTATATTGTGGGGAACACTCATCTACACAGTCCAGAAAGTTACCTCGTTGCAACGTTTTATACTAAAAAAAAAAAAATATTGTGAGGTGTTAGGTGTTCATAATAGCCTTTAAATTTGTGGAAATGATTGTTATTGAAAGTTATTGAGGTTAATAATAGCATAGGAGTCAAAATAAGCCCAAAAACTTGATTTTTACACTTTTTAGTTTTTTTTCAAAAAAAATCCGAATCCAAAACCTTAAATCCGAACCAAAACCTTTCGGCAGGTGTTTTGCGAAACAAATCTGAACCCAAAACATCGTGAAAATCCGGATCCAAAACACAAAACACGAGACCTCAAAAGTCGCCGGTGCACATCCCTACCTTTAACCCCTTCGCTGCTTAGCCTATTTTGGCAGTTTTTGGGTTGGCTACATTCCAACATCAACGTCAGGTATTTTTTTGTGTGGTACCCACCATGTGCTTTTTCTTTCCAGAAGACTTTGAATTATCAGAAAATAACATTAATTTTCTTATAGCTCCCGTCACTGCAATAAAAATTACCCAAAACTGCCCAAACAAGTTTGTTTATTTTTTTTAATTGAAATTGCAAGAAAGTGAACTAAAAGCAAATGTGGTTACCACCAGACAAACTATAAAGGGAATACCTTATTTTAAAGAGGTAACTCCCTGAGTCTCTTAATGTCAGCATGGGGAAGATCTGTGAATTATAATACCCCTCCCTTATCTTGGGCTCCTTAATTATCACCAAACAATACTTCTAAAGGACCATATCATGTAAAAGAGGGGACTCTTTCAAAGTCTTTTTAATGCCAGAATGGGGGAGATCTGTGCCCTCCTCCCCCATCCCTGGACTTCTTAATGATTTTGGTAGCATAGGGTAATATTGTCTGGTGACCTACATGAAAAACAGTCAGTATTTAACTTATGTGCAAAACAGAATACTAGTTTGCACCCCTTGCATTGTAGCATGGTTTTGTCCAGGAGACTGAAATAAGAAGTTTCTTAAGTTAAGATCCTTAATGAATCAGGCCCAAGGTAACATAGTTGATGAGGATGAACAAAGACACCAGTCCATCAAGTTCAACCTATTTGGATCTCTTGCGATACTTCTCTTATATTTGAAATTGATCCACATGAAGTAACCGACAATCTGTTTCAATCGGGTAAAAACCCTCCTGACCCGATATTGCAGTCTCTCTTGCAGAATTTATGCGAAGTGGTGATAGAAGACAGCGATATCGGGGACAGAATGGAAACTCCGGATCACTAACATAATGGTCTCGTAGAATCTGACCTCTTCAAGAGGTAGATTTGGGAGAAATGAGTTACATATTTAGGAGCTTTAGAATTACAGGGAAAAAAGAAGGGATACAAGTTAAGAAATGTGAAATGATAGAGTAGTGTAAATGTTTGGAGCACTAGCTGTTCAGCTGCCTTTTATTCTGCAAATCGTGATTTGTTATTGGTGTATTTTTATTCATTAGGAGACAGCATGTTATTAGCATTTATATTTGCTTGTAATTTCCCTCCCATCATCCTTGATCCTTCTCTCCTTCCTTTGTTCTGTGCAACACTTTCATTTCTATTACCTGTTTATGTTGGAAATAATGCAAGACTTTCAATAAACAACAGGGCCCGTGCAGCCACTAGGCAGATGCCTAAGGCTCCATGTTCTGGGGGAAGCGGCACTGTGGCTGGTCACCCACACTAACAATGTCTCTGAATGAGACATTATTAGATAGGCGGTGTGAGCGGTGTGTTCGCTGCGACTGCTTGCCCGCTATTTCCCAATGCCGCTGTCCTTAAGTGTAAAGAAAGGCGGTGTTGCCCTGTGGCTCCTGCGATGCTATCAGTGGAGAGGAGCTAAGAGGATCCAGGAAGGAAAGAAGCAAGAAGCAGAGATGCGGACAAGAAGAAAAAAGAAGAAAAGGTAAGGTGATTATATTAATAAAGAGAAAACGGAGGGAGAGGGGGCTGGAGAAAATTATGCGTTTAGGGGGCTACGGAAAACGTGAAGAGAGGGGGCTGGAGAATATGGGGTGGCAGAGGGGCTAGAGAAAATGGGGGGAGAGGTGGCTGGTGAAAATGGGTGGTAAGAGGTGGCTGGGGAAAATGAGGGAAGGGGGAGGGTAACGTTCACAAATCTCCACAAGTTAGATATTATTGATTTAAAGGAACTTCAGGTTTGAGCAATCCTTGATGATATTATTTGTATTTGCACACTACTTGGCTCTCCCCTGTTGCTGTCTATTAGTATAATTAATTTTATGTCTTCAGAATATATTAACACATAAACAGAGGTAATCTGATTGACGTACATACAACATTAAGCTGTTTAGTTATTAAAATCTTGTGGGCAAGAGGGTATTTGAGAAATAAAGCTGTTTTTCACAGGGGCATGTTTGAGAAAAGCTGATGGGCTGGGGGGCTATTTGAGAGAATAGCTGGTTGGCAGGTGAATGTTATTTTTGCTTTGTTCTGAAATCTAACATTTGGAGGATTCCCTCTAGATATCAGCAGGGAAGTCTGGGCAGCATTCTGCGTCAGACATCAGTGCAACTGGACATCAGTGCATCTGGACATCAGTACGTCTGGACATCAGTGCATCTGGACATCAGTGCATCTGGACATCAGTATTATTATTATTATTATTAATATTTATTTATAAGGCGCCACAAGGCATCCGCAGCGCCGTACAGAGACAAACAAAATTACAATACAATGGGAGACAGCACAGTACAGTAAACACAGCAACTCAGTAAGCTCAATGCAGAGCTAGAGAGGGCGGGGAAGGGGGAGGGAGGATCCGCAAACGACGGGGCCCAAGAAGAAGGGCGCGGAAGACAGGGAGACCCCCAGGGGGGAGGAGGGAGCGAGAGTGGACGTAGGGTGAAGGACCCTCGAGGAGGAGGGCTAAGTAGCTGGAGAGCAGAGTTAGAAGTGGTGGAAACAGGAGGAGAGATGGCCCTGCTCAGAGGAGCGTACAATCTAAGGGGAGGGGTGGACAGACAGAGAGACGCAGGGGAGAGAGGGAGAGTAGGGCGACAGAGGCAGAAGATAAGGTAGGAAGTTAAGTGGGAGACAGAAAGGCTTTAAGAAAAAGGTGGGTTTTTAGGGCCCGTTTGAAACTGGACAGATTAGGGGAAGTTCTGATGGAGGGAGGGAGCTTGGGGAAGCGCGGGCGAAGTCTTGGATACGCCCGTTGGAGGAGGTTATAAGGGGGGAAGAGAGGAGACGGTCAGAGGCAGAACGGAGAGGGCGGGATGGAGCATGATTAGAGAGGAGGGTGGAGATGTAGGGCGCAGTGGAGTTGGCGAGGGCCTTGTAGGTGAGTGTGAGGAGCTTAAAGAGGATTCTGAAGGGGAATGGGAGCCAGTGAAGGGCTAGGTAGAGGGGGAGACAAAAGGGGAGCGGCGAGAGAGGAAAATAAGCCTAGCTGCAGCGTTAAAGACGGATCGAAGGGGATCGAGATGAGAGTGGGGGAGGTTGCAGTAGTCCAGGCGGGAGATGATCAGAGAGTGGATAAGGCATTTGGTGGTATTTTGGGAGAGGAAGGGCCGGATGCGAGCGATGTTGCGCAGCTGGAAGCGGCAGGATTTAGCAAGAGAGAGGATGTGGGGGCCAAAGGAGAGAGAGGAGTCGAGGATGACACCAAGGCAGCGAAGTTGGGGGACAGGGGAGATAGAGGTGTTGTCGACAGTGATGGAGAGGTCAGAAGGGGATGGGGTATGAGAGGGAGGAAAAACTATGAGCTCAGTTTTGGCAAGGTTAAGTTTGAGGAATCGAGAGGACATCCAGGAGGAGATGGCAGAGAGGCAGGCGGACACCCTAGAGAGGAGGGAGGGAGAGAGATCAGGAGAGGAGAGGTATAGTTGAGTGTCGTCAGCGTAAAGGTGGTAGCTGAAGCCGAAGGAGCTGATGAGTTCACCCAGGGAGGAGGTGTATAGAGAGAAGAGTAAGGGTCCCAGAACAGAGCCCTGAGGGACCCCGACTGGAGGGGTGGATGGGGGGGAGAGAGACCCAGAGGTGGTGACAGAGAAGGAACGGTGAGTAAGGTAAGAGGTGAACCAGGACAGGACTGGGCCGGAGAGGCCAAAAGACTGGAGGGTGTGAAGGAGGAGGGGGTGGTCAACGGTGTCAAAGGCTGCAGAGAGGTCAAGGAGGATGAGAAGGGAAAAGTGGCCCCTGGCTTTAGCAGAGAGGAGGTCATTGGTGACTTTAGCCAGGGCAGTTTCAGTGGAGTGGAGGGGGCGGAAACCAGACTGGAGAGGATCAAGGAGGGAGTATTCAGAAAGGTAGGAGGTGAGACGGCTGCAGACGAGCCTCTCGAGAATTTTGCAGGCAAAAGGGAGAAGAGATATGGGGCGATAGTTCGAGAGAGAAGTGGGGTCGAGATTAGGTTTCTTAAGAATGGGGGATACGAGAGCATGTTTGAAGGAGGAGGGGAAGATGCCAGTGGAGAGGGAGAGATTAAAGAGGTGAGCGAGGTGGGAGCAGGTGGTGGGGGAAAGGGAGCAAAGAAGGTGGGAGGGGATGGGATCCAGGGGACAGGTAGTGGGGGGGAGGATGAAATGAGAGAGTGGACTTCCTCGCCGGTGGTGGGACGGAAGGAGTGGAGGGGAGGGTGGTTGGGGGGGAGGACAGAAGAGTGGGAGGGGTGGAAGAGAGAGTGGAGGAGGAGATTTCAAGTTGGATGGCCTCGATTTTAGAGGAGAAGAAGGAGGCGAAATCGGAGGCAGTCAGGGAGGAGGGAGGGGGGGGAGGGGGCCAGGAGAGTGCTGAAGGTGGCAAAGAGGCGGCGGGGGTTAGAGGACTGGGAAGAGATGAGGGATTTAAAGAAAGATTGTTTAGCGAGTGAGAGGGCAGAGCTGTAGGATGAAAGGATGAATTTAAAGTGGAGGAAGTCAGCCAGGGAGCGGGATTTTCTCCAGTGACGTTCGGCGGAACGGGAGCATTTTTGGAGGAAGCGGGTAAATTTGGAGTGCCAGGGTTGGGGTTTGGAGCAGCAGGGGTGGACGGAGTGGGCAGGGGCGACCGCGTCCAGAGCGGAGGTGAGGGTGTGATTGTAGAGGGAGACCGCCTGGTTGGGGCAGGCCTGGGAGGAAAGGGGAGAAAGGAGGGTATCGAGAGAGGAGGACAGAGAGGCAGGGTCAAGAGCGTCGAGGTTGCGTATGGACAGAGTAGGTTTGGGCAGGGGGAGGGGAGCAGGAGAAGAGGAGAGAGAGAAGGAGGGGAGATGGTGGTCGGATAGAGGAAAGGGAGAGATGGAGAAGTTGGAGAGATTACATAGGTAGGAGAAGACAAGATCAAGGGAGTGACCAAGGCAGTGGGTAGAGGAGGAGGTCCATTGGGTGAGACCAAGGGAGGAAGAGAGGGTGAGCAGTTTGCTGGAAGCAGGGTAGGTGGGGTTGTCGATGGGGATGTTAAAGTCACCGAGAATGATCGAGGGGAGATCGGAGGAGAGGTAGTGAGGAAGCCAGCTAGCAAAGTTGTCAAGGAAGAGGGAGGTGGGGCCAGGGGGGCGGTAGATGACAGTGACGCGAAGATGGATGGGGTAGAATAGGCGGATGGAGTGAGCTTCAAAAGAGGAGAAGGAGAGGGAGGGTTCAGGGGGAATGACACGAAAAGTACAGGTGGAGGAGAGGAGGAGGCCAACTCCACCGCCTGGCACCAGGTCTGGCGGAGTGGGTGAAGGAGAGACCACCATAGGAGAGGGCAGCGGGGGAAGTAGTATCAGAATTGGAGAGCCAGGTTTCAGTAACGGCAAGAAGGTTAAAGGAGTTGGATAGAAAGAGGTCGTGGATAGCAGTCAGCTTGTTGCGGACGGATCTGGCATTCCAGAGGGCACAGAAGAAAGGGGGAGAGGAGAGGGGGGAAATGGGGATGAGGTTAGCAAGATAAGCAGCGCGCGGGGGATGGCGGGGAGGAACGGGAGAGGTAGGGCGGGGGGAGAGTATGGGTATGGAGTGAGAGCGGGGAGGCATAGTAGGGTGAGAGAGTAACAGAACAGTGAGATAGTGGGGACAGTGAAAAACAGGTAAGAACAATGGCAGGAAGACAATGAAAAGGTGGAAGATAATAACGAATTAGGGCGTGGAGGGCATGGAACAACAGTACAGTGAGATAATAAGGACAATGAAAACAGGTAAGAATGATAGCAGAACAGTAAGATAATAAGGACAGCGGATAACAGGTAAGAATAAGCAGGGAGACAATAGCAAGATGGAGGACAATAACCAATTAGGGCGTGGAAGGCAAGGAATAATAGAAGGAGAGGTAATAAGGACAATGGAAATAGGCAAGAATAATAACAGGTAAAAGTAGTTGCTGGTAAATATAAAATCAGGAAAAACAAGATAAAGGCATATAAATAGTAGAATAATAACAGGTAAAAAGTAGTTACTTGTAAATGTACAATCAGGAAAAACAAAATAATGGCATATAAAATAATGTTTTATATGCAGTTGATGCAGTTAAGCCAGGGATTCAGCAGGAGAAGGGTTAACTGACAAGCCGGGTCGGTACACAGTAGATCAGTTGCTGCAGATAAGCCAGGGATTCAGCAGGAGAAGGGTTAATTGACAAGCCGGGTCGGTACACAGTAGATCAGTTGGTGCAGATAAGCCAGGGATTCAGCAGGAGAAGGGTTAACTGACAAGCCGGGTCAGTACACAGTAGATCAGTTGATACAGATAAGCCAGAGACTCAGCAGGAGAAGGGTTAATTGACAAGCCGGGTCGGTACACAGTAGATCAGTTGATGTAGATAAGCCAGGGATTCAGCAGGAGAAGGGTTAACTGACAAGCCGGGTCGGTACACAGTAGATCAGTTGATACAGATAAGCCAGGGACTCAGCAGGAGAAGGGTTAATTGACAAGCCGGGTCGGTACACAGTAGATCAGTTGATGCAGATAAGCCAGGGATTCAGCAGGAGAAGGGTTAACTGACAAGCCGGGTCGGTACACAGTAGATCAGTTGATGCAGATAAGCCAGTGATTCAGCAGGAGAAGGGTTAACTGACAAGCCGGGTCGGTACACAGTAGATCAGTTGCTGCAGATAAGCCAGGGATTCAGCAGGAGAAGGGTTAATTGACAAGCCGGGTCGGTACACAGTAGATCAGTTGATGCAGATAAGCCAGGGATTCAGCAGGAGAAGGGCCAACTGACAAGCCGGGTCGGTACACAGTAGGTGAGTTGATGCAGATAAGCCAGGGATAGATGGTATGGCCTTGTCTTTGGAGTGATGATGATACTCCTTTGTACCCCCACAATAATTTCCCACTGTCTTCACAAGTTTTTAGATGTTTTATAATTGTGGACAGATAATTGTGTGGGAGGAAAGACACAGAGCTGATCTAACGTGCAGCCTTCTCCAACTGCCGCCCGCATGCAACATCAGTACATCTGGACAGCAGTGTATCTGGACATCAGTACATCTGGACATCAGTGTATCTGGACATCTGTACATCTGGACATCAGTGCATCTGGACATCAGTGCATCTGGACATCAGTGCGTCTGGACATCAGTGCATCTGGACATCAGTGCATCTGGACCGCAGCTTTACCAGCCAGCCAGGAGGAGATAAGAGTTACTATTTTAATTTTACAAATGTCAAGTGTGTGAGGGGCTAGGAAGTGGGAATTGGGGGGAGAAGGGACGGTAGGCAGAAGCTTTGCACTGGCCCCGATAAGCAATGTTCTAAGAATAAAAACTGCAAATACAATTTTTTGGACAGAACTGTGTATATCGTAAGCACAGCCCTCTTGAGATAAGACAACTTGTACAAATGGTTTAGCTTTGGTGTCAATGTTCTTCATTTGTTAAAATAAGAATAACTTATCATCATGAGCTTGAAGAATCAGCATTGGGAATGTTCTTGGAGAGAATTTTTATTACATTGGGCCCCATGCAAATAAGCTTCTCACCATGAGAGCAACTAGACGGTGCAAAGCGCGTTAGACCCACCTCTCCCAGCTCTGGAACCCGCCTCTAAAAATGTACAAGTTGATCCCCCTCATACAAAGAAATGCGTGGGTTTCAAAAAAGAGGACTTCGCACTGCATTTTGACAGTTTTCTGTGTTGTGAATGACCTCCTGTATATTTTCAAAAATAGAACCAATTGACACAATAATTGTTTGCATTACTTTTTTTTAAAGCTTATGATGGTAAAGAATAAATAAACCAAAAAGTGGTTTTGAAAAGTTAACAATGGGTTAACACTACTTACTGACACAATTTGCGCAGCGTACAACAAGCACCGCGGCTGATGAAAATGTTTATATTTTACAAACATAAAAATGTCAGAGTTGATTTTTCGAAATAATTCACAAAAGACTTAACAAGGATAAGACTGAAAATAAAGGCAATTTGTAAAATCAATTTATTTTTTCCCCCCATCAACTCTATTGTTCTCCAGTGCACAGTGAGAAGCGAACACTGTAGAGTATATGGGATATATGCATTCAAGATGTGTTATATAGCGTGACAATACAGCAAAGTCATTAGGGTGAAGAATGTGTACCACAATATCACAGCTGTGAATGTATAAATCAGACAATGGTGCAGTATTCTTTACACAGATATGTAGCAAGTACAGTGCGCACGCGTGTTTGTAGAAAGAAAACAAAGACATCTTTTCCTAGTACAATACAGGAAAACGGAATGTTCAAGGAGCTGTCAGCTTTATACTTCTATAAGACTGTAGGCATGTAACATTTGGTGATGATTGCTAATTGGCTTTTTTACATTTAATGCACTGTGATTGACCTGATTACCCAGTTTGCGATATTTGCTCAGCAAAGTTTGGGAAAAAATTGGAATAATGCACCAATTAATTAGACGATCTGCAAATCTCTGAAGTTTGAACAAATTTACGAATGGACTCAATTGATTCACCCATCTCTAGTGAAGGCAAGAGTGGCCATATCAAGTTATGGATTGTTAAGGGGGAATTCAATTGCCTGCGAGGTGGCACTTGGACATAGCGCCAGGAACATTGCCGGCAATTATGGTAGAAATCTCTGCTCATTTCCCCTTGCACCTCTATGGGATGCGAGGAAAAATGAGCATAGATTTCTATCAAATCTCTACTGTAAGGTGTCTAGAGGACGATCCAGAGTCACTTCGTGGATAATTGAATCTCCCCCTTAGAGTGTACATCTTTTACTTCTTACTTCATCTATTACTTTCTGACAGGTCATATTACTGACCGTATTGAAGGGGTTGTGGCATGACATCATGATAGGGAACAGGTAACTGAGTGGGAGACACAACTCACTGAGTTTGATAATAGTCTGCAGAAAGATATAAAATAATTCTATGTTTAGCATATACATTTTCTTGCTCTAGATACATTTAAGCAAAAGACTATTTTTGGGCTTAGACAGTCTTTCAGTAAAAGGAAGAGAGAGAGAGAGTGGGAGAGAGTTAGAGAGGAAAAAAAGGGAGAGAATGAAATGGGGGGGAGTGTGTGTGTGTGTGTGTTAGGGAATTTAGACTGTAAGCTCCATTGGGACAGGGACTGATGCGACTGAGTTCTCTGTACATATCAGTTGCTGTATCTTAATCTCAGTGCTTAGCTGTGCTAGTTCTATCCTTGCTATATTCAAATCACACTACCAACCAGAATAATTTGACTGTCAGCATTCCCTATAAATTCTGCAACATTTGAATGTACAAACGCAGTGTGAAATGGACATTCTGTGCAATGGTGAAACACACGTGGAAATTTTAGATGGTAGTGCTGGAACTATGCATTTTGGAAAACAGTCTTTATCTCTCTAATGGAACCATCATGGGTGCAGGGAGAGCACCCTCTATAGGCCCTGAGTTGAAGTAGTCCCAGCATTGCTGGCTGTTCTGCTTCCGTTTGCCAAGTTGAAGTTGTTTGGAATTTTGCCAGAACTCTGCTCATCTCTAATGATAACTCTTTTATTCTCTCTCTTACTTTCCTGCCCTTTAAAAAACAATTGTAGTTAATAGCCTGATCTGTAGACAAATTGCTATTGAGGAGACCTACCGCAAGCAAACACCTTGTCATCAGCACAAAGGTACACTAGAAGCAAAAGGGCTATTATAGACGTACAATATATGTACATCTCCTTCTGCTCAGTAATATATGCTGGTTTTTCTTCCAGCTGTTGTGTGAGTCAGTTGTGGAGTGAAAGGATTACCATGTTTAGTGTGAAGGAGAGAAAAGAACTGTATTATTTAAGAGCCAATTCTGTATCTTACTTGGATGCATACAAATAATGCTTTTGTTTCTTGAGGGTCCTTGCAGCTAAGACAAATACATTTGTAAAAGTATCATGTAGATTTCGTTAAAGGAACAGTAAGGACGCAGCTTGTTCTGACGTAAAAGCATATGATTTTCACAATAAAAGATCGCTTTAATGCAGTGGTTCTCAAACTGTGAGGCTTAGCTTCATTTTAACATTTCAAATGGCTAAAGAGGGACACTTAAAGGGGAGTTCTGCATTCAGGCAAATCTGTCATCCGAATACTTTTATTTATTTTATTCTCCCTTGCATAAACTATTATGCACAGGTTTGTGTACTGGATACAAATGTATATACATAGAAGAATTGTTGTTGTATCTAAGTGCAGCAATAATTCAAAATCTGCTGGAAGATATAATTATCTGAAGGGAGAATGTCCCTTTAATATTAGCATAAGTCTATTTGTATCAATTAAACATGCCTCAGCCTTGACTCGCTTAAGGACAATACAAATGACAAAACGGAATAGCATCATAACATACAAAATACAGCTTAAAATACACAGCTACAATACCACACATTATATTCATTTAATTAATATGCAATTTAACATTGTTGGTATCAATAGAGACAATAATATAACCAGATCATATTGTTTTAGGGTCATTCAGAGACTGTTATGAACCTCAGTCGCATTAGTAATGTGGTTTCAGATTGTTTACTTGGCGATCAGGTAGTTTCATCTCTAGGCGCAGTCATGTTGGAGTCAGCTGTTTAATGTGTTCATTCATTGCATCTTAGACACAGCTGTCAATCATTCAATTAGGCTGCTGCTATTGGATGCTTGTGCTTTAGTGGGCTTCCAGTGCTGGTTGTAGTTTATCTTGGTTAGTGTGTGCTTGTCTCTATAGGTCTCTTTTGAATATTTTGGATTTTTGGCTCTTGCTTACCCTGATCTCAGGATTGCATTTTAATTTTGCTCGAACTCTACCTTCCGCGCTCTTTGGACTGTATTTTGAACCTTGACTTTTAATTTGGATAGACTTCTATTGTACACCATTCATTCTGGACTTTGGTTAGACATTGGTGCTTGTTCTCCTTGGGCCTCCCCTTGTCATCATCATCAGCATCAGCTGTTTACACTAACCACGTACTAACGATACTTGTCAACCTGCACTACCTAGAGCTTAACACCTGTAGGCCCCCAAGTTTTGGTGAGCAACTTGTGCTCTCTAAGTACGGTGGCTGCTACAGGGGAAGACCTCTGCAGGCTGGTTCTGCAGGTCTTAGACTTGGCATAGATGTATCGTGACACATAGCTGCTATTTTTCAAGTGCAACTTACAAAATGTATGTACATGTCAGATTGGTGGCTATGCAGGGGTGATTGCCAGGGGGCGACCTGACGCAAGTCTGTAGACATCCCAAAAGACCATGGAAAGTCAGATAAGTATTTGTGCTGAGACCTGGCTGCATTTCAGATCATAACTTCACCTTGTACATCACTTGCACACAAAATCCGTACTTAGCAAGGAACTCCCCGGCTCCAGCCAACTCCTCCCTTTGGCTGGTGCAAATGCCACCATCTTGCCCTGCAAACCTCTTGTACTTTGCAAAATCTAGATGAAAGTAGAAGCCGTTGAGGTTGCCACTGCACCTCATGAGTTAGCCTATAAGTGCTCAGGTCAACATACCTCAAGAGGGTTATGCTGAGTAAATGACAAGAGGGTCCCATATAGACTTAAGTGCTTAAACGCATACATGTGTGATTGTAACTTTAAAACTTACCTTCAAGGAGTTAATGCTTCCTCATCCCAGGCCAACCAATTAGAAGGAATGGGGGAGTGTCTGAAGTTGTCTATATAGTTTCCTGTATGTCACATGTCCAGCTTCACTCTCTCTAAGAGATCCCTCCCATTCACTCCTGTTGATGAACAGCTAGCCCTGTGCCCAACGCGTTTTAGCTAAATTCTTTCCCATTGCCACAGCGTAGGCACAGTTGTTAGGCGGGCACTTTGATCAGTGACCGGGTCAAACGGTGCTATTGCTGATAGCACTGCCCCCTTCAAGGAACACAACTCTTGATCCTTTGTGAGTCTAGAGGGGGTGTAGTCACTCTGACACCAGATTTAGTGCTGGGCAAGCAGTTAAGGATTAGTTCCATGTTAAGTGGAGTTAGGCCATTAACCACCCACGCTGGGTTCAGACTCCAGTTGGTTAGATGCCCCGCTGTGCACTTCCTCCGTCACAATATAATTTTAATAAACTGTGACATTCTTTGCCACTTATACAAGTCTCAATGTCTTTGTTATTAGTTATGTTAAGTTAAGTGGGTTAAGACAAGAGAAGGTTTATGGTATAAAGTAAGAAATCATCCAGGTTATGCAGTTTAACAATTATGACAAAAAAAAAGTTGAATTTGCAGTTCAATATCTATTGCAATTTAGTTGTCACCAGATATATTTTGGAATTGTACATAGTGCACAAGGCCTGATTATTCAAATAGGCTGAGTGGGCTGTAGCCTGGGGTGCAAGGCTTTTGGGGGAGCCCAAATTGTGACAAGGAGAGGTATAAGCTGAATTTCATTTAAAAAAATAATAATAGTTGTTCTCCAATATAAAAAGAAAACATGAAAGAAGAATGTAAAGTTGAATGTAAGGACAGTGAGTCATATTTGGGGGATCGCTTGAGGATAAGCGAGTAGGAGAGACAAGGATTGAGACAGATGCAAGCTGATGGCCCCCTCACCTTCACATCTTCACCCTCAGTAGAGCTTGTTCATGCCTCCATTCTGCTATACAGTTCTGATTTTAAACAAAGTAAGTGACAAAAGATTGCCGTGAACCTTTCAGAAAACCAAGTGGAGCTGAGTTTCAAACACACAGGAACATAAACATTGGTGGGCAAGGAAGATAGACTTTTAACCATGGACAGGTTTGTTTTTATCTACCGCATATTCGCCTGGAGTGGAGGGCGAGGGGTCGCTACAAGTATAATAGCCTAGGAGGCCTAAACCCTCTATCAGGTCATTATAATACACTTACTGCTCTTGTGAATCTTATATGGGAGGGCAAATTTAGAGGTTAATTATTTGTTATTCTTTTTTTGGAATTGTTAATAGGTTTTCTCCTTCACTGGGAGGGAGTTTTGGTGACAGTTTGCCGATTTGCAATTTACGTTCAGTACCACTGACATCACTTTGTTGTGAACACACCGATGCATTGTCCTCTGTCATATTTCCATTTCCTGCTGTGTGAATGACTGAAAAGTTTTCTCCAAATGTTTCTTGCAAATGCACAGGCATTCAGATACAGCGAAAGAAATGCCAGTGTTCTGTTTGTAACTTGTTAACAAAGACAGTGATGGATTACCTGTGTATTTATACAGCAACATAGATAATGGCACCAATAATAAATACCAAAAATAATTGTGTGAAGATGTAAACTGTGTAAGAAATGCTGTAGTATGATTTGTACAGCAAATGCAGAGTGCACACGAGTGTACACAGTCTGTACTACTATCAGTCACAGAGAGAATAGACATATTCTACAATTGCAATCCAGGAAGAGTGAGGGTGCAAAGGGTTATAATCTCCTTTTATAAGTATACTCGCCTACTCTCCTGCAATGCCTGGGAGCTCTCCTGGGAGAAAGGGCCACCGTCCTGCATGCCCAGTTCTCTGGTAAAGTGGCCAGATAGGGGCCTTTATGACCTAACTTGCTGCAAATTTTGTCATTAATGCCCCATTATGCTGCACGATGCAGCATAGCCCCGGCCCCACCGCACAATGCAGCATGGCCCCGCCCCCACTGCACTCCATGCTGCGAATCTTGTTATCATTGTCCCGCCCCTGCTGCACAATGCTATGAAACTTGTCATCTTTGCCCCACCCCTGCTGAACGATGCAGCATTGCCCCGCCCCACTGCATGATGCTGTGCATCTTGTCATCATTGCCCCACCCCCACTGCACGATGCTGTAAATCTTGTCATCATTGCCCCACCTGCACTGCACAATGCTGTAAATCTTGACATCATTGCCCCTCCCCCACTGACCAATGCTGTTGATTCCTCCTGATTGGCTTTCTTTACATTCCATGCACTGTGATTGGCCTGACTTTCAAGATCAGCCAAATCGATTGGCCAGTGTCTATTTAATACCTGAGCACTGTGCAGTCATACATAAGCATTGTTGATCTTATGGCTGAACATAACGTTGGTAGCACTGCTACATGCTTATTGCATAATATACATCAGAAAACAGATGGAGCAGTTGTTTGCCACCTGTTGAACTTGTGCTATACATAATACATCCATTCATTGAGCGAGTGTGGTGGAGAAAATAAAAATAAAGCCCAAATATAATTTTTTTTATGAACGTTGATATTTCAAAGAACCTTTTAAATTTAAAATGATGCGGCCCTCTGAATAAATTGTCATTTTAACATAACACCACGAGTGTATTAAAAGTATGAAACATGATGACAGAGCACATGATCGTGATTTCGTCTTTGGAGGGCACAACTTTTTGAAGGGTAACGTAGCGGGCTTAGAAAATTGTAAGCACAGAAATAGTCTGCGAATCAGCAATGCCCCCAAATCTGTGGATCTTGGAAGCCTTGAAAAATATTTAATAATACTATTTCAGTACCAAATCTAACAAAGTCAACACATATAACTAGAAAAGGCACACAGATCTCTTCACCCTAAGCCTAAGGATTTTGAACCACCAAGAAATATCATCCTGAAACCACTCTCATTGAAAATAAAGGATTCTGTGATCAATGCGCGTAGGAACTCTCTGTATGTGCTATTTGAAGGCAGCAAATTGCAAATCTTTCGGGACCTGGCCCTATCCACAATAGGTACAAGAGACCTCCGGGATGACCTGAGAAAACGGATATAAACATAGATGGGGGTTTTCCTTCAGACTTATCTTCTGTGTTGGAGGAAAACAAACTTCTATCAGACATTCCAATGAAGGCAGAGATTTAATTCATAAACTGAATTTACCCTGCTACATCGGGACCTTCCACATTTTCAGCACATCTTTTCTCTTGATCAGTCGAAGTCATTTTAATGCAAGCAAACCCTACTGTGATCATTTTTGCCTAGTACTCTTTGATCTGTAGAAGGTATCATATTGCACTATGTTAGTTATCATAAAGGTAACATTCCTAAGATCTTACATAATTGGGTTTAATACTGTATTAGAAAAAAAACATAGAAAAAATATTGAATTAATGTCACTTGTTAGTAATATAAGCATTAATGATTAAACAGTAAAAAAAAACAAAAACAGTTTTTTAAAAATGTTTTTCCCCCATATAATACATTTATTAGGATGTTCTTAATGTCTACTGGACATAAATTCCATTTTTACAGTTTTCACATCAACATCATCACCATTTATTTATATAGCGCCACTAATTCTGCAGCGCTGTACAGAGAACTCATTCACATCAGTCCCTGCCCCATTGGAGCTTAGAGTCTAAATTCCCTAACACACACACACACACACACACACACACACACAGACAGACACACAGACTAGGGTCAATTTTGATAGCAGCTAATTAATCTACTAGTATGTTTTTGGAGTGTGGGAGGAAACCAGAGCACAAACACGGGGAGAACATACAAACTCAACGCAGATAAGGCCATGGTCGGGAATTGAACTCATGACCCCAGTGCTGTAAGGCAGAAGTGCTAACCACATGCAAACGAATCATCACTAGTACTCAGGTCTTAGACTAGACCTCTAAGGTGTAGATACCCATGGCCTGCTACGAATGTGGCTTTGGACACTTGAGGAGTATGGCACGCCCCTTACTGGAAATTGACTACTTGACTACGACCAAACACCCCTTCCCCGACCCCGTGTGTGGTCCGGTTTTGGGTTTGCGCTGGGTGATTTTACATACAATACGTGCTTTGATGAATCAGGCCTTATATGTTTTTAAATATTCAAATATTATTCTTGCTCCTAATGCTCACGATGTGCGGGTCAGTCCATGCCAGTCTAGAACCCCAACACTAGTCCTGTTAGGATTCCTGACCGAACCTCACAGATAATATTAGCTGTTTACAGTTGAGCTCCAAACCACGAAGCCCAGATTTCATCTTAAAGAAATTACAAGGTATTATTTTTTTTCTAAAGCAAATCATTAGGCTCCATTTTAGTAGACACCCCCTCTGTCACTGACCCCGTGTCTACTTATCCCCACTCTCCTTCGCCCCTTCCTTCCCTAACATTCTTTTCAAATTTCAAATTCTACAATTAAACAGTAACACATGTATTCTGTCCAAACTTCACTTTACCAGGGCTTCCGTCTAACATAAAACTCCCCAAATCCGATGTCTACTATTCTCAATGTAGATACTATTAAACCTGTAACTCTTAAAACAAAAAGGTTGAACACTCCACGAAGACTTTTAACGTTATTCAAAACTATTCACAAGCTAAATGATGACTTTGTGTTCTTGCAGTATAATACCCTCATCAAAAGGAGTGACCTTCCTTCATTGATCCTTCTTCGTTATCCTTCAGTGCACTCTGAATCTTGCCATGCGAAAAAGAATGGTTATGGCTATGCTCAATGCTGTCCCTTTTGTGGTCACTGACCCAGTAGGTTGTATCTATTTAGATAGGCCATTTAGAGATAGCCCTTGCTAATATCTATGCTCCTGGGGGCAATCACAGTACTTTAAAACATTCTTTACAATCTTACACAAATGAGGAAAAGGCTTGTTTCTGGTTGGAGGAGATTATGACGTTGTACTTTCACCAACTTTAGACAAATCTGGTATCTAAAACTCTTTTCCTCCAGCAGCAAGTGCTAATTCTTTAAGTAGAGGCTGGTCTGTTTGACACCTGGAGATCTGTTTATCCCACAGCTCGTGATTACACTTTCTACTCATGTCCACATAAATCATATTCATGCATAGACACTTAATATAATACCTCACAGCAGCTGACATAACTAACAACCCCCTGGTCAGATCACTCTGTAATTACAGCCTACTATGACTTTCTGCAACACGCAAAGAGATGTCTTTCGAAGCGACTCGGTGAGACCCTTTAGATAATACCTCAATTCAAAGAAATCATTGCCTCACTGCAGGGATATTATGACTCTTATTTAATTATAAAATGCAGATTTCTACTGCATTGGAATAATGTCTTAATCCAAAGGGATTCATTAAACTTTCTCCCACGGCTTCTCAGAAGCTACAGACCAGTCTCTGTATATTGTATACCAACCATAAAATACACGTTATATATCTCGGATAAACTTGTTAAAATGCACAAACTTAATGAGTATCTATAGTTATGGCCAAAAGTTTTGAGAATGACACAAATATTATTCTGCTGCCTCAATTTTTATGATGGCAATTTACATATACTTCAGAATGTCATGAAGAGTGATCAGATGAATTGCAATTCATTTCAAAGTCCCTCTTTGTCATGACAATGAACTTTATCCCAAAACAACATTTCAACTGCATTTCAGCCCTGCAACAAAATGACCAGCTGACATCAGGTCAGTGATTCTCTTCTTAACACTGGTGAGAGTGTTGATGAGGACAAGACTGGAGATCACTCTATCATGCTGATTGAGTTAGAATAACAGACTGGAAGAAAAAGCTTTAAAAGGAGGGTGGTGCTTGAAATCATTGTTCTTCCTCTGTTAACCATGGAAACCTGCAAGGAAACACGTGCAGTCCTCATTGTTTTTCCCAAAAAGGGCTTCACAGGCAAGGTTATTGCTGCTAGTAAGTTTGTACCTAAATCAACAATTTATCGAATCATCAAGAACTTCAAACAGAGAGGTTCAATAGTTGTGAAGAAAGCTTCAGGGTGCCCAAGAATGGGCAGCAAGTGCCAGGACCGTCTCCTAAAGTTGATTCAGCTGTGGGATCGGGGCACCACCAGTGCAGAGCTTGCTCAGAAATGGCAGCAGGCAGGTGTGAGTGCATCTGTAGGCGCAGTGAGGTGAAGAGCTTTGGAAGATGGCCTGGTGTCAAGAAGGCCAGCAAAGTGTCACTCACCGAACCGTGAGTGCCTCTACGCTGGTGCGTGGCTCCTTAGCCTTCCTGCCGGCACCTATCTTGAACCGCGGCCGTCCGCCATCCTGATGGACTGCGCATGCGCAGCACCCAAGAACTCTTGTGACTGTTGCTTTTAATCTAATTGGTTGATCAGGCAACTCTCCCTATTTAAGGCACCTGTGCTCATTTCCTCATTGCCTGATCTTGAGTCTCATTCCCTGTGAGTCTCTGAAGGTGTCTCCTGTGTACTACTAGTGTCTTCAGTTTCCTGCTGATTCCTGTTCTACTCATCGCTGGTTTCCATACCTGCTACTGTCTCCTGTGTACTACTAGTGTCTTCAGTTCCTGTGGATTCCCTGTGCTACTCATCGCTGGTTTCCATACCTGCTACAGTCTCCTGTTTCCTGCCTGTGTCCTCAGCTGGACTCTGATTACCGGATCTACTCACCTGTGGTTCCTTCACTCGTCTCGGCCGTTCAGTGTCTCTGCAGTCCTTGCATCTTCCTGTGGACAGACTGTTCTACTGAATAGCGGTATGCCTATCTGTTATTGACTTTCTACGTTTACTCTGCATATCCGCTAGGACAAGTTTTCCCTCTCCGCAGCGGTATCCATACCCGCTATAGACTGTTATTGTTACACTGCATATCTGTTTGGAACTAACCGTACTACTCAGTCGTTATATGCATAATTGTGATTGACTATCCATTATTGGCCTGCATATATGTGCTGAGCAAGTCTCTACCAAGCAGCGCCACACATACCGTTATAGACTTTGCTGGATACGCTGCATATCTATTGGGATCAAGTTCCTCTGTGCTCTCAGTGTCTGCATCCTATTATCCTTTGTATGCCTCCATTCATCGACACCTGTATACATCCTCACCTATTAAGCAGTGGTACAACTTGCTGTAAGCAGACCACTGACTTCCCCGCTACCTACCTGCACCTGGACAAGTCTTCTCACCATAAGCAGTGGTACAACTTGCTGTACGCAGACCACTGACTTCCCCGCTACCTACCTGCACCTGGACAAGTCTTCTCACCATAGCAGTGGTACAACTTGCTGTACGCAGACCACTGACTTCCCTACTACCTTCCCGCATCTACTCTCGTCCATCCTGATCTCCGTGTTCAAATCTGCCTTTCCACAATATCAGCTAGTCGCTGACTCATTAACCAAGATTGCTGCAAGTCACTGACTTTCCTATTATTTATTGGCATTCTCTCTCCATCTGCTGTGATATATGTTCTGCTAGTCACCCTGCTACCAGAGGACCGTTGTGTTAACTTCACCACTCTGGTAAGCCCAGTCATCTGGTGAATTCCTGGGCAAGACTCCTAGTGCCCATGACACAAAGAACCCACTTCTCTCCAAGAAAAACATCAGGTACAGACTGATATTCTGCAAAATGTACAGTGATTGGACTGCTGAGGACTGGGGTGATCATTTTCTCTGATCTTTCAGATTGTTTGGGGCATCTGGGAATATGGGAAAACAATTGTATGAACAATTGTACGAACAAGGAAAGGGGAGCGCTACTATCAGTCCTGTGTCATGCCAACAGTAAAGCATCCTGAGACCATTCATGTGTGGGCTTACTTCTCAGCCAAGGGAGTGGGCTCACTCACAATTTTGCCTAAGAACACAGTCATGAATAAAGAATGGTACCAAAACATCCTCCAAGAGCAACTTCTCCCAACCATCCAAGAACAGTTTGGGGATGCACACTGCATTTTCCAGCATGATGAAGCATCTTGCCATAAGGCAAAAGTGATAACTAAGTGGCTCAGGGATCAAAACATCGAAACTCCCTCAGACCTTAATCCCATTGAGAGCTTGTGGTCAATCCAAAAGAGGCGGGTGGACAAACAAAAACCAACACATTCTGGCAAACTCCAAGCATTGATTAGGCAAGAATGGGCGGCCATCAGTCAGTATGTGGCCCAGAAGTTGATTGACAGCATGCCAGGGCGAATTGCAGAGGTCTTCAAAAAAGAAGGGTCAACACTGCAAATATTGTATCTTTGCATAAACTTAATGTAATTGTCAATAAAAGCCTATGATACTTATGAAATGCTTGTAATTGTACTCGAGTATACCATAGCAACATCTGACAAAAAGGTCTAAAAACACTGAAGCAGCAAACTTTGTGAAAACCAATACTTGTGTTATCCTCAAAACATTTGATCATGACTGTATTTCCGCTATCCTGAATTTGGAGACACCCACACACCCCCTTGGGTAATATTGACAAATTTGCCTTCCCTTGGATTCGAGTGGGTCTTAAAAGATTCTTAAATTTATCGGGGGAATATGTTCCAGACTCATTTTCTGACATGTGTGAAAAATATGGCATCCTTCTCAGACCTACAATTTCAGTATCTACAAATTAAAGGATTTATTCAAGCTCAAACTTATTCCTCTAAATTCTGTCAGCTAACATATTTGAATGTAAATGCAAATTCTCCGTAGGTAGACAGGGAAATATCTCCTTACTCTCTCATATGATTTCATCCCATGGATGAACCTTTAGAACTATATGAAATAGCTTGGAAAAGAGACCTGGAAAGGACCATTGATCAAAAGGGACGAGTCCCCATCAAGCAGCCCATCTGCAAATCATCCATAAATAAATCTACAAATGAACGTATATTCAAGATTTACACAAGATGGTATTTGGTCCCCTCTAAGCTCCAAAAGATATACCCTACATCCTCCAATTTGTGTTGGAGACAATGCGGAGACAATGCTATATTGATGCGTGTTTGTTGGGATTGCCCACACTTCTCTATTTTCTGGACAAAAATTTTCTCATGGAACGTTTTATTGCCATTCAAATAACTGCTGATCCTCTTGGTTAACTGCTATGCCATCCTATCCAAACAATGAGCAAATCAAATGTCAAATTTGTACAGCATATTTGTAACACAGCTAGATCTCAAAGGACTGGAAAATTCCAAATCTGCAATGTTTTAATGCTGTGATCTCTTCTATATGGTACATTGCTTCCATGGAGTATATTATGTGTTTGCTTAAGGTCAGGATCAAAAGTTTCCATAGAATCTTGGTATTCCTACAATTGCTCCCCAGTAGAGGGAGTTACTTCCTATTTCAATATAGGTGTGTGTTACACTTTGTGTTTGAGAACTCAACCTATAATACGCGTCTCTGTTCCCAACTGACAGGCCACATGAGGAACAGCGAGACCCCCCCCTCCCTCTTTCCCCTACCTCCCCTGTGAGGACCGCATGTCCTAGTGGGTTCTTGGAAATCTCCAAGGCAGATTGTTGCAACCAAAACGCAATTTATTCTGCAGAGAGCAATGCAGACACATGGATTTGTAATCACCAGAGAGATGCGATTCTTCGCAGGCACAGAATGCACATGTGACACTAATCCACGAACACCCAATACAGTAAAATACACAGGTTATATCCCCTTCAGTATTCCCATTGTAGTGGAGCTAGTGGTAGGTGGGCTGGGGACAGTAGTCAGGTTATGATAGGGGAGAAAATGATATACAGTACCCTCAATTAGACTCCTAGGCACTTTCTCCACAGGGAACCAATGGTCCCCAACCATCAAGGGGGAGGACACTCAGGGTTAAGTCTTAACACCGGGTCAAGCTACATATCATTATCTGGGCTACACTGACGGGCAGGGCCCTCTTAACAACATTTTGGGCCCCCGGGCAAAGCAGTGCACCGGGGCCCATATATATATATATATATAAAGTGATTATATATATGGGCCCTGCAGCCCAGGGGGCCCATCAGAGGCAGCGCAAAAAAAAAAAATCGGAAAAAAAAATAATAAGAAAATACTTACCTTACGGTCAGCTGGCGATCCGGCTCCCTCCCTGGTCTCCTCCTCCGCTGCCTCTGACAGGCCCCCTGGGCTGCAGGGCCCCCGGGCACCTGCCCATTGTGCTCAATGGGAAAGACGGCCCTGCTGACGGGCTCTCTTCACTCCATCGGAACTGTGTACAGGAAGCTATAGTACCTTAGAATGGAAACAGCTGTGAGTAAGCCGATTATTCGGTAATTTAATATTGCTGGTCAATAAATATTTATCTATATTGCTTCATCTTGGTTCCAGGAGTTGATTTATATGTATGTAGCCCGTTTGCAACCCAAGCTTTTAACAACAGAGGATCCAACAAGAACTGTCTAATCTAGTACAGCAGCAATTGAACACTATATACAGATCACATATAAATCCAGTGTTTAATATTTACTACATTTGTACTTCTGCAATTGTATTGTGTTCTTTTTTTTAACTTTGAATAAATATTTTTATGTGTAATAGTAAAAGAGAATGAGACTATTTATGATAATTATATGAACCGAAGGTAGCTAGAGCAGTCATATATATGTGTTTTTTTTAGTATTTTCTCTATTCAGGAGATTTCCACTGTCCAAAGTGACAGCAGCTGTTACCCATAGATGCCTACTCTACCGGAATGAGCGGGAGACTCCTGAATTTTAGGGAGTTCTCCTGGACTCCCTGGAGAGCAGGGAAACCTCCCGCATTGTCCCCATTTCGTTGGTGAAGTGGGTGGGGACGTGGGCTAAATGCATCATCCTGGCCCCACCCCCTGATAGGCCGATATTGCTAAAGTTTGACAGGGGACAGTGCCTAACGACGCATCCCACGTGGCCACGCCCCCATGCCGTTGCACCCTCCTGGAGATCATACTGCCAAAGTTGGCAAGTATACTGTTACCTTGTTTTGGTTATTTAATCAACTTTTCTAGCTCCTCTAGGGGTCATTCTGGGGTGTAAGTTTGTTTGTTACACTTTCCGGGTGCCATACAATCATCCTCAGATAATAACAATGACCTTGTTGGCTAAACATGAAAAGTTTGATGGCATTATATCTGCATATTCTAATTGTTTAACCCAGACCTCTTGTTCTTTCTTATCCCTGATTAAACAACTGCACCTGGTGACATTTAAGAATAACTTATCTTACTTACAGGACAATTAACATAAAACTCACGGTCTTATCAGAACTGGGTCAGCTGACTTCCGCGTCGCGTGACCTCCTCTGCACAGTGCACGGAGGTCATGTGACCTCTCCATAGTGCAGGGAGGTCATGTGACCTCCTATCCATAGTGCAGGGAGATCACATGACATACTCGGAGGAATACAGAGTGCACTGTGCTCTCACTCCATCTGTGCGGCTGCACATTAACGCCCTGGCTACTATTAATTTTGAGCTGTCCCCTTAATTAATGCATTTTTTTTGCCATCTTCCTCTTGAAATACTGCTTGTTATAAGAGTAAGGCTTGGTGTACATAGATGTTTTCAGGGTCCAATGAGATGATCACTGAAGAAGATGCACTGTTACTTTACTTGGTTCAATGAGTGTTTCCTGCCCAGAATCGCCTAAGGTCTCCTGAATAAGCATTTATTCCCTCTTCCTAACCCTAAAACAACATATGGGTTCTATTTATTTCACTTGTTCCATTTGTGCATTCTAACATTTATATTATATTGGTGTTTGTGCACTTTCTTCTGGAAAGTGCAAAGCCAACATATATAAAATTAAAGAACAATGGCCAGAAATATTGTGCGTTGCATTGGACAATGAGGCAAAGAGCAAAGTATGTTTCCCTTTCATGCTGGAATACCTATAGGAACTAATTAGACTATATAACTATTATATGACTTTCACTGTTATACCAAATATAACAAAAAACTGCTTAAATAAAGCACAAAAAAATAAATCAACTATACACACAACATTGAAAACAGTAATACAAAGTGGGGATCTCATTTTAAGATTTTCCATGTCTTCCTGATTCAACAATTGTAAAACATCTCTAAAGTTCTGTGGATATTCAATGTAAGACGGGCCAAGTTTTGATTGATGTTGCCATCGACATCCTGTGTTTCAAGCTAGTCAACAGTTGCATAGTTAGAAGCTAGGGGCCTGATTCATTAAGGATCTTAACTTGAGAAACTTCTTATTTCAGTCTCCTGGACAAAACCATGTTACAATGCAAGGGGTGCAAATTAGTATTCTGTTTTGCACATAAGTTAAATCCTGACTGTTTTTTCATGTAGCACACAAATATCAACTTTAAATTCCAGTGTACAAATAAGCTATCAAGTATTTGTGTGCTACATGAAAAAACAGTCAGTATTTAACTTATGTGCAAAACAGAATACTAATTTGCACCCCTTGCATTGTAACATGGTTTTGTCCAGGAGACTGAAATAAGAAGTTTCTCAAGTTAAGATCCTTAATTAATCAGGCCCTAGATCTCTTGCATGATGACTCAAATGACAGCACGCATAACCCAGCAAAGGAAAGTTGTTCAGTCAAAAACTTCAGCCAGATTTTTTTTTCGCGGTTCACAATGACTGAACGTGTTAAATTCCTCACTCTGCAATCTGGATTACTAGACTGTTAAATGTAAGTAAGTGTTGGACAGAGATATAAAATTCCAGTGATGTTCGGTTGAGGATAGAGACTTTTATTAAATGTCAGAAGGCAAAAGTTATTCCAGTACATGTTTCCAAGGAGGGATTTTTATAGGCTTGCAAAAATGTGCCACTTCATAGGTTTGAGCAGAAATTTGCAACATTACTGGGAGTGAGTCCAGGAAACACATGGTGGGAATGGCTTGTCACATTACATGTGCTTTCTAAGGGACAGCTGAACGCGACACGGAAAATGTTCCACTGTCTCAGCCTCATAACGCAATGCCATGCTCCATCACTCTTCAGCAAGTAAAGTAAACAGTGCAATTAGTTCTAATCATGAAAAGAAATAGAGCTTGTTACCAAATGCACGGCTGCATTACACTATATTTGTATGTTGTTTTTTATTTAAATATTCTCAATCTATTTTAGCACACCGAGTCCAAAAGAGCTAAAGAATTTACCGAGGAACGGTGGCTTAGTGGTTAACAATTCTGCCTCACAGCACTGGGATCATGAGTTCAATTCCTGACCATGGCCTTATCTGTGTGGAGTTTGTATGTTCTCCCTGTGTTTGGTGTGTTTCCTGACTACTCTTCTCGCAAGTGACCCCTGACCTTGGCTATTGTCTGACAATCCCTTACCATCTCTACTGTCTCCTGGTCTGCGGCTGCGGTTTAGTATAACGAACTTACACTACTTGGAGTCCTGGGGGCATCCGAGTACCTGTGAGCGCATCTAGCTCTACGGGAAAGGCGACTGCTATAGGCAAAGACCTCCGCCAGCCTGTTCTGCAGGTTCATTATCTGACCACTAGCAGCCTAACATTATAACAGGCCAGTGAAGTTCTGGAGAGGATTATTCATGGAAGGAAACAGGACGAACCCCTCTCCAGCCCAAGTTCTAGCTGGACAGATTCAAACCCTGTCTCAGGTGGTCCAGGGACTGTTGCACCAGTTATCAGCGCAAGAGGAAGCTTCCAGGACTGCGCAAGCCCAACAGGGTTCATTGGCACCTGCTCTAGAACCAAAGATGAATTTTCCAGACCGCTTTTCCGGGTAAAGACATTTGTGTCGAAATTTCAAAGAAAGCTGTAAGCATTATTTCCGGTTAAGACCTCGTTCCTCTGGCTCTGAGCAACAAAGGGTTGAGATTATTATATTTCTTCTACAAGGCGACCCCCAGTCTTGGGACTTCAGTTTACCTTCTGTAAGTGCTTCGCTTTGCGCCGTGGATGCATTCTTTGACACTCTAGGCCTACTCTATGATGATCCAGATCGAGTGGCTTCAGCCGAGGCTCACCTTAGGGCTCTGAAACAGGGCCGGCACTCTGCTGAAGAATTCTGTGCTGAATTCAGGCATTCGTCTACCGACAGTGAATGGAATTACCCTTCGTTTAGGCCTGTCGGAACAGATCTAGGATACATTGGTACAGTATCCTTCGCCAACATCATTGGAGGACCATATGCAACTCTCCATCAAAATTGATAGGCGGATCAGGGAGAGGAAGGCGGAGAAAGAGACACCGTCTGGTCTTTCGGTTTTTCGGCCCCATGGGTTACCATTGGATATTGTTTCAGACAGCGGCTCTCTGTTCATGGCTCAATTCTGGAAATCCTTCTGTGCACTCCTTGGAACAAACATCAGCCTTTCCTCAGCATACCATCCACAATTCAATGGACAAACTGAAAGGGTTAATCAATCCTTGGAACAATTTCTAAGCTTATACACTTCTGAATTCCACAATAACTGGTCAATGCTCTCACCATGGGCAGAATTTGCATAGAACAATTCTTGCCATTCCTCCACTTGTATCTCCACGTTCTATTGCAACCTTGGTTACCATCCCAGGTCCAACTCGCTGGCTTTGCTCAATCCATCTGGGCTCCCTGGCATACACTCTACGGCTTCTAGTCTGAAGGACATCTGGAGGAAGGTTCACTCTGCCTTAAAATGAGCCTCATTCCACTGCAAGAAATTTGCGGATCAACACCATAGGAGATGTTTGTTTAAAGTGGGTCAGAAGGTTTGACTTTCCACCCATAATATCAGGCTTAGACAACCTTGTAAAAAGCTCGGCCCAAGATTTATTGGCCCTTTTTTAATCATCAAGCAAGTGAATCCTGTGGCTTTTAGGTTGAAACTTCCACGCTCTTTGAAAATTCCAAATACCTTTCATTGTTCCCTACTTAAACCTGTAATTTTTTCTAGTAAATTCAGACGAGTTCACCCTCAGAGGCCTCATTCGGTTAATGTGGAAGGGCACCAAGATTTTTTGATACAGAAAATACTGGATTCTAGAAATGTTCAGGGGCAAATACATTTTCTGGTCCAATGGAAGGGCCGCGGTGTGGAGGAACGTGCCTGGATTCCACAATACCGTCTTCATGCTGATAGACTTATAAAAAAATTCTTTATTATTATTATTATCCTTTATTTGTTAGGCGCCACAAGGTTTCCGCAGCGCCGTACACATTACAAACAATAGACTAAACAGGGTAAAACAGTACAAAACAATAAACAAAAATACCAATACTTCAGAAACTCCAGGCTGGCTAATGCAGTAAACACGGAGCAGAAGAACAGGTAGGGAGACAGGAGGGAAGAGGGCCCTGCTCATGTGAGCTTACATCCTAAGGGAGGGAAAACAGAACAGGCACAGGGGGAGCCAGATGAGGCAAGGGGGAGAGCGAGTGGAGGAGATGAAGGGGTTATGTGGATGATTGGTAGGCTTTAAGGAAGAGGTGGGTTTTCAGCGCACGTTTAAGCAGTTTCCTAGGAAACCAGGATGTCGGGGTCCTTTAACCCCTCCTCAATGGGGGATACTGTCAGGAGCCGCGGCGGCCACGGGCACCGTCCCGACTCACTTCCTCCCACTATGAGTGTCCTGGCCGTCTCCATGACTACTGTGACGTCATTTCCTGTTACTCGTGCCCGACCTTTGCCAAGGCAACGGCCGGGCGCCGAGTGTATTAAGCGGTGCGCCTCGGCAAGTGCTGCAGCCGGGCGCATGCGCTAATGTTATAGCCTGTGGGCTAATTAATTATGTTGAGCATCATTAATTAGACTAAGCCTGGTAATCAATACAGGGCTAAGCCCTGATTGGCCAATATCAGTATATAAGGCAGGGAGGGCTTAGCCTCCCTGCCAGTTATAGCGTTCCAGTTGCCTACTGTTGTTGACCTGCTCTGGATACTTTGTTTACTGATTACTTGTTGTGACCCCTGCCTGTTTCTTGGACCCTGCTTGCTTGCCTGTGACCCTGACCCTTTGGCCTGTATCTTGGATTCTGCTGTTCTGTTTGTGACCTTGACCTTTGGCGTGTTTCCTGACTACTCTTCTCGCAAGTGACCCCTGACCTTGGCTATCGTCTGACCATCCATTACCATCTCTACTGTCTCCTGGTCTGCGGCTGCGGATTAGTATAACGAACCTACACTACTTTTGAGTTAAGTCCTGGGGGCATCCGAGTACCTGTGAGCGCGTCTATAGGTGAAGACCTCCGCCAGCCTGTTCTGCAGGTTTGTCATCTGACCACTAGCAGCCTAACACCTACAGGGAATCTAGACATGAACTATACGGTACCGTATAGCAAAACCATGCTATCATGATGCCGTCAAAGATTTTTCGCATTTATCAGAATAACAGCAAAAAGTAGAAAAAAGAAAGAGAGAACGGAATAAATTAAATAAAAAAGAAAGAAAGGTTGTCAATGATTAGAAGAATCGGAGAATAATCCTCCTGTCTCACCCAATTTATTTTTATTCTACACCAGGTGTTATATAATTTATGTAATCATACCATGGGCCTCAGACATTGTGAAACTTTGGCAATGCCTTGTTCAACAGAGCATAAATATGCTCCAAAGTAGCTACGTGATTTATCCTATTCAACAGCTCTGAATGTTGGGAAGGGATGCACTGTTTCCACTGTCTAACAATCAATAATTTGGAAGCCTGACAAACATGCTGTACTGATCTATCACCATACTTGTTCAGAGATGGAAGAGGACCATGAAGCAACAACACCAGGGGATCCCTAGTATCTGTATCTATACCTCTATGATTTGCTCAATTATATCGATGGTGAGAGACCAGAATTGCTGGATGATTGGGCAGTCCCACCAGATGGGAAGAAACAGCCCTATACCACCACAGGTTCTCCAGCAGTCTGTAGAGGTAAGATGGTAACTGCATCCTAGTTACTCCAGGGCCATATACCAGCGTGTATAAATCTTATGAGTTCTCTTCGGCACACACATTAATGGACGCTTTAGCCCCTCGTTCTCTAATTTCAGACCATCCCTCCGTGCCCAACGCAACCCCTAGATCTCTCTCCCAGATCTTTTCATGGGGTTCCATATCAGGCTCTTCATCTACAAGTATTGAGTGGTAGATCAATGTAATCATATCATTACAGCCGACCAAGTATATACAGATCTTCACATAAAGTGAGAGTTCACAAATTTTTGGGGAACAACTTTGGGGTTGAATAAATCAGCAGATCTGGAGATATTGAAAATAAAGGGATAGAGGAAGATGGCATTTTTCTTGAATATCTGTAAACGTCACAGGGGCTAAATCACCCATAATATGTATAAATCTGTCAAAGTTATGGGATTTCCATATCACAGCTAAACTGTCCGAACTGGCCTGGGGGAAAAAAGAGGATGTTTCCATATTGGAGTCAGAAGGGAGGGATAGGGAGCTAAATTATATTTAATACTCACCACATTCCATATAGAGAGGCTTGCTTCTGCAGCAAAGCAGCGACGGATTGTCCACTCGCTATCAGTGGTGGAATGGTTAGTGCAGTGTTGGCTAACCTGTGACACTCCAGGTGTTGTGAAACTACAAGTTCCAGCATACCCTTCCAGTAATAAGCTGCTATATATTGGCAAAGCATGCTGGGACTTGTAGTTTCACAACATCTGGAGTGTCACAGGTTAGCCAACACCAGTTTAGTGTCTAATGTCGTCACACAAATTTTAATTCATACATACAAATTTAGCACTGGCAATAAATTTTCGCCTCGCTGACACCCCGTAGCAGATCCTTAGGGTTCCGTTGAACACAGTTCTAAGTTTGTTTTCTGGATTATAAAAAGAAAACACTACATCTCTTGAAACCATTTCATGGTTATCAGGCCGTTTTGCTTGAAAGGTTTCAGTTTCTAAATCATATTATTTTCCTTCTGAAAGTATATAATGCTCCAAATCATATTTGTCGTATTTTTACACAACTACAATGCCTCCAGAGTCTGACTTCTCTTATTTGTTTGTATACTGGGGCCCCTGGTATTAGGTAGGAAATGACAGAAAGAGAGCCAAGAAAGATGACGTAAAGGTAACTAAAGTAATTCTGAAAGAAATAGCAAGTCCTGTAACGATACTGGTGGTATTATCTGAAGTCCAATAGCCGAGTAGATATCCAGTGAGTAGTCAGACGTTTGCCGGGTCAGTACAAAAGCGGGTAGTCAGACGTTTGCCGGGTCGGTACACAAGCGGGTAGTCAGATGTTTGCCGAGTCGGTACATAAGTTGGTAGTCAGACGTTTGCCAGGTTGGTACACTAGAGGGTAGTCAGACGTTTGCCGGGTCGGTACACTAGAGGATAGTCAGACGTTTGCCGGATCAGTACACAAGAGGATAGTCAGACGTTTGCTGGGTCGGTACACAAGCAGGTAGTCACAGATGCAAGGTAGAGTAGCAAGTAGCAGGAGCTGAGCAAGCAGAATACTCAAGCACATGTCTGAACCAGGAAGTGCCATTTATAGGCCAAAACAGGAAACGGGATCAAAGATGGTTTCTCTTTGATGCCAAACTGGCCATCTTGGATAAGGGCAAATCTAAGGGAAAGTTTAAAAAATACAGAGACCTCTAGTGGTCGGAGATGCAACTGTCAAAGTAATTCCATACAAGTCCTGTGGTTAAATTCATAATCCCCTGGACTATTACACATATATGAAGCAATATTTGCTATCCATGAACTGATAAAGATTCTGGTGAGCCTTACCAAGATAGCTGTATAGGCACAATTTGGTCTATAACTTTATGGCATGCAAAATAATGAACCCTGTTTTTTTGCACTGTGGAAGTGTAAGCCTGTGGAACCCTGAGAGGGTGTTAATTGTCTGCAATTTGCTGTGGTCTTAAAAGACGACTGAAGTCAGTGTGAAACTTATCTCTGAGGAAATCGCCTATATGGGGATGAAACGCGTCAGATGAAGAGCAAACATTTTTAATCATTCCTGTGGACTTTGGATCAGTGCCTATACCAGTGCATCTTTTTACTTACTGTTCACCTTTATACTTCTGATGAGTCCCGGAGGAGACGGGGACGCACTCCTATGACGTCAGTCACCAGCGGGACCGCGCGCTAGTGTTTGGAGTTGATGTGGTGAGATTAAGAGCTATACACGGAGCTCCGTACAATATCTATATCTAGAAGAGGAGGATCCACTTCGGGTACAAAGTACACAGTACATATCAAGGTACCTGTCTTGCAATACATCGCCATAATTGGTAAGAGACTTTTTGTTACCTTTGACATTTCGTATTGGATCTCACCAGTTATTCCGGAGTTGGACCTCCCAAATACATCACCGTATTCTCCATACCTTCTCCATACCATTACCCCTAACATTAGGGTTTGGATATCCCGTGAAAATCATAGCACTATCTCCACATTAATAGAGTGGAACGGCTCTTATACAGTTGCTGGACTGGTACACATATTATTTGGTTGGCGGGTAGGTGCACCTACCTCGCTAATAATTGGTTTGGCACCGACAATAGCCCACATTGGTTGTACCTAATATGGTTTTTTTTATATGTTAGAATAAACTATTTTTAAATTATATACCTTGTGCATGAGTGTTTTTGTGGCAGACTCGGACATACCACCGCACATTTTGGTTGTTATAATTATCTATTTTTGGGGTGCAGATCCCCAGCGTTGGTACCGAGTCTGAGCAGTCATTTCAGTACCGGACTTAGTTATATATTTTGCTGATGCAAAATAATGAGTTTTGTCTTTAACCATGATGGTAATGTCTAAACCCGGATATAGCTGGTATACCAAAATGGGACCAAACTAACTACAAATTTAGATGTTTGGCTATTAGGTAGTGTCTAAACAGCCCTGCCTCTTACAGTCTCTGCAGAAAGCAACTGTAACATTAAAGTGAAGATTAATAAAAAAAAGTAACTATAGATGTGTATTTCTGTTTGTACTACAGACTCATAGGGCTATATTTACTAAACTGTGGGTTTGAAAAGGTGGAGATGTTGCCTATAGCAACCAATCAGATTCTACCTGTCATTTTGTAGAATGTACTAAATAAATGATAACTAGAATCTGATTGGTTGCTATAGGCAACATCTCCACTTTTTCACACCCGCAGTTTAGTAAATATACCCCTATGAGTCTGTAGTACAAACAGAAATAAATATACCCCACAGTCTATATTGCATATTTTAAATCTATTACATTTGGCAAGGGCCATTTGAAAGGATAAGTCAAGTTTCAACAAAATGTAAGTAATAGAAGTCTTATAATAATGTAAAACTGAAATTAGTTACTTTGCTGTATCTCTCTCTAATAAGTGTATGTGTGTATGTGTATATTTGGGAGTACATGTTTATGTGTGTAAGCATGTGTGCGTGTTTGTGTGTCACAAGGCTTCCATCTTCTAATGCTTCTTTTAAGAGGAAGAGGTGAAGACGATAACTCCCTCTTTTAAACGAATCGGTCTATTGTCTTCTAAGGTACCAGTAGGGTTAATATACCAGTTTAAGGCTAACGCTATAATTTCCTATTCAGACTCTGTTACTGAAAAGTTTAATGGTGGGTTCTCCTGTCTTAGTGGTCCCAGGACAAATGTCCCTTTTGCCCTTTAAACAACCCTGACCACTGAGAAGAGAGCCATTAGGAGGACTCAACATCTACTGTAGTGGGAAGCGCTTTAGTTTAGATTTATCCTAATTTAAGTGGCTCTTATCTATTTATTTTCTTAAAACTAGACTAATCCTTGAGATACACATCTCACCATTGTGCGGTACTGGGAAGAAAAGTAGATATGACCTTCACTAAATCAATATTTGCATTGGATGTCACTGTTTTCCCCATCATCTCCGTCCTCTAATCCTGATCTCCAAGGGGCTACTAAGCAATAGAGATTGAACCACCTTGTACCCTAGGAGTTGTGTAATTTGAATTCCTGTTTAGACATATTTGCATCCAGCTGCTCAGGAAATTGATGTTTTGAAGATTAAAGTCCAGCTGTTTTAGTGAATCCTTCTATCTTCTAAATCCCACAGGTTTCAAATAGTATTTTGCTGTTATAATTACTCTCTTTTTTTTAACTCTGCTTTTGTTTTTATATGACCTGCCTCTATGACTCATCTGTACAAAGCTGTACCTTGTAGCAGTGCTCTGTGATAATCATCAATTTAATAACAGAATTGTACTGTATATGGAATCCTTCATGCTACATGGGGTGAACATGAACATATGTTTCAGAAGCCTATAAATGTTGCCAGTATAATCCTAGTACAATAATTCTTTAGTAGAATACCACTTATAGGATAACTCCACCCAAAGTGGAATATTGGCGTTCCATAAGTTAGACATAAATGCGGAATTTTATTAGCTTGGAACAAATGTCACACAAAGATCTGACAATTCCCTCTCCTCCTGCCACAATCATGGGAGGATTTTCTATAATAAAAAAAGACACATTTTTAAAACCTGGAACTGTAAATTAGGGACAGCTGTAAACTATGTAATATAACGGCTACAACCACTGTTCTTCATGGGAAAACATGTGATATTGACCTTGTAGGTGAGCCATGGTTAGAAACAAATGAAATACTAAAAGCTGGTCCACCTGAAGTTCTCACAAGCATATAACTATCAAATATATTTGTACTTTTAAAGATATCTATATGTTTAATATATGTGAATGTTGTAATGTCTCCACTAATTACTTTTAACAAGGTACAGGAAGGAAACATTCTTCAAAGGAAGAGAAGTATTAGAACACGAGGACATGCACTGACACTGGGGGGAAGAGAAGTATTAGAACACGAGGACATGTACTGACACTGGGGGGAAGAGAAGTATTAGAACACGAGGACATGCACTGACACTGGGGGGAAGAGAAGTATTAGAACACGAGGACATGCACTGACACTGGGGGGAAGAGAAGTATTAGAACACGAGGACATGCACTGACACTGGGGGGAAGAGAAGTATTAGAACACGAGGACATGCACTGACACTGGGGGGAAGTAGGGTCAGAGGAAATCTTAGGAAAAATGACATCACAGACAGGGTAGTGGATAAGTGGAACAGCCTCCCATCAGAGGTGGTAGAGGCTGATAGAGTAGAGAAATGTAAACATGCCTGGATAGATATAAGAATATACTTACAAAAAATAAAGGATCAAATGGGGTTTGAGGTTACCATAAGTTAAAAAAAATGGGCAGACTAGATATCAGCCGTCACATTCTATGTTTCTATAGTGAAGAGACTCAGTGTAACCTGGATCTAACAGCAGATGACAAAGCAGCTACAGTAAGATCCAGGTTGATTACAACCTATCAGACAGTGGTGACTTGACATCCAGGCTTCCTCCCAGGCCAATGAAATTCCTGATGATGTTTTGTCATGCCATTTGGCTTAGTAGGGCTTTTTATTGAGACCGAAAATGGTGAGGTTGACATGGAACAGGAGTCTTTCTAATTCCCCCTAGGACTAGAGCGGATGCATCTACGTCTACTAACATATCAAACAGCGATACAACTATAAGCTTTAGAGATGCAAACTCCATTCCTATTGAGCCTAGCACTGTTGCAGAGGTAGATGAAGGCGTGCTTTCTTGTTGTTGACTCCTCGGCATGGAAGGTGTGTTTAGCTGGCCTTGCCGTGTCTGTCTCTGTGTATGAGAGTGCACAGCAGGACTGTGCTTGAGCTTGAGATGATCTCTTGCTTCATCTGCAATGGGGGACATCAAGAAAAATTATGGAGATCAATGGATCCCATGCACATTTGCAGAGGCTGCCCCCAGATGTGCTATGGAGTGGGACAGAGTCTCCAGCTCTGCCTACTAGATTTTGTTTAAGATATGAGTAGTGGAGTGAGCACCTCTCTGCAGCTGCTTTCCTACCAGCCATTGCACAAGGCATAGGCGCCTATCTCTGCGCGGTGAACTTGCCCTGAAGACACTGTTCCTTCCACAGTCATCTTCACCACCAGCGTGGAGAACACAGGGCCAAAGATTGACAGCAAGTGACATTACGAGACTGCTGTGTTATTTCATTATTCACTTATCCTCGCTTTGTTTACAACAAACATGCCAAGAGGCCGCCCTCGAGGACGTGGACATGGTGGAACCCTTACAGATCACCCAGAGCGCACTGTTTAAAGATCTTAAGGGTTAAGAATATTATCGTCACAATCAACGTACAACAAAAACAGCTCATATGCCACTTGCATTGGACATGACGTATTCGCCACAATATTACTCTTTGGGTCCTATGGACGAGCAATGTGGGAACTGTGGTACCCTACACTTTTTGGTAGAGGAGACTAACGGTCAATTGTCAGACTGCTGTCAGAATGGAACGGTTTCGCTGCCTGATGTGGTTGTCCCACCATATTTACCAGAACTGTTTATGACAAATACCCTCAAATTACATACTCATTATCTCCATAATATACTCAGTTACAACTCTGCATTTGCCTTCGCATCTTTCAAAGCTAATATTGGTGAGTTACATGTAATGTAGTGTATAGTAAAAGGTATAGAATTTTGTTACTAAAGAAATTTAGTCCTTATATTTCAGTTTAATTTAAGACAGTTACCTCTGGGTTTCCCTAGTTCTTGTTTAATAAAGCCGTGACCTTTTGCCAAAAACATACATTGGTGTTCGTTTGTTTATTTATCACTGACAGTAATAAGTCTTAATATGCAAAAGAGGTTTAGGTGCAATGTGAAAGTGGAGTCAACACTATGTAGTTTATGTGCATTTAGGATCCCACTAAACTTACTGAAAACGCTGAGTTTTGAAAACTTGATAGGCAAACTATCTGTTGTATAAAACCTTCTGATATAAGCACCCAATTAAGTGTTGGCTTTAAATTGAAACGGAATTTCCAATAGAGATGAATACACAAAGACACATTAGGACATGCAAAGTGTCGCTTTTCTAAACATGAGAATGTAAATCTCCAGTAATTGGTTTAATATGACAAAACCTCCGTTTTCCTGTTTGATGTAACTTTCCTGTTTGATGTAATTCACAACAATGTGAATAGTGTAACTAAGGCTGGATCACTTATAAATAAGTTATTGTATAAATATATTTAAATTATTAGCGCAGTGCACCAATTTATATAATTGCAAATGTACTGATTTTGATACTGTGTTATCGTTGTGTATTAGAAATGTACTGATGCAGCAGCCATGGGGGAGGAAATGTGTTTGTGTAAGAAAGGAGGAAAGGAAATCTTAAATTAAGTTAATTCATTCTTTTCATCTCAGAAATGATAAACACCTGCTTTGGCCTGAAAGCCTGAAAGGAGGTTGTTATCTGTTATCATGTCTTGTTAGAGAGGCAGGAAACCTCCTAACAATATAGACAGCAAATTTGAAGAAATCAGGTTGATGTGAAAGTGAAATTATGTTAGATGCAAGATTAGATTATACCCTGATGTTAAATATCTGAAGTAATATATCAGTCTTTGCGGAGCCATCATAGATTCAGGGAGTGGTGTTACCCCCTGCTAACATGTGTGTCAGAATGTGTATAAAAGGAACACTGTTTTACCATGTAATGTATTTTCCATGTGACTTCTGGATGTTCATCAGTACCACAAACTGGTGTGTAAAAGTCCTTGTCAGGACTCTTGAGCAATAAACCATCACTGCCTGTGACTATTACTGGCTATATCCTGTGACCAACAGATGAGAGCTTACAGTACACTGTAATTCATTCCCCAACTGTCCTGTGTTGAACCCAGCATGTCCGTGTCAACGTTCTGCCCGCTACCCAGCATTCCTGATCCATAGAAAGTGGTCAGGAGGTACCAGCCAGCCCACAGCAAAAAAGCATTACAGCAGCTATACCACCTACCCCAGAGGTATGCGGTTCTGGATGCCGATCCAGTGTTGGCAGCTGGATTCTCCTACAATTATTGCGCAGTTGGCATTCACAGTCGGCAAGTGTCTGGTGGCAGGGTGACACCAATAAGAATGGTCAGTAAAAGCCGGTTACTGGCGATGAAAAGGAAGAACATCCCTTTGTTCCTTCTTCCCCCCTACCGTCCAGGTAGCGAAATAAGAGCAGCCGGTCACAGTAACACCCTGAAAATGTAACTGCCGACCTGAGCAGAGAAGACCGCTCGGGTATACCCACGGGAAGCTTTCACCTGACAAGCAGGTAGATCCACATAGGTCTAATGATGTTGCCTCAGACAGTGCAGTTCCAATAAGTTCATTATTGGGTAAAATTTTCTAGGAAGGATAGTATTGATGAAAGGGAAAGCAGAGGTTCCGTGCCAGTGACAAAATGTTTTGCACATCAATAAAATTGAGGACAGGAGCAAAGCAAGAAATGTGGGGGAGTCGGACCTGACGCAACGTAGCCATGGATTTTGGTTCATTGGCCAGTGCCAAACTCGCCGTATGCTGGCGCTTAGCCACTAATTGATTACATTTTCTATTATTATTAAGCTATTTGAATTTCTTAATATGGTTTGTTCTTAATTGTTCTTGCAGCAATATCAAGATGGGTCTGGTAGCAAATACTCTGATACTTGATTCTCCTCACATTTGTTTCTCTGCTTATATTCCCTTTGGGTTTATGATGGTGCAGTAGGGTCTGGTGTGCCTGAGTGCCCTGAAAATGACGACTTTGATTTTGAAACATGTCAACAAAATGAATAAATAAAACAAGACATATACTAAAGATTTTGAATTATACTATAATATAGTATAATATAGTAGGATAATAATATAGTAGGATAATATTATTATTGGGAATAAAATGTGATAGAGAACTGCATAATAAGAGAAGTGGACGGTCTTCTTGTAGCCATTGGTGGTGATGGTGTTTGTCATGTTCCTTGTAATAAGACCGAGATTGAGAGGGACAGTGTGCTCCTGTTTTTTTACAAGTCAAACAATCTGAATTCCATATCTTCCCCAGCCAGTCCCATGCAGAGACCATGGTCAGGCTGGGGTAGGGGGCATGGGGGAATCTGCCTTCAGGGCCGGTCCCATAGTGCGCTACCTTGGGCTGGGTCGTCTGCATTTTTTTTCCTTTAGAACAGTTTTTCCAAACCCTAGTCCTCAAGTACCCCTAACAGTGCAGGTTTTCCAGGTGACCGGTGATATAATTATACCACCTGTGGATATTTCAAAATGTGTCAGTCAGTAATGATTATATCTGTGCTCCTACAAAGAGATATGGAAAACATGCACTGTTAGGGGTACTTGAGGACTAGGGTTGGGAAACACTGCTTTAGAATGTTCCTAATAGGCTGCTGAGTCCAGTCTTGCCCCTGAGCTAAAATTTGCAAACCCTCCCCTGGTGGGCACCCACTTTCAATCATGTGTCGCTGATCAGACAGCATTGCGTAGCACGGTGGCTCAGTGGTTAGCACTTCTGCCTCACAGCACTGGGGTCATGAGTTCAATTCCTGACATGGCCTTATCTGTGTGGAGTTTGTATGTTCTCCCCGTGTTTGCATGGGTTTCCTCCAGGTGCTCCAGTTTCCTCCCACACTCCAAAAACATACTGGTAGGTTAATTGGCTGCTAACAAAATTGACCCTAATGTGTGTGTGTGTTATGGAATTTAGACTGTAAGCTCCAGTGGGGCAGGGAATGATGTGAGTGAGTTCTCTGTACAGCGCTGCGGAATTAGTGGCGCTATATAAATAAATGATGATGATTGTTTTTGATTGGTAAGTTCTTGTCTTACTTTGAGGAACATATTCTTGCTTCTGCCTTTGTTTTTGGAAGATTACATAGTTCACTTAATGAGTGTTTTGCAGGTACAATTTTTATCTGCTGATGTCATCTTCCTTATTCCTAATAATTATCATTTTATCACTATCACTATTATTGGATTCTGACTGATCATCACCACTTCACAGTCTGTCAGGGGTGTAGAATGAAGTTTGTACATTGTAAAATAGTAACAGCCAGACTGTGTCAGCACGTTTTAGGGTACAGGTAAGCCCCTATTTGACATGAATTAATATTTATCAATGCCTGTAAATAGCTGAATAATGTACTTGAAATAAGTATTTAAACTTAACTGTGTCCACCACGCTCTCCTTACTCCTCTGTAGAAAATTACCATTTCATGGGGGAGGAGCTTCACTAACCGAGTAGACACAGAGTGACTGACAGCTTGCTATGCAGAAATACATTGTGTGGATTGTTGGACAGCGGGAGCCAGTGATGTCACAGCAGCTGAAATGACTGTAGTCTCAGCTATTTGACCTGCTGCAGATCCCATCAGTAACCTATCCTACGGATGTGGGAGGATTTGCTGCTCTCTGTGCTGGAGTATGGAGGTAATAGTTAACTTTATATGTGAACTTAAGTGGAATGACAGCTTAACACTTAATTCTTTAGTTTTATGGTTCATACGAGGTATGTCTATTAAATAACGAGACTGTGATTCCACCTAGTAAACAAAGCAGTCAGAACCGGTTATAACTGCATACCTAGTAATCTTGAACGTGTCTGAACCTGCATGACAAGCTGCAACACTCTATGACGTTCAGTTGATTGTGAGTCGTCATTTCGTTTGGTTGTGTTTTATGTAGAGTGCCGGAAAAATGCTAAGTTTAAAAGTAAGAAAATGTAAAAAAACTCAGTCAGATTGTTCGAAAAGACCGAAGACTCGGTGTTCGAATGAACATTGACAGCGACACCATATGGAAAATTTTGCGTGAGGATCTTAACATGACGAAAGTTTGTGCAAAGATGGTCCCAAGGGTTCTCACATCAGAGCAAAAAGAACGTCACAAGGAATGTTGTGTTGACATTCTGCAGCAGCTTAACACAGATCCAAACCTGTTTCATAAAGTTATCACCTGGATCTTCCAGTACGATCCTGAAACCAAAAGACAGTCAATGCAGTGGAAAACACCATCATCACCAAGAATGAAAAAAGCTTGTTAAAGCAAGTCAAAATTCAAAGCAATGCTTATTGTTTTTTTCGATATCAAGGGTGTAATTTTGGAAGAATGGGTTGCAGAAGGCACAACAGTTAATCAGCATTATTATAAGTTTTGCAAAAGCTGAGAGAGAGTCAGAAAGAAACGGCCGCAACTGTGGAAAAATGGTTTCTTTCTTCACCAGGACAATGCGCCTGCTCACACAGCACTTTCTGTGAAGCAGTTTTTGACCGACAAACACATTACTACACTTGAACATCCTCCATATTCGCCCGATTTAGCACCTTGTGATATTTATCTTTTCGCAAAAGTTATATCAGTGCTTAAAGGACACATTTTGAATCAGTTGATGCTGTAAAGAAGAAAACGACAGATATGTTGAAACAACTAACAGAAATTGATTTGATCCATAACTTCAACCAGTGGAAAACAAGACTACAGCGATGTATTACTGCAAATGGGGAGTATATTGAAGAGGACAAACATTAAATTTGTAATACCAATAAATAAAGGTGAGTTATTTTATAAGTCTTGTTATTTAATAGACATACCTCGTATGTGAAGATGAGTTTAGGTGTCCTTTAGATAAAAGTTTTTAGTATGGCTGAAAATCCCATTGTTTGGAAATGATATAGTACGGAAACCACACAAACATACATAGTTACTTATGACTCCTAACTTCGAAGCTGTCATTTTTAAAATATATGTTCATGGCAATGTCTTGATATCCAGTCTTGACCTGCTTGATACCACATAACTTGCTTGGTATGCTGGGTATCCGTATTATATATCATGACAGTTTGGATAAAGTTGGCATAGACTAACATGATATCACAGGTAGGCTATGTGATGGGTTTAATAAGCTACTGTATGACTGGGGAGACTCCAAGCACATACCGCAGGGGTTACCAGTGTGGGATGAGCTCATTCTGGCCGAGTCATCCTAGGACAGTAGAGACAGTTGGAGTCTGACTGAGGACAGATTCCAAAGACGCCTAGGTTAGGTTACAAAAATCTGTGCTCCTAAATACTCCACAGCAGGCTTCAAACGTGGGTGTGTGAGCTGAAGTCTTCTAATTACTTTTATATTACCCATTAATTCTAGTCAGTTCTCCTGCAGAGTTAGAGTCTTGGATGTACTGTTCAATTTTCCAACAAATCTTCCAACTTATAAATAACTGGAAAACATCAGGTTATTTATTTATTTTATTTCATTTTTTTAAGTCAAGACACTCTTTGTGAACACTATGAAAAGGGTGTGGACTCCTGAAAAGATATATACACAGCTTACTTGTCCACTGACATGCAGGGCTGCCAAGAGGAATTCAGGGCCACGGGAACAACAACTTCATGGGGCCCCCCTTACAGCTATCCCGAAACTTTTATGGGCCAAAGAATTTCTGCAACCACACCCACAAAAATGTGGGTGTGGTTGTACAATTGGGGGTGTGGCTATGAATCACTTGGTATGCCCAGGAAACCATCTTACAGAAAAAAAACTTGCATTGTTGGGTACACCATTGAACGGTCACCAAATATTGGGATTGTCCCACTAGAGTCACAACATTTCACACACTCTCCTGCTCTCTCCTACCTGTTCTTCTCACTTTCACCACCTGTGGCTGCAGGTTTCCTTAGTTGCGGCTTGTCTGGATCCTGGAATGTTGGGGGTCCTATTTGGAAAAAAAAATGGGTACATTTAGATAATTACAGCCAGCCCCGGCGTTAAATCAATAGCACCCATGATTAATAATTAGGCCTTCCTCCAGCCCCAACATTAAAATAATAGTATTCACATTTAATAAATAAACCTATTTAATAAACCTATTTAAACAGTCCCAGCAATAAATTAATAATATTTACATTTCAGAAATGTACCTATTTCCCGCAACCATCACTGACATTAAATAATTCATAGGCACATATAATAAAGAGACATCATTCTCCCCCACATTCATTAGCCCCCAAACCACTCCATCTTAATTAATAGGCAACACTATAAAATTGCCCAACCATTACCCCACAAACAAAATTGCACCCATTAGTTAGCAACCACCCACCTCACACTACATTGCCACAAGCCCCCTTTGCCATCACACACACATTACTGTGCCCCTTTATCACCATGTTGTGCCCTCTTATGATCACACTGCGCCCTCCATGCTGCTTTTCCCCCTTCACCTGGCTCCCCATCACACTGTGCCATGCTGCTCCCCCTCTCCTTCATCACTGTGCGATGCTGCCCTCCCTTTCTTTCATCACTGTGCCACCCTGCTCCCCCTCTCCATCACTGTGCCATCCTGCCCCCACCTCTCCATCACTGTGCCATCCTGCCCCCCTCTCCATCACTGTGCCATCCTGCCCCCTCTCCATCACTGTGCCCTCCTGCCCCTCCTCTCCATCACTTGGTGCCTTTCTGCTCCAATTGTTTTCCTCATACTGTACCTCTCTCTCCCCCCCCCTTTCCTCATACAGTGCCTCTCTCTGGCCCCTTTTTCTTCACACTGTGCCTCTTTCTCCCCCCCTTTTTCTTCATACTGTGCCTCTATCCCCCCCTTTTTCCTTATACTGTGCCTCTCTCTCCCCCCTTTTCCTTATACTGTGCCTCTCTCCCCCTTTTTCCTCATGGCGTGCCTCTCTCCCCCCTTTATTCTCATGGTGTGCCTCTCTCCCCTTTATTCTCATGGTGTGCCTCTCTCCCCTTTATCTTCATGGCGTGCCTCTCTCTCCCCCCTTTATTCTAATGGTCTACCTCTCTCTCCCCCGTTGTTCCTTCTACTTATCTAGCTGTTTTCCTCTTTTCTCTTTTCTCCTGTCTTCTCTCTTCTTTCTTGGTTTTCTCCTCTTTCTTGGTCCTCTCTGCGCTGCTCCTCACTGACTGTCAGGCGTGACTTGATGACGTCACGTCCGGCAGTCAGTTTAGAAGACAGAGCAGAGAGGAAGGAGGAGGGACGCCGGCGCTGCAATCACGTGAGTATCTCTTTTTTTTGTTTGTTTACAACCCTGCCACCGACCAGAAGAGGAAAAGAAAAAAAAAGTACTTTTAAAAAGAAACCAAAACAAAACAAAAAACACGTGAACAGTGGCATGCCCGGGCCTGGTTAATTAGTACCCGTCCCCCTCTCAGCGGCCCTGCAGACATGGATTTGTTACATAAATATATCATGATGTCCTCTGGTGGGAGCACGATATTTAACAAACAATCAAACATATCGTTCTCTTACACTCACCAGCATTCTTGGTACCCCCAGAATACAGATAATTTGTGGTGAGGAAACCTCTGAGCAATGTCCCGGAGCAAATCAACAATTAAGCCAGTAGCAGTAGAGAGTTGACAGTTCTTATTGCAGTTGTCTATCTTGGGCAGAGGGAACTCTAGGGAAGTCATTTATGTGCAAAAGATCTGATCAAAGTTGGCTCTGACTGTGCCTTGAACACGGCAGGGACACCTCGGTTTTCTACAAATGAGCATCAGGTTGCGGAACAAGGTGGCTGTATTTTCTGAGGAACAGACATTTGAACAGGCCGAGGAGTGGTGTTTTAATTTGCAGAAGAAGATCATTAAAATAAGATAGAGGTATGGAAAGGGTACATTTTTAGGGGCTAAATGGTTAGCACTTCTGCCTCAAAAAAGCGCTGGGGTCATGAGTTCAATTCCCGACCATGGCCTTATCTGTGTGGAGTTTGTATGTTCTCCCCGTGTTTGGGTGGGTTTCCTCCGGGTGCTCTGGTTTCCTCCCACACTCAAAATCATACTGGTAGGTTAATTGACTGCTATCAAAATTGACCCTAGTCTCTTTCTCTCTGTCTCTGTGTGTATGTTAGGGAATTTAGACTGTAAGCTCCAATGGGGCAGGGACTGATGTGAGTGAGTTCTCTGTACAGTGCTGCGGAATCAGTGGCGCTATATAAATAAATGGTGGTGATGATGATGATTCCCTGCGGTGGATTTTGGTTCTACAAAACGACCAGGTTCGAACAATAATTAAATCTAATCTGGACTTTGATGTCACATTAACACTTTTTGCCCAGTGTGCCTATTTAGATTTCTCAGTCTTTCCGAACCTTGATGCCCTTTTAGTTTGGGGAGGAGTCTCCTGAAATTGATGTCTCTTGAGAATAGGTGTGAAGTGTGCTGAGTAAGCGATCCAGGCAGACTGCTGCTCTGCAAATTGAGGGGTTTGTGTAGAGTCGGGCCCAAGTCCATTTGCGCCGAGCACAATACGAATCTCACACTGTGCACAGAAGAGACTTAAGCTTTTGTCTGTATGCGGAATCATTTGTATCTTGCATATACGACTCCTTGCGCTTATAATGGCGGGTCAGTGGAGACAAGGGGCGAGCATAGGCCAATTACAGCGTGTTCAAGTAAATGTGACCAATGTTGACCTTGACGCAGACTCAGACACACCTGTCAGGAAGCATATCTGTTGTAGGTGCTCTACCCCTGGTGTACAATACGAACTGATAATGATAATGATCAGACGCAATTTACGTCTGCATTTTAGGCGGTAATTGCGTCCAACTCTACATAAGACTCATAGGGCTAGATTTACTAAGCTGCGGGTTTGAAAAAGTGGGGATGTTGCCTATAGCAACCAATCAGATTCTAGCTGTCATTTTGTAGAAAGTACTAAATTAATGAAAGCTAGAATCTGATTGGTTGCTATAGGCAACATCCCCACTTTTTCAAACCCACAGCTTAGTAAATCTAGCCCATAGTGTGTTTAGTAAATGAGGCTCAATGAATATCATCAGTTTTCTACTCTTTTCATGGTGTAATAATAATTTAGGACTCTAAACTTCATAACTACTATTTCTTAGGTAGATGCAAGCAGCTGTCATTAGTAATAACTCTGACCACTGGGCGTGGTTAGTTCTGGGCTGGTCCCTTCCTGCCATCTACCATGTTCTGTGTTATCCCCCATTGGGTGAAGCTGTATATAGCTGCGGCTCGAAGATCTAGTCCATCCTATAGATTGTAAGCTTCAAAAGCAGGGCCCTCTTACATTTTTGTCTTGCAGTTACTATCCAATCTTGTTATATTACTGTGTTTCGTCCCAACTGTAAAGCAAATGCTTTATAATTACACTGTACTAAATATAATAATACATATTCTAGTTTGACTCCTGCAGTGTTATATGTTAGGACGAATACAATTTTTCAAAGCATTGCCAATCTATGAAGACGTATTGTTTTCCTTCTATAAGGATAGGACTGCCATGGATAAAGCAGATGGGGAAAAGAAAGATGAATATATATATATATATATATATATATATATATATATATATATATATATATATATATATATAAAGGTATATAAACAGTGGCTTACAAAATTACTGAATAATTAAATCATGCAGTTACCCTGGGGAGATGGCCAGAGCAGCATGAAAATAGGCACATGATGTAAAAAGGAGAAGAAAATAGCATTTGCACTACCTGCATTATTTCCAGTTCGCAACTGACCTTTTCTGTTGACACTGAACATTATTTCCGAGTTAGTTACTGAATGTTGTCCTGCTGTATTCATGCAAATGTTTCATCCTATGTTTCAAATGTCATTTAGATGTATCCATGGTTGTATTGTGCTTTGGAGGCGGCTAGAGCTAGTGTTATTTTGATTTAATCACAGTTTGCATGTAAGCTGCTATCAGACCCAGGTCATTATCAATCTGACATCACTAAAGGCAGGGAGACCTTATCTCGATGTCTTCTGCACTCCTGTAAAGCTCGCCATATATCCCTTACGGAAGTGCTGAGTCTTCTGAACAAAGCAATTCCTATTGAACATTGTAGTTTAATGACTGACAGTCCTGGTCCAAAATTTGGGATGCACGATGGAGCCATTTTTACCAGCTACCATTTCTCTACGTCCTGTGTGAACCTTGCTGACGCACATACATGGCGACCAATCAGGAACAGACCAATTTCAATGATTTTAGTTAGCAGTTCCCTCACACTTCAAAATCCATTTTTTTAATCAGTTTTATGGCCCTTACTTATGATCTGTGGGGAATATGATACCTTACAATACACTTCAAGTTAATAGTCCCCCCCTATTCTTATTTTAATCAGTCCTCTACTGGTATATTATCTCAAAGTGTGGAACAAAATGCAAAAGACAATACATAACTAAATGAATGTAGGTTGGCAGGTGTATGTATAATGACATCTCACCTTGGTCTCTAGCGCAGTGCCTCCTTCTGAATCTTGCTTGCAGTCCTTGGGATAATAGAATCTTCAGATCTTCCTACCAAGAGTTGGCTTAGGAACTCCCCTGCCCGTCTGGTGGGATGTAAATGCACACAGACACACACCTGACTAGAAGAAAAGCCACCAGACATATTTATTAGTGCACAATTGTAAGATATACAGTATGTGGATTTCAACAAATGGTAAAAACTGGTAATGCTGAACCCCGTATTGCTATGGTGGGTTAGGAAATAAGTATGTAATTAAAGCAAAAGGTTATCAATATGATCTTCACACAACATGAGCATACATTAGTAACAGTAAATAGAATCAACATAGATAACTCAATTGCATAATATTTAACTGCAGGTATTGCCGATAATGCAGGTGGACAGAGTCAAGATTTTAAACACACAAAAAGTCTTAGTTAGTGTCTACCATGGGTTCTGTCATCTCTACAGTCCTGGGGGAGGGGGTGCTTTGATGTGGATTCATGGTGTTCCTGCTGCAGTTGTTAACTCAACGGCTCTCTTGGATTAAGACACTCTGGTTTCTGGATCTCCTTGAACTCTGGACTCTGGATATGGATACTGGACCTCCTCTGGATGTTGGATCACTGATGGACATCGGACACCATAAGAATTCTGGATCACCATTGGCTACTGGAAACACGTGACTCCAGGGTTCTAGTAATGATGTGAATGGCACCTCTTCCTCCATGTTTCAGTGGCCACTTCCCCCTTCTTTCCTGGTCTCAGGGGTAGATTGGTGGCAGTTTCCCTCTCCTCTTCCATCTCCCAGCACCAGGCATGCTGGGGGATGTAGTTTCCAATACCTGAGGTCATGACAACTAATACTCAGAAATGTCTCTTAAATTGCTGTAAGAACAATACAAAGAATGAAGATCTGTCAGGAGAAGGAAAGTGTTGACTGGAAACACTCTCTGAATTGTCCATTACAAAATGAAGAGGGGAAGTCAGGTGGGAGACATGAGTGAGAGATATTTGTTGAAGTATCAGTGCTGTATAAGATAAATGGTCATACTTTACTCGCCCCGTCTGAAAAAAACAAGACTTTCACTGTTTCAAGCTTGTCTTAGGATGGGGGTGAGGAGCAGGTTTAAGTGGGTGGTCTACAAACCAAATTCATATACACAGAAATTGGCATTTCAGCAAATAGTAAATTAAAACAGAAGGGCTTAATTGCAGTGCAATTCCAACTCAGATGAACCAGAGTATCTCTTTTCATATGACATCTACAGCCTGAAAATTCTAGAGACCATATTTAATCTACTGGAGTTTGCTATAAATAAGGATTCAACCCTGCTAAAAGGCTTACACATTTAGGGCCTGATTTATTAGGGAAAGCAAAGCAAAAAAATGAGTAAATTTGCTCTTGGATAAACCATATTATAATGCAATTTAGTTTATTATTTTCCATGTAAGGAAACTACTGGCTGGTTTTTCATGTAGCCCACAAATACTTGATAGCTTTATTCTTACACTGAAATTTAAAGTTGATCTAGGACATGATCTACCCCCAGTATAAATCTGTCCCCACATTTTAAATTTACCTCACCCTCCACTGTAACATGGTTTTTGCCACGGTGCAAATCTACTCCTTATTTTTTCTTTCCTTAATGAATCAGGCCCTGATTCTTTATCTGGTAAAGATGTGTTTGCATAAAGGGACAAATTTCCTGGTACTGCCCACTAAGTAAGACATGGAATTAATCCACCACTTTCTGCAATGGTTTGGGTTTCCCTTGTCCAACAAGCTGTGAACTTTTAGCTCCAATTTGGTTCTCCATCTAACCATCTCGTGTCCAGTCCTGGTGGTAAAGCAGTATTATATAGAAATGAGAGCACATAGTCAATATACAACCTTTCTTTAACAGTTTGGACCAGATCTGAAGAGTGGATTCCATCTGTTGGTAGAACAATTTCTACAGGTTCTATAGGGTGCCCGGTTGAATACACCCCTGTTCAATCTCAACCCTTATATTAGCCAAAAATCTGCCATTGTAATAGGCTATACAGCCGTTGATCAGGCATTTGTATGCCACCTTTTAATTTAGGTAATGTGCATGTATTTAACCTTGATTTCCTGCCAAGGAAAGTCAGTTACAGGTTGGGAATTCAGTTCGGCGCTAGTGGTCACAAGGGCTTCTAGACTTTATTTTACAGGGGGAGGTTGTTTAAGGTCATTATAGTGGAGACATTTTTTTAACATAAAAATACCTAAGTATTGGACACATTCTGAATGCAATTTAAAACTTAAATTATCTTTGATCTTAGCTAAAATCATAGAGGTTGATGGGATATTGAGTACCGATTTTGTTGAATTGATTTTAAGATATGAAAGACTGTTGAAGTTTTCCAATTCGGTCATGAAAATTATATCAGGAATTTTGTGTATATGCACTACCAAGGCCTCCGTGCACATAATAAAGATAAGTGGGGGTGTAGGAACATTACTGTGTCTTCCCATTTCTCGTGAAGAAAGTTTCTGAAAAGAATACATGAACCCATTAGCGGAAATGGCCCTGATAGAGAAACATCATTTTTTGCATCAAATGTAGTTGTATTGACTAGAATTTGCTGCATAAATCTCCATTTAATCCTGTGAAATGCTTTTTTAGCCTTTATAGAGATGATAAAGGATGTTATATAGTTAAGTTGTGCATAGTGTATTAGTTTAATAGACTAATAACCTTGTAGTATTTTCATGTCCTTTCATGATTGTATTATCTATATTTGTCCTCACATATAATGTAATAGATAAAGAAATATAAAGTGACAGAGAGCTTCTTTAGCTATGGCTACGCTGTGATACCTCCTCTTTGTGTAGCTCCTGGCCTCTCATATCTAGATGGGGGTAGGAATAATTTCACTGTTAGAAAATTGATCACCTCTTATCAAACCCAGCGCCTCCACCCAAATTGTGTTCTCTCTTCTGAGCATAACTATAGAGGGTGCAGGGGCTAAGGGACTTGGAGTTCAAGGAGGCCTGACAATGCTGGATTGCCCCACCTCTGATGCCCATGCTCTCCTCTCAGACCCTTGCTCTGCTTTCATTCTCAAAAGGGGCCACCGCTCTCCACGCAAATCTGAGCCTGCTCCGAAGAGGCCTCTACTCTGCTTTTTTGACCACGCATGCTCGTAAGAGCCCCCTGCCCCGCTCTCATTACTGCACATGCCCCAACATTTATGGTGCAGTGCAGTAAGTATTTAGCAAGTTATTCACACTTGTGTGGACACTGTCCAATTCTGGAGACCTGGTGGGCACTTGAAGTATGGATCAATGGCCTGGAGGGATCCCAAGTGGCTCCTCTCAATATGCCAAAGAGTAGAAGCAGCAGCAATGCAGGACCTGGAACTACTAGAACAAATCAGAACATCATACAAGCATCTGAAACAATTCTGGACTGCCTCTGGACACCTGGATTGGCTCTGAACTCTTTCTAGACTGGACCTGGACTCCTCTGTACCAGATCTGGATTCTTCTGTGGACCAGGTCTAGATTGCCTTTAGAACTCTGGCAGCTTCCTCTCTCACTCTGGCAGCTTAGTCTCTGAAAAATGGCCACTCTCACTCTAACATTGGTGGTTACTGCTGTGATTCGGGCATATCCTTTTACTAAACTGGCAGCTCTCCTAGTTTGGCTGTGTGACTGGATCACTGAGAAATAACTTTTGTTAAAAATTTATTTACAGGAAATAGCGCAGGGCGCATATTTCTATAACTGCATAGGCACTTATTTTTGTTTAGTGTAAGACAGGAAGTCGTTATCTCTGAGACTAGGGTAGAAAAATTGGGTTTTCTGTTTAACCGTGCTATAGGATATGCCTATTTCTGATGCATATATCTGATACAATGAGTCTGTGTTTACCAAGCCTTTGGTGTATTGTGGTTTGGGGAAGTGGCTTGTTGTGAGTCCTTTTGTTGTTCTGTGGAAATGTGTATTGGGCGACTGTCTGAAGTATTCATGCCAGTCAGACCTTTTGACTTGCTAGTGAGTCTCCTGTCTCTGAAATAAGATTCAGGAAATCACAGCAAGGTTTGTAAGAATTTCATAGCTAAGTGTAAATTTTGTTAGCCTTGAAATGCATGTAAATTTCTGTTTGTGTGAATAGAGTATATCCTGTTTCTAAAAATAGACTATTTCTGTCCTGTATAAAAGATGAGCTCTGTGAGTATGTTAGTGTTCTTCTGAATTGTCATCTGACCTGATCACACTGGAACCTTCCACCAGTGTGTGTGAGCAAATAAACCATCTTGCTTCAAAGACCTGCTTGGAATCATCTTCAATATTGCTGTTTTCCTGTGATCTACAGATTAGACCCTAAAATCTAATCCCTTCTCCTGCTGTCTCTGCGGTTTGGACCCAAGCTATTCCAGTGCCAAAGCTCTGCGCTACCCAGCAGCCCTGGTTAGTGTGATAGGCCAGGGGGGATCCATTCACAGCAACCCGGATCCATAGTAAGAGATCCGGAGTTACCAGCCAGGTACACGAGCAACGAGATACGCTAGCAGCGTCAGTGACCCAGAAGAAACCCGGTACTGGATGCCGGTAAGGAGTCCAGTGGTGGAAGCTCGTGTAAGCCCCTCCTACTGTGGCAAGAGGGCGCTTTTTGGATAACGAAAGGGAACGGTGGCAAAGTAAGCCCAGCCGGTTCCCAGCAACAACAGACAGGGTGGCATAGGCGGTCCATCCTGTCACAGGCTGGTAGCTGTTTTTGTGCTGTCAGCCTTCTCTGTTAGACCTGCAGCTCATTCTAAGTGATTGACTGCTCTCCTCATTGCCTTCAGCCTCTCTATACTGGCGTTGCCCTCTCTGGTTTACCTCTCTCTGCAGCTTCTCCCTGCACAGTGGTTATTGTCTCAACAGTTTATGTGCTCATTGGCAGCTTACTGAATTCATTTGCACTGTTTGGCATTACCCAGCGGCTCCTCCTCCTCTATCTCTACACTCCTGGGACCCAGCCTAGCTAGGTGAACACTGGATCCAGGGGTTTCATTTAAATAAATTTTAATACAGTACTGAGCAACAGTCAGGACCCGTACTCTTACCAGTAAGTGTGGATTTCAGAGCTCTCTGCCACCCTTAAGAGAATACATTAGCAATAGCAATGAAAGCTTTTATCAGTGAAGCCTAAAGCCATTTTCTTTATTAAAGAAAAGTAGATAAATAATCAGATGTATAACATATCACATACCAAAAGATGTTATATACATTCATATTATACTTTTATCAGTATACATGTAATTCAATATTTTTGTCTTAATACTGCAATTTTTTTAAACTTTTTGCCTTCATTAAAATAAAGAAAAAAAATTACTTTTATCCGATTTAACACATTAAAAGTCTTTTAATTCTCAAATAGCGAAAAGCTCTTTGCTTTCCCCATATAATTGAAATAATTTTTTAGGAATTAAGGTTTAAAATGATTTTTGTTACATGTTTAATTCATTTTATCTATTTTTTTTTAATTTTATGTTTGATTGCAATCAATTCTTTCATAAGTGCCCATAAAGAATCAGCCTTAGTGCCAGATAATGGTTCTAGTTCTATACTCATGTGATCACCTGCTCCCGGCTTTGTAGGTTACCCTGAGACCCCCGGCCTCAGTTACATATGGCGGCTTTTCCTGTTTGTTTTAGTCACTGCTATCAACAATAGAACCTGTCTCCTCCTGATTTGAGGTAAAGCCCAGTCTGATAGCTCCATGCCAGAACAGCAGGTACTGTTCCTGTTTACAGATGAACATTTTTATTACTACATATCTGTCAGATGACTGCAGCACCACACTCCCCGCTACAGCACAAAAAAAAATAATCAATTCATTATTGCTACAATTATAATTGTCCAGAGATGTTTGTTTACAGAAGCGCTGCACTGTTATTATGCATTAATTATTTCTGGAATTGATTTGTACAATAGCATGCTGTGTGGCTATTAATGTACTGTGACTCACTGTGTATAATAGGAACTGCTGGATATGGCCTGACCTCACATATTTTAGAAACATTTTTAATCCCAGGTATGTAATCCCCCTTGCAAGTCTATGTACTATTACTGCATTGCTGCTATGGGATACATACTGGCAATCAGTGTACTATTATTACTGTTATGTGATACATACTGGCAATCAGTGTATTATTATTACTGTTATGTGATATATACTGGCAATCAGTGTACTATTATTACTCCTATGTGATATATACTGGCAATCAGTGTACTGTTATGTGGTATATACTGGCAATTAGTGTATTATTGTTATTATTGCTATGTGGTATATAAAGGCAATCAGTATACTATTATTACTCTTATGTGATATATACTGGCAATCAGTGTACTATTATTACTCCTATGTGATATATACTGGCAATCAGTGTACTGTTATGTGGTATATACTGGCAATTAGTGTATTATTGTTATTATTGCTATGTGGTATATAAAGGCAATCAGTATACTATTATTACTCTTATGTGATATATACTGGCAATCAGTGTACTATTATCACTCCTATGTGATACTGTATATACTGGCAATCAGTGTACCATTTTTACTAGAGATGCTCAGGCTCGTTTTTCTGAAAACCGAGCCCACCCGACTTTGGGGGTCCGAGTAGGCTCGTGAACAAGCTTGTTGCTTTTGCGCGTCCTTGCATCTGAATCGAGGCAAAACTTCATTGTTGCGTTGTCGGATCTCGCGGGTTTTGGATCCCATAAGTACCTCCCTCCCCAGGAGACCCAGCGCCATTGCTCACACAGAAACAGGGGTAGCAGTGTTCTTGTCACTCTCCAGTCTCCAGTGACATTGCTCAGTGCCATTTCTCATACAGAAACAGGAGGGGTAGCAATGTTCTTATCACTCTCCAGTGACATTGCTCAGTGCTATTGCTCATACAGAAACAGGAGGGGCAGCAGTGTTCTTGTCACATGACAAAAATTGACGGCAAATGATTGGAAATTAATGTTATTGAGGTTAATAATAATTTAGGGCTAAAAAAGAGCCAAATTATGTGATTTTAGCAATACAAAAATAGGGATTTTGCCAAAACCAAAACTAAAACACAGGGGTCAGTGAACAGCTCTAATTATTACGCCTATGTCTTATATTCTGCGTCTAAATGTACTTTTTATTTTACTATTATATAATATAGACTGGACTATTATTGCATACCTCCCAACATTTCTTCATGCAAAATAGGGACAAAATATACCCCACCCAGATCTGTCCACACCACACCCTGGTCCGTTGTTCTGCCATTCTCAGTGTAAGCCCTTTGAGGTTCGCAATTTGGGATTGACCATCCAAATAGAGAGGGTTAGGGTGTACGTTATTGCTGCTCTGCGATATTTACTGGGCCTTACTATACAATATATTTTATGTGTTATGCTATTTATTCTCCCTGCAGTTATATTATTTGGAAAATAATGAGGATAAAATGACTGTATATAAAATGAAGACTAATGTGTTAGATTACCAATAATGCCGTCACTATTGCATACTGACTGGGAATGGAGCCATTGTGCTGGGCAGGACGTAATGATGGTACATACATTACAATTTGCTATGGGACAGAGACATTTTTAGTTTTTAGTTACATTTTTAGTTAGCATTTTTATTAATTCAAAGTGCCTCCCAGTGTTTTGAAGTTAATGCTGAAAGTGAGATTTTTAGGTATCATCCATGACTACTACATACATCCTCAAAACAATTACATTTTAAACTAAGTGTTGGATGTGTGAGACTTATGTTTAAATTAGCAGAGCTTTTCAGAGAGAGGCTAATTTAATGACTTTTCTGAAGCTAGTCTTAAAATGAACTTATCATTGGAGATGAGCAAACTGACGTTGTACATGAATGAAGTTTGGCTGCGGAACAGGCTGCTTTGCAGAACTTCCAATGACACAAACTTCACGTTCTGCTTTGTCGTTCCACAGACAATTACCCAGTTTAACCTGTTGTGTGGTTAGTGACTGGGGAAACTTAAAGCTGGATCCTGCTGACGAAACTTTCGCAACCAAATGCAGAATGGGCCAAATATTTAGCGGAACAGTTTTGAAAATTTCACTCCCAGCTATTTCTAATGAGAGACCTCTACTTTGTAATATTTCCCCCACCTAACATAATAAACACCTAGGCCTGATTCATTAAGGATCTTAACTTAAGAAACTTCTTATTTCAGTCTCCTGGACAAAGCCATGTTACAATGCAAGGGGTGCAAATTAGTATTCTGTTTTGCACATAACTTAAATACTGTCTGTTTTTTCATGTAGCACACAAATACTTGATATCTTATTTGTACACTGAAATTTAAAGTAGATATTTGTGTGGTACATGAAAAATATAAAGTATTTAACTAATGTGCAAAACAGAATACTAATTTGCACCCCTTGCATTGTAACATGGTTTTGTCCAGGAGACTGAAATAAGAAGTTTCTTAAGTTAAGATCCTTAATGAATCAGGCCACCAGCTTGAGTATATAACAATGGGTGTTAAAGCATATAAGAATTAATATGATAGTAGAAGGGAATGCTACATCAGATTTATCATCGCTTATTTATACAACGCCAGCAGATTCCGTAGTGCTTTACAATGGGGAACAAATACAATAGTAAAACAATACTGGGCAATACAGACAGACAGAGAGGTAAGAGGGCCTTGCCCGCAAGCTTACAATCTATGGGACTTATGATATAACACACTACAAGTAAGCTCTTCACATTATACTACTTATGAATAAACTGATAGACTTTAAAGTAGAATAAAGAGAGAAATCAAAATATAACGAAATATCTCATATTAGCCATTTTAATAAGTATGAGGAGCTAGAAAACTCAAAATTTCTGGAGAAGTTTAAGCAAAGTCCCAACTTTTCTGTATGAGAAATAGACCCTCAGACTTCTATTATTACCTTTGCAGAGCTATATATTAATTACCGAACGCCGGTGTTCCCACAGTGATTGGTGCCATATTGGGTCATTTGCATAATCAGTACATAACTATGCACTAATTATGCAAAATAGCTCAGCAGGGAACCACTCACTGTGGTAGCAACGGGCTGCAAGGAGCTGAATATTAATAGTTTAGGAAAGTGTGCGGAATTTATATATATAGACTCGTCCATAAATAAATGAATGGCGCCTCAGGCAATCTTGAAAGCTCTTACCCTGCAGATCTAAGGAAGTCTCTATCCCAATGAGTTTGCAATCTAAAGAAGAAGTCCTATCATTCAGGCACCGGTATGGGCAGGCAGGGGAATAACACTATATGGGGTATCAACGCCCACATGTGCGTATGTAGCCACCACGCGCATGCACAGAAGAGCAGAGCGGGGGCCGCAGTGGTTGGAATGGTATTACGTGACCCTGCTCACCTCCAGAACATTAAGCTGCTACTCCCCTGTGCAAGTTCAGCCACTGATGCGGGACCTTTGATCAGGAGACCAATTATCCAGAAGTTACTAGAAATTAAAAATAAATAAATGACTTCTCCTGTTCAGTGATTTTATGAGACACTCAGATATGGCCGCAAAGTGTTTTTCTATTTTAAAACAAAAAGGTATGATACCCTTCCAGCGCTACATATACCACTACTGCAAATCAGTGAATTATAACTTGACACCCAAGTTTAAATGACAAATAGAAAAAATAGGTAAATCACTTTTCTGCGCTGTGGTTTCCCAAACACAACTGTGGAATAAAACTTAAATTAAAAAATACTTATGGGTTGATGATATGATGTTCAATTTCTTCCAATCAATCATAGAAGTTTTCCTGATGGCAATCCAACCATGTAAAGGAAAATATTATAATAGTGTGATACTGTATAGTACAATAATATATATGCCCAAGTTGTCAATATATGGCTTATTCTATTCTATAAGATCACTGAAATCAATAAATAGGTGGTAGATATATGGTGTGGGATTCCCCACAATTCAATCTACTTACACCGTAGATTCTATAAAATTGGCACTTCAAAATAGACAAAGGCTTCCGCTCCTCCCCGCTTCTTCTAAACCTCACGGAAAATGCAAGAAACAGAGAAATATCTCTTAGGTAGAGGCTAAAAACATTGATTGTATAAAAACATAGATGTTCCGCGGAGTAAATAGCGATCAGTATGTCATATGTGAGCCATTCCAGCAGGTACACAGATATTTGTTAGTAAGGAGTAAGTAACGTCCGGATGTTGGCTGCAGAATTTCAAAACAGCAAGCTTGTGAGCTGAACAGTCACTGAACTCTCCATCTAGGCAAGTCCCTTCTCGGCCGGCAAGCACAGAGAAACACAGTATGGAATCACCGACTAGTTTCGATCCTGTTCACTGGATCTGGCCGAGACGGGACTTGCCTAGATGGAGAGTTCATCTATGTTTTTATATAATAAATGTTTTTAGCCTCTACCTAAGAGATATTTCTCTGTTTCTTGCATTTTCCGTGAGGTTTAGAAGAAGAGGGGAGGAGCGGAAGCCTCTGTCTATTTTGAAGTGCCAATTTTAAAGAATCTACGGTGTAAGTAGATTGAATTGTGGGGAATCCCACACCATATATCTACCACCTATTTATTGATTTCAGTGATCTTATAGAATAGAATAAACCATATATTGACAACTTGGGCATATATATTATTGTACTATACAGTATCACACTATTATAATATTTTCCTTTACATGGTTGGATTGCCGTCAGGAAAACTTCTATGATTGATTGGAAGAAATTGAACATCATATCATCAACCCATAAGTATTTTTTAATTTAAGTTTTATTCTACAGTTGTGTTTGGGAAACCACAGCGCAGAAAAGTGATTTACCTATTTTTTCTGTTTTTCTATTTTAGCTACTATGAGGAGCTCTGCTAGACAGTATAATAAGGAGGGGAATGTGTGTGTGTTTAAATTAACATTTTACCCCCCATTCCAAAGTGATACAGATCCTATACCTACATAGTTTCTACTTTCAAAATCTTTCTAAATAGTAGGAATAAGTAAAACGAGCGGGTAACACTGTTACAAAATTGCATGCTGGTAAAAAACGTTAGTAATACCATTGTCTCTGCCTTGCATGGACACCACGGTGGTTTAGTGGTTAGCACTTCTGCCTCTTAGCACTGGGTTCATGAGTTTGATTACGGACCATGGCCTTATCTGTGTGGAGTTTGTATGTTCTCCCCGTGTTTGCATGGTGTTTTCCCCGGGTGCTCCGGTTTACTCCCACACTCCAAAAACATTCTGTTAGGTTAATTGGCTGCTAGCAAATTGACCCTAGTCTGTGTGTGTGTGTGTGTGTGTGTGTGTGTGTGTTTAAGAATTTAGACTGTAAGTTCCAATGGGGCAGGGACTGATGTGAGTGAGTTCTCTGTACAGCGCTGCGGAATTAGTGGCGCTATATAAAAAAATGGTGATGATGATAATGCATCATTGTTGGTTAGTTCAATACACAGTAATCAATGTAGTATCTCAAGCAGCATTGTTTTGTGCCATATAGAAGAGACATGTTATACTAAGTAAAGCAAGAGGTCAGCACTTGTATTTCTATAACATTGGACAGTAAACTACAGGAATATGTCACATCAGTCTATGGCAACCTGTGGCTCGTCAGCTGTTGTGGGACTATAAATCCCAGTAAGGCCAGCCAGATGAAGGTTCCAGATGGAATGAATATTTTGGGGGGTGCAGCACTTTTTTTTACTGTTTATTTAAACAAAAACAGTAATTTGTTCATCACTTGTCATTTTATTGTGTATTATTTTGTTTTATGTTTTTGTTTTTATTTTACTACACTTTGGGTATCACAAACAGCTATTCTAAGTTGCTTTTTTCTTCTTAGCTGCAGCAATTGCAGAAACGTTTTACTCTGGCTAAAATCCAGTTTTGTTATGTAAATGACCCTTTGTGCAAGTTTAGTTATTTAAATGTATTTGGCAGGAGGCAAAGTATTGGAAAACAATGTTCTTTGGAATTAAAAAAAAAAAACTCATGAACACAGAGAACAGTTAAATAGTCATTATATGCGCTGGAGGAAAGAGCAAGGGTCATTTAAGAAAATGCTAAAGCACAAATCTGCACTGCCAATGTCACAATAAGCACCTTCTTTGTACACATGTATCAGATTTTATCGGTGAGCACATAGGTTTTCAGACCAAGATTGTGGCATCTGCTGGTGTATAAACCCATGTGCCATCTGATCGGGGCAGGCTGGGCTGGGTGGTAGGGAGGCATCTGCACCCCAGACCGGTCCCATAGTGGGTACGGTGGCTTAGTGGTTAGCTCTTCTGTCTCACAGCACTGGGGTCATGAGTTCTAATCCCAACCATGGCCTTATCTGTGTGGAGTTTGTATGTTCTCCCTGTGTTTGTGTGGGTTTCCTCCGGGTGCTCTGGTTTCCTCCCACAATCCAAAACCATACTGGTAGGTTAATTGGCTGCTATTAAATTGCTCTTAGTCTCTCTCAGTCTGTGCGTTTGTTTGTTAGGGAATTTAGACTGTAAACTCCAATGGGGCAGGGACTGATGTTGATGAGTTCTCTGTACAGCGCTGCGGAATTAGTGGTGATATATAAATTGATGATGATGATACCTTGGGCTGGGTCACTGGTCCACCTGCATTTTTTCCTTTAAAATGTTTCTAATAGGCTGCTTTGTCAGACCTCCCCTGCATCTGACAGGAAGAATTAGATGGACGGGAGCATTCCTTGTTTCGTGTGGATTAGACACATATATGCACCTCATTTTGCAGGCCATACATGAGCATTTAAATGAGCTGTCAGGTTAAAGAATGTGCATTTAGGAAGAGAGCTTCCTAATTTCCGAATAGAGTTTTGCTCCCTCCTGAAGGAATTCAATTCTCTGTTTAGAGGTGCTGGAAATCCAACCATGTCCCTATAATTGTAATGGGGATCATTCTTCTACCTCTGAAAACCCTATACTTCACTGATGAGTCTCAATAACAATGAAGTAGTCTGTTCCTTGTGTTCTAAGCGCAAAGTCTAACATTTGTGTTATTCATGTGTCAGGTTTGTCAGTTTAAATATTATTCTAATGAGAATAATTTTTTAACCTCTCAAAACCCTATACTGCACTGATGAGTCTTAATAACAATGAGACAGTCTGCTGTTGGGAATTCAATCTCAGCAATGTGCAATTCACTCAAATGGCTACAAGGGAAAGTTACATAGAAACATAGAATTTGAAGGCAGATAAGAACCACTTGGCCCATCAAGTCTGCTCATTTTTTAACCTATGGTAAACTCCAACCATATTTAATCCTTAATTCTTTGTAATGATATCCTTATGTCTATCCCAAGCATTTTTACATTGCTCTATTGTATTAGCCTCTACCACCTCTGATGGGAGGCTATTCCACTTATACACTACTCTTTCTGTGAAGTAGTTTTTCCTCATATTTCCACTGAACCTACTTCCCTCCAGTGTCAGTGCATGTCCTCGTGTTCTAATACTTCTCTTCCTTTGAAGAATGTTTCCTTCCTGTACCTTGTTAAAACCCTTGGAAGTTTCTATCATGTCCCCCATTTCCGTTCTCTGCTACAAACTATACATATTAAGATCTTTTAGTCTTTCCAGGTAAGTTTGCTGTAGACAATGCACCATTTTAGTTGCCCTTCTTTGTACAGACTCTAATGTACTTATATCCTTCTGGAGATAGGGCCTCCAGTATTGAACACAGTATTCTAGATGAGGCCATATCAGTGACCTATACAGTGGTATTATTACTTCATTCTTGGCATTCATTACTAGGCACCTTTGTAATAAAAACCTTCAGTTAAAGAGACATGCAATGAAGACAGTCACAAAATTCAATCACTCTCATAATAGATAAGCTGGAAATTGTTTTAAGGTGGGCCTCTAATAGTACCTTTAGATAGACTGAAAAACTTAAGAAACTTGTGCAAGGCAAGAAGGTGTGACTGCATCTGAGCCAGTTCAAATATGCTCAAACTTAAACGGCCACATTATATAGTATTTTTATTATTTTATTCCTGAGAATCTGAGAAATCTGAACAGCTTAATAATTATAAAATACACACCTTGGTGTTAGAATCAAAACTGAATTGCACTATTTTCAAGATTGATTTGTTAAGTTTTAGGTTGTCGAATTTTGAACTTCATTGAAAATTTCAATCTTTTCTACTAACATTTATTTTATTCCTGAGAATGTAGGCTTTGAATTTGAACATGAAATCTGAGTCAACATCTTAATAATTATAAAATACACACATTGGTGTTAGAATCAAAACTGAATTGCACTATTTTCAAGATTGGTTTGTTAAGTTTTAGGTTGACGAATTTTGAACTTCATTGAAAATTTCAATCTTTTCTACTAAGATTTATTTTGGGAACAAATAAAGCTAAACTGAGCAAGGTATTAGGAGAATAACAGATTTTTAAGTTTTAATTAATATGTGGTGGTCTATAAATTGAAGTGGGTTGGATTTGTATTGACTGTTTACACCGTGACATTTTCCAGAGTATCTGCTAACCTGCTAGTATAGGCAACAAATTGATTCTGTGGGTACTCCATGAAATGCGCTTGGAGTATAATTAGGAAGTGTCGCGTAAATAAAACGCAGCGAGATGCCATATGTTTGTGGTATGTAAATGACCTTTAGTGATAGTAATTTGTGAATCTGAGAACAATGCAAAAATTGTCAGATTCTGTTCTACTGCCCATAATGACAATGTGCATTTATTTGTCATGGTAATTGTTCACCTGAGATAGTTTGTAGACTCCTTCTTTTATGAACGTATCTGCGTCCCTTGTTTTTTAGGTGCAAAGTCTTAAATCTGCTTTATTCATGTGTCAGTTGTGCCAGTTTAAACCATAACAACAGCAATCCATTCAAGAGAACAGACCTCTGGAAATGCAATTTCCAGAGCCTTCTGAGTCAATGCATTCAGGGGTGCATTTTGGGGGGGGGGGAGGGGTTCAATTACCCAGAAATCCCCCTTTCTCTAATCATGGAACTTCCCCGTTAGTATGTATATAAATTTACTATAACTCATTGGGCCTGATTCATTAAGGAAATTAAGTAAACAAAATAAATGTTTTTTCCTGGACAAAACCATGTTACAATGCAAGGGGTACAAATTAGTTTATTACTTTGCACATAAGATAAATACTGGAGTTTTTTTCATGTAACACACAAATACCTGATAGCTTTATCTTTACACTGAAATTTAAAGTTGATCTAGAACATGCCCTACCCCAACTATAAATCTGTCCCTACATTTTAACCCCCTCCAATGCAACATGGTTTTGCCAAGGTGCAAAGTTACTCCTTTTTTTGCTTTCCTTTCCTTAATGAATCAGGTCCATGGTCTGCAGCTTAGAAAATGTGTTCATGAACATTGGCCTCAACAAAATGGCCATCATCACTTTGTCTCTAGGGTATTATTTCTACAGTTTTGTATATAGTGCTCTAGTGTTTGTCTGACATAGAAAATACAGAAAGTAAATGACCTGTTATCATCTTCAATCTCATGTGCAGCACTGGGTAAGGAACTATAACATTAATTGTAATAGCTTTTTTTGTATTAAAGTTAAACTTAAATATTAAAATAAGTTAGAATTACTGAGGTTTCACAAAAATGTCCTGAGCAGGGTCAAATTTCCAGAAAACCAGCAAGTGGAAGCAGCAAAGGAAATGCCTCTCAGTAGCTGCTTCTGCACCAGTTGTTGTTAGATTACGTCTTACACTCTGTGACTCAACCCATTTTCTTATTTACAGTCAAACAATTTAACAGCAAAAAAGTGTCTGTTGCAGGTTTATTGCAGCAAGTTTGTTTTTGTTTTGTTTTTGCTGTGTACCACAATCAAACATTTGGAACCCTCCCATCTGGAAGTCCTGCGTTTGCCCCTGGCATTGTACCCTGGACAAATCAGATCAGTTCATATGCTGAAAATAAACTCCCAACTTCACACAGACTGTTTCATTGTCATTGAGACTCATCAGTGCAGGATAGATTTTTTTTTTTCTGCTCTTGGTATGTGAACAGCTGTCTAAACGATCTAGACGTTTCTTCTCCTGAATTGAAGCAATTTAAATTTCTTCCTAACCGTTTCCATTGACTTATTGTACCTTATGTAAGTTAAAAAAAACTCAGCCATCAGGACTGTCCCACAAACAATATGCTGGTGCGTATGCACTATAGACCAAAGATTCTCACAGACATGACGACTCTGGAATGTGAGGGAAATCATTGTACAATAACAGTAACCTTTCCTGGCCTCTGGTTTTAACATACTGTCTTTTAAACTTCACTTGCATGCTTCTATTCCCCCACTGGCAGTCAAAGGGAGATAGACAAGCAAGTTTTGTATTTTTATAAGTCCCCTTGGTCGTGCTACTAGACAGCGACATGTCTACTATGCTCAAGGATGCCTGGTAGTTCCTTTAATTGCACTGGCACCAGAGACAGGATTGGGTTGACAGCAGGGTGTCCCAATTTCCCTGAGACCCTCTTTTTTTCACTTGAAATATTTAATTCACAATGCTTATTTCACGATCATATTTTCCTGTAACCTCTTCATATGGGAGTCATAATGAAACAAGGGATGAATTTTTACGGTCCAAGCAAAGTTCAGGTCACGTGGGTGTCATAGTTGTTAGCTTTAAACCCGTAGGAATGCTACATGAAAGGGCAACAGTGTTGTTTGTAGTTTTCCTAACTTTTATGAGGCTATAATCTGGGTGGGTTCTCACACTGGAATGAATATTTTGACATATGCGGACCTCAAACAAGAGTTAGACTGAGACACATGCGGTTCACAATGCCCTTTATATTATGCTTTATATGTATACTCTGTACAATAGGATGTATTGACAATACAAATTATTATTAATAATAATAATAATAATAATAATAATAATAATAATTAATCTATAATATAAATGTCTAGTGGCGTGTGTTAGTCTGTCTGTGTGTGTGTGGAAAAAATAAAACCAAGCTGCAGTGCCACCTGCTGGGCGGAGTTATACACTGACCAACTAAATTCTTAGTGTGTGTGGAAAAAAAAATTCAGAAAGGGCTGAAATTTGGTATACTAAGATGTTTTTAATTTGTTAATTTAATTTGTTAATTGTTAAAAGTGTTTATAAAGATTTTAAAAATATATATATATATTTCTTGAAGGAGAAGTGACAGTTGGGAGTGGTTGGTGGTTGCCGGGGGTGACAGTGGGGAGTGGTTGGTGGTTGAGGCCTGGGCTATGGCCCAAATGCATGACAAGAACCTTTTTAACACCTTAAGTAGCTTGATTTGACTAGAATGCATGAGTATCATGCACGGGTTAACTTGTAATAAATATGAAGTCACTGGTACTAGTGACATACAATATCAGTATTTGTATGTACCTTCCATGTTACACTACAGACCTTTCTTGCTTCTATAAACTTGAACTCCCTTACACGACTTTAGAGGGAACGTCTCAATATCAATTACTATTTCATAGACAAAGTCCTTAGAGGATGAACAAGGAGAGAACCTGCCATTCCATTTTGGTTATTTAGATGTTCTTTGTATCTTCTTCAATTACAGCTTTCATCGATAGTAAGAACAGGGCAGAAGGATCTATCCGTACTCCGTCTTTAAAAAATATATTCTCATGTAAAATTGAAATTACATTTTTAATTTTAACACCTTTCAATACGTTGTCTAGTATTCCTTTATATCACGAAATAATAAATGACATTTCCCCTTTATTGTATGAGGTTCAGGTTTCCGTTACGTTCTTTTGATATGGTCCAAACACTATGTTATTTTAAAATTTGTTTTAGAGAGGTGATGGGCAACTTGATACACTTCAAAAGCTTCAAAAGGGGCCTGTATTATACTTTGGGGTATATTTACTAAACTGCGGGTTTGAAAAAGTGGAGATGTTGCCTATAGCAACCAATCAGATTCTAGTTGTCATTTTGTAGAATGTACTAAATAAATAACAGATAGTATCTGATTGGTTGCCATAGGCAACATTTCCACTTTTTCAAACCCGCAGTTTAGTAAATCTAGCCCCTTATCTCCGTAATAAGGTAAAATAATACATTTAATCAAAAAGACATATATATGTAATAATATATCAGCAGGCAGGATCTGGGGCCACAGATGACGGCTCGGAGGGCCACATAATGCCTATGGCTGCCTGTTCCCCATCACTGTTCTAAAGTCTGGGGTATAGGGGCGAAAACACCCTCCACTTGAAAAGTGGCATTTGCTCCTTTCCTTTATAGGTGTCCATGCTGATGGTGCAAACATATCCACTTACTTTTATTTTCCTTGAAATATGTTTATTATTTTTTCTTCACAACATTACAATAATATGACATTAAATGAATACAATATAATTATAAATACAGTTGCTTGATTTTTAAGCCTATATATTAATCTAAATAAATATGTAACTTTAAATATGTTAGTGACTATTTTGTACAGTTAATGTTTATAAGAGATCAATTGGACTTTGTTTCTTAAAAATAATAATGATATAATTGCTTGCTACACATAATGATTATAGTGCTGTCCTGGGAGGGATTTGTTAACTCATCTGATAATGGACAACCTGTTTTGGTCCTCTGATCGTTAGGCTGACAGCAAGAAGGTTAAAGTTTAAGAAAGTCCAACCCCACATATCTCCAGCAAGCCCAACCCTCGCATTTCCACCAAACCTGTTACCTGCAAAAGTGCTCCCAAAACACTCTTTCGGACTACCACCTCTCAGAGGACACCCAAGTCTACTTGTACTTCCATAACTGCTTTCCTTCTCTTTTAGCTTGAGTGACCAACTGCCTCTCTATAATCTCCACTTGGATGTCCCAACGCTACCTAAAGCTCCAAGTGTTCAAAATGGAGCTCATCACCCTCCCTCTTCCCAGTCTAACTCCCTTTCCACTTTCATTCATATTTAACAACATCACACTCTCCCTGTGACTGGATCACTTACAAATAACTTATGGTATAAATTTATTTAAAGGAAATAGCGCACAGCACTTATTTATATAATTGCCAATGCACTTATTTTTGATATTGTGTACATCTTGATATAGGAAATCCTTATTTCTGAGACCAGGGAAGAAACTCGTTTGTTTTAACCTTACTAGAGGGAATGTATGGTTTCTTAGTTATATATCTGATACAATGAGCCTTTGTTTAGAAAGTCTTTTGTGTATTGTGATGTGGGGAAATGACTTATTTGGGGTTTATACCTTTCTTTGGGAATGTGTATTCTGACCTGTTGGAAGAAAGGTCTTATGCTAAAAAGGCCTTTTGATGTGTGAGGGTCCACTTGAAGACAGGAAGGTTTAATTAAGACCTTGCTACTAGATTTCCTGTGTCTAAAAACAAGATGCAGGACATCTGTTTTTATGTATGACTTGTATTTTGTATGATTTGTTATTTATTGTCTGGCACTGGAGAATTTTGTGATGCCTTACAAATAATCATTGTGTGCATCTGGATTGGTAATCACATAGCACTATACCTTCGTTTTTTTTTCTTGCAGTTCTCTTAGTGTTAGGGCTCCCGGTATGAATACTACAGAGTGGCTTTGAAAACAGAATGTCTTACTATTGAACATGGATCACACAGATAATAAATAGGTGTACTCAATGGTTAACATTAAGCATAGTCCATAGAAGTAGCAGATAGAAGACAGCAGGATTACCAGGTTTGTCTTAAAAACTGCAGATGCTGGATACCCAATGGTGAAATGCAGATACAGGTTTCAGGATAATCAGTTTGGTTGGGAAGCTGAAGCAGGAAAGACTAATGTCCAGATGTCCAGATATAACAGATGAAATGCATGAAAAAGGGGAGTGGATTTACAGGTTTACCCACAGGAGCAGAAAATACTGGTATCCACATTTTAACTCGGTTCATCTGCTGAAAAAAACAGTTCTGGGTTAATCTCCAGAGAATAGACCATCTGCTTTTTTGGTTAATTGGGGAATAAAGACCTTTGGCACCTCAGAGTCTTCTGGCTCCTGTGGTAAGGATAAAATGGCCCTTCTGCTTTTGGAGAGGTCCTGGATAGCGCATTTTGGTAATATTTTGCCCTTTCTTTGCATATAGGTGATAGAGAACGTACATTTGGCTTCCTATAGAAAAAAAAGCATGTATTGCATCTGTTTGACCTAAGCTTGAGTTACTGTTTTTCACTTACAAATGTGAAATGTATTTCACATATTTTATAAATGAATTATTAGAAGGTCCCAGCACACTATTGTCTTAAAACACTTTAGTTTTCATAAAGGCGCGTATAAACCCATACGCTTTCCATGAATATCTGTCTCTTGTACCTGCTGTACTGAGTGCTACGTTACAGTGTATTTCTAGCAGCTAAGTGCATTTCTCTAGAAGAGGTTAATGTGTTTCATAGCCCAGCTGTCATTGTGTAATCATACAGGGGTACTTACTTATGGGTATATATGCTCATAAGAATGCATTATGATATGATAACACCTAAATGAACTGCTGGACTGGCTCCCTCCTTTTGCCTTGCATATTAATACAAGTTAATAGAAGCCGCAAATGGTGTCTCACATGGTAATATAAAAATTGTCATATCGCATTTGTTATGTGAGATGACTATGAACTGAAGCTAATTGGTTTTGTCTTCCCTAACCAGCTCAACATGTCATATTTTATCATTTTACAGAAGATAATAACACGTATTCACTTCCCAGGTATCTGTAGAGGAAGACGCACACAACTCATATCTAGGCAGAAAAAAACAACTCTAAAATATGTGAGTTGTTTATAGAACACCACTTGCAGAAATGTCTCCATAGATACCAGAATCTGGTTTACTCATCTTCAAACATCTCACTTTATCATATTGTCTTCTTCAAAACATTTATTTATATAGCGCCTTTATACACTGTAATAGTAGAAAACACTTGCTCATAAACATACAGCACAGTGACACACACCGCACCAGTTAGTGACCTACCTGTCCCCCTTGGCAGTCTCTCTCTCTCTCTCCCTGGCAGTGCGGCATTCCTCCGCTGGAGGGCGCCATCTTGCCGGCAGTTCTGCGCATGCGTGGAATCAGCTATTTTAACTTCTTGCTGTATTCACATTGACTGTCCTCTGGCTGGTTCCCTCTATATAAAGCACCTCCTTCAAGCTCTTCAGGTCTACCTTCCTTTTAGGACGTTTCCTCCTCTGGCTCCTGTTTGTTACCGCTCCTCCTCCGCTGCAGACTTTTGCGCCTCCTCTCTGATCCTGCTCCAGGGCTATCTAGCTCATCAGGACCTCGGCGCATTACTAACCTGCAGACCTCTGCTCTTCAGTGTATACCTGTGTCACCTCCTCCTTATTCAGGACTCCGCTGACATGCTGCAGACCTTCGCTCCTTCCCTTTGATCCTACTGCAGGGCTATCCAGCTCATCAGGACCCCAGTCCTTCTCCACTCTGCAAACCATTGCACCCCTGAGTGTACCTGAATGTTCACCTCCTCTTCGTGTGCCATCTGGCCTCCTTGTCTATACTCCTGGCAGTCAGTTCCTCCTGCTGAGCACTTTGCTGGAGCTGAGTCATATCCTCACTCTCACCTTAGTATCTGGGTTCTCCATCAGGTCTCGCTCATCGCCCACTAGAGAACTGCAATCTGCAGTTACAGAGCCGCGAAGTCCATATTTCATTGCGTGGATCCCTGGTGAACACCTCTCTTTCCATTAGACTCCGCACCTCCCTGGGGGCAATGCCCCCGAGGCTCCGCCTGACTCTGAATCCGTGACACACAATCTATACCGGTGATGGACAACAGACGGCCCTAGAGCCTTAGCCTTCTCCTGTAGTTCTCAACTCTTTCCTGCTTGATTGTCAGCTTTGTTTTTTATAGCTTGTAATAATTGTTAAAATACATGCTGATATGTTAATACACATAAGTGTCTATTTCTTTAATTAAATGTATTGTTTTACCTTATTACTGAGATTTAGGGTCATGTGCGGCCCTTTTGAAGGATAGAGGACCTCCCAACGTGGCCCCCGATGTGTATGAGGTTGCCCATCACTGGTATATAGAAAGCTAGGAGTTGAAAACATTAGGTTAAGTGCCACAATTTGCACATTAGTCAGGCCAGGATGCATAGGGGAAAATGCTCAGTGCGGCTAGATGATCAAGTCACACAACAATGTTGAGTGTAGAAAGAGAATAAATGTAAGTTTTGAGGGAACTGTGCAGAGGAATGGGGATCAGGGAGGATAGTTTTGGACACCTAAGAAGAGGATTTGAGGAAACTTTGTTTATAGCTCTGTTCAGCATTTGCAGCATTATTCTTATACTTGCAGTGGTGGAAGTGGGGTGTATACGGTGTATACGTCACTTCTCTTCATTGTAAAAGCTATAAAATTCCATTCACTTACATTCCCGTTACAATTTTCATACCACCAATTTCATCACTGATCTTTTATTTATAAAGCATAAAACGTGTTTTTTTGCTGCCCTGTGTTAGGAACCCCTCTAGCCGGTACAGAACAACCCGGAGTCTGCTCTGCCAGTAAGGTGTTCACTGGAGCCCCTAGTGGTGGGGACAGACTTGGCCGCAGACTAGCAGAGAGTCGTGAAGTGCGTACCGACTAGGGAGAACCCAGGAAAGCGGAGTAAAGTCCAGGCAAGGGTCGAGGGCCGGCAGCAGACAGGGAATCCAATACACAAGCCGGGGTCAAGGGTCACAGGCACGGTAGCCAGGTCCAGAAACAGGCAAGAAGGTCAGGGTCACGAGAAACACGAGCAAGGTCCAAATCCAAGCATGGGGTCATACACGAACAATCCAACACGATATCCAAAGGACAGAACAAAACAGGGAGCAGGTCAGCACACTGGCAACAGAAACTATAACCGGCAGGGAGCCTAAGCCCTTCCTGCCTTAAATACTACCAGCAGCCAATCAGAGCCTGGCTCTGACAAATACACAGCCCCCTGCATAATTGATTACATACATTAATTAGCCCGCAGGCTTGTGGGGCCGATGTGAACACGCGCCCGGCTTTCTTTCCTTGCCGGGACGCGGCGCTGAAGAGGAGGCGTCCGACCATTGCCTTGACAACGGCCGGGTCACGGCCGGAAGTGACCTCCCGGTCGTCATAACGATGGCCGGGACGCAGGTGAGTGAGTCGCAGCGGCTGGGCACCGCCGCGGCTCGTAACACCCTGTACAAGTTTCCTTACCGCACGTACACACACACAGGTATACCAATAATACCACTTTCATACTGCCGCCCCGGCAATATCCCGGGTTGTTAACCCGGGATATTGCCGGGGCACAGGGCAGTATAGATAAGAAGAATCCCGGGTCGGGCGGGTTCATACTGCAACTGCCCGACCCGGGTTTTAGAAAAAAAAAAGTGCAAAAAAAGATTTTAATTAAAAAAAAACACATAACAAATGTTTACTTAACTTATTTTCAGCCAGCGGTGTCTCCGGTGCGTTGCCGGCTGTCAGGGGGACCTCTGGGTACTAAAATGACGTCATTTGTAGTCCATTAGAAATGACGTCATTTTAGTACCCAGAGGTCCCCCTGACAGCCGGCAACGCACCGGAGACACCGCTGGCTGAAAATAAGTTAAGTAAACATTTGTTATGTATTTTTTATTAATTAAAATCTTTTTTTTTTACTTCCACATTTTTTTTTTTTTACAGTATGAATGGTGAGACCCGGGAATTACACGGGTTGCACCATTCATACTGCAGGCGAGCGGGGTCCAACCCGGGAATTACCCCTCGCAAAATCCCGGGTCTAAGTCCCGGGATTTTAGACCCGGGATTTTGTGGTTGGACTATTCATACTGCACCAAGACCCGGGTTTTTCAGCGTGCCTCTGCAAAAACCCGGGTTTTTGGTGCAGTATGAATGGGGTATAAGAGGCCATTTAACCTTCCAGTATGCCTTTGGACTATGAAAGGAAACTGGAGCTCCGTAGACAAATATGGAGAGAACTTATAAACTCCAGTAGCCGGGGTCAAATTTAAATCCAAGAGACAGCGGAGCTAACCCTCGTACCATCACACAACAATGTTTATTAGCACGGCAGGCAGAGTAATTTATTGATGGTACCATGAATGCTGAATATGTTGCTGTCATGGATGTACACTAGTTCAGATATTTTAGACTTTAAGGGTAAACTAACAGTGGAAGATTAGAAAATACTGGTCTACCACCAACACCATTAATTAAATAGCCACCACCATCACACAATCAATTAATTAATAGCCAACATGCCCTCTCACCAGTACAAAGCCCATTACAGTAAAAGGGGTGTGCCTGTTCCATTAAATCTGCAAATGTGTCCTTTTTTTGTTTATTTGTGTGTATTTATAGATGCAAGCACCAATCCTTGTGTAGCATGCGTGTTTATTACTGTAAAGTACAAAGTGTAACTGTTTAGAAGATTTAAAGTTAAATCATCATCATCATGATCATTTATTTATTTAGCGCCACTGATTCCGCAGCGCTGTACAGAGAACTCACTCACATCAGTCCTTGCCCCATTGAAGCTTACAGTCTAAATTCCCTAACATACACAGACACAATATAAGTATAATTCTGTATATTTATTTTAACTTCTGCATACTGTGTTTGTGTAACATCATGATCACCATTTATATATATTGCGCCACTAATTCCACAGCGCTTTACAGAGAATTCACTCACATCAGTCCCTGCCCCATTGGAGCTTACAGTCTATATTCCCTAGCACACACACACATAGAGAGAGAGAGACTAGGGTCAATTTGTTAACAACCAATTAACCTACTAGTATGTTTTTGGAGTGTGGGAGGAAACTGGAACACCTGGAGGAAACCCACGCAAACACAGGGAGAACATACAAACTCCTCACAGATAAGGCCATGTTCAGGAATTGAACTCATGACCCCAGTGGTGAGAGGCAGAAGTGCTAACCACTGATCCACCGTGCTGCCCACTGTGTATGCAAAGATGCATTTATTTATCAATAAAGCTGTTTTTTTTTGTATTGCCACTTATCGCACCGATGAAAAAAATCACCGCAATCTGTCAATAAAATATCACCGGGACAGCAGCACAATGCTCAGCTGACTGAGTGATACAGGCACGGAGAAGTAAGGGTTAACCTATCTCTTTGCCGGGCACGTTTGAGGTGGTGATGACAGAACAAGCATGCAGTGGTATCTTCGCGATGCTCGTTAAATTGGCTTCCCCTGCTATCGCCAGTAAAACCCGGGGAATCTTATATCCAGTGGGGGCTTCCCGCAATGATAAAAAATACCGCATAGTGCTGGCTCTTTAAACCTTAGACGTATGAAGTCACATGTGCTTTACACGTGAAGCCACACTCTGTCGTATTGAGCTGAAGATGTTTGTGTAGGTGTTATTGTACATTATGTGTGTTGAAATGTTACCAGGCGCTGTTCTTCCTTCTTTGGATAGAATGTGCAGTCTTTTGAGTAAAGTGTACGTCAATTTGCCCCCTGTGGTACATGTGTATTTTCCCTGAGCCGCCTCCAGTTTTGCAAGACATTTGCACATTTCACTTGTCGCAATTCACAAATAATAATATGAACAGTCACCTTTGACCTCCGATCCCTGTTTTGAAGCGTTCAGCCTTTTATCTCATATTTTACATAGTCATAGAACACCGTGGAGGACTTATAACACTGTTATAATTTACACTTAGGGGGTACTTTATACCATATATAAACGTGTCTGCGTATACTTTATTATACAGTACATTAAAATGTATTATCCCTTATCTGTGACTAAACACTAATTTTAATAGACCTGTCAGCGACACAACCAGCTGTGAACTTGGTAGCGCTTTACTCCATGTCTATACAATTACAATCTGTAACTTTAATTGCCGCAGCCATGGTCCCTTCAAGTGAAGTGAAACAATTAATTAAAAAACGGAATTATATTATAGCAGCAGGAGACGGGGTGTTAATTGAAAAGTAGTTTGTATTGTACATTTACAATGATTCCCAGATTATCTGACATATTAATGGAGTAGGAGAATATTCATCCGAAAGATATTTCACACATGGCTGCCCTGGTGAAATCCCTTCCAAGTGTCATTAATGGTCAAGTGTGCAGGAAAAAAGTGGAAGTGAGTAAATAGTAGGCAGTTGCCTAAAAGAGTTTTTGGTTAAAAAATATTCTTCTTAAGAAAAAGTCTATAAACCTTCTAAAAATGAAAAGTGGAGGTGTTGACCATAGCAACCAATCAGATTCCAGCTATCATGTTCTAGAATGTACTAGATAAGTGAAAGCAAGAATCTAATTGGTTGCTATGGGCAACACTTCCACTTTACCATCTAAGAAGGGTTGTCTGAAAGTGGGACACCAGTTTACAATGCATGTTGTCTCACCAATGGTTTTAACTGATACAGATGCTATATGTTGAAATTCTTTCAGCAGGAAACTGGGTATTACCTGCACGAATCACAACATTATTATGGTTCTTATTAAGACTAATATTTACAGAAAACTGTAGGGAATTAAAAAAAAACAACAACCTGTAAATTAATAAAAATGTGGCACTTATTTAATAAATGTAGCTGTAAAAGTCTGAAAATAGATTATGTAATCTGAGGTATTGTGGAAGGAGTGTGTCAGCATTTAAAATAGGCTACTATTGGACGGAGGTCTGATTGAGGAATTATCACAGTTTTAGGAAACATACACTTGGCCGTACTATGTGATCTTAACAAAAAAATCCATAATGGAATAGTGGAGGTGTTGGCCATAGCAACCACTCAGATTCAAGCTCTCGCTGTACCTGTACTACACTGCTCTTTATAACACATTGACCATTGGTAGTTATTGGACCATCACAGGACACTTAGTTACTAGACTATCACAGTATTACTATTTTAAGTGACATAGAAGAGGAGAAACACAGTAAAAGCAAACTTTTGTTTTATTTATTGTTACATACAGCAAATACATTCTTTCATCAACTCGCACATTCAAAGTACAACTGAAAGGCTAAATTTGGGCCACCAATTCCACTTGTTGAGACAAAAAAAATATTTCAAAATTGTTAAAAAAAATTAAATATATCTATATACATTTTTAAAAACCTTAGACATTCTGAAAATGTTTTATTGTTCTGCTGTCCTGAGCTGGCTACAGGGCCTGGCTGGCAGACTTTAGCCTGGGGGACAAGCACACAGCACTGGTCCATAAGTAGCGGCCCATTCTTAAAGGGTGGTTTTCGGTACAATATATATTTATCAATATAAAAACAGCCTATTTTAGTGTTGTTTAATCCAGCGATACTTTATTATTATAAATTACAAGTTAACCTGTGCATGATACTCATGCATTCTAGTCAAATCAAGCTACTTAAGGTGTTAAAAAGGTTCTTGTCATGCATTTGGGCCTAGCCCAGGCCTCCTCAGGGCAAGAGCGTTACTTCCCGATGCAAGTGCCCTTTTTTAACGTGGTTTTGTCCACATGTCACCACTTCATCATTTTTCTCCATCACCTCATCCTTCATCTTCATCGCCACTTCCATCATCAAGCTACATAAGGTGTTAAAAACTCCCCACTGTCACCCCCGGCAACCACCAACCACTCCCAACTGTCACTTCTCCTTCAAGAAATATATAGGTCAGTGTATAACTCTGCCCAGCAGGTGGCGCTGCAGCTTGTTTTTTTTCCACACACGCCACTAGGCATTTATATAGTAGATAAATCTTAAATAAAATAAATAATGCAACAAAAAGCACATCTTACTTTATATTGCATTTTATTTTATATGTTCCTTCTCCCTACAGCACATTTTTTGTTTTGTTTACATATCTGGCAGTTTATAATGAGATTTATCAAAAGGATCTGGGGAGAGCCCGGGGCACTTTAGATAGTGAGGAGGGGGGGGGGGGGCTATAAATAACATAGTTATCATTTTAGACAAATACACAGGCAATAATTCTCTGTGCACTACTGTTAGGTGCACGCAGCTCTGCCTTCACGAACAGTACAGTGTGAAGCAGGACATACCTCCCAACTGTCCTTGTAGTCAGACCAAATCCTGAATAAGTGGGATAGTCACCCAAATTCGGGACTGTCTCACCAGACTCAGGACACTTGGCAGACTTTCCAGCTCTCTCCTACCTGTTCTTGTTACTTTCACCACCTGTGACTGCTGGTGTCAGCTCATTTGCTGCTTGTCTGGATCCTGGAATGCTGGATGCCCTATTTGGAAAAAAAATGGGTACATGAAATTTAGAAAGCTCCAACCAGCCCCAACATTAAACTAATAATATTCACATTTGCTAAATAGATATATTTCCTTCCAAACAACCCTGACATTAATTTAAAAGCAACCACATTTAATAAATAGACCAAATTCCCTTCAATCAACCCCAACATTAAATTAATAGTATTCACAATTACTATATAAGCCTTTTCCCTCTCTCCAAACAGCCCCCGCAATAAATTAAATAGCATTTATGTTTAATAAATATAACAATTTACCACAAACTTTCCCAGCATTATATAATTCATATACACATTTAATAAATAGCCCTCCTCCCCATAATCAGCCCCCCATATTCAATCAATAGCCCAAAGCACCCCAACATTAAATTAAAGGTTCTGTCACCACCTTAAATTAATAGGCCCCACTATTAAATATCCCCACCAAAAAATTGCCCCACCATCACCCCACAAATAAATAGCACCCATTAAATAATTAGTCCCCACCATTAAATAGCCTACCTCTGACAGTATATTAAGACCCCCCCTTCCCTTACACATTATTTTAGCATACTCCACAAACACATTATGTTGACATGACCCCCCACACACACACATTATGCTGCTATGTCCCCCCTTCTCTCACACACATTATGCTGTCATGCCCCCCCTCTCACACACACACACACACACAATATACTGTCATGCCCCACCCCACACACACACACACACACACACACACACACATTATGCTGCCATGAACCCCCCTTCCCCCACACACACATTATGATCAGCGACCAGTGATGGAAGGTGGCTGGTCCCATGGGAGGGGCCAGCCACCAAGCAGTAGACTGGCCCAAAACAGACTTTGTCCGGCCTGGGGGGCATGTGCCTCCCCTGCCCCCCATCCCAGCCCGCCCCTGACTGGCGATAACAGAGCATGCAAATCGTACCACCCGCGCATGGGCGAGGTGGGCAAAAGCCCTATAGACGTAAAATGAAACTTAATATATTGAAGCTGTATAAGCAAAAGGTAAATGTAACATTCATGGAAGACTGTAGCAGAACATAGTGGAAGGAACAATCTGCAAGCTTAACCAATATTAATTAACTTACCATTCAGGCAAGAAGCATATAGACATTTGTTTATTATTAACTTGTAATAAAGTGAACTTTCAATGGCCCCATTTAATGGCCATAGAAAATCACCCAACCTCATAGTTTATCAATGAAATCTCGCCAAGGCAGCTGAACAACGCGAGATGTTGGCCTGAAGCAGTTACAGAAAACTGACCCCTTCACTGGGCCATTCTTGCGGCATATGCCCATGTGTGACCCGGTTAGCCTGTTCACGCAGGCACGGCGGAACCGAAAGTCTAGGCTTGGGCATTCAGTTCCCATAATTCTACTAAATTAAATAAAAATTTAATGGTAAAAAAAAAGATTAAAATATGAAAAACAAATGTTAAAAGAACTCACAATTGGAAAAAATGCTTTTATTTAAATATTAAAGCACCGTAATTGATTTTCTTCTGTTATCTTCGTCCTGTAACTAATACTACTCAACTAATTTTAACTGGTTTAAGATCAAGGAAACGTATGGCTCTCCAGCTGCTGTGGAACCACAAATTCCAGCATGCTCTGCCAGGTGGCAGAGGTAGAGCCGCAGCTTGCAGACATCTGCAGACTATTCGGATGGGAAGAGACTCTTTGCCGCACTACTCATTGCAAAAATTCATTAGTTCTGCTTTAAGTCTTTTTATGATTATTTCCATTAGGCAAAGAAGAGGCTGATTACCAGGCTTTTCAGCAAGTGTTTTAAATAAAAATTAATCTTGCTTTTCTTACCTTCAAGATATACTCATTCCTGACATATTTTGACTTCCTGCAACTGTATGAAACATTTGGGAATCATTACAGGGGTACCTTGATGGTATGTCGTAAATCTGAGAGCTAGAGTACTCGCCAGTCCTGTAAAATTCTAAAGGAAAGCAGCTATGTTAATTTAGCAGCTTACCAGAAACACATCCCTTGTTTAATAGATAGTGAAGATGAATATTATCTGGCTACCAATGAACTAGTTCACTTTAGGAAGATTTTTAACACATTTTTAAAATCCTTTAACGTGATCCAATTTTATTTAAGGACAATATTTAGTTATTGAAAATATTCAGACTTGTGGCTTCCGCAGACATCTTGTAACCTTGTGTTAAGTTTCTAACATCCAGTTATATATTTTCGGCATTCACTGAGCAATCACAGTCCCAGCATCCTCATTTAATTCCCTACCGCTTACCTGTTAGCATACCTTTGCTTGGCAGGCAATCTTGCAACTTATAGTTCCACAAAATCTGGAGCGCAATCACAATGCAAGCGGTGAAAACATAAGCTTTTACATTTCTTGTTGAATAGACAATTTTCGTCGTCCCCATAGAGCTCTATGGGGGAGCTGAAAGTTGTCAAAAACCAATCACTGGTGTCTCCGTTGTTAACACTTTAATAAAAGCCCTGGGCCGGTGAAGATGATCGCAGCCCATAACCAGCCTAGCCCATAACTGAAGTCGGTCTCCAGCAAAGTTTCCATGGGGAAGCCTATTTGTCTGTTTGTGTGGGTCTCCTCTGGGTGCTCTGGTTTCCTCCCACACTCCAAAAACATACAAGTAGGTTAATTTGCTGCTATTAAATTCACCTTGGTATCTCTCTGTCTCTGTGTATATGTGTGTGCATGTCATCATCATCATCATGTATTTATATAGCGCCACTAATTCCGCAGCGCTGTACAGAGAACTCACTCACAGGCTATTTTAAAAAACGAAACAAAAACTAATACTCACATCACATGACGCGGCGCCGGTGTCCCTCTTCCTTATTCTCTGCTCCGTTCACACTGAATGTCGGGCGCGACGTCATCACGTCATGCACAATATTCAGTGAGGAGCGGTGCAGAGAAGACCAAGACAAGAAGACAGTAGAGAGAAGAAAGAAGCGGAAATAAATGTTAGTAAAGGAACAGAGGAAAACAGAAAGGGACAGAGTGATGGAAGGAGGAGGGGGACACACAAAAAAAGAAAAGATGCTGAGTGATTGAAGGAGATGAGGGGGGGAGACTGGAAAACAAAAAGACACTGAGTGATTGAAGATGGGGAAGGGGGGGGTCAGAAAAAAAAGGCACCGAGTGATGGAAGGAGAGGGGAGGAGCAGCATGGCACAGTGTGATGATGGGGAGGGGGGCAGCATGGCACAGTGTGATGATGGGGATGGGGGGCAGCATGGCACAGTGTGATGATGGGGATGGGGGGCAGCATGGCACAGTGTGATGATGGGGATGGGGGGCAGCATGGCACAGTGTGATGATGGGGATGGGGGGCAGCATGGCACAGTGTGATGATGGGGATGGGGGGCAGCATGGCACAGTGTGATGATGGGGATGGGGGGCAGCATGGCACAGTGTGATGATGGGGAGGGTGAAGCAGCATGGCACAGTGTGATAATGGGGAGGAGGGGGCAGTATGGCACAGTGTGATGATGGGGATGGGGGAGCAGCATGGCACAGTGTGATGATGGGGAGGGGGGGCAGCATGGCATGGTGTGATGATGGGGATGGGGGGCAGCATGGCACAGTGTGATGATGGGGAGGAGGGGGCAGCATGGCACAGTATGATGATGGGGATGGGGGCAGCATGGCATAGTGTGATGATGGGGAGGGGGGAGCAGCATGGCACAGTGTGATGGTGGGGAGGGGGGGCAGCATGGCACAGTGTGATGATGGGGAGGAGGGGGCAGCATGGCACAGTGTGATGATGGGGAGGAGGGGGCAGCATGGCACAGTGTGATGATGGGGAAGGGGGACAGCATGGCACAGTGTGATGATGGAGAGGGGGAGCAGCATGGCACAGTGTGATGATGGGGAGGGGGGCTGCATGGCATAGTGTGATGACGGGGAGGAGGGGGCAGCATGGCACAGTGTGATGATGGGGATGGGGGAGCAGCATGGCACAGTGTGATGATGGGGAGGGGGGCAGCATGGCACAGTGTGATGATGGGGAGGGGGGGCAGCATGGCACAGTATGATGATGGGGAGGAGGGGGCAGCATGGCACAGTGTGATGATGGGGAGGAGGGGGCAGCATGGCACAGTGTGATGGTGGGGAGGGGGGGCAGCATGGCACAGTGTGATGATGGGGAGGAGGGGGCAGCATGGCACAGTGTGATGATGGGGAAGGGGGACAGCATGGCACAGTGTGATGATGGAGAGGGGGAGCAGCATGGCACAGTGTGATGATGGGGAGGGGGGCTGCATGGCATAGTGTGATGACGGGGAGGAGGGGGCAGCATGGCACAGTGTGATGATGGGGATGGGGGAGCAGCATGGCACAGTGTGATGATGGGGAGGGGGGCAGCATGGCACAGTGTGATGATGGGGAGGGGGGGCAGCATGGCACAGTATGATGATGGGGAGGAGGGGACAGCATGGCACAGTATGATGATGGGGAGGAGGGGACAGCATGGCACAGTGTGATGATGGGGATGGGGGAGCAGCATGGCACAGTGTGATTATGGGGAGGAGGGGGCAGCATGGCACAGTGTGATGATGGGGAGGAGGGGGCAGCATGGTACAGTGTGATGATGGGGAGGAGGGGGCAGCATGGCACAGTGTGATGATGGGGAGGAGGGGGCAACATGGCACAGTGTGATGATGGGGAGGAGGGGGCAGCATGGCACAGTGTGATGATGGGGAGGAGGGGGCAGCATGGCACAGTGTGATGATGGGAAGGGGGCAGCATGGCACAGTGTGATGATGGGGAGGAAGGGGCAGCATGGCACAGTGTAATGATGGGGATGGGGGAGCAGCATGGCACAGTGTGATTATGGGGAGGAGGGGGCAGCATGGCACAGTGTGATGATGGGGAGGAGGGGGCAGCATGGTACAGTGTGATGATGGGGAGGAGGGGGCAGCATGGCACAGTGTGATGATGGGGAGGAGGGGGCAACATGGCACAGTGTGATGATGGGGAGGAGGGGGCAGCATGGCACAGTGTGATGATGGGGAGGAGGGGGCAGCATGGCACAGTGTGATGATGGGAAGGGGGCAGCATGGTACAGTGTGATGATGGGGAGGAGGGGGCAGCATGGCACAGTGTGATGATGGGGAGGAGGGGGCAACATGGCACAGTGTGATGATGGGGAGGAGGGGGCAGCATGGCACAGTGTGATGATGGGGAGGAGGGGGCAGCATGGCACAGTGTGATGATGGGAAGGGGGCAGCATGGCACAGTGTGATGATGGGGAGGAGGGGGCAGCATGGCACAGTGTGATGATGGGAAGGGGGCAGCATGGCACAGTGTGATGATGGAGAGGGGGAGCAGCATGGCACAGTGTGATGATGGGGATGGGGGAGCAGCATGGCACAGTGTAATGATGGGGAGGAGGGGGCAGCATGGCACAGTGTGATGATGGGAAGGGGGCAGCATGGCACAGTGTGATGATGGGGAGGAAGGGGCAGCATGGCACAGTGTGATGATGGGGAGGAGGGGGGAGCATGGCACAGTGTGATGATGGGGAGGAGGGGGCAGCATGGCACAGTGTAATGATGGGGAGGGGGGCAGCATGGCACAGTGTGATGATGGGAAGGGGGCAGCATGGCACAGAGTGATGAAGGGGAGCCAGGTGAAGGGGGGGAAAGCAACATAGATGGTGCAGTGTGATCATAAGGAGGCACAGCGTGGTTGTGATGAAGAGGCACAGTAATCTGTGTGTAATGGCACAGGCGGCTTGTGGTACTGTGTGTAATGGCACAGGGGGCTTGTGGTACTGTGTGTAATGGCACAGGGGGCTTGTGGTACTGTGTGTAATGGCACAGGGGGCTTGTGGTACTGTGTGTAATGGCACAGGGGGCTTGTGGTAGTGTGTGTGATGGCACAGGGGGCTTGTGGTAGTGTGTGTGTGATGGGACAGGGGGCTTGTGGCAATGTAGTGTGTGTGAGGTAGATGGTGTCTAATTAATGGGTGCTATTTTGTTTGTGGGGTGATGGTGGGGAAAATTAATAGTGGGGATTATTAGTTTAAGATGGGGTGGTTTGGGGGCTATTGAATGTAGGGGTAAGTTTGGGGAGAATGAGGTCTCTTTATTAAATGCGACTAATGAATTATTTAATGGCCATGATGGTTGCGGCGAATAGGTATATTTATGATCTCTAAGTACTATTAAGTTATAGCTGGGGATGTTTGCAGGGAGGGAAATATATTTATTTATTAAATGGGAATACTATTACTTTAATGTTGGGGCTGGAGGAAGGCCTAATTATTACTCGTGGGTGCTATTGATTTAACACCGGGGCTGGTTGTAATCTTCTAAATGTAGACATTTTTTCCCAAATAGGGCCCCCAACATTCCAGGATCCAGACAAGCCGCAACTAAGGAAACCTGCAGCCACAGGTGGTGAAAGTGAGAAGAACAGGTAGGAGAGAGCAGGAGAGTGTGTGAAATGTTGTGATTCTAGTGGGACAATCCCAATTTTTATTGACTGTTTAATGGTGTACACAACTATGCAGGTTTTTCTTCTGTAGGAGGGTGTCCTAGTGCTTCTCACCTGGTAGCCATGCCCAATGATACATAGCCACTCCCCCAATTGTATGAACACACCCACTAGTACCCAGCAGGCCCTTTGTACCACAGCGCAATTTTTTTTTACATTCTCAACTATAAGGGTGGCCCCATGAAGTTGTTTTCCCGGGGCCCTGAATACCTCTTGGCAGCCCTGCTATCGCCATCTCAGGATGGTGATAGATGGGGGTCAGAATAAGAAAGTTTATTGGTAAATAACGACAAGGAAGATTTTCCATCGGTACGAGATGCAGTGATCGCCATCTAATAATAAATGAACCCCTTACACTCTTTAATAAATATGCCCCTAAGAGCCATTTTTACCTCATCTCCTATGATGTTGGGGAATAAAGTAAAAAAGTGAGTCTAAAATACCTAAGTAACACATGAATAGAAAAAAGGAAAGAAAAAATTAAAGATGACTCCATCATTCTCCACCCAAAACTTTTGACACTTACTGGCTCATTTTTTTTTGTTTTAATAAGGGGGTCTTTGACTTTCTTTCTTTATTAATAGATTTGCATAATTAGTTTGTCATCTTTGTTTCATTATCATCATTGTTCTGCTTTCACCCCAAAAGTAGCAGAAATGGGGTCAATCCTGGTGGTAGCATTTAATGTCACCTCCATTGTTCATAGTTCCAGCCACAGCTAGTATCAGAAGGAAGCAGATAGCGCTTCAAGGTAGAGTAGGGACCAGTATTGTCACCCAGCTCTGGTGCCAGGGGATGATGGCACAGAACTCAGTGCCTACTGGTCAAATGTGAGTTTATTATAGACAAATTCTAACCAAACCAAAAAATTTAGTTTTGGGTGGAATTAAAGGCTATTCTTTCACTGTTGTCATTTTTAGTACCATACGCAAGTGTCATGTATAATTTGGACATGTTATATAACATGCAAAGCAGACAAGCTGTGTTCTGTAGAAGACTTTCATCTGATACGTTAGATTTCTTTGTGAAAACTAAGCACAGCATGCCCTGGTCATGCTTTTTATAGTGATATGTTTCGCATAATAGCTTAATCTTTTCTTGCTGTCAGTGTAATGTTCTGAAGGTCCGTATGTTGTGGCTTCACTTAGTTACCAGCTTTCTTTACTTCAAGACTAGTTTCATCTTCTACAAGGAGGCGATTTATAACCTCTTTCATCTGTTGTTGAAGGTTTTACTGCAGCTTGTATCCAGATGGGGATGCTTATAGTTTTATTGATCTTTTATCCAATATCTGCTTATGATTGTTCTATATACTTCATGGCAGCCATTGCATGGCGTTTCCCAAAGAATGTTCTCCTGAATTTTTACGTAATTAGTAAGGTTCAAGAAATTCCTTCAAGGTCAACCTTAATAAAAATTCTAAACTCTAGCTGTGTTAACCCAGAGGAAGGCGAAACAACCCCCCTTCCCCACTGAGGGATTTGTCAATTTAACCTCACAGGGAAAGAGAACATTCTTCTTGATCTTGTACATCATATTAATTCCGTGGATCAATCACCCAAAAAATGTTGTCTTCTGAGAGTAGTAGGAGTGCTTCAGTGGCTTGCATTGCTAACTCACGTGGCTTGGCCCTTGGGTTTGATTCTGATCGGGAGCTAAGGGTATGGAATTTGCATGTTCTCTCCAAGTTTATGTGGATTCCCTGTGAATGCTGTGGCTGTAGTGGATTAATTGGCCTCTGAGTGGAATGGTCCTGGCTTGTGTTGATCTTGTGGTTGGGGATTTATTTTGTAAACTCTATGGTGGCAAGACTGATGTGAACAAATAAGCAAACACTGAGGACCTCATTTAGAGTCGGACGGAAAGTCCTTCTAAGAAGTGTAGGAGTGGGAGTGTGCCGCAGTTTGGTAGGGTATTATGAGTAGCAAGCAACCCATCCCACTCGTAATACCCTACCGAGCTGCGAGCAGTTCCTGCAGCTAGCTATATGCTTGCGCCACCTAATTCCTGCCGCACAGTTTTAGCCCTTTTTTAACGTGGGTTGCGTCTGCGCCTCACTGTGACTAGGATTTACTTACATGGTCACGCCTTCATAATTCAGCGTTCCATCCATTCTCTGGTAGTGAGTCGCAAGCTGTCACAAGTGTTAATTGCGTCCAAGATGTAGGCGAATTTGGTGTTTGCTGCACATGCGTGATAGTGTTTTTTTGTTGGATGCGCCTAAAACGGACTTTGCGTCCGACTCTAAATGAGGTCCTGAATGTGCAGCCCTGCATAATATGTTGGTGCTATATACGTAAAGGACAATGCTACAGATACTATTTCTTCTAAAGACAGCACCCAAATCCTTTTAGCGAATTTGATATCACCACCTTCCAGGGCAAGAAATTCCACAGTCTGACTACTTATAACATCCAACTCTCTAATCCTGGTTATAGTACCCATACCCAGCTTATGCAGGGTCTTCAAGAATGGCAGTTACTGCTGACCCCAGACCTGTGCGCAGTGGCTATGATACCTATGTATCGGATTAGACGAACCAGGGTAACAAGTGGAGTGGACATGAGACCGTATAGAATCAGTGAGGAAAGACACATTTCAAAATGGAGAGATGTCAAGTCAGGTGGAGTTCAGTCACAGTCAATCCACAGACATTAATGCAGAAATCACACCCAGGTTAGACTAAGGTGGACGTACAATGGGCGAGGTATAGGTGCCACAACTGGGTCTTTATATGCAGTACATGTGAGTTAGGGCAACCCATGCATGACAACACAGATACAGTACACAGTATGGTGCGTACATGACAGCTCAACGGAATCACTCAAAAAAACAGTATCTGTTTAATATTACAATTGAGTTATTGAAACAGTCTGTCTTTAATAAGAAACCAACCTCATCCGTCCCTGTTCATCACTGGTAAAGCACTTCAGAGTCAATGAACGCAAGCGTAGTTTTTAATTTAATTTTTTTGCACAATAATTATTCAAATTAAATGCAGATAATGAGTGTCAATGAAAATCATTAACAATACCATTTAGACATCATTTAGATTGTTTTTGTAACTAAATTATGTCATCAAGATGTTTAATTTGAGTTAATTCATTTTTTTCCCAAACAACGAGTTGATACAAATTAGCTTGTTCTCAGAATGCTAAGGTGGCGTGTCACTCTTCTATATACTAATCTTATATGGATTTTCTTGCAATAACTAGAATCTAAACAATAAAATCTTAATTGAACTCAAATCTTTTTTTTATTATCCAAGTAATTAAATACAATTGCAATAATAAAATACTGAGAATTCTCCAAATACTCCTGTAGTAAAATGACTGGTTGTATTAATTTGATAAATAAATTAGTGAGAGTGTGGAATGTATTAGATCCAGCAAATCCTTATGTGCTTTCCTTTAATTCGCAAAACTGATCTCTCTCTTTAACTTGAATATAACTGTATTCCATGCTGTGATTATCTATGTATAATACGCAAGTTACTAAATTTACTCACTGTTCCCCAAAATATTATCACCACTTTTTCAGCTCAATTTTCTCTCTCTCTCTTTCTCTTTCTCTCTCTCCCTCTCTCTGTCTCGCTCCCTCTTCCTCCTCTCTTTCCTGCCTGTCTCTCGCTCTTGCACTCTCCCCCTCTCTCTCTCTCTTGCTCTCTCTCTCTCTCTCTCTTTTGCTTTCTCTCCCTCTCTCTCCCTCTCCCCCTCTCTTTCTCTTGCTCTCTCTTGCTCTCTCCCTCGCTCTCTCTCTCCCCCCTCTCTCTATCTCTCTCTCCCTCGCTCTCTCTCTCTCACCCCCTCCCTCTCCCCTCTCTCCCTCTCTCTCTCTCTCTTGCTATCTCTCTCGCTCCCTCTTCCCCTTCTCTTTCCTCCCTGTCTCTCTCTCTTGCTTTCTCTCCCTCTCTCTCTCTTACTCTTTCTTTCTCTCTCTTGCTCTCTCTCCCCCTCTCTTTCTCTTGCTCTCTCCCTCGCTCTCTCTCTCTCTTGCTCTCTCTCCCTCTCTCTCTTTCTCTCCCTCCCACCCTCCACCTCTCTCTCTATCTTGCTCTCTCCCTCGCTCTCTCTCACTAATTATCTCTCTACCTCACTCTCTTCCTCTCTCTCCCCCTCACTCTCTCCCCCCCTCTCTCTCTCTCCCACTCTCTCTCTCTCTCCTGTCCTCTCTCTCTTGCTCTCTCTCTCTCCCTCTCCCCCCACTCTCTTTCTCTCACTTTTTCTCTCCCCCCTCTCCCCCCCCCTCTCTCTCTATCTTGCTCTCTCTCCCTCGCTCTCTCTCTCCCAATCTCCCCCCTCTCTCTCTCTCTCTGTCTCTCAGTCTTTCTCTCTCCTTAAGTGCCAAGAGCATTTTACCTAAAAAAAAATGCAGACTTAAAATGCGTCCAAAACAATCACACGCAATTACGTTTGTAAGATGAGCTGCACATATGTTAAGATACATGTGGCTGCAGCTTACTGTGTTTAATTTGTTTGCTGCATGAACATATGTTTAAAGCGTATCATATTTTTTTTTAAAAAAAGCGTGCCCAGTCCCCCAAAAAAGGTGCCCTCAGCACCAGTATTACTAGCCTAATAGAGGGAATTGTTTGGGGGAAAAAAAGCCCCTACCAGTACTAGCCTATGACAGGCTGGGCTAGTTCCCCCGGTTATAATGTCACACAGCCCTAGCCTGTTCAGCATGGGGCTGAATTTCCTAGGGGTATTGGGCCGGCCCAAATAAAATGCGGACACCATCCTAAAAATCAATAGGGTTTCTCTCAACAATCCTGTTGGGGAGTGTTTGTATAGTAAATGATTAAAAGGTAAAAGAAATCACACTCCCCCGCAAACCCTCTTTAACCAATTAATTACCCATTAATTGCACACCTAAAGCTTCAGTCTTCCTGCTTGTAATCCAGTGGAAATTAAAAAAAATCCACTTTCATAATGCTGACTTGCTCAGCAAGAAGCTGAAATGCAGTTGATAAGCTTTGTGGCTTGTCAGTTACTAATCAAACAAAGGGACTTCACTCTGATTGGTCAGAGAGTGCGAAAGTCACTCTGATTGGTTAAGAACGCCACACAGGCTTTAGATACAATGAAGGACATTGCTACAATCATTTCTTTAGTTAATGTTAAGAATGAAGCACACTGTAGTCAATGTACTGTGACAATACTAATATATATTGCACCTAGTTCCATCCGCTGTGCTTAGCCCTGATTGTAAGACCTATCTCTAATTAGCCAGTAATCTGTTGCTGAATCCTCTAAGGCAGTGGTCAGGGAACAGGGGTAAATTACCCCAAATGGGGTGAAAATTAAATTACTGGGGGTAATGCTGCCGATTCACATGCTGTCAGTTGGATTGTAGACCCCTTTAAATATGAAATTGCTGTTGTACCAGAAGAGCCTCAAGGGTTGGCAGAGGCAGTTCTTGAGCTTTGATACAATAATGAAGCAGGTATTGCATTTGAAAACAAAGCAGATCTGTCATATTTTTGGATGTCAACAGCTGCAAAGGCATCAAAATTGCACATGAGGAGGCAGACAAAAAATTGCTGCCTTTAGCAACAACCTACCTTTGTGAACAAGGATTTTCCACTCTAACGAACATAAAAACAATGCAAAGAAATCGATTGGACGCTGAAGACTGTATCCAAATTGCTCTGACATCAAAATGCCCCAATATTGATGCTCTCCCATCAATACTGAAGCAACATCATTTGTCCAAATCCTGAAGTTTTGGAAGTTGAAGCTTTCAAAGAAATTTTGAATAGATTCAATAAAATTTTGAATTCCAATAATTAATAATATATGATTTCCTTCCTTTCAAATCAAGGGGGTAACGTCGGCGCATCTAAATATATTTTGGGGTAAAAGGTAAAAAAGTTTCCTGACCCCTGCTCTAAGGGGCCTATGCATGAAGCAGAAAAACCCATGAAAATGCCACTTACCGTGTATTTCATCATCATCATCATCACCATTTATTTATATGGCGCCACTGAATCTGCAGCACTGTACATAGAACACACTCACATCAGTCCCTGCCCCATTGGGGCTTACAGTCTAAATTCCCTAACACACAGACTAGGGTAAATTTTGATAGCAGTCAATTAACCTACTAGTATGTTTTTGGAATGTGGGACGCCACACTCTGGCGTGAACTAGCAGCCGGGCGTGTACTTAAGTTTCTGTGCTCTATTATTATCCTTGTGGCATGGATGTTAGAGGGTGTAGGGACATCCTCCAACACCAGGGGGAGCTCTCATATGATTTAAACTGGTTCACTTATATTTTTATACATGCTTTCTGGTTATGTTATTACCTATGCTAGTTCTAGCTAGTAATTAATTAGCTGCCTCCTGAGGCTGATTCTCAAGCCTACCCTCCTCTATCCTGATTGGCTCTTAGCACTATTTAAGGCAGTGAGATCTGAGCCTCACTGCCGGTTATAGCGTCCTGTCTCCAGTACTGCTGCCTGCTATTTGTTCCTGTGTTTGGTGTTTAACCTGAGATTGATTACCCGTGTATGACCTTTGCCTGTTCCTGGACTCTGAACCTGTGCTTCTGACCCTGATCTATTGCCTGAACCCGGATTCTGAACCTCTGCTAGTGACCCTGATCTTACGCCTGTCCCTGGATCCTGAACCTGTGCCAGTGACCTTGACCTTTCTGTCTATACCTGACATATCCTCTGGTGCCCTGCCAAGTCCGCTGACATCTGGCCTGTCGCTACTCCGTGTGCAACCTCCTATACCTGTGCGCTGCCGTGTTAGCATAAACACATACTACTCTGAGCATAAGACCTGGGGGCATCTGAGTACCTGTGAGCATAACCAGTCTCTACAGGAAAGGTGGCTGCTAAAGGTGAAGACCTCGTCTACCTGTTCTATGTTTTTATGCCGCACTGGTAGCCATAACACCCAGCCAAGCAATCTCTCTCTTCTAAACTGGCAGTCAATTTGTTTAGAGCAATGAGGACATCACTTATAAATGTTTAGATTAAATATACAAAAAGTACAATGCTTACAAGTTATAAAAACAATTAATAAACAATTGACACAACATACACAAGAAAAACAGATTTAAAATAAAGGATTAAATTCATAGTATAACTTACAGACTGTGGTATATTCTGCACCAAGGAAAATTGGCTTGAAGATGAACAGCTTATCAATGATGATGGATTTCCCAAAAGACTGACAATTTGTCCATTAACAACACAGGTTTTTAAGCAAAATAAAATGGGATGGCATTCACAGGAGCAGTGTAGATGCTAATGTGGGGTGAAATGTCCCCTGGTTGTCACCTAGGATTTGTTCAAAACTATTCCTAAGTTTTGACCTGTCTTAACTTTTCCCAGATATATCCCAGAGACATAACTCCCATGTCAATAAATTGGTCATAATGTCCTGCACATTTAAATACCAAACATGATGGAATAACAATATGACATATCTTTCCTAAAGACATGTAACTACAACTGTCCCTGGTAACACTAGTACCTATAATTCACAACCCTGGTGTGTGCTTTGCCCCTCTGTACTGAGTGACACACAGATTTCCCACAATATGAAATACAAAAGCATTTTCTTTGAAGTTCATATTTCTATTTACCTGCATTAATAGCTTTCATGTGTTGCCTTTGTCTACAAGGATCTCACCTAGGACCCTAATTTAGTGGTTGTTTTGTTTTTACAACACCTATTGAAAAGAAGTCTCCTCTAATTAGGAAGTGAAATACATGATCAAAGATAACGGATGTGATCTGCATATCTTAAGTTGGTTTCCTCACAGGCAGTCTGCTCAACCTAATTACCTCCCACTGGGATAACTGACCAAATGTTTTAAAGAAAAACACCCAGCAACTTTTATCTGAGGGAAAATCATGGTCATTTCTATTTATTAATGTAATAATTTATTTAGGGCCTTGACATTTAATATTCTATTTTAGGCCCTCATCCTGACAGGTGGTAATAAGGTAATCTAGGGAGGTTAATATGGTTATTGAGGAATATTATAAGCTTGCCTGAAGAGGTGGATTTTCAGGGAATGCTCAAAGGTTTGAAGACTAGAGGAAAGTCTTAAACTGCGAAGGAGGAAATTCCACAAAGTAGGTGCAGCCAGAAAAAAAGTTCTACAACCAGGAATTGGAGCAGGTAATGAGTGGGGATGAGAGATGCAGATTTTGTGCAGTACAGAAGTGTTGAATGATAGACGAACGATTTGCAAGAAAAATCAATCTAGCTGCTTCATGCAAAATAGATTGTAAGGTTGAGAGTCTGATGTGGGGAAGACCAGTACAGAGGGATTTGCAATAGTCAATGCAGGAGATGATGAGTTCATGAATTAACGTTTTTGCAGTGTCTTGTGTGAGATATATATTTAGTAAATGTTTTTTAGATGTATGTAATGTGATTTAGATATAGAGTCAATGTGGGGAACAAAGGAGAGTTCTGGTTAAGCATCCCACCAAGGCAGCGAGCTTGTGGGGTGGGATTTATTGTCATGTTGCCAATAAAAATAGAAATGTCAGGTAGGTAACTTCATTTGGCTGGTGGGAATATTATTAAATCTGTTTTTGACAGATTGAGTTTGAGTTGGCGAGAGGACATCCAAGATTAAATGGCAGAAAGACAGTCAGTAATGTGGGACAACACAGATGGTGAGAGATCAGGAGAGGATACATTTGTGTGTCATCCACATAGAGATGATACTGAAATCCAATGGAGCTTATTCGTTTTACAAGAGAAGTCTTATAGATAGAGAAGACCAGAGGACTGAGCCTTGTGGTACTTCATCTGATAAAGGAAGCAGAGCAGAAGGGAATCCAGAGAAGCTAACACTGAAAGAGCGATTAGATAGGTATGATGAGAACCAGGATAGGACAGTGTAATAGGATCCTGTGTTCCGCCATAATAATGATACAATGCCTTTGATCTTATTAATAACTAATCTAATTAATAATTGGGATATAATGCAATTTGCATATTTTTCGCTATTTTAGTCACGTCGAATAATAGGCACCTGTGACATCTCAGATGTAATTTAGAGGCATTATTTCACACAACCTTTTAAGCTTTCACCTAGTACCATGCCAACCATAAACAAGGTATCCCAGTAGTTATTCTTGCGCATCCCAACTAGAAATCCGTAAGAGCGACCTACGCATCTTTGTGTTTGACAAGTCTATGTATATATCGCCTAAATATTACACATTTATTGACTTCCACGTCCAATAGCCCATCATTATGTGTTATTCGCTAAATAAATACCAATCTGTCATTTACCTCACTATACTGCATTATCTATCTAAACATCCATTCATTCAATTCATTCCAGTTATCTAAACATACAAAACAGGCATAAAGATACAAGTATTTTACTTTACAAAGATAATCAAACATACAATACATAAATGCATACATACAATACAGATAATACATTATAGATTCTACAGACATGGGGCCTGATTCATTAAGGAACTTAAATTAAGAAGTTTCTTATTTAAGTCACCTGGACAAAACCATGTTACAATGCTAGGGGTGCAAATTAGTTTTCTGTTTTGCACATAAGTTAAATGCTGACTGTTTTCCATGTAGCACACAAATATCAACTTTAAATTTCAGTGTACAAATAAGCTATTAAGTATTTGTGTGCTACATGAAAAAAACAGTCAGTATTTAACTTATGTGCACAACAAAATGTGTTTAAGTGGTAGATAAAGAAAGATTAAATGAGAGAGAGAGAAAGATATGAGATACATAGTGCTTGTGTGTGTAACATGTGGTCAGAAAGGATAGCATAGAGATAGAGAAAGAGATCGGGGGGAAGGAAGCTAGAGTCCATTGTAGTGTAAATAGCAAGCATTCCTGAGAAGCTACCCTTTGTAAAGCATGTGTGAAAAGGTTACTTAAAGATTCAGAAAGTTAATAGAAATAGATATAATAAACAGATAAAGATTCAGAGGAATGTTAATAGAATACATGCAAGCAAGGAAAGTTATACAGAGAGCTATAAGAAGATAAAAGTTGCAGACAGATAAGGTATAAGCTTACTGTGGAGTGTGTGTGTCCTTTAGTCTCCAGGTGGAAGCGAAGTCCAAACTTCCAAGTGTGTATGTGGTCAAAAGAGAGCTCTATTGCCTACTGCAGTGGCTTATAAACCTTTACCCAGAATGCATTGCTTCAGGTGGGGCTTGCGACCTTTACCACATCCATGCAACTGGACACTGCCGGCAATGATGACTCACTGCTCTGTGTTTCTTAGCTCTAACTTCTTGTCCAGTGAGCACATGTTTTCTTTTGTTTGCAATGCTCTCTGCCAAATGCCACATGTAAAATAATTTCTTTGGTTGAAATGCTCTGGCTTTCAGCCAGTTCATATCTTAAACTGCGCATAAGTTTGGCGCATGTAAACAGGAGTGGAATGCTAGTGGCCATTATGCGTGGCTCTAGCTCCGCCCACTGCGACTGCGTCATCAGCGTTGATATTGGAGCTCCTTCACAGACAGTATCTTGAAGACCTAAGAATTTTAGTGTTTGTATGAGAAGAGACTGGTCAAGAGTGTCATAAGCAGCAGAGAGATCCATTGAATTAGAAGCAAGTAATGGCCTCTAGATTTAGCATTGATCAAATCATTGACAACCTTAGTCATTGCATTATCTGTGGAGTGTTGAGAACGAATGCCTGACTGAAGGACTCAAATGGGAGGTTCTGGTGTGAAATTGAGATGGTACCTTCAAGCCCTGCTGCTTCTGTGCCTCGGATAAAACATAATGTTAATACTAATATAGAAAAAAGCAGTGTTGACATTAGAAGTTATAGTGCTTGAGGAATGTGAGATAAAAAGTGGGAAGGAGTATGATTTGAAATGAAGAAAAGATAAGGGTTAGGTGACAGGGAGCGCAAGAGGGTAAGACTGTTGAGAGTTAAGACAGTTAAAACAGTTGAATGGAGGAGAACAAGAGAGAAGGGGGAGGACATGTGAGAGGCTAGGAAGAGAAACATTCAGCAATAAAGTATATATAGTGAGAGTATTGTAACAGACTAAGAAGATAGTGATCGATACAAAAGGAGGATAAGCTATAGAGAAACCTTTAACCACAAGCATAAGACTCTGTGTGCCAGGAATAAGTCAGTTGTGAGTTGTAAGTGTATCACAGTCTAGTAGTAAAAAGTGTGTGTAATTTGCCTACAGATGTTTATATAACTGAACTACAGTAGTTTCCCTTTCTAAAAAAAAGAAAGAACTGGATTTAGAGCTAATCAGACTAAGATTTTACTGCAAGCAGAGGCAGTTACATTATAATAACCTTTTTCTTTACTCAGTGTAGTAAGATAATGAACACATACTGTAAATATATAGGACCTGATTCTGAGTTAGAAGCAAAGCAAAAAATGGAGCAACTTTGCACCTGGACAAACCATGTTACAATGCAAGGGTAACAAAGTGATTTCTTTTTTTGCATGTAAGGAAACTACTGGCTGTTTTTCCATGTAGCACACAAATATTTAATAGCTTTATTTTTACATTGAAATTAAAGTTGATCTATGACATGCTGCATCCCAACTATAAATCTGTCCCTACATTTTAAATTTATCTTCCCCTCTAATGCAACATGGTTTTGCCAAGGTGCAAAGTTGCTCCTTTTCTTTGCTTTGCTCAGCATCCGGCCCATAGTGTCTGGCGCGTACATTTTTTCACAGACTTTTGTGTTATCAGTCATTTATGATACGCTAATGTTATCATTCAGCTACAGCATCCTGCAAATTTAAAGAAAGAAAGTGAGGTTTAAATGATTTTATTTATAATTTCTTTGGAGATGGATTTGATGAAAGGCTATCTAATGGCAACAACATTGAAAGTGGAAACTCACTTCATTTATAGTAGTTATTTTTATTAATTCAAGACATATTGGTCTGCATGATTAAATTATAAAATTTGCACAAGGATATTCAATACACTGATTATTATTACAATGGACACCTCTGCACTGCAATGGTTAAATACCTCAACTACATACACCGATGGCCAATCAGCCATTCAAGGGTAATATATATATATATATATATATATATATATATATATATATATATATATATATATATATATATATATATATCACATTATAAAGAAGAATTACTAGTAGCGCAACAATCACATTTGTCATGGTTTAATTTAGAGTTTACTAGTTATAATGAGTGATATAGGGAGTAATATGATATAATACAGAAGATTAGTTAAATGATATATATTACATGTTGATTTCTGTATATATTGAATTTCTGGAATGTGCTGTATGATATTTACCATTGTTGTTATAGTGTAATCAATACTTTCCATTGCTATAATCAAAAATATAATATAACACACATTTTAGATATCTGTGCGAATCTATCAGATTAAATTTTACCAGGGAACTACAGGGAAGGATTTCCTGAATTACCCCAGCTACTTATATCTTAAGTATTTACCCTAAGAGTAATATAGATTCAGGTGGAGGCACCAACCGCTCAACAATACCTAATAACAGGGTGTTACATAAAAAAAAACAAAAAAACAAAACAACCCAAAACCAAAACACATAATTAATTCTTTCACATGTTCACACCAATGACTGCAATTGTAATATTTTACATTGTAATTAAAGTTGTTGAAAACAGTGTGATTTAGCTACACCGTATATTTGTCTTCCTGTCATACACCCCCAGTCTACTAACCTGTTATACAGATCTAAATTTGGAGCATGTTGTGAGTGTTTGTAATGCGGTTAATGGAGTGTAAATCATCAGTTTTTATGCAGATCTATTTAGGGAGACTACTCATAAAATTAGACATCAGTTGGTTTTGTAACTTTTACATATAATGTATTTAGCAGTATTATATCAGATACGCACAGTTTGCACTATTTCAAAATCTTTTTGGACAGCTCTGTCATCGCCACTTTAATTTTTAATAATAATAATAATAATAATAATAATAATAATAATAAAGTCTGATTTACATTTTGTACCCTCGTAGGCAACTTTTTCTGGGCTGCCCCTCACCCCCCCTCTACCTTTAGATATAAAGGTAAATACATTTGTATGAGTTGTGGGTAAAATACAGTACTTTATAAGTTTTATTAGCTATACCAGTAAAGAAAATACCAAGAGTTAGGACTTTAACAAGAAAAAATAAATTTTTTATTAACTTCCCTTTGTTTTGCTGCCCCCCATAAAATTACTGCCGCAGGTTCCCTAATTATAGGTGAACCCCTATAAAAAGTATTACTTCCTCACTCCATTTGAGACAGTTGCAGTCCTTGCCACATCACAATAGCATCCAGGTCAAAAGCAGAGACTGCTATTATTTGAGCTGTTGTAACATCGCTGTACCTGCTACTGTGTGTGAATCCACCAATCTATGCAGTGTATTTGTGCAAGGCAAGTCTATAAGTCTGTCAGTCAGTAACGGTCATTTAAGAGCAAAAAACGTGGTCATACAGACCTTTTTATTTTGCACCAATTTGCCTACTTGCCCCCTAGTGCATACATAGGTTTGCACCCACATTCCCTTTTCAAGTACAGCCACCAGGAAATCAATCTTTACATAATTTTGCGGATCCGACTGAAACTGTGCATAGTGGAAGAAGCAGAAGTTCATTCTAGGGATGAGAGGGCTCGGATATCTGAAATCCGAGCCCACCCGAACCTTGCCGATCCGAGTCGGATCCGAGACAGATCCGGGTATTCCCGCCAATTGCAAAACTGAAAGCGAGGCTCCGAGTCATAATCCCGTTGTCGGATCTCGCGATACTCGGATTCTATAAATTTCCCGCTGGCCGCCGCCATCTTCACTCAGGCATTGATCAGGGTAGAGGGAGATTGTTTTAGGTGGTCCTCTGCCCTGCTATATCCTGTGCTGTGCTCAGTCCAGTGGTGCTGTGTCCTGTGCTCTGTCCTTCTGAGTTCAGTGGTGCTGCTGGGTCCTGTGCTGTGTCCTGTTCACTTCAGTCCAGTGGTGCTGTGTCCTGTGCTCTGTCCTTCTGAGTTCAGTGGTGCTGCTGGGTCCTGTGCCGTGTCCTGTTCAGTCCAGTGGTGCTGTGTCCTGTGCTCTGTGCTTCTAAGGGCATAGTTATTTCCCATTTATTCCCAAGTGTTTAAAAAAATAAAAAAAAGTTATTAAAAAAAAATACAAAAAACTAATTTAATTTTTTTTTAATTACAAAAAAATTTGCACAACCAATCCTGCAGTATAAGCCCATTGGTACTGCAATATTACCAAGTTCACACATTCAACAGTAAAAGTCCAGTGGTACTGCAATATTACAAAGTTCACACATTCTGCAGTATCAGTCCAGTGGTGCTCTGTCCTGCTGAGTTCAGTGGTGCTGCTGGGTCCTGTGCTGTGTCCTGTTCAGTCCAGTGGTGCTGTGTCCTGTGCTCTGTGCTTCTAAGGGCATAGTTATTTTCCCATTATTCCCAAGTTTTTAAAAAATAAAAAAAAAGTTATAAAAAAAATAAATAAATATATAATTATAACCAAATTTGCAAAACCAATCCAGCAGTATAAGTCCATTGGTACTGCAATATTACCAAGTTCACACATTCTGCAGTATCTTGTGCTACATATAATGGAGACCAAAAATTTGGAGGATAAAGTAGGGAAAGATCAAGACCCACTTCCTCCTAATGCTGAAGCTGCTGCCACTAGTCATGACATAGACGATGAAATGCCATCAACGTCGTCTTCCAAGCCCGATGCCCAATCTCCTAGTACAGGGCATGTAAAATCCAAAAAGCCCAAGTTAAGTAAAAGTAGCAAAAAGAGAAACTTAAAATCATCTGCGGAGAAACGTAAAGTTGCCAATATGCCATTTACGACACGGAGTGGCAAGGAACGGCTTAGGCCCTGGCCCGTGTTCATGACTAGTGGTTCAGCTTCACCCAAGGATCTTAGCCCTCCTCCTCCTCCCCCCCCCCTACAAAAAATTGAAGAGAGTTATGGTGTCAGCAACAAAACAGCAAACAACTCGGCCTTCTAAAGAGAAATTATCACAAATTCCCAAGGCGAGTCCAAGGCTGTTGGTGGTTGCGAAGCCTGACCTTCCCATCACTGTACGGGAAGAGGTGGCTCCTTCCACCATTTGCAGCACGCCCTCTGCATATGCTGGAAGAATCACCCACAGTCCAGTTACAGATTTGGCTAATGAAGGTGTGAATGTTGTACACCGGGAGGAGGATATTGATGTAGCTGGGGGTGAGGAGGATGTTGATGATTATGATGCAGACAGATACCAAATTGCCTTTCTCAATTTCTATTTATATTCTAGATTATGTAACGGCTGAATAGTTTTCTATTTTACTCCTAGTGGAGAGGGGATCTGATGCAGACAGATACCAAACTGCCTTTGTCCATTTCTTTGTATATTTGAATTTCTAGTTCTACAGTCTATGCAGGCTGCTTTTTTTTATATTCAACTACGAGTGTAGGGCGGGGGGGGGGGGGGGGGGCTGGGCATAGATACTAGCCACCAAAAAAATGTGGTCTATTTAATTTAACTTTCTAGTTCCACAGTTTGTGCAGCCTGCTTTTTTTTTTATCTTCAAAGTATTTACAAGCCTTGCAATCTAAATTAACAAGAGGTAGTGACGTGCTAGAACTCCACCCTCTATATGCTGCAGAGGATGGAGGAGCATCAAAAGGGCATTCAAGCCTACACAGCCACCTACGACATAGGAAAACCTCATTTTCTTCCACATCTATGGCTGCGAGGAAAAAGCTCAGTTTTCCTAAAAGAGGCGCTTGCGGGGATGCTGATAACATCTGGTCCGGACTGAAGGACCTGCCAACCATTGCAGACATGTCTACTGGATGCTGTCACAATTGAAAAAATGGTGGAGGATTACTTTGCTGACACCATCCAAGTAGACATGTCAGACAGTCCATATTGTTACTGGCAGGAAAAAAAGCCAGTTTGGAAGCCCCTGTACAAACTGGCTCTATTTTACCTGAGTTGTCCCCCCTCCAGTGTGTACTCGGAAAGAGTTTTTAGTGCAGCGGGTAACCTGGTCAGTGAGCGGCGAAGGAGGTTGCTTCCTCACAATGTTTACTACCGGGGCCACTCCACTGTGCAGTCCATATTTAGGTATATCAGATATTAAACAACAGTGACAGTTGATGCCCAATTTTTTAATTATATTGTTGGCGCTGTAAAAAATTGTGTTCCGGGCAAACCACACTACGCAGTCCATACCCTTTTTTGGTGGAATTCTGACCCGTGGAGGGTTTTTTATTATATTGTGGCCTCGGTACCAAATTGTGTACCGGGGCCACCACACTACGCAGTCAAGAAAGATAGATGCGTATCATAGATAAAGTACATTCAGTGTTGTGGGGCAAATTGAAAAATATTCAAAATGCACTGTCATTATCAAAAACAAGAGGTTTTGACACGCTGAAACTCCAACATGTATATGATGGAGGATGGAGGAGCAGCCGTATGTGCAGTGTAATGCAGACCTGTTGAAGGTTTTCTATATATTATATTGTGGTGGCCAGTGGCCAGTCCTCTACGCAGTGCAGATACTATTTTTGGGTGTAATGCAGACCTGTTGAAGGTTTTCTATATATTTTATTGTGGTGCCCAGTGCCCACTACTCTACGCAGTGCAGATACTATTTTTGGGGGTAATTCAGACCTGTTGAAGGTTTTCCATATATTTTTTATTGTGGTGGCCAGTGGCCAGTCCTCTACGCAGTCCAGATACTATTTTTGGGTGTAATTCAGACCTGTTGAAGGTTTTCTATATATTTTTTATTGTGGTGGCCAGTGGCCAGTCCTCTACGCAGTCCAGATACTATTTTTGGGTGTAATTCAGACCTGTTGAAGGTTTTCTATATATTTTATTGTGGTGCCCAGTGCCCACTACTCTACGCAGTGCAGATACTATTTTTGGGTGTAATTCAGACCAGTTGATGGGTTTTTAATTATATTGTGGGGAACACTCTTCTACGCAGTCCAGAAAGATACCTCGTTGCAACGTTTTGTACTAAAAAAAATAAAAAATTGTGAGGTGTTAGGTGTTCAGAATAGCCTTTAAATTAGTGGAAATGATTGTTATTGAATGTTATTGAGGTTAATAATAGCGTAGGAGTGAAAATAAGCCCAGAAACTTGATTTTTACACTTTTTATTTTTTTTTCAAAAAAAATCCGAATCCAAAACCTTAAATCCGAACCAAAACCTTTCGGCAGGTGTTTTGCGAAACAAATCCGAACCCAAAACATCGCGAAAATCCGGATCCAAAACACAAAACACGAGACCTCAAAAGTCGCCGGTGCACATCCCTAGTTCATTCTACAACCCCTTTAGGAGATGACAGATGCCTGATTTCCACCATGTTAAAAACATGTCTTTTTGCAGAGAGAAAAATGTTCGTCTTCCCAGGGCCGTCTTAACAGCAGCACGGTGGCTTAGTGGTTAGCACTTCTGCTTCACAGCGCTGGGGTCATGAGTTTGATTCCCAACCATGGCCTTATCTCTATGGAGTTTGTATGTTCACCCCATGTTTGCGTGGGAGTACTCCGGTTTCCTCCCACACTCCAAAAACATACTAGTAGGTTAATTGGCTGCTATCAAAATGCTCTCTCTGTCTGTGTGTGTATGTTAGGGAATTTAGACTGTAAGCTCCAATGGGGCAGGGACTGATGTCAGTGAGTTCTCTGTACAGCGCTGTGGAATTAGTGGTGCTACATAAATAAATAGATAATGGTGATGATGACTATAGGCCTCCAGGCAAAGCAGTACTCTGGGGCCCTACCTGCAAGATTTTGTCTTGCTTATGTACAATTAGTACATGTCATACTTACCTACTTTCTTCAGCTCTCTTCCGGGAGCCTGCCAGTGGAGGTGGGCGTGAAGGGGGCGGTGACGGCATGACGCAAACGCGTCATTCACTGGGAATCGCAGCATTTGGGATCTAATTCTGCCCACTTCACTAGGAAGTGGGGCACTTCCTAGTGAAGTGGGCAGAATTCGGGAGATTGCCACACTCACCAGGGAGTCCGGGAGACTCTGGCAAAATGCGGGAGTCTCACGGACATTCCGGGGGAGAGTTGGCAAGTATGGTACATGTACGCTGTTTTCATCAAGTTCAAGATATGTATTTTCAACAGCAAGATCGCATGTACAGATAACAGCTGATACTGAGGTGATTAGTCCACCTAAACCTTTTAATAAATAGAGTTTGAAGGTTCTGAATAAATCTCCTGCAATAATATACTGCCCATGCTTTAAGATAGCTCTATGTCTTCCCACACTAGACAGGGAGTATCCCCGTGAATATACCTCTTCCAGCCCCTGAATGTCATTTAAAATTTCTCATCCCGCTGTAACGCCCCCTGCGGGGAATGACAGGGACAGACGCAACACAAAAGAACTCACCTTGAAAACGATGGTCACCTCCAGTCCGCTTACTATTTCCCAGCTGCGATCCAATCCCAGCAGATCCGCAGCCGCAGTCACCTCCAATCACGTCCCTCTAAGATAGAGACAGAGATTACGGCCGTGCCTACCAGGTAAGGGCTGTCCGAGACTACGGCAAAGAACAAGGGCACAGTCAGTCCAAGCTCCTTGCCGCCTCCTCACTTTGTTCTTGCCAAAACGCGGGGGACTACAGGCACTGAAGGCCAAGACTAGTCCGAGGACTAATCCCGCCTCAAGTACCTCACACACCTGCCGGTGAGGGCCTAATCGAAAGGAGGAATCGAGCGTGATACTCACCGGGACACTCCCACTTCCGATCCGGTTCTCCTGCACCTTCCCGACTCCTGCGGATGACAAGAACACACAGCCTCCCTCTACGCTCTCCGTGAGACTAAGATGGCACCCACCAAACTGGACTGACTACAACAGCGACCCAACCCTAACAACGTTCTAATGGTCGGCAACGCAACTAAGTCAAAACACTAGGACTAACTAGGTGTGGTTCACTAACAGAACTGCTCACTTACACGCTACGGGGAACACCAGCCGGTGTTCACAGCCTAAACCGGAGGGCGGTTCCTAACCCCCTCACCCAGGTCGTACCAAGAAGCTGCCTTCTTGCTATGGGGTCACCCACGGACCCTAAGGACCGGTTCTTTAAGCCCGGCTGAGGCTCCGTAGAACAGCACACTAACCCGCGGGCCGACTGCCGCACGGAACAGCCGATCGAACTGAACCGCCCGACTGCCTGTACTCGGGTATCTCACACGTGTCCCTACGTCCGGAACCACAGGTCCACCTGCACGGAACCGGCCTTGAGGACCCTTGATCAGAACCACGGCCGCCCCTGGAACTGCCTCAAGGTGTGCTGCACTGCCACCGACTCACTCAGCCACCCCCTCTGGGTACCAGTGTGACCCCGGGGACCTAAGGGACAGGGAAACTACGTGTGTTCTCCCCTGACTATGTGTATGCTGGTAACTACACTTGTCCCCACAACACGGGTTAGCACAGGAAAACCACAGGAACAAGAGCCTACCTTTAATGGGGGCCTGACGTCTTGCCCCTGGACACAGTTATGTAGCACACCCAAAATACCGTAATGTAAACTATACTCGCCGCACAGACAGAATAAATACAGTATACAGTACTTTGCACGCTACTTACCCGAGCACACCGCTGCTAGCCAACCAGCAGGTTGCTACAGCACCACAGGAGCCTACGCTCTACTGTACCTCCTAACCACGTGTGCTCACCTCACACAGGACCGCGCCTACACTCACGAGGCTCCCACGCCTCTACCACACACCACCAGGGCCTTATGCCCTACACACCATGGGTCTCTGCCCAGCTACACACAGAGCCTTGTGCTCTGATTAACGGGCCTCAGCCCCCTCTCTACCTCAGGGCTTTGAGCCCACTAACTAGGGCCTTGTGCCCTACTACCTAGGGGTCCTAGCCCCTGCCTGAGGCCTGTGGCCTCCCTAACTGACTGAGGGCCTTGTGCCCTTAATAGCATACGGGCTACTAGCCCCTAACCAGGCCCTCTGGCCTTCCTATGGCCTCTAGGCCACTAACTACCTAAGGGCCTTGTGCCCTTGTACCTGGGCTCTCACGCCCCTGTCTAGCTAATAGGGGCTTGTCCCCTTTATCATATATACTAATGGCCTACTGGCCCACTAACTTCGTTGGGGCCTAGTGCCCAGGTCCCTGGGCCTTGTGCCCCTAATTTACCGTGCCCACGGGCCTTGTGCCCGACGGTGGCCCCGGGCCTAGTGCCCGAATTAAGGCTGAGTCACTTACCTGCTCTGCGCAGGAATCTCAGCTTGCCACGCCGTCTTCTTCCTTTCTTCTCCGGGTCTTCCAGACCCTCCAGCCGGCGGCGCCTCTTCTCCTCTTCGGCGCTGTTGAGGGCTGCTTGGCGGGGGCGCTCTCAGCCCTGACAAGGGCTCCCCGCCGGCGATCACTACTTGATTGGAGTCTTCGGGCGGCAGGGTAGCTCACGGCCCTTACAAGGGCCCCCTGCCGCCGCTGCCGCTGGTCTTGTTGCTGGACGTCTTGCAGAGACGTCCTCCTTCTTCTCCGCCGACGGACTTCTGACAAAATGGCGCCACCCGGCGACTTATATAGTCGTCGGCGTGACGTCATTAGCCGGCGCGAGCGCTGATTGGCTCGTGTCGGCGCCAATCTTTTGAATGGCCGGGCGCGAGCCGCGATTGGCTCGCGCATCCGGCCGCTGATTGGCCAGCGGGGAAAGATGAGCCCCGATTGGCTCATCCTTCCCCCGCGCACAGGACCTGCAAGAAAGAAGCCACGATACTCACCGCTGGATCGCTGGACGGGTGAGTACTTCTTCTCTTCTTTCTTCCTGCTGGGCACCATCGGGGACCTCTTCAGCCCCTCCAGGGGCACAGCGCTGGCGGCCATCTTCGCCCTCTTCATGGGCACCGGCTCCAGCATCTTCTGTCCCTCCAGGGACACAGCGCTGGCGGGGGTCTTCAACGGAGACACCCCCACACCGCACCAAAAGAGAAATCTTGTTTTGCACTCCTGTGCATTTATGAGTGACCCCTACTCTCTCCTAACACGACAAAGTAGAGATGTTCGCAAATGTTAAATTGTTTTGATGACCATGAACACCTGGCGATACAATCGGCAATGGACCACAATTCAAATTTGAGGTTAGTAATTTGCAGCTCATATTCACCGCTTGCAGTTCGTGTTCACGTTTGCATAAAATGTGTGGTTTTAATTTTTTTACAATATTTAAGTAGCATTTGTAACTAATAAAATTAAATTTTTTCAAATAGAACCTTGAGCACTAAAGTGTTCAAAGTCTGCTATTGGAGGTTCGACGCTTGCAATCAGAAACCGTTAAAATAAATCAATTTTAGCTTGAACATGTTCAAGCCAGTATGCACATGTGTTAATGGGCATGACCATTAGCAAATCAGCTCGATCGTGTGCGAATAGACTCGAACATACAGGTTTCTCAAATTTAGCTGTTTTTGTTGCAGTGGTATTTGTGTGTATAAAATTGCTCATCCCTGTATGATGTGAGCCTGGTTGGTACAGTAATAGATATCTGTGCACACACAAATTGTTCATGAGTGCAACACTAAAGTTTGGCCCCTTGTGTGAACCATGGTAAGCACCCCACCCCCTCCTTATTTTGAGACCAGTGTAAGGAAGGAGGCTAGTGTATTATGCCCCCACTCAAAAAAAAATAGTTCCATACCTGGCCTACAATAAGACCCCTATATATGCCATTAAAGACGTACACATTACATGATGTCCAATAATTACGCTCCAATACTCTACATTAACAAACCAACAAACAACAACTAATATATATGCATTACACCACCCACACCAGGGTAAAGCACTGAGTAAATCCCATACATTAAATCTAGAGATGGTCACTGACCCCCGTGTTTTGGTTTTGGATTCGGTTTTGGATCTGGATTACCGTTGTGTTTTGGTTTTGGTTTTGGTTTTGCAAAACCGCCATTGCGTGTTTTGGTTTTGGTTTTGGTTTTGTTTGGTTTTGTTTTGCTATTTTTTGGGAAAATCCATGTTTTTGGGCCTAAATTAACCCAATTTAGTGCTCCAACTGTTTTAGAGACAAGTAATCTAATTGTTGAGGTAATAAATCATCCAAAAAAACAGTTTAATTCTTCGTTGGTAGGCCTTCATTTATTCTACACACAAAACAGATTGTCTTCCTCTCCATCTATGCATATTGGCAATGCAGCCATCGTCTTTGGATGTATATTACACCCTACACTTATAGTTAAATATGTAAAGAAATGGAAAAAGACAGTTTGCTTTCTGTCTCTATAGGCCCCCCTCCACTTTTTTAAAAAAACCAAAAATTCAGCCGTTATAGACTGTACAATATTAATTGACATGGAGAAAGCCAGTTTGGTTTCTGTCTCTCTAGGCTCCCCTCCACTTGTATAAAATACTAATAAATTCAGCCGTTATATACTGTACAATATAAATTGAAATAGACAAAGGCAGTTTGGTATCTGTCTGCATCAGATCCTCTCTCCACTAGGAGTAAAATAGAAAACTATTCAGCCGTTATATAATCTAGAATATAAATAGAAATTGAGAAAGGCAATTTGGTATCTGTCTGCATCATAATCATCAACATCATCATTAGCGCCCTCGTCGCCTACACAAATCTCCCCCTCATCCTCTTCTAATTCCAAAGTGGCATCCTCAATTTGGGTATCACCGGCTACACTCGGGATATTAAGGCACACATCAGAAGAATGCTCACGATTAGACATCCTACTGTTGGATGGACTCTCCACAGGGATTGTTGTCATTTGTGAATCAGAGCAAATATTCTCCTGTAATGCCTCACTGTTATCTTGCAGCTCGGCTTTGACGCGTAACAGTAGTTGTGCACCAATTGTAGGCTGGGTAAATTTTTTGGATCTGCCACTAATAGCCAAAGGTGAAGGCCTCATTCTCTCTTTGCCACTGCGTGTGTAGAATGGCATGCTTGCAATTTTTTTTTTTATCGTCACTTAACTTTTGCTCAGTTACACTTCTTTTTCGCTTCAATACAGTAAATTTTTTTGGGGTTTTTGTTTTTTGCACTAATTTGAAAACACTCTGTTGTTTGACATCGCCTTGGCCAGATGACGTACTGGGAACACTAACATCAGGACTGGTGACAGAACCTGGTTGCTCATTCAGATCATATGTGGACTGCTTTGAATCCATTCTGAGCGCAAACCACTGGGGAGTGCTAAAAATTATTTGGTAGATACTGCTGACAGATATGACTTTTGACAGCCAGAAATATTAATGCACAATTAGGGAGTACACCCCAAAAGCACTGAGGAGTGCTAAAAATTATTTAGTAGATACTGCTGACAGATATGACTTTTGACAGCCAGAAATATTAATGCACAATTAGGGAGGACACCCCAAAAGCACTGAGGAGTGCTAAAAATTATTTAGTAGATACTGCTGACAGATATGACTTTTGACAGCCAGAAATATTTATGCACAATTAGGGAGGACACCCCAAAAGCACTGAGGAGTGCTAAAAATTATTTAGTAGATACTGCTGACAGATATGACTTTTGACAGCCAGAAATATTAATGCACAATTAGGGAGGACACCCCAAAAGCACTGAGGAGTGCTAAAAATTATTTAGTAGATACTGCTGACAGATATGACTTTTGACAGCCAGAAATATTAATGCACAATTAGGGAGGACACCCCAAAAGCACTGAGGAGTGCTAAAAATTATTTAGTAGATACTGCTGACAGATATGACTTTTGACAGCCAGAAATATTAATGCACAATTAGGGAGGACACCCCAAAAGCACTGAGGAGTGCTACAAATTATTTAGTAGATACTGCTGACAGATATGACTTTTGACAGCCAGAAATATGTATGCACAATTATGGGGGACACCCCAAAAGCGCTTGGGAGTGCCAAATATGAAGAAAAAATAATAAACCTCTATCCTCCTCTCTGCACTAGCGATTTTGGTTAGAGCAATTGCAAGAACAATATTGTATTCTCTGTCCCTGCTCTAATTAGCCTATGACTACACCCTGCTCTCTCCCTCTGTCAAATGGCGATGGATTGCTGTGGAGGCGTGTATTTATAAAGTTGAAGTATCGCGAGAACCGAGCCCCGAGATCCGACGACGTCACAATGACGTTCGGCCTCGATTTGGATTCGGAATGGGCGGGAGAGTACCGAGCTGCTCAGCTCGGTACTCGGATACCCAAAGTTCGGGTGGGTTCGGTTCTCGGAGAACCGGACCCGCCCATCTCTAATTAAATCACACATACCCCCTTTATTTACAATACTATTCAGACCCCTTAAACCCTCACATTATATTGTGTTTCTCTCTCTCTACACTAAGATCCATGAAAATTATGGGAGATTGGGCTTATGCTACAGGATCTGGCGATGTAGTGTTCTGTCTCTTCACACATCAACTTCTCTATCACTGACTCTCAATATGGAAGGGGGTCTCCACCTTCAGTATAATGAACCTGTCCGTGTGTTCCAGCAGCCAAAGTCACTGTGACCCTTCATTAATGTGCGTGCTTCATGCGCATGCCATAAAGTCAGGAACGCTCTATTTAAATCCGAATCTGACCATCTGATACTGACGCAGGTATTTCTTCTCTTCAATCATTTGCTCAATAATCATCATCAGTAAAAATTTATATAGCGCTTATATACCCAATTAACCTACTACAATGTTTTTGGAGTGTGAGAGGAAACTGTAGCACCCGGAGGAAACCCACGCAAACACAGGGAGAACATACAAAATCCACACATGTAAGGTCATGGTCGGGAATCGAACTCATGTCGCCAGTGCTGTGAGGCAGAAGTGTTAACCACTGAGTCACTGTGCTGCCACACAGGCTACCTGATCATGCGGCAAAGCCCTTCTCTCCCTTGGCAAGGTCCTTCGTAAAACTGAGTTTCTAAGTACCGTATATACTCGTGTATAAGCCGAGTTTTTCAGCATACTTTTGTATGCTGAAAAAGGGCACTCGGCTTATACACGGGTGAACTTACCTGGTGTCCGGTCCCTGGCTGTCAACTTCTGCATATGCATTCCAACAACAGGAAGTTCGGCATTTGGAACGCAAACTTGCGTTCCAAATGCCGAACTTCCTGTTGTTGGAACGCATATGCGTTCCACTGCCGGGTAGGTAACAAAAAATCTCACCCTGCGCTGATTGTGTTAAAACAATCAGAGCGGCCGGACAGGATTCTCTGCCTGTCTGTCAGCCGTGGGGAACATCAGTATAGTGAGCTGCCGCTGCTGAGATCAAGACAGATGAATGGAGAAGGCAGTGTCCAAAAGATGCCGCTATGCCGTTGTTCCTGACTACAGGTGGAAGCGGACATAGGTTTGGAGACACTAGATATTGCTATCATAGAACAACTGTATGCTGCTAAGATATTCTATAAAAACGCATCATATGCACAGTATGCATTGAAAGCTTCTTTATTTATGCGATCTCTCTCTCTCTCTCTCTCTCTCTCTCTCACACACACACACACACACACACACACACACACACACACACACACACACACACACACACACACAGTGAACAAACAATACAGCCACCATGTTCATACATTTATATCCCTACCCCTTTATTTAAGTTAGTTTGTACCCAATGATTTTATAATCATTTATGAATGTTCCTTGTCATCTAGCTAGAAATGATTTCATAGATTGAACCTATCATTTTCATTTAGGTTTTTAAATTAGCGCTCTTTTCCACCCTAGGCTTATACTCGAGTCAAAAAGTTTTCCCAGTTTTATGTAGTAAAATTAGGTGCCTCGGCTTATATTCGGGTCGACTTATACTCGAGTATATACGGTAGACTACAGGCCCCAGATCTAGCCAGTGCCAATCCACAACACACAGTGGGTTCATATCCAAGCAAATTTGTTCCTTAGACCATGGCTATCGGTGTTACCACTACTAGCTATGACTCTACAGGACCTTTCTGAGTGAGTTGAGGAAACCAAACAGTAACAAATACTGTAATACATTTATTGCAATGAATCAAAGTCACATGGATGTGCTCCAGGTCTTACTGGCTACTGGCCCTGGAGTCCCTGTTTCAATTGCTTCTCCTCATTATATATTTTTTGTGCCTGTTCGCCAATTGCTAATCATTCTTGTTAAAAAAAAGAACCCGGTGCCCTGGTTTAGAGAGCCCAGGTATTACTGCTCTTCCTAGCGGCTAACAATTCCCCCAGGACCAGTCTTGTCACTATAAATGCTTTGCCGACAGAATAATCCCCCTGATATGCTCCTCCCCGCCATGTGGGTCAGCTTACCCTCCCTCCACTCCTGCCGCACTGAGAGTTCACAGCAACATTACTCCAAAGAGGCAGACGAAAGAGTCTGCCACCCCTAGCCTTCTGCAGAGCCAGTAAGTTTGCTGGGGTGTGGGGATTATTAATATAGGTAAGGGCATAGTGTGGGGGGGGGGGCAACCTACCACTATAAAAAGTGATAGCCATGCCCCTTTCATGCCCACAGCAGTATATTGCCACTGTGTAGCGATGGCACATATAATTTGACGCCACCTATTGATCATGTAGCCCCACCTACAACAAGAGACCAAAGGCACAATATTCTCCAAGGCCAATTTAAGTTCCCAATCCGTCCCTGCCTCACATATTACATTACTGCCCTCCAGCTGTCTGCAATAATATCCCTACACATTCTACTTATCCCCATACATAGGCAAACTGAGGGGGGTTTCTTAGTGCCTGGAAACCCCCATCCAAGCCTGGAGCACTGTATAATTGAGGTGGCTGAACCCTGCCCCCGCTTCACACGGCTCTGCTTAAAAAGGGAGAGCTGTGTGCACCTAACAGTAGTGCAGGCAGCATTGCCCATGTCTATTATGGAGATAGGAAGAGTTGAAGAGCAGCCAAGCACTGTCTAATATTATAGCCACAACCCCATGCATGCTGGCCATGCCCACCCACTGGCGGCGTGGTGTGGAAACCCCACTCTACAAATCCTGCATTTGCCCCTGCCATATATTACACAGTCCCCCCACTTTTTGCATGAATTCTCTACACACCCCTTACCCCAAATACGTTACACTGGAGTTAATACTATCCCTACACACTGTTCAGACAGACAAAGATTACAACATCATAAACCACCATAAGGACCAAAGTAAAGACCGGGTAACATTTGCTAGTCTATCAATATAAAAGTGAGCTGACATATTGCTTCCTGCGTCCTCTATAGACGTCAGTATAACGTTGCCATTCAGAGAACTCTATTTGCAAAGCAAATAGTTTTTTACTGTCGTTTCCCTTTAACTCTTTTTTAAAAAAAATAAAACTTTATTTCTTATGCTCTTTGTATTACTGTCTGTTTTGCATATATGCCCAGATGATTGTCTCTTATTAAATGACCATCGCTCAGTCTGCAGTCTTATTTCCAAGCACCTTGTGATAGATTGTTAGATGCAAATGTAAGAAAATGTTAAATTCTCTGAAAAATAGCATTTTATAGATGATGTGTAATTCAAAAACAAATCAATTACATACACAAGACAGGATCCCTAAGTAGAATGACTCTCTCCCTGAAGTCGGGTGTCTAGTTTCATCATGATACACGTCTTATCTCTGTGCCCGCAGCATCAATGTTAATGCAGGACAACATTTTAATGGTGATATTAGTAATTGCTTTAATTGCCTCAGGTAGAGAATCCTAGTGTTCTATAAATGTGAATACTCTGTGATGAGGGAATGTATTAATCTTATCATCATCGAGAGAGAATACATACAACTTTCGGTATATCTCAAGCTTAGTCTCTCAAAGAGAACAATAAACAATTTGAGTTAAAGTTTTTTTTGCTTCTGTTCGGTGCAATTCAACTGAATGTTTGAAATTTAAATGCAAAGCAAAGGAATGGTAAGAATGTGTGATTCCCCGAATGGTCCTGCTGTTTGCTTGAAGATAATTTCTGCAGGAAAAAAAAATAAAAAATAAGTAGAATAGAGTTTTTGGAATAACAGTCAGCTATATTATCTGTACAGTGGAAGCATTTTGGCTGCAGGCAAGTGTACCTGGACACTTTCCATCCTGCATAGAGACGCAAGGACATCCTCTCCCCATATTTAGGTCTCAGCAACTGAGTATTCTTCCCCTGAATAAATCACTTTTCTGCTACACAAGGTCAGTGAAGGTGATGAATCACCTGCAGGATTATTGTAGAGATATTTTGGGAGCTACTGTTCTTGTTGCAGTGTGTCTAACATTGGTAACGGTAATATGCCATGGACAAAAAAGTACATTAATCAGGTTGAAAAACTAATATGGGACAATGACCTCATGGCTCTCACAGAGAATGGGGCTGAATAAGAGCATATGATCAAAATACAGCTTTTAATGGTTTGTGCACAATTGCACATGATTAAACATTCCAATTGTGTAACCAGAAAACAATGCATAATGAATTATTATTTAAAGTACTGCTTTGCTTTGGCTCTTTTTTAGCTTTTGGATTGTCTTTTTATTATAAGTCGACAGGGTGCAGGTTATAGCAAGTTGTCTGTCTCTTGTACTTGGGAAGATAAACTGAGAGAGCATCGTGTTTGAGGTATCCTGCAGACCTTGTACCCCCAGATATCCCTCTTTCCCTGTTAATTGTTCAATAAAGTCTTTATAAGTGCATCAAGGCGACTGTCACCTTCTTCTTCAACGCACTCAGCCATTGGCAGCCTAGTACCATCCAGACACCCTGAGACCCCCAGGGCAGGTAGGAGAATATCAGACACAATGAAGTGGTTTTTTTTTTATTGTTATTATATACAGTAGAGCAGTCTGCACCTGATAGATGGATTTATTTTTTAATCATTATTATTAGCCTTTTATTTATATAGCACAAACATACCCCCTAGTGCTGTACAAACAGCGTTAAGAGTTTTGTCTTGCGGTCCCACCTTTTCTATTCAGGCAGCTGAAGCAGTTGATTAGCTCATATGGGACCCCTGTGACTACACCAGTGGAGGTGAGGGGGGATCCTGAAGGATCCTCAGTCTGGGTGGACACCTACATTCAGGGGAGGGCTGGTAAATTTTAGCCCAAGGGGTAAGACTAGACTCAGAGGCTTATTAAGAACATTTTAAAGGGACAAAAAATGCAGGTGACCCAGTGACCCAGCCCAAGGTAGTCCACTACGGGATCGGCCTGGGGAACAGATACCCCCCTGGCCCCCAGCCCAGTCTGCCCCTGCCTACATTGAAGCTGTATCACCACCTAAACTGCAGAACTTTAAAGTGGCTGCAAAGCTGTGTGTGACAGCGGGTGAGCGGGAGAGTCAATTAAAAGCTGTAGTCTCCATGATTGTGGTTCCTGATTGATCCCCTGTTTCCACCCCCTATCCCATACTTGTCTATTTTTGAAGGCAGCTGTCTGGGAGGGGGGCCATCAAGGAGGGCGTGGCCACGCGTGGTCTCCGCCCCTGTCAATCTTAGGAAATTTTAGCCAATCACAGCAGGGGTGGGGCCACGATGGCACGCTTAGCCCCGCCCCCACCATCTTCAACAACGGCGACAGCTGGATCCGGGATTTAAGCCTGCTCCCTTGGGAGTCCGGGAGAGCTCCCAAAAATTCGGGAGTCTCCCCGGACATTCCTGGACAGTAGGCAACTATGCCCTATCCACAATGTCACACAGCAGCTCTGGATTTTGGCTGGGCATTATTATTATTATCATTTATTTGTTAGGCGCCACAAGGTTTCCGCAGCGCCGCACATAGTACAAACAGTAGACTATACAGGGTATAACAGTACAGAACAATAAACAAAAGTACCAATACTTCAGAAACTCCAGGCAGGCAGATGCAATAGACACGGAGCAGAAGAACGGGTAAGGAGACAGGAGGGAAGAGGGCCCTGCTCAAGCGAGCTTACATCCTAAGGGAGGGTTAAACAGACCAGGCACAAGAGGAGCCAGTTGAGGGAATGGGAGAGAGGGGAGAATGAGTGGAGGAGATGGGGGTTAAGTGGATGGTTGGTAGGTTTTGAGTGCACGTTTGAAGGAGCACAGAGTAGGAGAGAGGCGGATGCAGCGAGGGAGGTCATTCCAGTGAAGGGGGGCTGCACAGGAAAAGTCCTGGATTCTGGAAAGGGAAGAGGTGATCAGAGTGGAGGAGAGGCGGCGGTCATTGGCCATGCGCAGGAAGCGGGTGGGAGTGTGAATGGAGAGGAGGTTAGAGATATAAGGGGCAGTAGAGTGGGAGAGAGCCTTGTAAGTGGTGGTGAGGAGTTTGAAAAGAATTCTGTAGGGGAAGGGGAGCCAGTGTAGGGTAAGGCAGAAAGGGGAGGCAGAGGAGGAGCGGCGTGAGAGGTAGATGAGTCTTGCGGCCGCATTGAGTATAGAGCGGAGGGGGGAGAGACGGGAGTGGGGGAGGCCGGTGAGGAGGTTGCAGTAATCCAGGGGGGGAGATGATGAGTGCGTGTATGATGGTTTTGGTGGCCTCCTGAGAGAGAAAGGGACGGATGCGGGCGATGTTGCGTAGTTGGAAGCGACAGGCTTTGGCAAGAGAATGAATGTGGGGGACAAAAGAGAGAGAGGAGTCACGGGTGACACCCAAGCAGCGGAGTTGGGTGACAGAGGAGATGGTAGTGTTGTTAACGACAATGGCATTGGGATAAACCGCGGACCCCTGTGAAAAATAAATGGCTCCATGGAACATGCAAGGGTGGGGAAACAAATTAGACATGTATGGTAATACATGTTTAAAAAAAAGATATTTCCCTTTCTGGGTGATACACATACTAAGCACATTTGGGAAAAATACACCCCTCTCATAAGCAACAACTTTTAAATAATTAAGCCTTCAATGAAAATATAATAAAATATAGATGGGGAAATGTTTATTATTGACACGACTTAACATAAATGTTAGCTTTTGTTATAATTGTTGTTGCACTGATAGATGTTGTTTTTGACATGCACACAAGTCGTGTGTTAACCTCCAGTTAAAATTATTTCATTCCGGTTAATTTCTCAAGAAAATTGTATTTCACTCCGTGACCTCTACTCTTAAGATGCTTAGTGAGCGCTGCTTCTGCTTTTTGCTGTGTGCTTTAGATGGACGACCTAATAACATTTCAGGTGTGAGAAATATATTTTATCTCGGTTATTATGATTAAGCGTTTACAGTCATAAACGCTTGGTGATTATTCCAATGCATCTCTCATCTGTTAACCCTCACCCCCTCCCACACACACAAAAAAAGTTAATTAGTTACTGAAGATACTCTTCCCAGCAAACTAGTAACCTTTCATAACATTCTGTAAAAACAGACACCTTTGTGATTTAAGAAATTATTGTTTAATGACTGCGAAAAAATGTGCAATAATTTGCTGAACAGAGATTGAATGAACATCACATCAATTTTGGGCTCTGAATTCTGCCGTTTCTTTGTTGTTTTCTAACTCTCTTAAAATCTAACTGGAGACCTTCTCACCACACCATACATCAGAATGAATTGACAGTCATCACTCCACACTATAAATTCTGGAATATGCAAATTTACAAGTACAGCGCAGATTATCATTCCTGCATTAACTATGAAGCAAAAGTGAACCTGGAAGATGGTATTGTCGGAACATTGCACCTGAGCGAAATATATTGTTCCTCCGTCTAACTCAATTCACTGATACTTCACTTTTTTATCTATTGTCAGGAACAAGGGAATCAGACTGTTTTCTAAAAATACACTTGTTTGAAAGGGAAGTCAGGGAGGTGAGGAAGTAAGGTTAGGAAGGAAGGAAGTGAAGGGAAGGAAGGGAGGGAAGATGAGGAAGGAAAGGGAAAGAAGGTAGGGAAGGTATTGAAGGAAAGGGAGAGAAGGATGGATGGAAGGAAATGGAAAGAAGGGAAGGAAGATGAGGAAGGAAAGGGAAAGAAGGGAGGGAAGGTATGGAAGGAAAGGGAAAGAAGGGAAGGAAGATGAGGAAGGAAAGGGAAAGAAGAACAGAAGAAAGGGAGAGAAGAAAGGTAGGAATGTAAGAGAAAAAAGGGAAGGAATTTGAGAAAGGGAAAAAAGGGAGGAAAGGAATGGAAGGAAAGGGAGAGAAGGAAGGAAGAAAGGGAGAGAATGAAGGAAGGACGTAAGGAAGGGAAAGATGGGAGGGAGGAAGGAAAAGAAGGGAGGGAAGTGTAGGAAGGAAAGGGAAAGAAGTAAGGGAAGGAAAGGGAGAGGAGAACGTAAAGAAGGGAGACAAAGAAAGGATGTAAAGGGAAGAAGGAAGGGAGGAGGAAGGAAGGAAAGAAGAAAGGTAGGAAAGAAGAAAACGAAGGGAGGAAGGTAACTAGGGAAGGAAGGAAGGGAATGAAGGTAGGAAAGCTAAGGAAGGAAGGAGGGAAGGAAAGGAGGAAAGGAAGAAGAGAAAGTGATAGTAGGGAGTCAAAGGAATGGAGAGAAGAAAGGGAGTAAGAAAGCAGAGGGGGAAAAAATGTAGAATTATCGAAGGAAAGTAGGGATGGAAAACAAAGGAAGGAGAAGGGATGGAAGAAGGAATAAAGGGAAAGGGATGGGAGAAGAAAGGGAGGGAAGAAGGGGAAGGAAGGTAAGAAGGATTGGAGGGAGGGAAGATGGAAGTGAAGAAGAGGAAGCAAAGGAAAGAAGAGGAAAAGGAAGGAGGAAAGAATTAAGGCAGGAAAGAAGGAAAGATGGGAAGAAAGGGAAGGGAGATAAGAAGGAAGGAAGCAAAAAAGGGGAAGGAGGGAAGAAGGGAAGAAGGGAAAGCAAACTTAAAGTAGTTGTTAATGTCACCCTGTTAGGTCTTTTTTTTAAGTAAAAATGTAGCAATAAAGTTGCAACATAGTCTGTTTGTAATAGTAATGCCTGGCTACATCTTAAACTTTTGTTACACCCTGACCACATTTTCCCCTTCACAAAAATGTAAACAATGCTTATAGTTAGTTATTCATAGAATGATGATAAATAAAATTCAACACTTGTCTAATAGGTTGCTGGTAGTAAAAATTGACCAATAATAAAACATTAGGGGAAATGGAGAGAGGTCAAATTTCACATGACAAAAGAAGTCTATCTCCATGCAAACTCACCAGTCCAGGAGCACATTTAGGAAATTCTAATCATGGTTTTTGTAACTAGAGATGGTCACTGAACCCCGTGTTTTGGTTTTGGATTCGGTTTTGGATCTGGATTACCGTCGTGTTTTGGTTTTGGTTTTGGTTTTGTTTGGTTTTGTTTTGCTATTTTGTTGGAAAATCAATGTTTTTGGGCCTAAAATAACCCAATTTAGTGTTCCAACTGTTTCATAGATAAACAATCTAATTGTAGAGGTAATAAATCATCCAAAAAACAGTTTAATTCCTGGTAGGTAGGCCTTCATTTATTCTACACACAAAACAGATTGTCTTCCTCTCCATCTATGCATATTGGCAATGCAGCCATCGTCTTTGGATGTATATTACACCCTACAGTTATAGTTAAATATGTAAAGAAATGGAAAAAGGCGGTTGGCTTTCTGTCTCTATAGGCCCCCCTCCACTTGTATAAAAAAAACAAAAAATTCAGCCGTTATAGACTGTACAATATTAATTGAAATGGACAAAGCCAGTTTGGTTTCTGGCTCTCTAGGCCCCCTCCACTTGTCGAAAATACAAAAAAATTCAGCCGTTATAGACTGTACAATATTAATTGAAATGGACAAAGCCAGTTTGGTTTCTGGCTCTCTAGGCCCCCTCCACTTGTCGAAAATACAAAAAAATTCAGCCGTTATAGACTGTACAATATTAATTGAAATGGACAAAGCCAGATTGGTTTCAGCTCTCTAGGCCCCCCTTCACTTGTCGAAAATTTTAAAAAAATTCAGCCGTCATAGACTGTACAATATTAAGAGAAATGGACAAAGCCAGTTTGGGGTCACTCTGTCTATGACACCCTACCCTTAAGTATAAATCGCCCAAACAGCAGCCTTTCAAGACGGTACCTGATATGGAAATGCCACAAGTCCCTTTCCTCTTTGGGTGTAGATTACACCCTACACTTACATAAAAAAGTTTTAAAAAGATGTTATCGTCATCATCTTCAGCTTCATCCTCACCCTCATCAGTGTGTACGTCATCATCATAGACTATCAATTCATCGCCGCTTGAATCCGCCATTAGAGAACAGTCAGTGCTTGGATGTCTTGGATAGTGAAGGCCTTCCTCGTGGAAGATGTAGTTCATTTTTATAAACATCATTTTCTCCACATTTTTGGGAAGAAACCTTCTACGGCGATCACTGACTAAGTTCCCTGCTGTGCTGAACACTCGTTCAGAGTACACACTGGAGGGTGGGCAGCTTAAGTATTGCAAAGCAAGTTTGTACATGGGTTTCCAAATGGCCTGTTTTTCTTCCCAGTAAGGAAAGGGACTGTCTGACATTTCCATATCAACTACCTCTTAAAAGTAATCCTCCACCATCCTTTGCATGTTTATACTCGTATTGGATGGAGTTATGGGCAAAGTCACACATTTTTTCAAAAAATCCTTCAAACCAGCCCAGATGTTAAATTGTTGTGGTCTGCCCCCTGCGTCTTCCCTGTTTCTTTTTGGGAAATTTAATTTTTTACGAGCAGCAGCAGCTTGAGAAAGTGAAGGAGGACACGTCGTCAAACCGAGGCCCAGTTCAGCGGCCAACTTGCTGAGCAATAGCTCCTTGCAAAAGTTCACATTTCGCTCATTTACAAGTAAAGACTCAATGTAGGTCTTAAACCTTGGATCAAGCACAGTGGCCAAAACGTACTGATCCGAGTTCAAGATCTTAATAACTCGAGGATCATTGTTAAGCGAATGAAGTACTTGATCGACAAGGCCAACATACTTTGCTGAATTGCTTGCTTTCAGCTCCTCCTTCATTTTCCCAAGCTGCTTTTCCAATAGTCTAATTAAAGGAACGACTTGGCTCAAACTAGCAGAGTCTGCACTCACCTCACATGTCACAACTTCAAATGGTTTCAGCACCTTGCACAGCACTGAAAGGATTCCCCACTGTGCAAGAGGGAAATACATCCCCCCTCCTTTCCCAATGTCATGGCTTGTGCAATATGGTTGGATGGTTTTGCGCTTTTCCTCCATCCTCTGAAGCATGTACAGCGTGGAATTCCACCTAGTTACCACCTCTTGCTTAAGTTGGTGGCAGGGAAAGTTAAACTGTTCATGGAGCTGCTGTGATCTCCTACATGCTGTGGCTGAATGCCTGAAATGGCCTGAAATTTTACGGGTCACCGAAAGCATCTCCTGCACCTCCCGGTTATTTCGTAGGAAGCTCTGCACCACCAAGTTGATGCTGTGAGCAAAACAGGGAATGTGCTGGAAATCACCCAGCTGTAATGCTCGCACTATATTGTTGGCGTTATCAGAAATGACATACCCTGGGGAGAGTCCAAGTGGTATAAGCCATGTATCAATCACATCTCTCAGTTTGCGTAACAAATTGTCAGCTGTATGCCTGTTAGTGAAGCCGGTGATACAAAGAGTGGCCTGCCTGTGACAAATGTTACGTAGTGGTGTACATGCTGCTGCTGTTCCTGCTGGTGAAGGTGAATGACCAACCCAGTGGGCTGTCACAGTCATATAGTCTTTGGTTTGCCCACTTCCACTTGTCCACATATCTATGGTTAAGTGGGCAGAATGGCATTTTTCAGCGCAATCTCTACATTTTTACACACTTTTTGGTATAGTTGTGGAATTGCTTTACGGGAGAAATGGTGTCGCAATGGAATTCTGTAACGCGGACACAAAACCTCAATTAACTGTGAAAAACCAGCTGCGTTTATTGTGGAGATTGGATGCAGATCTAACACTAACATTGCAGCCATGGCGTCTGTGATTCGCTTGGTGACTGGGTGACTGCTGTCATATTTGCTTCCCCTAGCAAATGATTGTTTCACAGTTAATTGCTGAAATGTAGGACTGCTCATTTTCTTGACCTGCCTCTGGGCTGACGATTCACCCCCAGCAGCAGCAACAGCAGCAGCAGCAGTGGGACTAACGCTTTCTTCAGAGGAATCAATAATAGTGCAGGAGTCATCAAACCTTAATAAGTGGGATGCCGGGCTAACTCCGAGCGCTACTGAGGATATTGATGAGGATGGTGTAGTGGGTGTATTTTGTAGCCGTCGGGATGTCGGTGAGTGGAGGGTCTTAGCTGATGATGGAGTGCTTGTAATTTTTTGGAAAGAACTTTCAGCTTTTCCCAACACTTTGCCATGAACTCTCGTTAAATGGCATAACATAGATGAGGTTCCAAGATGGTTAAGGTCCCTCCCTCGACTGACTGTGGCTTGACATACACTACAAATGGCTATACAATTGTTGTCTGGATTTGGGTAGAAATAATTTCACACATAAGAAGTGGATTTTTTTGTTTTATGCACAGGCATGACAATGGCCTTTTTCTTGTCACGTGCCAGAACTGCTGCCATTGGTGCAGGACTTACACAAACAACCTCATCCTCATCAACATCCTCATTAACGCCCTCGTCGCCTACACAAATCTCCCCCTCATCCTCTTCTAATTCCAAAGTGACATCCTCAATTTGTGTATCACCGGCTACACTCGGGATATTAAGGCACACATCAGCAGAATGCTCACGATTAGACATCCCACTGTTGGATGGACTCTCCACAGGGATTGTTGTCATTTGTGAATCAGAGCAAACATTATCATCTAATGCCTTACTGTTATCTTGCAGCTCGGCTTTGACGCGTAACAGTAGTTGTGCACCATTTGTAGGCTCGGTAACTTTTTGGGATCTGCCACTAATAGCCAAATGTGAAGGCCTCATTCTCTCTTTGCCACTGCGTGTGTAGAATGGCCTGTTGCCAATTTTTTTTTATCAGCACTTAACTTTTGCTCAGTAACACTTTTATTTTTTTTTGTTTTTTGGACTGATTTCGAAACACTGTGTAGTTTGACATCGCCTTGCCCAGATGACGTACTGGGAACACTATCATCAGGACTGGTGACAGAACTTGTTGCTCATTCTGATCATATGTGGTCTGCTTTGAATCCATTCTGAGCCCAAAGCACTGGGGAGTGCTAAAAATTAGTTGGTAGATACTGCTGACAGATAGTAATTTTGACAGCCAGAAATATTTATGCACAATTATGGGGGATGCCCCAAAAGCACTGTGGAGTGCTAAAAATTAGTTGGTAGATACTGCTGACAGATAGTAATTTTTACAGCCAGAAATATTTATGCACAATTATGGGGGACACCCCAAAAGCACTGGGGAGTGCCAGATATTGAAAAGAAAAAAACCCTCTATCCTCCTCTCTTCTCTAGCGATTTTTGTTACAACAATTGGAATCAGAATATTGGATTCTCTGTCCCTGCTCTAATCAGCCTGTGACTACACCCTGCTCTATCCCTGTGTCAAATGGTAATGGATTGCTATGGAGGCGTGTATTTATAATCTTGAAGTATCGCGAGAACCGAGCCCCGAGATCCGACGACGTTCGGCCTCGATTTGGATTCGGAGCGGGCGGGAGAGTACCGAGCTACTCAGCTCGGTACTCGGATACCCAAAGTTTGGGTGGGTTCGGTTCTCTGGGAACCGGACCCACCCATCTCTAGTTGTAACCACTTCTCACTTACAATACTGGGTACAATCAGACTGGTGATATTGTTACCAGATTTGATATCTACTTTAAATATACATTGTATGCAATTGCTTTTAGGAGCACTCTGATTTATTCTTTATTGAGTTCACTTCAAGTTCCCTCTAGTGACAAACTATTTAATACAAATTTTGATTTGGTGGATATTATTCTGTAAAATTATGCATAATTGTATATGTTTTGAAAGCACGATTTTTTTTTATTTGACATGCTGTGAGAGAATCAAATATCTCGAGGAAATAATTTGCAGCCACAGGACTTTGACCTAGAAAGCTTTGAGGTGCAGATTGTTCAAAAGCAAATACCGGCGGTTACACGTGGATTAAGACAGTGCCATAGCTCTTTTACACAGATATCCCTCCCCCATTTTGCTTTCCTTTCCCACTTTACATGTCCTAGTGGTGTTGTCTCCTCTTCAGGCTATAACTTCCACATGACTATGTAGATGTTCAGGTTCATGTAGAGCTATTACTCTCTTAGCCATCACAACGATGCTAATAGCACTATGCAAGTCTCTCTGAGCAGTGATGGACAACTGGCGGCCCTAGGGCCATATACGGCCCTCCAAACCTTCACCTGCTGCTTACAGCTAGTTCCTGCTTTATTGTCAGTTTTGTGTGTTATAGCTTGTAACACTTATATAGAGTTCTTTCTGATATGTTATTACAGATAGGTGTCTCTTTCACTCACCACCTTCACCGTCTCATATATAGTTGATGGAGCATAATGGGTCTTAGCTCAGGCCCTTTGATTCTTTGGGGTCCGATCGCAACTGCAATAGCTGCTCTTGATATACCACTGGGATATAATTGTATTCCATAAATATTTATCCCTGGATGAATGCGGTTATCTTCTAAAAACAGGAACCCTGTAGACATCATTAGGAATACAATTAATGTCCTTTACTTAAATTAAAACTGCAATATGTAAGTTGGATATTGTGCTGTATCTATCTTATATGCCAGTGATCTCTGGATTTATAGATGGCTAGAAAGGGACGTATGTAGAACGATATGCATGTATGCAACCACAATTTCTTAAAGGGCAATTAAAGCCCCTGTTTGAGCTTGATAAAAGGCTGTGTATTACTGAGTTGAATAATATACATGAAATAACTGGAGTACTTATACTTAATTAAGTATGTCCATTCTGCTCTCTTTAACTTCTCTACAGCATTGATAAGATTGAGGTGCCTAATTTGCAGAACACAGACAGAGTTACTGACATTTTGGAAAAATACATTGTGTGGATTGGTTGATTTATCCACAGGGGCAGTGATGTCACAGTAGCTCAAATTACTGCATTATCAGGTTTTTGAGTTATTTATAATGAGGCACTTGTTTATTAATGATTTTTTAATTATTTGACAATAACATAGCAGAAGTGTGACATGTATAATGCCTAGTGAACTGGAAGTTTACACAAACATACTATCTTGTAAGAAGCAATTATTCATATGTTTGAATATAAAACATTTTTGCACCAGTTCTACAATCTGACTTTAGCTTCTTGGAAGATGCTTAATGATGTTTGGAACAATCATGATGACACTGCTTTTCCGTTGACTGAATTCTGATATATTATTGACCAATCAGTGACGACACTTGAGTAGAGATCCCTCTTCTCCCTTCCTCACAATGTTTCACCCCTAAATGTTATGGTGCCATCGCTATGTCTGCTCAATTTAAATAAGGATATTTAAATAAGGATATTCACCCAAATGTCTTCCTGATGTTTCTTCAGGTGTGAAATTTTTGAGACTTAGTGGGGCTCGAGCCACCTGGTTTGAATTACCAGAGTGGATTTCACCAAAATAATATTTTTTTCCAGTTAACAACCCATCTCCCTCCAGCTATCAGAACTATGTGGGGCCCATTCTCCTGTGCTGTTGGAACACTGATGGGAGTTTAATTCTCTGAAACTGTGGGGAACCTATAACAGTTCTACATATGATCAGCTGGAATGTGAACTAAAAAAAATACAATTTACATGGGATTGCCCTATAAGAGCAATCTTTCTAAGTTTCCTCTGTGGAATCGTGCTGTATACACCGATTGCAAAGAAAGTCCTAGTTTTATATTTCTGTGTATTCTTCTTTTCGACGAGTTCCTAAAAACATTTTTAGTTAGCTATCTAACCTTGAAACATAATAGGAAAAAGTGAATAGTTCCTCTACTTCTGACAGTGATTGTAGGAGACACTCTGTAATCACGTTGGTGTGTATGACACTATCATTATTTACTCTTGTTTCTTTCTGATTCTCGGAACTTGCTGCTTAACGGTTTCCAGATAAGAGATCCCTTACCTGTATCAGTAAGGTATTATTGCTATTATTTACTATTATTATTTTCATCATCAGCTATTTATATAGCGACACCAATTCCGCAGCGCTGTACAGAAATCTCACTCACATCAGTCCCTGCACTATTGGAGCTTACAGTCTAAATTCCCTAACATACACAGAGAGAGAGAGAGAGAGACTAGGGTTGGTTGGTTGATAGCAGCTAATTAACCTACCAGTATGTTTTTGGAGTGTGGGAGGAAACCGGAGCACACGGAGGAAAACCACGCAAACACAGGGAAAACATACAAACTCTACACAGAGAAGGCCATGATCGGGAATCGAACTCATGACCCCAGTGTTGTGAGCCAGAAGTGTTAACCACTACGGAACTGTACTGCCCACATGCATTTCTCCTCTAGAGTTTTCCAGCTGTCATCCCGACTTTATTGCCTGATATATGTGATGGTAACAACATAACACCCATTATCAGACATGGTCAGCAATAAGCATAATTTGATCAGGGGCTGTGTGCCTTCTGCCAAGAGAACCGTGGACACAGAAGACAATCAGCATGCAATTTTTGTCTTGCTACAGCTTCCCCATGACTGCAGGCTATTATTTTTGACAAGCGATGCTGCTGCTGCGTTATTATTTTCTTACAAGTGTAGATTGTTTAGATGCTCTAGCTAGTTAGGGATTAGCGGCACAATCCGGTGATAAGCTTAATTTGTTCAGGTGTTGTGTGTACTCTGCCAAGTCACCTCAGTAGTTCCTGACATCAGCTTGCTATTATTATCTCTGTGCTATTCTTATGGCCACAGGCAAGCTTTTGTTCTAAATTGTATTGTAAATCAATGTCCTCTACTGGGTATCAGAAGCTTATAGACTCCAATAAATAGGAAAACGGTTTCTGGAAACATTAGTTTTATATGGGGGGTCACTGATCATTTTATTGTAAAAACGAGGTTTTCGTTTGATTTATGTTGCTTGTGTATTATTTAGGTGCACTATTAATCATTTGAGTACCTGTAAAAAACACAGTTTGAAGGATGAAGGGGAAAAACAGAATCTACAGTACCATATATCTGTCTTTTCCATGCAGCGTACCTTTGCGTTTCCCCACTGTTGCCCTTTGCTCTCCTGGACATAGTTTAAGGACTCGCTCGCACCTATCCGTTGTTAATGCTCTTTTCAGCTGCTAACTCCTGACAAGCGCAATAAAAATATGATCAATGATGTTTTGTGGGCTGGTTGCCACCATTGCCTTCTAACAGTTTCACGTAGCGTATAAGATGTTAGGAGACAACACCACCTGTTCCCTATGCATTAACGGTGCTCCCAGTACAATATATTGTATTGGTGTAAGTACAACTCGTGAATGTCCAACCTGCACTCAAAAGTACAGGTAAGATGCGCTACAGAATCATCTCTATTACGTGTCTAAAGTGCATATTAGTTAAATTCTCAAATAAACTTTAATTCAACAAAAGACTACATAAAACCCCTGTCCATTATATTACTAAAGATGCTAGTGATTCATTAAGGAATGTAAGATCCGCTGCGTGCTGTTTTTGCGTAAAAATGCTCTGCGCATACTCAGAATCAGACTTTACGTATGTGAACACAGGTGCATGCAATTCATCTGTGTATTCAAATGACACTTCCAGCTGTCTACTATATGAAGGGCAGAACAGGAGAGAGAAGAGACGTATGCAGGTAGCCAATGTACAGTAAGGGTGGGCCAAGGATTAGCACATGCACTTCTGTATGATTCAAACTCTGGGCATCTCACAGGTAGCTGATTATTAGCCGTATCACTTGCACCAGCTACAGGGCAGGTGTAGGTGCTGATTGATAGTGATGACGAGTGTGTATACATGCCACAACATGTGCATTTTATGTACAGTAGACATTAATAACATCCTGAAATGTATTTCATGTAAAAAATAAATAAATAAAAATATTATTTTTATGCATGACTATAGTATTAACATTTATTAATGTATTTAATGGTTTTTTTCTGAGCATTCTGATTCTGATTCTGGACTTTATATTGCACATAAGCATTGTGCGTATCCTGCAGTTTGTTGTGATTGTCTGCACACGGCAAGTACTGTGTAGCCACTTACACCCCTATACAATTGGAAGTTCTTCTTGAGATCCTTATGTACTTCATCATCATCATCATCATCATTTATTTATATAGCGCCACTAATTTCGCAGAGCTGTACAGAGAACTCATTCACATCAGTCCCTGCCCCATTGGAGCTTACAGTCTAAATTCCCTAATATAGACACATACTCACACAAAGACATAGACAGACAGACAGAGAGGGAGAGACTAGGGTCAATTTTGATAGCAGCCAGTTAACCTGCCAGTATGTTTTTGGAGTGTGGGAGGAAACCGGAGCACCCGGAGGAAACCCACGCAAACACAGGGAGAACATGCAAACTCCACACAGATAAGGCCATGGTCGGGCATCGAACTCATGACCCCAGTGCTGTGAGGCAGAAGTGCTAACCAATGAACCACCGTGCTGCCCTTGAATACTGTACTTGAATACGGGTGGACATGCGTGCCAGTTCCGCCCAATTTTAAAAACCGCAAATTATGTTCACTTTGCATTCTTTGATGAATCAGGCCCTGTATGCGTCGTGATTGCAATTAAATGGTCTGATTTTTGGAGTAAAGAATTTGTGCTAGTGCTATTACTTTACTGATATACAAAAAGTGGCCCTAATGTCGCTAGCGACCCTCTGATCGTTTACCTGCTGCCCCCAGCTCCTTCATGCTTTATTGTCAGATCTGTTTGTTATAGCTTGTAGCACTTGTTTAATTTGCCTGCTGATATGTTATTACACATAGGCATCTCTTTCTTTGAGTAAATGTATTGTTTTAACTTATTACTGAGGTTAGCGTAATGTTCGCCCCTTTAGACGGCATGTGGGGGGGGGTCCATGCGGCCGCTGACGTGTTACCTATCACTTCTATACATCACCTTGTTTTTTGTGACTTTGGGTTTGCTTGTTTATTTGGATCTATATGCTTCCCCTGTTGCTGCTGACACATTAGTTTTTGTGCTGTTTTGAGTGTTTTAATAGTTTTATCAACTTTATTTATTGATTGATTTTTTTGCAAGCATTTAAAAAGCTAAAAATAAATACATTGGAGTTATTAAGTATTTCATACTTTTTTTACTGACCTGTAAGAGGCGAAAGCATATTAATGACAACTAACAGTAGCAGTCAATATTACTACCATGATACAAGGGTTAAAACCAGCAATACTTACATACATTTTCTCCTTGTATTATGATCTCAGCACTGATAATCTTTATATTACTTTCTGAATTAGTATACATTGTGATTTATTACTCTAATTCATTGTAATATATAATTTATTTATTACGTGGCTCCTGCACCACTAGTTACCTCCACTGGATAGTTTCACAGTTAGATAAATAACATCTCCTCTGGAACGCAGTGTTGTATTCTCTCTTTGGGGTTACAGCTCTTGGCAATGACTAATTAGGGTTAACTCGTTAAATCTATGTCCAATTCACAGTAAAATAACTGGTGACGACTCACGCACATTAGGTAAAAATGGGAAAAGCCTGTTGGCACATTTATAAAATGCCTGACAACTGGAAGGCCAGTAAATCAATGGAAAATGAATACTAAAAGAGTAAGTAAAGTGGCTCAAAATGTAGCTGCAACAGATTCCAATAGACATAAAAACAGAATTTCATGACATTTCTTGAAAAGATCATAGGAGGAGTTCCAACAATAAAAATGACTATGATTATATGAAGAAAATTACAGTAGTAGTCCCAACAATGGTGATGGCAACAAATATGTGTAGATGATGAGGGAAGCAGTGGTCCCAGTCACGTTAAGCAGTTCAAGGCCAGACCTCTAGCTGAGACCGGCTGCTGTACTGGCGCTCAGCCCTGTGTATGGTGCATTGCAGGGTGTTGCGGGTTAATTATACCCGTCATGGGCACTGACCAATTCTGGTGTCACACTTCTGGTATCACAAACAGAACCCAATAGACAGGTAGTTCTGTAGTAAACAGGATTTATTTTGATATATATAAATGTCAAGTATCCAACAAGTGAAATCGACAGTCTCAAGACAGATAAAGGTCTGGTAGAAATATCAAGCAATTGTATTCCAAATCACAGGAGGGAGCAAGGTTTTGTGGAAGCATCAAGTTCAGATACAAACACAATACTCAAGCAAAGGCTTCAAAACACGAAGTGCCTTTTCTAGGCCCAAACAGGAAATGATATCCAAGATGGACTCTTCATGAGACAGCCCCGGCCATCTTGGATAAAGACTATTGAAAGGGCAAGTTTATAACAGAGATCCAAGATAGAATCTTCATGAGACAGTCCTGGCCATCTTGGATAAGGGCAATTCTAAGGGCAAGTTCATAACATCTGGAGACCTGGTGGGCATTTGAAGTAGGGATCAAAGGCCTTGATGGATCCCCAATGGCTCTCCTCAATAGGCCAAAGAGTAGCAGTAGTAGCAAATGCAGGCACCTGGAACATATCAGGACACCCTGCAGGCAACTGGAATGGATCTGGTTCTGGACTGCCTCTAGACACTTGGACTGGATCTGTCTGGTAGTAACAGCACTCTCTCTGGTACTTCTGGTACTGGCAACTTACTCTCTGACGCTGGTACATTCTCTTCTAAAATTTGCAGCTCTCACTCTGACACTGCAGACAACATGGTTCTGGCGATGTGGAACTTTGCACATAATCACCTGAAGACAGATTTCTCCCCTTCAAGTATAGAACCAGTGGGCCTGAGTCATTAAAGTATGCATCCTGAGCACATTGTGCATTTGTTATAACCCACACGTAAATCGCGTCTCCATACTCCCGAAGTCAACAAGGAACCAATCTAAAGATACATGGGTGTTGCCTAGCAGTGTAGTTTTCTACACTCCTAGAAAACTACTGTGTTTCTATCCCTTCTCACTGCCTCCCACATAGCACGTATCTCAGATGTAACAATTGGCAACTCGAATCTTATTGAACATGCCACCAAACAGTTTAGTTTTGCCTTTTAGCTGTACCAGTCACTTTTTCCATGAAGATAGTATGCTAAATGGTACTTTATTGGCCCCAGGACTTTAGCACAATGTTTTTGGTGTTTTGAAACGTGTGCTTTACTTATTGGCACAAGTGGAGGTGATATCAAGGGTTAACATAACAGGCTCAGAGACTGGTCAGGTAAGACTTCAGATATCTGGAGACAGGATAACCTCTGACATCTGAGTAGGTAAAAAGTATTTGGGTGGGGCTGAGAGCAGTAACAGGAAACAGGCAGAAGTTCAGGGCAGGCTGCAGACATCAGTAGCTTTAAAGCAGGTCAGGGCAGGCAGACAGTTCGCATGCGGTCAAAGATAAAGGCCAAAGTCAGTATAATAAGAAACAGTTGCGGAACACTCAGGATACGATGAATGATGAAGCTATAACAGGCAATGACTGCAGGAATGATCTCTGAATGGATCGTTCTTGTGAGCACAGGTAGTTATAGGCATTTTGTGATGTCATACATGTGATGTCATATACCATATATTTCTGCAAAATCTCCTGATTTTATGGGAATAGAATGAAATTTGTAAGATGGTGGCACTTGAGGGGAATCAAAAGTTTGCATTTTTAATGGGAGAAGCTAGGTGGAATGGGACATTCCTTGCTGAACGCAGGGTGTATTTGTGCTCCTTATTGAGTGCCTACTTGTGGAACAAGATCATTTGAAAATGATTTAAGGGGGAAGAATGCAAATTTTAAAAACAAATCTTAAGATAAATAAAAGAAAAAGAGATAGAAATATAAAAATCATAGAATTCTAAGAAGAGAAATAGGAAATCTTTTGAACACTAATATTTCCTCAAAGGGTACTAAAATATGGATAAGATTGCAACAAATCTCTCCATAGGTTCCCTCCCTTATTCTTCTGGTTCCCAAATTTTAAAGTAGGTCTCAGATAAAAGATAAAGAATGTAGAGATAATTTAGTCAGCTTATCTCACTTTCCTATCTGCAAACAGAATTCTCCAAATTGTCTGTATTTACTGATGAATTCTGGCCTGAACGATTATTTTTAAGTGATTCCTGATAATTACAGTAATTGGAGCGTTACCCGTGAATATGCTCAGAAATGGTTATTACAAATTCTTCTGTTATCAGGCAGAAAACAGATGTCCCAAAGCATCTACTATGCCAGCATGTGTAACATGAAACCAATCTTATTATACAAGATAATAATAGTGATAATATACCTATAGTATATTGGACAAATGAAATTCACAAAACGCATCAGTGCTCGGTTGTGAGCTTTGCCTTTGTATGAAACTATTGACTCCATCTGCATTGCATGCTTTGTTACAAACTGGTGCCCATTGCACAGAATATGGATGTTACACTTATGCAGAGATATAGGCTGCCTGGTGGATGCTGCTAGGCAGAGAATCGGTAGAGATCTCATTTTACTCATTGTCTTTCTCCATATTGGCATCGTGGGTCCATTTTTCTTACAAGCTTAGAGAGGGTTCATAGGGAGAATTTGTAACTGATACTTTTTGTTTAGGGTCCACCAGGATAGTAAATATGCACAAAGAGGAACTATAACAAAATTGAACATTAATAATAGATTTATTAAATCAAAATAGCACATTTTTGTCACTATAGAGTCTACTATGGCGGCCCACCGGATACACAGGCCCACGTGTCAATTCTATTGCCCACCTTTGGCCTTCTCTATCCACGCTCTTAATCAACAATCACAGCAAATGTGTTTAATAGTTAGTAAGTGGGCTCAAATGCATACATTGGTCAGGTCGAGTTGGGAAGGTGCAGTGTCCTATGTCTGTATAAAGTAGTATATAATTGTATTATGATCATGTCCAGTGGTCAGGTCATGTTGGGGATGTAGTGTCCTATGTATACAGTATAATAGAATTGTATTATGATCATGTCAAGTGGTCAGGTCATGTTGGGGATGTAGTGTCCTATGTATACAGTGTAATAGAATTGTATTATGATCATGTCCAGTGGTCAGGTCATGTTGGGGATGTCGTGTCCTATGTATACAGTGTAATAGAATTGTATTATGATCTTGTCCAGTGGTCAGGTCATGTTGGGGGTGTAGTGTCCTATGTCTGTATAGAGTGTAATAGAATTGTATTATGATCATGTCCAGTGGTAAGGTCATGTTGGGGGTGTAGTGTCCTATGTCTGTATACAGTGTAATAGAATTGTATTATAATCATGTCCAGTGGTCAGATCATGTTGGGGGTGTAGTGTCCTATGTCTGTATAAAGTAATATACAATTGTATTATGATCATGCCTAGTGGTCAGGTCATGTTGGGGGTATAGTGTCCTATGTCTGTATAGAGTGTAATAGAATAGTATTATGATCATGTCCGGTGGTCAGGTCATGTTTGGGATATAGTGTCCTGTGTCTGTATAGAGTGTAATAGAATAGTATTATGATCATGTCCGGTGGTCAGGTCATGTTTGGGATATAGTGTCCTATGTCTGTATAGAGCTACAAGTGCCAGCACACCCTGCCAGCCTCTGCCTATGAACAGGGTTTTTTTTGTGAGATTTTTGACTATTTCATTGACAAAATCTATTTAATCTTCCCCGGCTTAGTCTATGCCCCAAACAGAAGTATCCGATATTCCAGTAATAGCTGTGTGAAGGTTCCCCTGATGGCCTGGTGTAAGAGCGTATAAAGTTGTTTTTGCCACAGCTAGCTGACTGGGACTTGCATATCTCTACATCCTGTAAACTTCTTCAGTGAGTCTGATAAACTTGCACAGTCCCGGATCTGAAGTCCTTTGCTCCTGTGCAAAAGTGAAATCTCAGCTTCACAACATGATTCTATCTCCCTGCTTAAGCATTCATTCCACAATGTTCCCACTTTACCTAGAGCGTCTCTTAGGCATTGGAGGGAAAATGTTACTGCCAGTGGCAAAGGTCCTGACTTTTGTTTAAAAAAATCTTTATCCTTTTCTGCAAAGATAACAATATTCATCTAAAAACAGTTCTCTTTCTACTGTAGGATCCTACTTTGCCCCCTCCAGAGTAATATATGGCTTCACTGCTGTTTTGAATTACTTTTCTTTTCGCAACACTTTTCTGGTCTAGCCAGAAAAAAAAGAGAGATGAACACTCATTAAATAAAATGGTTAGAGAAGATGATGTCTAAGATTTAGTAAATTTAGCAGCAAAGTAATGATTAGGTTTGTGTGATCCAGAACATATTGTAACTTGCACTATTGGAAAATGGTTTGTTACAGATATTTTTTTATGTTCTCATTGTTAAAGAAGTTTAAGAAGTTATTTCTATGTAACTTATTTTAAAGTCCTCTTTCATGGGGTTTTCTTTTCTACCAGTATGCTAAACTTAATCCAGAGCAGGAACACCTATCACCTAGCCTCAGGTGATACCTATGTGTGCATGGCCGCTTTAAGAGACTGGTTTGAAAAATGTTATATCATCATCATCATCATTTATTTATATAGCGCCACTAATTCCGCAGCGCTGTACAGAGAACTCACTCACATCAGTCCCTGCCCCATTGGAGCTTACAGTCTAAATTCCCTCATATAGACACACACAGACAGGGAGACAGACAGAGAGGGAGAGACTAGGGTCAATTTTTGAGAGCAGCCAATTAACCTACCAGTATGTTTTTAGAGTGTGAGAGGAAACCGGAGCACCCAGAGGAAACCCACGAAAACGCGGGGAGAACATACAAACTCCACACAGATAAGGCCATGGTCGGGCATCGAACTCATGAACCCAGTGCTGTGAGGCAGAAGTGCTAACCACTAGGCCACTGTGTTGCCATCTAATTAACAAAATTAAATTTATAGTATAGTTTTATTACATTTTGAAGTAGGTTTAACAAACAAATGAAGTTATAATGTAGCCCGTTTTATTAAAATGTTCTTCATAATGTAAGTTCTCACATTAATAGCAACAGCCTCAGATCATGGGGCCCCTGACATGTTTGGCCCCTCTGTGGGCAGAGCTGGTTTTGTTGGAGGGAGGGGAGATGTTGGAGGATAAGTACAGATTTTTTATTGTATAGCTTTATCAATGAATAAAAAGAAAGTACAATATTTTCTTTCTTGGCTCTTGCCTCCTCTCCAGCGCCATTTTTCACTCTGATGCAGGTGATTGGTCAGTAAATCACATGACAGAGGTAGCACATACTTTATAACTGTGGCCCTAATCTCAGAACTACCACTAAATACTCTGCACTGCTCTGAGACCGGGCTGTAAGATATTAGATTTACAACCTTTGACAAAGTTCTAAGAGTCTAGCTTGCATACCAAGTTACAACTAGGGATGTGCACCGGCGACTTTTGAGGTCTCGTGTTTTGTGTTTTGGATCCGGATTTTCGTTATTTTTGGGGTTCGGATTTGTCTCGCAAAACACTTGACGAAAGGTCTCGGTTCGGATTTAAGGTTTTGGATTCGGATTTTTTTTGAAAAAAACATAAAAAGTTTAAAAATCAAGTTTTTGGGCTTATTTTAACTCCTAGGCTATTATTAACCTCAATAACATTCAATAACAAGCATTTCCACTAATTTACAGTGTATTCTGAACACCTCACAATATAGTTATTAGTCCAAAATGTTGCAACAAGGTATCTTTCTGGACTGCGTAGAGGAGTGGGTCACCACAATATATATTAAAAACCCTGAACTTTTATGATTCGCACCAATAAATGTACCTGGACTGCGTAGAGGAGTGGGTCACCACAATATATATTAAAAACCCTGAACTTTTATGAATCGCACCAATAAATGTACCTGGACTGCGTAGAGGAGTGGGTCACCACAATATATTAAAAACCCTGAACTTTTATGAATCGCACCAATAAATGTACCTGGACTGCGTAGAGGAGTGGGTCACCACAATATATATAATAAGAAAACCATCAACTTGTTTGATTCGCACCAATAAATGTACCTGGACTGCGTAGAGGAGTGGGTCACCACAATATATTAAAAACCCTGAACTTTTATGAATCGCACCAATAAATGTACCTGGACTGCGTAGAGGAGTGGGTCACCACAATATATATAATAAGAAAACCATCAACTTGTATGATTCGCACCAATAAATGTATCTGGACTGCGTAGAGGAGTGGGTCACCACAATATATTAAAAACCCTGAACTTTTATGAATCGCACCAATAAATGTACCTGGACTGCGTAGAGGAGTGGGTCACCACAATATATATTAAAAACCCTGAACTTTTATGAATCGCACCAATAAATGTACCTGGACTGCGTAGAGGAGTGGGTCACCACAATATATATTAAAAACCCTGAACTTTTATGAATCGCACCAATAAATGTACCTGGACTGCGTAGAGGAGTGGGTCACCACAATATATATTAAAAACCCTGAACTTTTATGAATCGCACCAATAAATGTACCTGGACTGCGTAGAGGAGTGGGTCACCACAATATATATTAAAAACCCTGAACTTTTATGAATCGCACCAATAAATGTACCTGGACTGCGTAGAGGAGTGGGTCACCACAATATATTAAAAACCCTGAACTTTTATGAATCGCACCAATAAATGTACCTGGACTGCGTAGAGGAGTGGGTCACCACAATATATATAATAAGAAAACCATCAACTTGTTTGATTCGCACCAATAAATGTACCTGGACTGCGTAGAGGAGTGGGTCACCACAATATATTAAAAACCCTGAACTTTTATGAATCGCACCAATAAATGTACCTGGACTGCGTAGAGGAGTGGGTCACCACAATATATATTAAAAACCCTGAACTTTTATGAATCGCACCAATAAATGTACCTGGACTGCGTAGAGGAGTGGGTCACCACAATATATTAAAAACCCTGAACTTTTATGAATCGCACCAATAAATGTACCTGGACTGCGTAGAGGAGTGGGTCACCACAATATATATTAAAAACCCTGAACTTTTATGAATCGCACCAATAAATGTACCTGGACTGCGTAGAGGAGTGGGTCACCACAATATATATTAAAAACCCTGAACTTTTATGAATCGCACCAATAAATGTACCTGGACTGCGTAGAGGAGTGGGTCACCAAAATATATATTAAAAACCCTGAACTTTTATGAATCGCACCAATAAATGTACCTGGACTGCGTAAAGGAGTGGGTCACCACAATATATTAAAAACCCTGAACTTTTATGAATCGCACCAATAAATATACCTGGACTGCGTAGAGGAGTGGGTCACCACAATATATATTAAAAACCCTGAACTTTTATGAATCGCACCAATAAATGTACCTGGACTGCGTAGAGGAGTGGGTCACCACAATATATATTAAAAACCCTGAACTTTTATGAATCGCACCAATAAATGTACCTGGACTGCGTAGAGGAGTGGGTCACCACAATATATTAAAAACCCTGAACTTTTATGAATCGCACCAATAAATGTACCTGGACTGCGTAGAGGAGTGGGTCACCACAATATATATAATAAGAAAACCATCAACTTGTTTGATTCGCACCAATAAATGTACCTGGACTGCGTAGAGGAGTGGGTCACCACAATATATTAAAAACCCTGAACTTTTATGAATCGCACCAATAAATGTACCTGGACTGCCTAGAGGAGTGGGCACTGGGCACCACAATAAAATATATAAAAAACCTTCAACAGGTCTGCATTACACTACACATACGGCTGCTCCTCCAACCTCTCCATCATATACATGTTGGAGTTTTAGCGTGTGACAACCTCTTGTTTTTGATAATGTCAGTGCATTTTGAATATTTTTCAATTTGCCCCACACCACTGAATGTACTTTATCTATGATACGCATCTATCTATCTTGACTGCGTAGTGTGGTGGCCCCGGTACACAATTTGGTACCGAGGCCACAATATAATTAAAAAACCCTCCACGTGTCAGAATTCCACCAAACAAGTATCTGGACTGCGTAGTGGGGTGGCCCCGGTACCCAATTTGATACCGGGGCCACAATAAAATAAATACACCCTCCACGTGTCAGAATTCCACCAAACAAGTATCTGGACTGCGTAGTGGGGTGGCCCCGGTACCCAATTTGATACCGGGGCCACAATACCTCCTCCAAACATGGTACAGACAATTCGTCATTGAGATCCCATCAAGTATGTTAAAGACAGACAGGGTCCAAGTGTTATTGGTTGACTCTGTAAACCAAAAAACTGTCCCTGTTGCACATATTCGTGCAATGAAGACTGACTTTTTCATTTAAAGGCACCATCTTTCAAGTGTAGTGTTTGTAAGTCTAAGTCATATTATACTTTTGGTAAAATTGGTTTATTTTGTTCCTCTTTATGGTAACTACTAATAGAATTAAAGTATTAAATAGAAGCGGCAGTTCCTCTTTATGGTAATTAGTAATAGAATTAAAGTATTAAATTGAATTAAAGTATGAAATAGAATTAAAGTATTAAATAGAATTAAAGTATGAAATAGAGTGGTATAGAGTTGTAGTGTGGTATAGATAGAGTGGTCCCCACAATATAATAATAAAACCCTCAACTGGTCTGAATTCCACCAAACAAGTATCTGGACTGCGTAGTGTGGTGGCCCCGGTACACAATTTGGTACCGAGGCCACAATATAATTAAAAAATTGGGCATCAACTGTCACCGTTGTTTAATATCTGATACACCTAAATATGGACTGCACAGTGGAGTGGCCCCGGTAGTAAATTTGGTGCCGGGGCCACAATACCTCCTCCAACTTCCAAGTGTAGTGTTTATAAAGACAGACAGCGTCGAAGTGTTATTAGTTGGCTTTCTTAACCCTAAAATTGTCCCTGTTGCAAATATTCGTGCAATGGACAGTTACTTTTTTATTGAAAGACTCAAGCTTTCAAGTGTAGTGTTTATAAAATATAAACAACAATACAGTAGTTTTAGAGCACGTCAATACCTCTTGTTTTAAATTATGACACGGCATTTTACTTTTGGTTTAATTTCTTGAATTTTTTAAAATTTGGTTTTACTTTTTGAACATGGCAAACGACTGTTGATTGGTCATATAATGCCAAAAAAAAAGTTCCAAGATGGAATTGTCCTTGGGCCCTCACACCCACCCTTATGTTGTTGAAATAGGACATGCACACTTTAACAAACCAATCATTTCAGCGACAGGGCCTACCAAACAACTTTGGCTGAAATGATTGGTTTGTTTGGGCCCCCACACCAAAAAAGCTATTCATCTCTCCCTGTACAGACTAAACAGGCTCTACTGAGGCAAGATGTCGTCCTCATCCTCAACCTCTGATTCCTCTCCCCCTACAGTGTGTACTTCCTCCTCCTCACACATTATCAATTCGTCCCCGCTGGACTCCACAACCACAGGTCCCTCTGTAGTATCTGGAGGGCAGTGCTGTACTTCATTGAGGAATTGATTATTCATTTTTATAAACATCATTTTTTCAACGTTGTGAGGAAGCAACCTCCTTCGCCGCTCACTGACCAGGTTCCCCGCTGCACTAAAAACTCTTTCCGAGTACACACTGGAGGGGGGACAACTCAGGTAAAATAGAGCCAGTTTGTACAGGGGCTTCCAAACTGCCTTTTTTTCCTGCCAGTAACAATATGGACTGTCTGACATGTCTACTTGGATGGTGTCAGCAAAGTAATCATCCACAATTTTTTCTATTGTGACAGCATCCAATGCAGCGAGAGTAGACATGTCTGCAATGGTTGGCAGGTCCTTCAGTCCGGACCAGATGTTATCAGCATCCCCGCCAGTGCCTCTTTTGGGAAAACTGAGCTTTTTCCTCGCAGCCATAGATGTGGAAGAAAATGAGGGTGGAGCTGTTGGCATGTCACGGTCCTCTTCAGAGGACAATCTCCTGACCAGCAGGTCTTTGCACCGCTGTAAACTTGTGTCCGCCGGAAACAGAGACACAACATACGCTTTAAACCGAGGATCGAGCACGGTGGCCAGAATGTATTCCTCTGACTTTAAAAGAGTGACCACCCTCGGATCCTGGCAAAGCGTACGAAGGGCTACATCCACAAGAGCTACATGCTTGGTGTAATCGCAATGGCTTACCAGCTCCTCCCTCACTTTCTCCAGCTGCTTCTGCAACAGCCTGATCAGGGGAATGACCTGACTCAAGCTGGCAGTGTCGGAACTGACTTCTCGTGTGGCAAGTTCAAATGGCTGCAGAACCTTGCACAACACGGAAATCAGTCTCCACTGCGCTTGACTGAGGCGCATCCCCACTCCTTTGCCTATGTCGTAGGTGGCTGTGTAGGCCTGAATGGCCTTTTGCTGCTCCTCCATCCTCTGCAGCATATAGAGGGTGGAGTTCCAGCGCGTCACAACCTCTTGTTTGAGGTGATGGCAGGGCAGGTTCATGCTTTTTTGATGTGCCTCTAGTCTGCGGTAGGCACTGGTTGAATGCCGAAAGTGTCCAGCAATTTTGCGCGGCACCGCAAGCATCTCCTGCACACCCCTGTCACTCTTGAGGTAATGCTGCACCACCAAATTAATGGTGTGGGCAAAACATGGGACGTGCTGGAAATTGCCCATATTTAATGCCCGCACAATGTTACTGGCATTGTCTGACACCACAAATCCCCATGAGAGTCTAAGTGGGGTAAGCCACTGGGAGATAATTTCCCTCATTTTCTCTAATATGTTGTCAGCGTTGTGCCTCTTATTAAAGCCTGTAATGCACAATGTTGCCTGCCTTTGCATGAGCAGCCATTTTGTAGATGCTGCTACTGATGCAGCTGTTGCTGTTGCTGCGGAAGGGGATGCATCTACCCAGTGGGCTGTCACAGTCATATAGTCCTTCGTTTGCCCAGAACCACTTGTCCACATGTCCGTGGTTAAGTGGACAGTGAGTACAACCGCATTTTTAAGAGCACTGAGGACACTTGATCGTACTTCTCTGTACATTTTTGGTATCGCCTGCCTAGTGAAGTGGAATCTCGAGGGGATTTGGTACCGGGGACACAATACCTCCATCAACCCTCTAAATCCCACTCCACTGATGGCGGACACCGGGCGCACGTCTAACACCAACATTGCAGTTACAGCCGCAGTTATACGCTTTGCAATAGGGTGACTACTATCGTATTTTGTGGTCATGGCAAACGACTGTTGGACGGTCAATTGTTTTGTGAAAGACTTAGCGGTCTTACGACTTCCCCTCTGGGAAGATGACCGACTAACAGCAGCAACAGCAGCAGTGGCAGTAGTAGGCGTACCGCTGCAGGATTCCTCGGATGAATCCCGTATTGAGGAGGACTCAGTCTGGCTGCTGACTTGGGCTGCAGGACTGAATCTGATGGAGATTGTGGAGGAAGTTGACGAGGAGGGTGTTGCTGGTGTGTATCCAACTGGACCACGGGATTTAGGTGTCCCTGTACCGATGAGGGTCCTAGCCCCAGTTCCTGAACTAACCACTGAACTATGAAGGTTATTCAGGTGACGTATAAGGGAGGATGTTCCTAGGTGGGCAAGATCCTTACCCCTGCTTATTTGAGCTTTACATAAGCTACATATGGCCATACATTGGTTGTCTGGATTTGGATAAAAATAACTCCAGACCGAAGAGGTGCATTTTTTGGTCTTCTGACCAGGCATGACGATGGGCTTTTTCATCCCATGGACATCAGCTGTTTCCCCCCCTGGTGCCTCATTTACAATAACCACATCACCATCCTCATCATCAAGTTCCTCCACAGCGCCAGCTACATCATCAATAGCCTCCTCCCGAGCCACCTCTTCCCGTACAGTGATGGGAAGGTCAGGCTTGACAACCACCAACATCCTTGGACTCGCCTTGTGGATTTGTGATAATTTCTCTTTAGAAGGCAGAGTTGTTTGCTGTTTTGTTGCTGACAGCATAACTCTCTTCAATTTTTTGTAGGGGGGGGAGGAGGAGGAGGGCTAAGATCCGTGGGTGAAGCTGAACCACTAGTCATGAACACGGGCCAGGGCCTAAGCCGTTCCTTGCCACTCCGTGTCGTAAATGGCATATTGGCAACTTTACGTTTCTCCTCAGATGATTTTAAGTTTCTCTTTTTGCTACTTTTTCTTAACTTGGGCTTTTTGGATTTTACATGCCCGGTACTACATGGGCATCGGGCTTGGAAGACGACGTTGATGGCATTTCATCGTCTATGTCATGACTAGTGGCAGCAGCTTCAGCATTAGGAGGAAGTGGGTCTTGATCTTTCCCTACTTTATCCTCCAAATTTTTGGTCTCCATTATATGTAGCACAAGATACTGCAGAATGTGTGAACTTGGTAATATTGCAGTACCAATGGACTTATACTGCTGGATTGGTTTTGCAAATTTGGTTATAATTATTATATATTTTTTTTTTTTTAAATTTTTTATTTTTTTTTACTTTTTTTTTATTTTTAAAAAACTTGGGAATAGTGGGGAAATAACTATGCCCTTAGAAGCACAGAGCACAGGACACAGCACCACTGGACTGAACAGGACACGGCACAGGACCCAGCAGCACTACGGAACTCAGCAGGACAGAGCACAGGACACAGCACCACTGGACTGATACTGCAGAATGTGTGAACTTTGTAATATTGCAGTACCAATGGACTTATACTGCTGGATTGGTTTTGCAAATTTGGTTATAATTATTATATTTATTTATTTATTTTTAAATTTTTTATTTTTTTTTACTTTTTTTTATTTTTTAAAAACTTGGGAATAGTGGGGAAATAACTATGCCCTTAGAAGCACAGAGCACAGGACACAGCACCACTGGACTGAACAGGACACGGCACAGGACCTAGCAGCACTACGGACCTCAGCAGGACAGAGCACAGGACACAGCACCACTGGACTGATACTGCAGAATGTGTGAACTTTGTAATATTGCAGTACCAATGGACTTATACTGCTGGATTGGTTTTGCAAATTTGGTTATAATTATTATATATTTTTTTTTTTTTTTAAATTTTTTATTTTTTTTTACTTTTTTTTTATTTTTTAAAAACTTGGGAATAATGGGGAAATAACTATGCCCTTAGAAGCACAGAGCACAGGACACAGCACCACTGTACTGAACAGGACACGGCACAGGACCCAGCAGCACTACGGAACTCAGCAGGACAGAGCACAGGACACAGCACCACTGGACTGATACTGCAGAATGTGTAAACTTTGTAATATTGCAGTACCACTGGACTTTTACTGCTGAATGTGTGAACTTGGTAATATTGCAGTACCAATGGGCTTATACTGCAGGATTGGTTGTGCAAATTTTGTGGTAATTAAAAAAAATTAAAGTAGTTTTTGGTATTTTTTAAAAAAACTTTTTTTTATTTTTTTAAACACAGGGGAATATTGGGGAAATAACTATGCCCTTAGAAGCACAGAGCACAGGACACAGCACCACTGGACTGAACAGGACACAGCACAGGACCCAGCAGCACCACTGACCTCAGAAGGACAGAGCACAGCACACAGCACAACTGGACTGATACTGCAGAACACAGCACAGCACAGCACAGCACAGCACAGCACAGCACAGAACTAAACAGCACAGCACAGAACTAAACAGCACAGCACGAGATCTACCAGGACAGAGGACCACCTAACACACCCTCCCTCTACCCTGATCAATGCCCGAGTGAAGATGGCGGCGACTAGCGGGGAATTTATAGGATCCGAGTATCGCGAGATCCGACAACGGGATTATGAGTCAGAGCCTCAGTTTCACATTTGAATTTGGCGCCAATACCCGGATCTGTCTCGGATCCGACTCGGATCCGCAACGTTCGGGTGGGCTCGGATTTCACAAATCCGAGTGCGCTCATCCCTAGTTACAACTGAATATACTGTATTGTGCTATACAATAATCATAGAAGAGGGCATTATAATCAGCATGAGCTGCAAGCGAACACAGGTAAGTCTTAACTCAAGGGGGTAAATTTATCAAGCTGTGGGTTCGAAAAAGTGGACATGTTGCCTATAGAAACCAGTCAAATTCTAGCTGTCATTTTGTAGAATATACTAAATTAATGATAACTAAAATCTGATTGGCTGCTCTGGGCAACATCTCCACTTTTTTAAACCCGCATCTTGATAAATTTACTCCTAGGAGTCCATACATTTTAGAGTTTGCATCCATGACCTGAAAAACAATGCAGAGTTAGACTGTATATATAAGGCTAGTGTCTAGTGTTAAAATAAGGTACCTTTGGAAATAGGGATTGTATTGTATTGTACTTTGGCAGAGATACATATGTCATTCTGAACATTATTGAAGAATAAATACATTTTAGGACACACAAACTCTATTAATAGGTTATTTTTCTAGAGATAGATGAATCTATGTCTGATTGTGAAATTCGCTTGACTTTAAGTGACTGCCAGGGAGTCAATTCTTAAAGAGATCCAGATTTGCCAAAAATGTATTCAGTAAATAACGCCCACTGGGGAATTGAGTAATCCTGTCACAATTTACAAAGCACTGGTGGAACCAGAAGCCCCCTCATAGAACTCATTGTCTATTCTTTTATTCACAGAACCACCACTCTATAAAGTACAGTAAATGATTACTGGTCCCTCTATGGGATGAGAGTGGATGGTGTAAAAAATCTGCGTGACCTCCTCCTTGAGGCTACCGGGTCTGTATTGAAATGTGTGGAGGCTCTTTCTGCCCCTCCTGGGCTATGGGGGCCAGGGTCAATAACAAAACTGGTATCCCTAGAGTGCCAACTATACCGCCCCAGTGGTCCCAGTATACTGGAGAGACTTTATTAGGACCCCTGCCCATTATATTAAAAGGCCACAACACATAATTTTAAAACAAACTTTACTTGGGAAATAAAGACTTGCCAAATCCTTGAACATCACTTTATTATTTTTTTTATTTTTTTTTAAATCTTCTTTTCTTCTTTATTGATCCAACATAGCCTAAATGGAAGAAATTGTAGTTTATGTTATACAAATATTATTGAGTTATTTATAGAAACGGCCTTTAATCAATCAAGCAGACATATTAACATTTTCTTATACCAATATTAATAATAGCATCCTCACGCTTGAGAGTCTATATTTTGTCCATTTTGGCAAACAACCTCTGTAATTTTTTGCTTTCTTCCATTTCAGTAGATGAACAATTAGAAAGGTAATTGATTTATCCACACACAAGTCAATGGAATTCCTAACCTTGAGTGATCAATTTAGTCAATTGTGACCAATATTTTCCATCATTTCCAGAAACAAACATTGCTTAAATTGCCATTACATAGACACGCTTCCACAACAATCTAACTGGTCGACAACCAAAAATGTTTTTATCTGATAAATCAATTTTTCAAATGAATATTTGTCAAACCTGCTGTGAAAACCACACTTTGAGTTTGCTCAAGTGAATAAGACACAAGATTATTTGCGCTCCATTGCCTCCTCCTGCATACTGAACTACCCTCATGGTGTTGTCTTTATTGTGCAGTTTATTCCAGTTTATTGTAATTTTTGTTCATAAGTGTTTGCTAACATACGCTATTATATTCCATGTGTGTTTTAGGCTATCGGTTATATGTTAGACAGATTTATTTTTAAGACAGAACAAGAGTTCTGGGCTAAACAATGAGGGTAAACAACTCCATATCATCCACATGGCATCTGGCCAATGAGGACATTGCCTAATAGTACCCTGGCCCATACTCTGAGGCACCCTCTCCATAGGGAACCAACGGTCTTCAGACACCAGGAAGAGGACACTCCGGGATTAACCCTATGACCTTATCACCTATCACAAGCTAGCTACCGCCTAATACAGCCCCATTTATCTCCATCACCGTGGGAATAATGAGGGTTCTAAAATCTGTGTTTTTGGGCTGTATGATTTTTTGGGTGACTGGGATCATGGGCATACAGTGAGCTTGTAAGAAATTCTTCTGCCTGGTATCAGTACATCGACTCACCTGTTTCTGCCATCTGCTGAATAAACCATACTTTTAGTTGCAACAATTCACCTGGGTGATTCTCAAAGAACCCACCAAGACTCTCGTTGCTCGGACCGTCGTCTTTTTTGGACCTGCCAGACGAGGCATGGTTGAAACGACAAGTGCAGGGGGCGATTTTGGTCATCATGGCATTGTCCCTTAATGCTCAATGGTGCATCATCACATAGTGGGAGACATCTGTTTCTGCCATCTGCTGAATAAACCATACTTTTAGTTGCAACAATTCGCCTGGGTGATTCTCAAAGAACCCACTAAGACTCTCTTTCCTCGGACCTTCGTCTTTTTTGGACCTCCTAGACGAGGCATGGTTGAAAGGACAAGTGCAGGGGGCGATTTTGGTCATCATGGCATTGTCCCTTAATGCTCAATGGTGCATCATCACGTAGTGGGAGACAGGGCCATGATGATGTGAGTGACGTCATCAGAATTCGTGCTGTGAGGACTGATGGCGCGAATTGTGCAATGAAGTCCCTGTACTGTCCTCCTTACCAGAAGGAGAGGCTTTATCCAGCAGGGTGGTCTACTCTCTGGTCTCTCCTGGAGTCTCCCGAATGTTCTGGTAGAGTAGGTAAGTATGATCATTCTCCTGATTTGGTTGCTGGATAATACAGTCCACACCACAGTAGCCATTCAATAGGGGAGTTTAATGATGAGATAAGAAATATAAAAAAATAAAAGACAGCGCATTTTGCGTCTGAACGGGTCGTTTTTCTAAAGAGGAAATTCTAGTGGTACAAACTGCAAATTGGAGATTGCTTCACCATTCCATGGATTAGCAGGTTCTGTGATTAGAAATTTAAATTTTACAAAATGTATTTTTTATGAATAGAGCTGAGATGATGACTGTGACTCAAATGAGAACATGTTGAATATTGTCTTGCAAATGTAATTGAAATTAAAGGGTTTTGGTGCATTGTAATGTAATATAATACTTAATTTATAATTATACAATAAAAACATTCAAAGGATTACATTACAGGGTCATGTGTTCTATTTTTCTACTACCTGTAATTATCATTTCATATCATCTACATTAAAGCTGTCTAAACAAGCCGCAGTGTTCTGGCATATATTCAGCACAATATGTGTTAGACTAAACAAAACTAAATATCTGTCATTTTGTAGCACCTGCCATTATATGAGAATACCCAAGTCTGGTTTTCAGGTTTTGAAACCACAAACAATAATTGCACACACCCCTTATCTATATAAAAGGGGTCCTGGATCTAGACTTGGTTAGTGGTAATGGGTATGTAAATAAAGAGGTAAGAAGCTAAACATTATCCCAGACTGGTAAGTTGGGATCCATGGCGGTCCCAGAGTCTAGTTTTTCTGCATCCAATACATTCTACTGGGAGTCACCACCTTTAGGGACAGAACTATGGCACGAGAACACTTGGGGTCCCAGAACGAAGGCACGCGTACACTTGGGTCCCAGAACAATGGCACATGTACACTTGGGGTTCCAGAATGATGGCACATGTACACTTGGGGTCCAAGAATGGTGGCACACGTACACTTGGGTTCCAGAACAATGACACATGTACACTTGGGGTCCCAGAATGCTGGCACACGTACACTTGGGTCCCAGATCAATGGCACATGTACACTTGGGCTCCCAAAACAATGGCATATGTACACTTAGGGTCCCAGAACAATGGCACATGTACACTTGGGGTCCCAACGATGGCACTTGTACACTTGGGGTCCCAGAACAATGGCACATGTACACTCAGGGTCCCAGAACTATGGCACATGTACACTTGGGTCCCAGAACAATGGCACAAGTACACCTGGGTCCCAGAACAATGGCACATGTACATTTGGGCACCCAGAACAATGGCATATGTACACTTGGGGTCCTAGAGCAATGGCACATGTACACTTAGGCCCAGAGCGATGACACACGTACACTTGGGGTCCCAGAGCGATGGCACTCTTATATTTGGGGTCCCAGAATAATGGCACACATATACTTGAGGTCCCAGAACAATGGCACACATACACTTGGGTCCCAGAACGATGGCACACGTACACTTGGGCCCCCGAACAATGGCGCATGTACACTTGGGGTCCCAGAACAATGGCACTCTTACATTTGGGGTCCCAGAATAATGGCACACCTACACTTGGGGTCTCAAAAGAATGGCACTTGTACACTTGGGCTCCCAGAACGATGGTACATGGACACTTGTTGTTCTAGAACAATGACACACGTACACTTGGGGTCCCAGTACGATGACACACGTACAATTGAGGTCCCAGAACAATGGCACACGTGCACTTGGGCTCCCAGAATGATGGTACACGTACACTTGGGGCCCTAGCACGAAGACACACGTACACTTGGGGTCCCAGAATGATGGCACTCGTACATTTGGGGTCCCATAATAATGGCACACGTACACTTGGGGTCCTAGAACAATGACACACATACACTTAGGGGCCCAGAACGATGACACAAGAACACTTGGGGTCCCAGAATGATGGCACTTGTACACTTGGGCTCCCTGAACGATGGTACAAATACACTTGGACTCCCAGAACGATGGTACATGTACACTCGGGGTCCTAGAACAATGACACACATACACTTGGGGTCCCAGAACGATGACACACGTACACTCTGGGTCCCAGAACGATGGTACTTGTACACTTGGGCTCCCTGAACGATGGTACAAATACACTTGGACTCCCAGAACGATGGTACATGTACACTCGGGGTCCTAGAACAATGACACACATACACTTGGGGTCCCAGAACGATGACACAAGAACACTTGGGGTCCCAGAATGATGGCACTTGTACACTTGGGGTCCTAGAACAATGGCACACGTACACTTGGGGTCCTAGAACAATGGAACACGTACACTCGGGGTCCCAGAACGATGGTACTTGTACACTTGGACTCCCTGAACGATGGTACAAATACACTTGGACTCCCAGAACGATGGTACACGTACACTTGGGCCCCCGAACAATGGCGCATGTACACTTGGGGTCCCAGAACAATGGCACTCTTACATTTGGGGTCCCAGAATAATGGCACACCTACACTTGGGGTCTCAAAAGAATGGCACTTGTACACTTGGGCTCCCAGAACGATGGTACATGGACACTTGTTGTTCTAGAACAATGACACACGTACACTTGGGGTCCCAGTACGATGACACGCGCACAATTGAGGTCCCAGAACAATGGCAATTGTACACTTGGGTTGCCTGAATGATGGCACACGTGCACTTGGGCTCCCAGAATGATGGTACACGTACACTTGGGGCCCTAGCACTAAGACACACGTACACTTGGGGTCCCAGAATGATGGCACTCGTACATTTGGGGTCCCATAATAATGGCACACGTACACTTGGGGTCCTAGAACATTGACACACATATACTTGGGGGCCCAGAACAATGACACAAGAACACTTGGGGTCCCAGAATGCTGGCACACGTACACTTGGGTCCCAGATCAATGGCACATGTACACTTGGGCTCCCAAAACAATGGCATATGTACACTTAGGGTCCCAGAACAATGGCACATGTACACTTGGGGTCCCAACGATGGCACTTGTACACTTGGGGTCCCAGAACAATGGCACATGTACACTCAGGGTCCCAGAACTATGGCACATGTACACTTGGGTCCCAGAACAATGGCACAAGTACACCTGGGTCCCAGAACAATGGCACATGTACATTTGGGCACCCAGAACAATGGCATATGTACACTTGGGGTCCTAGAGCAATGGCACATGTACACTTAGGCCCAGAGCGATGACACATGTACACTTGGGGTCCCAGAGCGATGGCACTCTTATATTTGGGGTCCCAGAATAATGGCACACATATACTTGAGGTCCCAGAACAATGGCACACATACACTTGGGTCCCAGAACGATGGCACACGTACACTTGGGCCCCCGAACAATGGCGCATGTACACTTGGGGTCCCAGAACAATGGCACTCTTACATTTGGGGTCCCAGAATAATGGCACACCTACACTTGGGGTCTCAAAAGAATGGCACTTGTACACTTGGGCTCCCAGAACGATGGTACATGGACACTTGTTGTTCTAGAACAATGACACACGTACACTTGGGGTCCCAGTACGATGACACACGTACAATTGAGGTCCCAGAACAATGGCACACGTGCACTTGGGCTCCCAGAATGATGGTACACGTACACTTGGGGCCCTAGCACGAAGACACACGTACACTTGGGGTCCCAGAATGATGGCACTCGTACATTTGGGGTCCCATAATAATGGCACACGTACACTTGGGGTCCTAGAACAATGACACACATACACTTAAGGGCCCAGAACGATGACACAAGAACACTTGGGGTCCCAGAATGATGGCACTTGTACACTTGGGCTCCCTGAACGATGGTACAAATACACTTGGACTCCCAGAACGATGGTACATGTACACTCGGGGTCCTAGAACAATGACACACATACACTTGGGGTCCCAGAACGATGACACACGTACACTCTGGGTCCCAGAACGATGGTACTTGTACACTTGGGCTCCCTGAACGATGGTACAAATACACTTGGACTCCCAGAACGATGGTACATGTACACTCGGGGTCCTAGAACAATGACACACATACACTTGGGGTCCCAGAACGATGACACAAGAACACTTGGGGTCCCAGAATGATGGCACTTGTACACTTGGGGTCCTAGAACAATGGCACACGTACACTTGGGGTCCTAGAACAATGGAACACGTACACTCGGGGTCCCAGAACGATGGTACTTGTACACTTGGACTCCCTGAACGATGGTACAAATACACTTGGACTCCCAGAACGATGGTACACGTACACTTGGGCCCCCGAACAATGGCGCATTTACACTTGGGGTCCCAGAACAATGGCACTCTTACATTTGGGGTCCCAGAATAATGGCACACCTACACTTGGGGTCTCAAAAGAATGGCACTTGTACACTTGGGCTCCCAGAACGATGGTACATGGACACTTGTTGTTCTAGAACAATGACACACGTACACTTGGGGTCCCAGTACGATGACACGCGCACAATTGAGGTCCCAGAACAATGGCAATTGTACACTTGGGTTGCCTGAACGATGGCACACGTGCACTTGGGCTCCCAGAATGATGGTACACGTACACTTGGGATCTAGCACTAAGACACACGTACACTTGGGGTCCCAGAATGATGGCACTCGTACATTTGGGGTCCCATAATAATGGCACACGTACACTTGGGGTCCTAGAACATTGACACACATATACTTGGGGGCCCAGAACGATGACACAAGAACACTTGGGGTCCCAGAATGATGGCACTTGTACACTTGGGCTCCCAGAATGATGGCACACGTACACTTGAGGTCCTAGAACAATGGCACACGTACACTTGGGGTCCTAGAACAATGACACACGTACACTCTGGGTCCCAGATTGATGGTACTTGTACACTTGGGCTCCCTGAACGATGGTACAAATACACTTGGACTCCCAGAACGATGGTACACGTACACTCGGGGTCCTAGAACAATGACACACATACACTTGGGGTCCCAGAACGATGACACAAGAACACTTGGGGTCCCAGAATGATGGCACTTGTACACTTGGGGTCCTAGAACAATGGCACACGTACACTTGGGGTCCTAGAACAATGACACACGTACACTCTGGGTCCCAGAACGATGGTACTTGTACACTTGGGCTCCCTGAACGATGGTACAAATACACTTGGACTCCCAGAACGATGGTACACGTACACTCGGGGTCCTAGAACAATTAAACACGTACACTTGGGGTCCCAGAATGATCGTACACTGATACCTAGGGTATCAGCTTAAAAAAATAGAGCACCCTTGGTTTAACAAAACCAGAGCTACCTTTCTGCATTAGTGGAGCTGAGTGAAATATTTCAGCAAAGTTTAGGATTTGATGGATTTTGGGGTCTCAGATCCACCTCTAAACTGAATCTAGTGAAGCTCACACATGGGGGATTTTTAAGCAGTAATGATAAAAATATGTTATTTAAACTGTAGTTTGTAGTTTTGTTTACATTGTACGAAAAAAGCCAAATATAACATTTTTTAAAACAATATTTACTTTATAAATAACTTTCCTTTACTCTCAAACATTTTTATATTCCTTTTTTTCTTTTTATACAGTAATAAAAGATGAGAATCAGGCAATCAGCACAACTCAAGAGGACGAATAAGAATGAACATGATGATCTCTGCATTAAATGGTTAGCATGACGGCCAGGGGACAGATGTACAATTTCAATAAAGTACTATGACCTCTTAATCCCATGTTTAAATGGATTAAAAAGGACTTCGATGTTAAATGTTTCCTTTTCCATACTTACATTCATGCAGTTCACACAACCCCTACACATACACACACACACACACACACACACACACAAACAAACACACACACACGCATGCACGCACCTACTATATTCTTTCATTTAAAATAAAAACTCATTACAATCCCTCGTTTACCTCTTAGTCTCCACACTCCATAGATTTTCTTTCTTCTCTCCAATTGAAAATAAATATGTAAAAAAACCTAACAGAACGATAAAGCTCGAAAAAACTAAATAATTTCAGATAAGTTTTTCCCCTCAGTTGCATTGAGTGATTACATTTTATCAGTGTCTCAGCACTTTGATGAATATATTTCATAGAAAACATATATATATATACTAGAACTTTAGCAAACAGCAATGAATATTTAATATGTACACTCCACGGGGGGTAGGTTTTTAAAAGAGCATATATAACGGCTACACCTGAAATTATTCAGTATGTTACATGCCACTAAAATTTACAGAAATAAAAGTATTTTATCTTGTAACTATATAATGAAATAGGTCACAGAAATGGCAATAAGTCATGGCAACTTTAAATCAGGTTACTGATTCACGCATAAGTAATGTTGGCGGAGTATGTGTTATTTTACATGTAAAGTGTATCTATCTTCTTAACCCTTTCACTGCCATGAAGACATATGATTGCACAGCCTCGCTCCTATGTGGCCAAGTTGGTTCTTATGGCTCAGGCATTCCCCCCTCAAAATAAATAAATAAATATATGTATATATATATATATATATATATATATATATATATATATATATATTTATTTATATATACACACCAGCTGAAATACCCGTTATCAATGAGTTGAATGTAACTATCAACATTTTTAAAATAATTAGCAGCTTAGCAGAATTTCCAACACACCCATGAGGTGGCTGTCCAGTGTAATTTTTGCTTTATATTAGATGTCATCCAAATCCATTCAATGGAAAGCTCAGAACAAGCTACCTGGTTCAATGCTCTCCCCAGCATACACCAACGGGAGGTCCGGCCGGGACCCTAACCCCCATAAAAACTGGCCAAGATCCAACTGGACCACCTCATGTTGGTTTCATCCCAATCGGTCTAGATGTGTCCGAATGCAGGCTCAGAACAGACTTGCGGGTCAAAGTTCTGCCCAGCATACACCAACGGGAGGTCCAACCGGGACCTCAACTCCCTAGTGTTACAATATGCCTCCTGCAGCTCCTATCTGCCTGGTATGTTGGACTTTTGCCTTTGTGTGTATCCAGCCTGCAGTACCACTGTTCCACCAAAGTGGCCACTGTGGTACTTTGACTGCTCTCCTTCCTGCCACAGCTAAGCTCATTACTTCGGGATGCTTAGCACCTGACCCTGGCCTATAAAGACTGCCTTTCCCGAGCAATCCTTGCCAGTTCATCTGTTGCCTTGACCTCTGCTGGTTCTCCTGTGAGTTATCCTTGTTTGACTTCCTGGTGTTGACCTCTGCTTGTCCCTCCGCTTTGGCATCTCTTCTTGTGACCCCTGACTCGGATTTGTTATGACAGCACCCACAATCTGCATCCTGTGTGTCACCTCCACTGTCTAATGGTAACGCCTCGCAGACCATCACATCCTGTTTTCAGTATCTCCTGTGTATCGGTCCTCAGACTATTCAACCCTGTGTGTCATCTCCACTGTCTAATGGTAACGCCTCGCACACCATCGCATCCTGTTTTCAGTATTTCCTGTGTATCAGTCCGCAGACTATTCAATTGTGTTAGCTCCACTGTCTAGTGGTAACACCTCGCAGATCATCACATCCTGTTTCCAGTATCTCCTGATGTTTCAAGTGGACATTCTCCAACTCTGTTCTCAAATTTCTGAAGTAACTTTGTTAAATAAGGTGCTTAAACAACTTCCCATTTCCGTTCCAAATACTTCTTGCTCCAATATCAGCTCTGGAGTGACAAATTCTTTTCCCAGGGAGAAAGTCATCACTACAGTAACAGTACATCCTCCAGAGACTGTACCTTGCAATAAGGTGGAATCAAGAAATATTTGCCCAGAAATGGATCCACCCAGGGAACACCCAAATTTGACTGCTGCTGAATCAGTGCAAACAGCCCCTCTAAATATGTCTCTACAAACTTACAATTAACTGTGTAGAAAACTCCAGGTTCACACAGGTGCTCCACGCCCCCACCTGACTGAAGAGGAGCGATGGCGCAGAAGAACCAATAAATAATGTCTCTACTGTGCTAGTTCCAGCTACATATCTCGAGGTGCCAGTTTCTGACGTCTGTCCAGTGGTGCCAGTTTCTGCTGCTTGTCCTCTGGTGTCTGCTCCTGTTGCCTGTCCAGATGTGTCGGCCTCTGCCTCATGCTCCAAGTCTCCAGGCTCTGCCTCCAGTTTCGAGGTGCCATCCAATTCCTAGTTGCCAGCCCCTGACTCCAGTTCCTAATTGCCAGCCTCTGCCTCCAGTTCCGAGGTGTCAGCCTGTGCCTCCAGCTCCGAGGTGTCAGGCTCCACTCTAGAGACAAGGCCTACTTCAGAGGGGGCGTTGCCCTTACAGTCCGCTCCAGAGGGGGCCCAGTCCCTCCAGTCCACTCCAGAGAGGGCCCTGTCCCTCCAGTCTGCTTCTGAAAGTTTGCATTTGGTTCAGCCTGAGTTTCCATTCCATGCGGTTCAGCCCAAGTTGTCATTTTATGCGGTTCAACCCGAGTTGCCATTCCATGCAGTTCAGCCTGAGTTGCCACTCTATGCTGTTCAACCCAAGTTACCACTTGGTGCTGTCTGCTCTAAGACTTCTCACAGTACTGTCTGCTCTGAGGCTTCTCATAGTGTTGCCCCTTCCAACTTGCGCGCTCAGTCCGGGCCACCTTTCAAATCGTGTGCCCAGTCCGGGCCTCCTTCCAAGCTGCCTGTGTTTCATCTCCACTGTCTAGTGGTAATGCCATGCAGACCATCGCATCTTATTTCCAGTATCTCCTGTGTATTGGTCCGCAGACTATGGCATCCTGTGTGTCATCTCCACTGTCTAATGGTAACGCATCGCAGACCATTGCATCCTGTTTCTAGTGTATCTTGTGTATCGGTCCGCAGACTATTGCTTCCTGTATGTCATCTCCACTGTCTAGTGGTAATGCCTCGCAGACCATCGCATCCTGTCTTCCTATCTCCAGTATCTCCTGTGTATCGGTCCACAGACTATTGCACTCTGTGTGCTACCTCCACTGTTAGTGGTAACGCATCGCAGACCATTGCATCCTGTCTCCATTATCTCTTGTGTATTGGTCCGCAGACTATTGCCCCCTTTGTGTCATCTCCTTGCTATAACGGCCATACTCTGACTCATTTTCTCAGTGGTTTTTATATTGGAAATCCTGACACCTAGTATGTCTTCTGGGATCTAATGTTATCAGTCTGTGACTTTTTTGTCCAAATCCATCCAGTGGAAGGGCCAGATTAGGCTTCCCAGGTCAAAGTTCTGACCAGTATACAGCAACGGTAGTCAGACCAGGCCTCTTAAACCTGCCCAGGATCCAACTGGATCACCTCGCGTTGGTTTCATTCCAATCGGTGCATGGATGTCTGAATGTAGGCTCAGAAAAGGCTTCCCGGGACAAAGTTCTGCCCAGCATACAATAACGAGAGGTTTAACTGGGACCCTAACCCACCTAAAACCTGGCCAGGATCCAATTGGACCACCTTGCATTGATTTCATCCCAATCGGTGCAGAGGTGTCCAAATAGAGGCTCAGAACAGGCTCCTCGGATCAAAGTTCTGTCCAATGTACACCAACGGAGGGTTGGACCAGGACCCTAAAACCTGGCTCGGATTCAACTGGACCACTTTTCATTGGTTCTTCTTGTGAACAGCCCCTTTAATTAATTTAATGTTTTATGTTTTGTCCTAAATACTGCTCATTTCATCCACATTTACATCTTAAATTAATCATAAGAGTGAGGGGGACTGGTAACTGTTTTTATTACTCACATCATGAAAAACATTTGGATTCATGTCATGATTATAGCCTAATCAGGATAATTAAGAAAATAATATATGTAACCTCCTGTCACTGGGTATGGTCTCGTTGTGCTCGGGCAATTAATGTACCTCTTCACCTGCACTCTTCTTCTGCCCTGGCTAGCTCTACGTCACCAGAGGGCCCCCGCTCATACAGGATTTGCATGATTGTGCAGTACAATAGATATCACATTAAGTAATGCAATGAAATCATGAGGTATTAGTTCATATTTTGATTAAAACATTTAAGCTTGCATCCCAGCATCAAGAGCACATCATTGTATGCAGGTCCTACACTCACCTACACATTTGGGTGTGACTCACAAGCCAGCCCTTGCTAGATGTAAGCCCTATACCTAGGAGGTGAGTGCATCTGATTTTATCTGCATTTTAATGGTGCTTAAAGCATATAGGTCAGTGTAGGATATGAATATAATGAGGTGCCTTTGATAGTGGGACGCAGGCTTAAATGTTTTGATAAAAATATGAACTAATCCCTCATGTTTTCATTTTGCTAGATACACACAGATATGCAGTGTTAAGGATAAGTGCTGACAACAACTGTCTTTCTGTTTTGTATACATATATGGGCATTTATATGGCCACGCAGCTGGTGTCATATGTAATATGAGATATACAGAGTGCAAGCTTATTGCCATGCAGCTGGTACCATATATAATATGGGATATACAGAGTGAAAGCTTATTGCCATGCAGCTGGTAACATATATAATATGAGATATACCGAGTGTGAGCTTATTGCCATGCAGCTGGTACCACATATAATATGAGATATACAGAGTGCGAGCTTATTGCCATGCAGCTGGTACCATATATCATATGAGATATACCGAGCGCAGATTTATTGCCATGCAGCTGGTACCACATATAATATGGGATATACCGAGTGTGAGCTTATTGCCATGCAGCTGGTACCACATATAATATGGGATATACCGAGTGTGAGCTTATTGCCATGCAGCTGGTACCATATATAATATGAGATATACCAAGTGTGAGCTTATTGCCACGCAGCTGGTACCATATATTGTATGAGATATACCGAGCGCAGATTTATTGCCACGCAGCTGGTACCATATATAATATGAGATATACAGAGTGTGAGCTTATTGCCACGCAGCTGGTACCATATATAATATGAGATATACCGAGTGTGAGCTTATTGCCATGCAGCTGGTACCATATATCATATGAGATATACCGAGTGTGAGCTTATTGCCATGCAGCTGGTACCACATATAATATGAGATATACAGAGTGCGAGCTTATTGCCATGCAGCTGGTACCATATATCATATGAGATATACCGAGCGCAGATTTATTGCCATGCAGCTGGTACCACATATAATATGGGATATACCGAGTGTGAGCTTATTGCCATGCAGCTGGTACCACATACAATATGGGATATACCGAGTGTGAGCTTATTGCCATGCAGCTCGTACCATATATAATATGAGATATGCCAAGTGTGAGCTTATTGCCACGCAGCTGGTACCATATATTGTATGAGATATACCGAGCGCAGATTTATTGCCACGCAGCTGGTACCATATATAATATGAGATATACAGAGTGCGAGCTTATTGCCATGCAGCTGGTACCATATATAATATGAGATATAAAGAGTGCGAGCTTATTGCCATGCAGCTGGTACCATATATAATATGAGATATACAGAGTGTGAGCTTATTGCCATGCAGCTGGTACCATATATAATATGAGATATACAGAGTGCGAGCTTATTGCCATGCAGCTGGTACCATATATAATATGAGATATACAGAGTGTGAGCTTATTGCCATGCAGCTGGTACCATATATCATATGAGATATACCGAGTGTGAGCTTATTGCCATGCAGCTGGTACCACATATTATATGGGATATACCGAGTGTGAGCTTATTGCCATGCAGCTGGTACCATATATAATATGAGATATACCAAGTGTGAGCTTATTGCCACGCAGCTGGTACCATATATCATATGAGATATACTGAGCGCAGATTTATTGCCATGCAGATGGTACCACATAATATGAGATATACCGAGTGTGAGCTTATTGCCACGCAGCTGGTACCATATAATGTGAGATATATTGCGCGCAAGCTTATTTTTTCTGTGGACCGATATACGCCATGTACAACAAGGCCATGTTCACGCAGATGCGACTAATTAAAATCCTGTGCCAAATGCCAGTAATGATTTCTGGGAGACTTCCCGGGCTCCCTGGAGAGCAGGACAACCTCCCGATTCTTGTCCCAGCAATAGATAAGTGGTGGGGATGGGGCTTAATGATGCAAATATTGTGTCATCTGAGCCCTGCCCACTGCTGTAATTGACCAAAATTGTGACAATTGTTTAGGGGGTGGGACCAAAATGGATCGATTAATCGCGCGCCCACCTCCCCCGGGATCTCCCTTAACAGACAGAGCACTGTGCTCTGTCTGTTAACATACAGAAAGTAACATAGGCAGAGTATATTTACACCCAGCCTCAAATTAAAAAATATCTTGCGATCTGATTTGAATATAGTCGCTCAAGTTCCGTGCTTGTCTTTTAATCACAAGTTGCGTGCAGGTTGCGTTCGATCATGAATCAGGCCTTGATGCACTGTACATAGATTAAACAAACCTCACCCCCCCCCCCCCCTCCTCAAGTAGATGGATTAAATTGAAAAAAGTGTAGTTAAATTTGTAATTTGTTTTATTATTTTTTAGCTGATTTGTTAATATATTATTATCAGCTGTTATTTTAATTTATGTTCATATAAAGTAGAAATGTTCACTGACCCTCATGTTTTGGTTTTGGTTTTGGATCTGAATTAACTTTGTGTTTTGGTTTTGGCAAAACCGCCCTCATGTGTTTTGGATCCCTATTTTTTTTTCTAAAATTCCTATTTATTTTTTTAAATCACATAATTTGGCTCTTTTTTTCCTACATTATTATTAGCCTCAATAATATTAATTTCCAATAATTTCCAGTCAATTTTTGTCAAGTGAGAAGAACACTGCTGCCTCTCCTGTTTTTGTGTGAGTAGTGGCACTGAGCAATGGCACTGGAGACTGGAGAGTGACAAGAACACTGCTACCCCTGTTTCTGTGTGAGAAATGGCACTGAGCAATGTCACTGGAGACTGGAGTTAAATACTGACTGTTTTTTCATGTAGCACACAAATACTTGATAGCTTATTTGTACACTGAAATTTAAAGTTGATATTTGTGTGCTTCATAAAAAAAACAGTCAGTATTTAACTTATGTGCAAAACAGAAAACTAGTTTGCACCCCTTGCATTGTAACATGGTTTTGTCCAGGAGACTGAAATAAGATACCTCTTCATTTAAGATCCTTAATGAATCCGGCCCTATGTGTGTTCTGAATTCATTGTAAATATGCATGTATTAAACATAATGCAAATGCCCCTAAAAATACTTCAGCCTGTATCTATGTCTACATATATGGAAAGTACACACTGCTTATACAGAGCGTATTTCCACCCTGATTCAAATCGTAACGTGTCCCAATAAACTCTTTTATTTGATTATGGGTGAAACTACACAAAAGTTGCACATTATTTTTAATCAAGGAAATTACTCCCAATTTGTGTTCCAACTTGAATCAGGCCCACAGTATCTTATGAGTTAATATATTGTGTCTGCACATTTCATTAAGTAAGATAGCACAATAATTGTGTACGGTGATGCATAGGAAAAAAACCAGCATAATAGTAATGTTATACCGGCAGCAAAAACTTAAGAGGGTTTTTAAAAAAGCAATCTTGTCTAGAGCAGCCAAATCAGACGTTTGTTCCACTCCTTCAAGATCATGCTTTATTGTTTTTTGTACCTTTCAGTGAGGAAGCTCGGTGGATGGAAAAAGAAAATATCTAAACAGACAGGGTAATAGAGTGGAGGATGCAGGTCAGAAAGTTACCATAATGTTTATTAGGTGCCAGTCTGTCTACATAGTGCTGGAGAGGGAAAAGGAGAGATGAGCAAGCGAGAGAGCAGAAAGGCGGATGTGTATAGAATAAGAATTACAATGAGCTTTTGCCAAGGCACAGAGCAAACTCCTCTTCTGGTGGCAGTGTGCCCCATGATTTGCTCAGGTGTGTCTAGATTTCCACCGAAGAGCATAGGTTGGCGGATCAAGGTAGCAGGGTTTGCCCTGGCCGATGGGTGGAGTTGAGTAGAGTGCTTTACTTAGTATAAGTAGCTGCCCTAGTTTTTTAGAGCAGAGCAAAAATGAGATTTTATTCTGTGGACTTGACTTTTGTACCAGCAGTATTTTAGAAGAAAAATTGGAAAATTTTAATTTAGTGAAAGGGGGTGACTTAAACTGATGGGCGTTTAGACTTTTACTCTTGTGATTTCTACATTTTTGTGCACTGCACCTCTTCAGACTTTCCCACCTCTCCACTTGCCTAGGCCCACTCATAGATTGTGAAAGGCCTTGGAGCAGAGTGTGGGAGTGTAGTTTGATGTGAGAAGGGCCGACCAATCAAGCACAACAGGGCATAATCTCTTACACCGCTCAGCCAATCACAGATAAAAGATTGCTCCTGATTGGCTGCCAGACTATCAACTGGTCAGGCTCACCGGAGCTTAATTCTTTTGCGTTGCGTGTTCTTGTGGAGTTGTGTGTCCATTTATTGTGTCTTATTTTTATTCTCCTTATGGATTACCATTTTACCATCTTTCTATTGGATTACGGGGGATCAAGAAAGACTTATTAAATAAACATTTCTAAAAATTAAACTTTTATTAAATATTTATGGGATAAAAAAAAATACTAAAGTGATATTTTATATTTCATTAGGTCAGGAGCAACCATTATTATTTTAAGACAGGGGATTCTTTTCCATTATGTCAGGTTCATTCTTTATTTCTTTAAGATGGAGACAGTGTTTTTTCAGGTCTCCCCTCACCCCCCTATAAAACTGAGCCTGATACTAAGTAGGATGGACTGTTAGGGAATGTAAGGGAGTGGAAATGTATTTCTATTTATTTGAACACATTGTGACTAGAGATGCTCAGGTTCTGTTTTCTGAAAACCGAGCCCATCCGAACTTAGGGGATCCGAGTAGGCTCGCGAGCTGGCTCGTTACTTTCGCGCGTCCTCGGATCTGAATCGAGGCAAAGCGTCATCATTGCATTGCCGGATCTTGCGGGTTTTGGATTCCATAAGTGCTTCCCGCCCCAGGAGATCCAGCGCCATTGCTCACGCAGAAACAGGGGTAACAGTGTTCTTGTCACTCTCCAGTCTCCAGTGCCACTGCTCATACAGAAAGAGGAGTGTTATTGTCACGTGACAAAAATTGACTGTAAATTATTAGAAATTAATGTTATTGAGGTTAATAATAATGTAGGGATAAAAAAGAACCAAATTATTTGATTGTAGCAAAAAAATATGGATTTTAGGGAAAAATCGGGATCCAAAACCAAAATCAAAACACGAAATTAATCCAAATCCAGACCGTATTCGGTCCAGGCAGAAACAATTGTGATAGAATGGTTCCCAGTAGAATGGTTCCTATTAGGTGCATAAGCACGGAAATGCGCTGGTGGTCTGTCAGATCTTGGGCATCCAGAGGTAAGACTCCTGACGCGTTTCGTCTGATCAAACAGACTTTCTCAAAGCTTTGAGAAAGTCTAATAGGAACCATTCTACCGGGAGCCATTCTATCACAATTGTTTCTGCCTGGACCGAATACGGGTGCGCACCCACAGGACACGTGACCGCTTCACCATCGGGACTGACTGCTCGTGATTCAGCGAGGGATCCGGGAGTTCATCACCTATTTAATCCATGCAGAGTCCCTCAGCGGAGAGTCCGGATATCAAGAGCACTAATTTAGTGCACTATCACAGGTATTTTCATCACATATTCCACAGTTTCCTATCTCTTTGGAAGACATCTCCCTTATTACATTATCTGGACTGGCGCTTACAGGTCTAGATCTGGCTTGATTATACATATACAATTATTGTATCCATTGGACTTTGAGACATTCTTAGTTATAGCGGCATGGTATTTGCAATAAATTTATAATTATTTATGTTTCCTTTCTATATGCCGGTTCGCTTTTGATTTTCATATACTATTTTACCACTTTCCCCTGATTGTATATTTGCGCTGGTTTTTCTATTCAACTGTGTATATCACTACTGTCTGTGTGGATCAGTGGATTTAAATGCTGCGCTATTTCCCTGGTGCTGTTGTGGAGTTGCACTCCTTTTGGAGCGAAGCTTGAGAAATCTCTCGTATGGACTCCTAGGGGTAAATGTAATAACATGCGGGTTCTTCAACACCCGCGAGTTCAGCGTCTTCGGCGATTAAATTTAAAGCGGCGCTGCATTGTAAAGGGAAATTTAATCGCCGAAGACGTTGAACTCATGGGTGTTGAAGAACCCGCATGTTAATACATTTACCCCCTAATATATGTGTGCATTTGCTGGGATTGTAAAGCAATGTATTCAGCTTGGTTATGGTCCTAGCCCCATAATCACTTGAGAAACTAACAATATCCTTTGATCCTTTTTACTCTCCTATCCAGTCTCCCATCCCCTCAAAGCAATGTTGCATTTATGTTTTTTTGTATATATGTCTTTTGTATGTATGTCTTTGGCCCATTGGATTTCTCCCATGATACATACATGATACATACATGATACATACATTTTGGTAAGTTAAATTGGCATCTGCCTAAACTGATCCTGGTATGTGTATGTTTGTGTGTTTATGTTAATTTAGCTACAGAAAAAGTTTATTTTGCAGGTTTGTTGCTGCAAGTTTTTCCTTCGAAACCATTCAGAAATCCCCCTCTTAAAAATTCTGCATCTGCCCCTGAACAGGGAATGGATCTGAAGATACGCGCGGTGTTGAATTCATGTGTAGGTCTGCTGTGCTCTACTGCACAAGACAGTGTCCAAAGCTTATGTGGATTATAAACTCGCAAAAGAACGCACAGAAAAAAAAAAATATAGAATTAATATCACCAGTTCATAATAATAAAGGCATTAATGATAAAACCCAGTTAAAAATAACAGTTGCTCCTGTTTGCAAGCAGATGTTATAGCATGCATACGAGACTGTCATCAGGCGCGGGCTGGGAGGCAACAGCCTGGGGGGGCGCACAGGAGGCCGCATCACATGATATGCGATGCGGCTGCGTCATAATGACGCGGCCGCATCGCGTGTCTTGTAATGCGGCCACCAGTGCGCTGACGCGGCCGCCTGTAATATAAAAAAAAAAAATTGCACCCACGGCGGGGGACGGGGGGAGGCGGCTGGCCCGAACAGCCGCTAGACTGAGCGGCCTGGGTGCTGCCCCCCTGCCCCCCGGTCCAGCCCGCCCCTGACTGTCATCACTATTACGCATGACTGAGACTAGCCCTGTAGCTGGAGCAAGAGATACGGCAGAAAAAATAGTACCTTTGCAATGCCCAGACCTTGATTCGGAGTTGATTGCGTGCGCTTGAGTTTGCATGCTCTTCTGTAAATTGACTACGGCAGTGTCCTTTGTGCTTGGAGACGGAGCGGACAGGGATGCGTTCACTGATGTATTTCCTGGTTCTGGGCACGCGCAGAGTGATTTTACATACAATACACTGAAAACATTGCGTGCCTTGATGAATCAGGCCCTTATGTCTGTAAAACATAATTTTCTACATTTTTTGTTGCAAGAGCCAATGACATTCATGAACTGATTTGCTTATTATGAAATGGTTCGTTGACAACAGACCTGTTGGCCAAATATTTCACATTGTACTAGAAACCGAACGATACTGGTTCACAAGTTACTCAGCACATACATACTGTATAGCTTTGCTTTCAATGACACAGCGCTCCCAGTGGTTAATTAAACTGTAAATGAAAGTCTCTCCCAGACTTGTGGGAGACCCTCGCTTTAATCAACGTTAATTGTTTTTAGAATAACTAATTTCTAAATATATATTGCCTGTTTTAAAGTGGATTTCTTCTCCGTCTATAACATTATGTCAGACACTTTCAAGGATATAATTACATTTCTCCATCTACTTTAACCACAGGCTATGAGACATTTGTATGAATGCTGATATAGTTTCTATCTTATAATGGTGTAATGTTAGTGCTCGGGCATAGTTTGCAGTCAGCTGTGAAACGTGTGGATCTTACCCCTGAATTCTCCGCTCTTGCTGGCAGTGACCTAGATTCAGCATCCTGTGTGTGATTCTCAGGGAAAAGTTGTAGGACAGTTTTATTAGCTTCCAGTTATACAGATACTCCTTACTACTGGGAAAACTGAGATTGTCTTGAGGATAAAACGCTTCGTCCCACAATAAGAAAGCATAGAGCATGTAGACAAAATTCTTCATGCAAATTGCATCTAATTAGTGCTCAATCCACTATGCGTATAAATCTGTAAAGTGTTATTATAGTTCATAGATGTCTATATGTTCCATCTCAAAAACGTTTAAGGAATAAAATAAGAATTATACCTAGTAAATTAATACTGAGATTTTTTTTTTATTAAGGTATTTGCATTTAAAATAATTATTGGACGTCTTACATGGGCAGACCATACAACATTGTAGTATAGATGGGGAAAAACAACAGGGAAAATATGAGGATGACAAAGAGGGGCTATGGAACAGAAGAGCAGACCAAACATGAGCCATGCAAGGTGCAGTCAAACAAGGAGGCATAAGACACATGGGAAAATGTGGACCCCGGGACCCAGGCATGAGATACAGATGTACATAAGACATGGTAAAGGACAAGACGGGACAAACAACATATAAGGGAGGGGCAGACGTGAGGAAAGATGGCAGAAGAGATATGGGCAAAAGAAGAGGGGCAGATATAAAAGAGATAAGGAATAAAGGACGAGGGATAGTAAATATATGGTAAGACTCTTTAGAGGGCACACAAAATTAGGAGAGACAAGAGTAGGCACACATGAAACAATGGGGTACTTGACATATGGGACCAATTGAGGCAAACAAGGTAACTGGAAAGCAAGGGGGAAAACACAGGACAAAGGAGGGCAAATAAAATACAAGAATGTACATATAGGGTACAGGTAGGAATAAGACGCACACAATGGTGACCCACCATGCTAGGGAAGGTGGCAGAGCATGCACCACACTGGAAGAGGCAACACGATGTCTATCACATGTAGGGTGTAGTTAGACCTTTATAAGAGCTTAACGGCAAGAATTATTTATCCCTGGGCATTTTACATCTGGTGATCATGACCTATTTGCTGAAAAAGTGAATAGGGGGAGAATTTTATTTGGTGGGGTTCAAGGCGCCTCAGGATCCATGTCCGCGATCACACCAAGGCTTTTCTGTTTTGGCTCTTTAGGACCAATTGAGGATTTGATATATGAGTTGGTAGATCAATATACACAATACAGACTGTACAAAAAGTATCACAAAAGTCTGGTCAGAATTGCACAAAAACAGTCCAGGAAGAATGACTGCCAGAGAGACAGTCGGAACTTGCTGATTGATCTCTTTATCCTTGTGCATTGTCATTGGCCTCGTTCTCCAGAGGGTGTAAATCATTGAACAGATTTTGTAGTAATCTGGACAGGTTCGAGAATCGATCCACCCATTTTTATCAGCAGGGACCACAATAAGCAGATCCTTCAACTTAATGGATTTTACATGCACTGCTGAATTTATTGCACATTCCTAATCACTAAGCAAGCCATCCTAAAACCATAATCGTGTTTATTAGAAAACAAAACAGAGGTAGAAAATGCAAGCCACCTTGGTTATATCCCTTGGTTATATCATGCCATATGACACCATTCCTAAATAGTCCCATATCCTTTTCAAATTGGCTGGAGAACTCAAGTACTTAGTAATGACCTTTACCAGTGGTCGAAGTGGAAATGTAGGCGTGGTTATATGAAAAATGTAATGGGAATGTAAGTGAATGGAATTTTATAGTGTTACAATGAAAGCTAAAAGAACTAGCGGTATGGCGTACCCCCTTATACACCCCACTTCCACCACTGACCCTTTGCTAACAAAATGTTGCATGCAGTTACTCATTTGACTTTTCGACTGTTGATTCATCATTATGTTTTGATCAATCCTTATTGGGAAATTCAGTGATTCAACTAGCAACGAAAATTGTCTTTGGCTGATTGCTGCTCACCTGCAACATTGTGCAAAAGGTATAAAATGCAGGAATAATTCGATGATAAGTCTTTATGGCCAAAATAAGCCTGATACTGTTGTGTTCAAAACATACAAAGTTACAGGCAGGATTAGTAGGTTTGGCTGAAATTAGCTGAACACAGAGTAAAATAATAGATTTCTATACAAAAGCTAAAGTTACTCTAAAATACCAGACTGTATGACAAGTTTAGAAGTTGACGGTGAATAAATGACTTCTCGCTGGATTTCGCAGCCTTATTAACAATAGGAAATAGTAAATGATTAGGTCAAGAGGTTGTCCACCTCGGGAAGATTGCCGGATGGTGATATTGTATACTGTAACAGCAATGAATACATGATAAGCAACCTAGTATAGAGTAGATGGCACATGAGTACACCACAGGGATCTAAACCTCACAGAATTCATAAATTTAAAGGTCTGTCATAAATAATTCAATGAAGAGATACAGATGCAATAAATTTCATGTTGACTCCTATGACTGGATCTTCAACAAGTCGAACCATACGACTCTAGCGGGGATGAGCTGATGTATGGAATTATGTATCATTTCGAGATAGAGGTAGTACTACTGGAAAGTAGCTATAGCTAAACCATGGTCCAAGTGTATCCATCTATAATTTAAGTTTGAAAAAAAAAATGTGTGCTGCTCGACAGCAAGAAGTATGTTTTCTAGTTTTCACTGACACTTCTCAGTGTCCAGTGGCACTGGGTTATGATGGGACTACATCTAGTAGCACAGCTAGCTGTTAAAAGTGTGTACAACATATGAACTGAGTGGTGGTTGCATCTGGTGAAAAATAATACTGATAATTATTATCCTTATTTTGTAAGAAAAGGAACGAGCGGCATCTGCAAAGTGGAGAATGGTTATTGTGGTAGTTTGAAAAGGCTTACGTGAGGGCCTTACAAATTTATATATATGTATACATATATATATATATATATATATATAAAATATATGATGAGTAATTGGATATGCGGAAAAAGTAATAGGTCACCCAACTGATCTTCCAGATGCACAGCACAGAAATCCATAGCAACAGAGAATTTTATGAAACCATTTCCACTCATGTCGAGGCAAAGTTTGTTAAGTTGAGTTAAAGTGAGATTATCTTTGGAACAGGAGCTATAAGGACATGTTTAAGGTAAGAGGGGCATTTACCCGTGGAAGGGGAGATATTTAATAGATGGGTTAAAGCTTTTATTAGTGAAATTAGTGTGAATGAGTCCAGAGGGTGGAGCATCAAATGGTTCATTCAGAGTTAGAATGTGTTGTAGTTTTGACAATGTCTTTGTTACAAGGATGACGTAAGAAAAGAGGGAATGAGGCTGAAAGTTTGAACTGTTGGGAGGAAATTACGTTTTGCGTTATGTCAGTCTTGCCTTTGAAGAGCTTGGTAATGTCATGAGTTTATAAGTAGGGGGACGTGGGTAGAATGAGCAAAATCACTGTTATTTGTCATGTAAATTTTTCCAGTGAGACAGGACTTTTAACAGTGGTGCGAATTTTCGGCGATAAAATCTTCAAGTTCTGTTGCACTATTCTGTGCTGTATTTGAAAATGTTCATTTCCCAAGCTGAATAGAGCCGGGACAACTGTGGCCAATTCATTTGGCTGTGTGGTGTGGTTGACGCAAGACTGGGGAAACTTAAGGCCAAATTCCACTGGTGAAAAATGCAAACATTTACAACCAAATGCAGAACAAAGTGAATTGTTCACTGATCAGGTGGGGAAATCCCTCCTGTGTTAAAAGTATGGTGGAAAGGGACTTTATGTGGGAAGTAAAGTAAGTTTCTTTTGATGAAACTTTTGTGTTTATTCTTCTTGGAAAGAAGGCACCAAATTATCAATAGTGATAATTATGTTGAGGTACTCAGCGAAATCAGGGAATAACAGATTGGAATATAGAGATTCAATGTTAGAGACCTACCACAGGTCTAGGTATGTGGCCAAAAAAAGCAGGATGAAAAGAAGTGTGATAATCAGATCCACATATGGTGGCCGATCTATTAAACCTTCTAAAACTGAAGAGTGGAGGTGTTGCCCATAGCAACTAAACAGATTCTAACTGTCATATCAATGTACAAGATAAATGATAGCTAGAGTATGAATGGTTGCTATGGGCAACACTTCCACTTTTCAGTTTTAGAAGGTTTGATAAATCAACCCCATTGAAGTGCAAAATTACAACCCCATGGGCAGCACGGTGGCGTAGTGGTTAGCACTTCTGCCTTACAGCACTGGGGTCATGAGTTCAATTCCCGACCATGGCCTTATCTGTGTGGAGTTTGTATGTTCTCCCCGTGTTTGCGTGGGTTTCCTCCAGGTGCTCCGGTTTCCTTCCACACTCCAAAAACATACCGGTAGATTAATTGGCTGCTAACAAATTGACCCTAGTCTGTGTGTGTGTCTCGTGTGTGTTAGGGAATTTAGACTGTAAGCCCCAATGGGGCAGGGACTTCTCTGTACAGCGCTGCGGAATTAGTGGCGCTATATAAATAAACGATGATGATGAAAGCACTTTTGTGACCAAGATGGAAAAATAAGACTTAATTTGACTGAATTTGATTATTTAAATGATCTGGTGGGTGTGGAGATGGCACATTTAGGGAGGCATTCCCAATTGGTGGTTACCTCAACTTATTCCTAGATCCATCCCCATTTTTTTAATGGGGTGCATTTTGCACTTTCCATCCTGAATGCAGAGATGGACACTATTAGTCTTACAATGTAAGTGTAACTTGCATCCAGTACTCTAGTTAGTATTATGAGCCTCACATGTCCTTTGATATGTACAGCTTGGATTAAAAGAAAAATGAGTACTTTTTCATTAAAGTTAAAACTGTAGGATACACTTTCAGTGTATTCTATGCAGCAACTCGTTAAGACAGATAAATAAATAATTAAGGTGGGAAAAGAAGCGTATCCCCTTAAAAAATGCCCCTAGCAAGTCCTAGTGCTGCCATCCAATTGCTGGTACTAGCAAATTTGGGGAGTCTCCACGCTTTTCACCCTCCCCAGATTTTGCCAGTACCAGCCCAGGCTGGCAGCACTAGGACTAGTTAATGGTTTTTTTGGGGGGAAGGGGCACTTTTGTTTATTTATTTCCTTTGTTACAAGAAGATCCATACTTATCACCCCTAATTTATAGGCATCCTTCTTTTGGTGGTAGTCAGCATATCGATGCTGACAACCCCGACAACACTTACCACAACAGGATGATTCCGAAGGGCTCCTTACCGACCATCACCCACAACGACTACTGTTGACGAAAGCGACTTGAACCAATCACAAAGAAGTAATAAGCCGGCTACCCTTCATGACGTCATTCACCATGGCGACAGGATTATCGCTGTTCTTAATGGGGTAATATAAGTGTGCGCCTATGTGCAATGTAGTTTACAAAGCCTTCTACATTATACATAGGCACATACTTACATTACACCATTAACAACAGCGATAATCCCGTCGCCATGGTGACTGAGGTCATGAAGGGGAGCCGTCTTATTACTTCTTCGTGATTGGTTCAAGTCGCTTTTAACAGTAGTCTTCATCAGTGATCGTCGCTAAGGAGTCCTTCGGAATCATCATGTCGTGGTAAGTGTTGTCGGGATATTCAACATCGATATGCCGTACCCCACTCCTCCTTCTACTGGTGTGTTCCCAATAACCGGGTAGTGGGTATGGACCTTAAAATGCATTTGGAGGATAACTAGCTGAAAAACTTTTGTTTCTGCTTCATAAATGCGCCTTACTGTCTTGGCATAGCAGTGAGAGTTTTATTTCAAGACTACTGTTCCATTACTTTAAATAATATACATTAAAATGACATTATCTTAATGGGGTAGTATCTTCAAAATGTGTTTTTTATATGCTCTGTAAAATGAAACATAATTGAATGCTGCAGTTTATTTCATTAGGAAACAATAAGTAATTTAATGAGAACAATGTATAATTGTAATTCTATTTAGTGCCTTGTTTCTTAGCTGTATTTAATAGGCGTACAGTACCTCCTTGTTGCCTGCAGATGTCACTGTTGCAGTTACTGTCTAAGGCTCAGGGGCGGATCCAGACTTTTGCTATACCCCGGGCGATTTTAGGGGGGGGGGGCGATTTAGGCCCCGCCCCCTTTCTAATTTCTAAGGCTGCCGGCGGTTGCACAGTATGTGCAGGTCCGCTCGGCAGTGACAGTGTGCTGCCCCGCTGCTCTGATTGTGTTTAAAACACAATCAGAGCAGCCGGGCAGCACACTGTCACTGCTGAACGGACCTACACAGTGTGCAGCCGCCGGCAGCAAGCTCCTGCCCCGATCGCCCCCCCTCCCCTGGATCCGCCACTGCTAAGGCTAGCCTTATAGACCACATATATGTATGCGACGAATATTTATACGCTTGATAATACCTTAGATGCGTGTTAAATTGCGTTCAGTTTGAACTTGAAGGAAGTTGGTATTTTGTTCTTTGCAAACTCCTCATAAACACACCTTATTGGATTTGCAATCCACTGCCATTGAGTTAAAGAACAATGTTTTTAACTGTGTTGACATATGTAAGATGCGCTAAAAGGGAACGAGAAGTGAAAACCACTGTTAAAGCAAAAAAAGGAGGGGTGTGGGCATGTTTTTTTTTTACAAATAAAGTTTTATTGAAAAACATAATAAAAATGCTTGAAAGGAAAAAGGTAAAAAGGCAGCATAAATAATCAATGCTTTTACATAGGATGAAAATGGGCAAATAGAACCAATGAAAACATTGACAAGGACAACTGCGCTTCCTCTAAATCTTATGTATAAATATTAGCTAAGTGACATATAGCAAAATAGTCCTGCCTGAAGGTTTGCGGGTATTCCCAAAGCCACATTTTAGTCACGGATAGAATTTCATCATCAGCATCATCATCATCATCATCATCATCACCATCATCAACATTTATTTATGTAGCTCCAGTATATTCCGTAGCGCTTTACAATTTAAAGAATAAGACCTATGCATCATCTAGCGTGTATATCACTTAGCTTATGGATACTTTGTTACTCTTATATCAATTGATGATCAATACAGATGGACTTTCAGATATATTTGTTCATGTACACAAATTAGATAGCGCTTAAGTAATTTCCTATAAATTATACAACATTATTGGACAACATTTTTGGATTTTTTTCTATAACCTGTTCAATATATTCAGAAAAAAATGGAAATGTACCAACTCTGTATCATTAGAATATTTTAATAGGATGTCCAAAGTTATGAACCCAAAAAACTTTCCTTTTCAAATTATATGTAGTGATGTCAAAGACAAAATATAGAATATGACCTGGACACAGAGCCGGATTTAGACCTCATAGGGCCCTAGGCAGGATACTACTTGGTGCCCCCCCCCCCCCCTTCCCGTGAAACAATATTAACTTTTAATAGGTTCTAGAAAAGATAGTGCAGACAATGTTATACCAATAAATATTAACTTTTAATTAAATCCTTACATAAAACAGAGTGCAAATAATGTTGTATATAGCTTTAAATGCTAAGAATTCTTTCCCCAAGCTTTTTTTTGTAACTATACACTTGACATAAAACATACTGCAAACAATCTTCTATTCCAATTTTTGCTGTTAAATAGAATATATTAACTTTAAACGTCTGATATCAGAGACATGCTCCACCCATGATTTCGCACTATATAAAGACTTGTAGTGTAATCAGGGGAATAGGTACTATCTCCTGGGTGAGCAGCAGCAGTAAATTACACAAGTCCAGACGTTTCACCATAACAACCACAGACAGTTTATTCACCAGCTTGTAAACAAAACAGAATATAATCAAATTCCTAGCCGTCTGGCTACTAGATATTACATTTAGCAAGACCCTTTTTCAGAACTACAACTTATTATTAGGGATGAGCGCGCTCGGATTTCTGAAATCCGAGCCCACCCGAACGTTGCGGATCCGAGTCGGATCCGAGACAGATCCGGGTATTGGCGCCAAATTCAAAAGTGAAACTGAGGCTCTGACTCATAATCCCGTTGTCGGATCTCGCGATACTCGGATCCTATAAATTCCCCGCTAGTCGCCGCCATCTTCACTCGGGCATTGATCAGGGTAGAGGGAGGGTGTGTTAGGTGGTCCTCTGTGCTGTTTAGTTCTGTGCTGTTTAGTTCTGTGCTGTTTAGTGCTGTGCTGTTTAGTGCTGTGCTGTGCTGTGCTGTGCTGTGTTCTGCAGTATCAGTCCAGTGGTGCTGTGTGCTGTGCTCTGTCCTTCTGAGGTCAGTGGTGCTGCTGGGTCCTGTGCTGTGTCCTGTTCAGTCCAGTGGTGCTGTGTCCTGTGCTCTGTGCTTCTAAGGGCATAGTTATTTCCCCAATATTCCCCTGTGTTTAAAAAAATAAAAAAAAGTTTTTTTTATAAAATACCAAAAACTACTTTAATATTTTTTAATTACCACAAAATTTTCACAACCAATCCTGCAGTATAAGCCCATTGGTACTGCAATATTACCAAGTTCACACATTCAGCAGTAAAAGTCCAGTGGTACTGCAATATTACAAAGTTTACACATTCTGCAGTATCAGTCCAGTGGTGCTGTGTCCTGTGCTCTGTCCTGCTGAGTTCCGTAGTGCTGCTGGGTCCTGTGCCGTGTCCTGTTCAGTCCAGTGGTGCTGTGTCCTGTGCTCTGTGCTTCTAAGGGCATAGTTATTTCCCCATTATTCCCAAGTTTGTAAAAAATAAAAAAAAAGTAAAAAAAAATAAAAAAATTAAAAAAAAAAAAAAATATATAATAATTATAACCAAATTTGCAAAACCAATCCAGCATTATAAGTCCATTGGTACTGCAATATTACCAAGTTCACACATTCAGCAGTAAAAGTCCAGTGGTACTGCAATATTACAAAGTTTACACATTCTGCAGTATCAGTCCAGTGGTGCTGTGTCCTGTGCTCTGTCCTGCTGAGTTCCGTAGTGCTGCTGGGTCCTGTGCCGTGTCCTGTTCAGTCCAGTGGTGCTGTGTCCTGTGCTCTGTGCTTCTAAGGGCATAGTTATTTCCCCATTATTCCCAAGTTTGTAAAAAATAAAAAAAAAGTAAAAAAAAATAAAAAATTAAAAAAAAAAAAAATATATATAATAATTATAACCAAATTTGCAAAACCAATCCAGCATTATAAGTCCATTGGTACTGCAATATTACCAAGTTCACACATTCAGCAGTAAAAGTCCAGTGGTACTGCAATATTACAAAGTTTACACATTCTGCAGTATCAGTCCAGTGGTGCTGTGTCCTGTGCTCTGTCCTGCTGAGTTCCGTAGTGCTGCTGGGTCCTGTGCCGTGTCCTGTTCAGTCCAGTGGTGCTGTGTCCTGTGCTCTGTGCTTCTAAGGGCATAGTTATTTCCCCATTATTCCCAAGTTTGTAAAAAATAAAAAAAAAGTAAAAAAAAATAAAAAATTTAAAAAAAAAAAAATATATATAATAATTATAACCAAATTTGCAAAACCAATCCAGCATTATAAGTCCATTGGTACTGCAATATTACCAAGTTCACACATTCTGCAGTATCTTGTGCTACATATAATGGAGACCAAAAATTTGGAGGATAAAGTAGGGAAAGATCAAGACCCACTTCCTCCTAATGCTGAAGCTGCTGCCACTAGTCATGACATAGACGATGAAATGCCATCAACGTCGTCTTCCAAGCCCGATGCCCAATCTCGTAGTACCGGGCATGTAAAATCCAAAAAGCCCAAGTTAAGAAAAAGTAGCAAAAAGAGAAACTTAAAATCATCTGAGGAGAAACGTAAAGTTGCCAATATGCCATTTACGACACGGAGTGGCAAGGAACGGCTTAGGCCCTGGCCCGTGTTCATGACTAGTGGTTCAGCTTCACCCACGGATCTTAGCCCTCCTCCTCCTCCCCCCCCCTACAAAAAATTGAAGAGAGTTATGCTGTCAGCAACAAAACAGCAAACAACTCTGCCTTCTAAAGAGAAATTATCACAAATCCCCAAGGCGAGTCCAAGCGTGTTGGTGGTTGTCAAGCCTGACCTTCCCATCACTGTACGGGAAGAGGTGGCTCGGGAGGAGGCTATTGATGATGTAGCTGGCGCTGTGGAGGAACTTGATGATGAGGATGGTGATGTGGTTATTGTAAATGAGGCACCAGGGGGGGAAACAGCTGATGTCCATGGGATGAAAAAGCCCATCGTCATGCCTGGTCAGAAGACCAAAAAATGCACCTCTTCGGTCTGGAGTTATTTTTATCCAAATCCAGACAACCAATGTATGGCAATATGTAGCTTATGTAAAGCTCAAATAAGCAGGGGTAAGGATCTTGCCCACCTAGGAACATCCTCCCTTATACGTCACCTGAATAACCTTCATAGTTCAGTGGTTAGTTCAGGAACTGGGGCTAGGACCCTCATCGGTACAGGGACACCTAAATCCCGTGGTCCAGTTGGATACACACCAGCAACACCCTCCTCGTCAACTTCCTCCACAATCTCCATCAGATTCAGTCCTGCAGCCCAAGTCACCAGCCAGACTGAGTCCTCCTCAATACGGGATTCATCCGAGGAATCCTGCAGCGGTACGCCTACTACTGCCACTGCTGCTGTTGCTGCTGTTAGTCGGTCATCTTCCCAGAGGGGAAGTCGTAAGACCGCTAAGTCTTTCACCAAACAATTGACCGTCCAACAGTCGTTTGCCATGACCACCAAATACGATAGTAGTCACCCTATTGCAAAGCGTATAACTGCGGCTGTAACTGCAATGTTGGTGTTAGACGTGCGCCCGGTGTCCGCCATCAGTGGAGTGGGATTTAGAGGGTTGATGGAGGTATTGTGGCCCCGGTATCAAGTTGGGTACCGGGGCCACCCCACTACGCAGTCCAGATACTTGTTTGGTGGAATTCTGACACGTGGAGGGTGTATTTATTTTATTGTGGCCCCGGTATCAAGTTGGGTACCGGGGCCACCCCACTACGCAGTCCAGATACTTGTTTGGTGGAATTCTGACACGTGGAGGGTGTATTTATTTTATTGTGGCCCCGGTACCAAATTGTGTACCGGGGCCACCACACTACGCAGTCAAGATAGATAGATGCGTATCATAGATAAAGTACATTCAGTGGTGTGGGGCAAATTGAAAAATATTCAAAATGCACTGACATTATCAAAAACAAGAGGTTGTCACATGCTAAAACTCCAACATGTATATGATGGAGAGGATGGAGGAGCAGCCGTATGTGTAGTGTAATGCAGACCTGTTGAAGGTTTTTTATATATTTTATTGTGGTGCCCAGTGCCCACTCCTCTACGCAGTCCAGGTACATTTATTGGTGCGAATCAAACAAGTTGATGGTTTTCTTATTATATATATTGTGGTGACCCACTCCTCTACGCAGTCCAGGTACATTTATTGGTGCGAATCAAACAAGTTGATGGTTTTCTTATTATATATATTGTGGTGACCCACTCCTCTACGCAGTCCAGGTACATTTATTGGTGCGATTCATAAAAGTTCAGGGTTTTTAAGATATTGTGGTGACCCACTCCTCTACGCAGTCCAGGTACATTTATTGGTGCGAATCAAACAAGTTGATGGTTTTCTTATTATATATATTGTGGTGACCCACTCCTCTACGCAGTCCAGGTACATTTATTGGTGCGATTCATAAAAGTTCAGGGTTTTTAATATATTGTGGTGACCCACTCCTCTACGCAGTCCAGGTACATTTATTGGTGCGAATCAAACCAGTTGATGGTTTTCTTATTATATATATTGTGGTGACCCACTCCTCTACGCAGTCCAGGTACATTTATTGGTGCGATTCATAAAAGTTCAGGGTTTTTAATATATTGTGGTGACCCACTCCTCTACGCAGTCCAGGTACAATTATTGGTGCGAATCATAAAAGTTCAGGGTTTTTAATATATATTGTGGTGACCCACTCCTCTACGCAGTCCAGAAAGATACCTTGTTGCAACGTTTTGGACTAATAACTATATTGTGAGGTGTTCAGAATACACTGTAAATTAGTGGAAATGCTTGTTATTGAATGTTATTGAGGTTAATAATAGCCTAGGAGTGAAAATAAGCCCAAAAACTTGATTTTTAAACTTTTTATGTTTTTTTCAAAAAAAATCCGAATCCAATACCTTAAATCCGAACCGAGACCTTTCGTCAAGTGTTTTGCGAGACAAATCCGAACCTCAAAAATAACGAAAATCCGGATCCAAAACACAAAACACGAGACCTCAAAAGTCGCCGGTGCACATCCCTACTTATTATTGCTCACTGCAGCAGAGTGTCTGAGGAGGCAGCTCATCTCCTCCCCAGGTCTAAGACACTGGATGCATATCCCAGCTGCCTTTTCACAGACACCTCCCATCTCTTGATCAGTCTGTTTTAAAGTACAACCGACAGGAACCTGGGACTTATGTACCTGCTATTTACCACTTGCCCAGAGCTTCTGTCACAGACTGAAGAGTGCACATTATTACAATAGAGAAAATTACATTTTAATAATAGGATTTTTACAATAATCGTTTAGAATGATAACTTTTCATTACTCACATTTGCTGATGAAAAGAAAGGTTATTTCAGTCCCTGCAGGTTGATATTATTGGTCCAACTCTGCGCACTGTACCTTGATCCTCTGTATGATGTCACTTCAGTCCCTGCACACCCAGTCCAAGCATACTGGGCCTGTGTAAGCTCTCACAGCTCCCTCCTACAAAAAATGTATTTGGGCAAATAAGTTGAAGTACAGAAGAGAAAAAAATGTCCCCTACTTCCTCACTTTGATCACTTTTGCTCCTCCTTCACACTGTTTCCCCTTTAGTACACTGTACTCCCTTCATCATCACACTGTGCCCCTCCATCATGCTTTTGCCCTTTAATCATCACACTGTCCACCCTTCACCATCACACTGTGCCCTCCATATTTTTGCTCCCCTTGTTTATTTCCCCTCACACGGCCTGTTCCACATTTCTGTCATCATGCCCCTCTGCTACTTATTTTTGCCATTATGCTATCATCATGCCCCTCTTCTACTTATTATTGCCATCATCATGCCCCTCTGCTACTTATTTTTGCCATTATGCTATCATCATGCCCCTCTGCTACTTATTATTGCCATCATCATGCCCCTCTGCTACTTATTATTGCCATCATGCCCCCTCATGCCCCTCTGATACTTATTATTGCCATCATGCCCCTCTGATACTTATTATTGCCATCATGCCCACTCATGCCCCTCTGATACTTATTATTGCCATCATGCCCCCTAATGCCCCTCTGCTACTTATTATTGCCATCATGCCCCCTCATGCCCCTCTGATACTTATTACTGCCATCATACCCCCTCATGCCCCTCTGCTACTTATTATTGCCATCATGCCCCTCTGATACTTATTATTGCCATCATACCCACTCATGCCCCTCTGATACTTATTATTGCCATCATGCCCCCTAATGCCCCTCTGCTACTTATTATTGCCATCATGCCCCCTCATGCCCCTCTGATACTTATTATTGCCATCATGTCCCCTCATGCCCCTCTGATACTTATTATTGCCACCATGCCCCCTCATGCCCCTCTGATACTTATTATTGCCATCATGCCCCCTCATGCCCCTCTGCTACTTATTACTGCCATCATACCCCCTCATGCCCCTCTGCTACTTATTATTGCCATCATGCCCCCTTATGCCCCTCTGATACTTATTATTGCCATCATGCCCCCTCATGCCCCTCTGATACTTATTATTGCCATCATGCCCCCTCATGCCCCTCTGATACCTGTTTCAAATTTCTCTGACATGGCCCCTCCGTTAGTTAACTTACCTTCTATTCAGCTATTACTTCTTTGTCCGATGTCGCGCTGCCGCTGCTCCTCCTCTCTGCTCAGCCACTGCTCCTCGCCGACTTCTTACTGAAAATCACGTCGGGTGCCTAGCGGGAAATCCGGCAATGCCTGGACAGTATTGGAAGCACCCTTCCTTAATATTGGGTTGCACACCCTTTGGCAACAATGACTGCCTCCAAACATTGCTTAGCCATCTATAAGCTTCTTGCACCTGTCTGCTGGTGGTTTCTCCCACTCTTCCGTTGCAATGTGTTGAGTATTTGCAGGATTCCTTTAACCAATGGCAGATTTCAGCTCTCCGCAAAGATTTTATCCTCCACCATGTGTAACCATAGCTAGGGTGTTCTTCTCCTTAAAAGCTTTAAACAAACCACTGGTCTATATTGCCAAAAATGTCTATTTTGGTTTTGACTGTACACAGAACATTTGCCCAGAAGGATTGTCTAGGTAAGTTTTGGCAAAGATCAGTCTTTCCTTTTTATGTAATTTTTGCAGCAGTGAGATCCTCCTTTGCATTCGTCCATAAAGCTCTTCTTGGTTTAGTGTGAGGTGTATGGTACGGGTTGTAACCAACACTCCAAATTCATCTCTATGGATGTTTACGTGGGGTTTTTCCACAGTTCATACCAACCTTCGAACAGTTCGAACACTTCTCCCAGCGATTTTCCTCTTTCTCCCACGTCCTGGGAGGTTCTTCACAGTTCCATGATAAGCAAACTTATTAATAACATTGCAAACTGTTGAAACTGGCATGCCGAGGTCTTTGGAGAAGACCTTGTACCCTTTAGAGCAGGGTACATTTTTACGCTTTACCCCCCAAATATATTTAGATGCGGCGACGTTACCCCCTTGATTTGAAAGGAAGGAAATCATATATTATTAATTATTGGAATTCAAAATTTTATTGAATCTATTCAAAATTTCTTTGAAAGCTTCAACTTCGAAACTTCAGGTTTTGGAGAAACGATGTTGCTTCATTTTTTATACGAGAGCATCAATATTGGGGCATTTTGATGTCAGAGCAATTTGGATACAGTCTTCAGCGTCCAATCGATTTCTCTGCTTTGTTTTTATGTTCGTAGAGCGGAAAATCGTTGTTTACAAAGGTAGGTTGTTGCAAAAGGCAGCAACTTTTTGACTGCCTCCTCATGTGTAATTTTGAATGCCTTTGCAGCTGTTGACATCCAAAAATATGACAGATCTGCTTTGTTTTCAAATGCAATACATGCTTCATTATTGCATCGAAGCTCAAGAAGTGCCTCTGCCAACCCTTGAGGCTCTTCTGGTACAACAGCAATTTCACATTTAAAGGGGTCTACAATACAAGTGACAGCATGTGAATCGGCAGCATTACCCCCAGGAATTTAATTTTTACCCCATTTGGGGTAATTTACCCCTGTTCCCTGACCACTGCTTTAGAGGTCTTGTATTTGGTGATAATAGCACTTTTGATGCTCTTAGACAATTTTCTTGTCTTTACCATTGTGACAATGTAATAGGGAATAAAAAGAGGCCTTTTAATCATTACAGCTAAAATTTATTGGTTAATTCATGACATGATTGCACTGACAATTTATCACAGGTGACTCTAATTTCTATTTTATCACACTTGAGTCTAGTCTAAAATTTTTTTTAGATTCCTTTGAATTGCTCAAAAGGCTGCCAGTAATTGTGTCATGGCAATCTTTCAATTTTTATAGTTCTATCTACTATTGCTTTTAAAAAATTGTCATTGTTTTATCCTTAGCTGTTCTGTGCCAAACATGAGTGTTTATAGACAAAAGCTGTTCCACTACATTCCATTATTTCAGGAGCTATTGTATTTGATGCACTTAAAATTCAGGGGTGCCAGTAATGTTGACCACAACTGTATCTAATGAATTGACTTTTAATGTGGTAGTACAAATGACAAAGCTTGTTTATCTTTGCAAGGTACTTACTATATTTTTCTAAAAATAGGTGCATAACAGTTATATGCAATTGTCGAGAGGAAGCATGTCAAAACACCACTTCAATCTTGTAGAAATATTCCCCTAAATATCCTTATGGATAGTAAAAGCTCAAAATTTAAACAGCTGGAAAAAATGTGAATAGCTAAAGTAGCACTATGAGGAATCTCACAGCATCCAGACTCTCGCTCATCGGAAAACCTCAAACACCAGTCATATCATTTCAAGGATGGTTGGTCTTCCTATCTCCCCGCACAGAGTTCAGCTACTACACTCAGACACTATTACATTTTTACTCATTTTTGACTAGTCACTCGGCAGTGTTAGTGCACTGGCTGGGTTATTCTTGAAGGCTCAATTACTAACATCTAAAATAAAAAAAGAAATGAACTAGCAATGATGGTTCAACCAAGTAAAATTTGTAAACAACAAATTATGCTTAATTAAGGCAGAATAAACATATTAAAAAAATCCAGCTCATTTAAAAATGACACATAAAGCTACACATTATATCTCATGTTAAACATTTGTGGAAATTATACTATTCAAAGATAAATAAAACAATCTTACTATTGCTCAAGGGGTTCAATAAGACTTCATAAGCCTTTTCTGCAAGTATACAACATTCAGTGAAAAACTTTCGAACATAAGTAAGTGATTCTGTACTTGGTCCGTGGTTAGTAAAGCAGCAGGTCCTGGTGCAGGGACGTTAGATACTTAAAGAACTGTTTGGTTTTGTCGTGTGAGTGTTACATGGGAAACAAAGTATATCTTCTACCGTGGCCACCAAAGAAATTAGTTCCTTTCAATTATAAATTCAGTCACTGTAACTTGTATATAAAGTTACCTACTGCTTCCAAGCTGGGTGTGATTAACTGACGCGTTTCGTTTAGTACAGCCAACTTTATCAAAAGTCAATTACTAACATGACGTTTAGTACTGAACCCTAATAACTAAACAACAACAGATTTTCTCTATCTAGTGCAAGTTAGGCTGGGTACACACTACAGAAATTTTCTCTCGATGCAATAATGTTAATGATTTTACCAACAACTGAAAGTCCCGATCAGCATGCCGATTCATGTGTACACACTATACACTTTTTACAAGATTTACCATCAGATCTGTGCTCATCATCTGTTATAACCATTGGCTGAAAAGGTTGTGACATTGCACACTCCATAGAGATCTATGCACACTGCTGGTCCTGAGTACGTACATACTACAGAATTGAAACAACATTGTTCCTTCATTGAGCGAGATTTTTAGTCCAATATAAAAATCAAAATAAGTGATACGATGTGCTTTGGAATGATAATCATTCATCGTCAGAGCGTTCACAAAATGTGATATCGAGTCGAGCGGTCGTTTATCAGGTGATTGGCCTGATATATAGCTAAAAAACCTGTAGGGTGTACCCAGCCTTAGATGGTAAAACCTAGTGTGCTATTTGTATAGTTTAGTGCAAACTTTGCACCCAGTGTAGTGTAGTGCTAATATCATGCAAATCACTGGTGGTGATGGAAGGAAGGAATAGTCAGTTGAATGCAGATGTCAGGTTCTGTTATTCATAATAGAATTGGCTGATGTGTTACCATACAACTTCAGTACCAGAGTACAACTGCAGTGTCTAATTACATGTGGATAAGGGGACACTGTACCTTTTCACTATATGATACTCATTGTAAATATGTATATTTTTTGTTGTATCTTGTTGATATTACAGTGAAGCTGTTATACGTTGTTCTTAAAGTGTAGCCAGGTGGGTTATGGGTAAGGGGCATGTTCCAGTACACAGGTGAAGGGGCTGTAGCTACAGTTATTCTTCCCCTCCTTTCTCTACAGGAAGCATGGAATAGCTGGGGACCCTGTGACAACACAAAGTAGTGCAAAGGGTCAATTTCAGGAAGGACTGAGTGATATCTTAGCTCTGGAGGTGGGGAAGGCCAACTATTATCCATTGTTTTCCACAGGACTGCCTTACTGCCACAGGACTGCCCAGCTCATCTCCACTCCCCCAACAAAACCCCTGATCCAGCACCCACCAATGTTTAAGAGGGAGAGAGCCTGGGGTTTGCCCAGGGAGAGGAAAACACTGTGGAAATTTGACCCTAGATATAAGGAGCCACTCCAGGGGGAGAGGTGGTGTTCATTCTGAGGATTGATGGCTGGTTTTGAGTTGCCGTTCTCTACTAGTGGACTACATCTGCAGATCCATAGGTCAAGTTAGGACAGCCAGGTGACTGTAACTCTTCAAACTAGTTAGGTAAGGGACAGATGATGTTGTAAACCTACCTGGCATTTATTTACTGTGTGTATATAATCTAGTGTTGTTTTTACCACAATAAATGTACTGTTATACTTTTTTCAACTGCATTTGCCTGAATCACTATAGGAACCTTAAAAGGTACTGGGTAGGCTTCCCTGGCATAGTAAGGCAGGGAAGTGGCCAGTCAGTGTGGAGTGGGTATACTTGGGCCAGATAAACCTGGTATCCTCACAGACCCAATGATTTGTAATTATGTCACTGTCTGTGACATGTCACACCATATACTATTTGCTATAGTATAACACTTGTTGAGCTCTTTGCACTACTCTGTGCTACTATACATATCAGTTGATGAAATTATTATCTTTTATTAAAAAGGCACCAAAGGGGCTACGCAGTGTTATATATAGAGGGTTTAGAACATGCAACAAAATAACAAAAAAAGTACAAAAGTGACAAAATTAAATAAATATAAACAACAACTTTACTTAATTACAACCTGCAAAATGACATATTTACATAAGTAATGACAGAGAGAGAAGTGGGTCGACACATAGAGGGTAAACTGAGTGAGGAAGCAGAGGTTGGGGGATGCCGAAATGGGAGAGTTAGGAGGAGAGCTGGCAGACTTGAATAGAAAGATGAGTTTTAAGAGCATATTTGAAGACCTGGAAACTGGTAGATAGTCTAATTAGACATGGGAGTATGATCCAGAGATTTTGAGCAGTGCAGGAAAAATCCAGAAGTTGGGAATGGCGTAAAAAATTGTTGCCTGAGTCGCTCTATGTCAGTAAGATACCTATATCATACCAAAATATAAACTGAACATATGTTTGGGAGGTGACATCAAAGGAACAATCACATGAAAATCTAAAATATTTTACCCATCTGTAAATATACTCTTCTACTGCACTACCATGTTAAACATTCCATTCTTGCTGCAGAGTCGGGAATATATTGTATTTAAATAAGCTTATAGTATGGGCAGCACGGTGGCGTAGTGGTTAGCACTTCTGCCTTACAGCACTGGGGTCATGAGTTCAATTTCCGACAATGGCCTTATCTGTGAGGAGTTTTTATGTTCTCCCCGTGTTTGCGTGGGTTTCCTCCGGGTGCTCCGGTTTCCTCCCACACTCCAAAAACATACTGGTAGGTTAATTGGCTGCTAACAAATTGACCCTAGTTTGTCTGTCTCTGTCTGTGTGTGTATGTTAGGGAATTTAGACTGTAAGCCCCAATGGGGCATGGACTGATGCGAGTGAGTTCTCTGTACAGCGCTGCGGAATTAGTGGCGCTATATAAATAAATGATGATGATGATGATAGTGTTCCTAGGTAAACCATCTTGACCCAATCTTCCCTACCTGATTTTAGACGGGACAAATACAACTGCTACAAATGCACAACCCATACATCTTAAAACAGAGGATTTTGCCCTCTTTATGGCGCTGCGGATAACTTGTGGAACCCTATAAATAAAGGATAATAATAATAGCAATATTTATTTGCTTAAACCGCACAGTATGCAAATATAAAAATTTTTATAGATCCGACCACAACAAACAAACTCTTTTACTTTTTAAATCTAGACCACTTGAAGAATAGAGATTTTTTTTCTTCTTCTTTTTGCATTCTGTTTCCTTCTATAATTTCTCTCTCTCTTGTCTGATAGTCTAGACGCTTAATATTTGTCAAACTTATCATGCAGTACAGTTCAGTGCTCACTCTTCCGTTGGACTAGCAGCCACCGTGTTATCTGCCCCCTGTTGTTATTTGAATATGAATGCTTATATTATCAGAATATCTAAAGACCTTCAGTAGAGTATATTTACAATGTTATTATCATTTCAGGATTGATTAGTAATTACGTTTCTAGGACAAAAGGAACAGATAATATTCAGACTGAATTTTTACTAGGTTTTGTATAGAGCAAAAGGTAAAATACTTGGCTGTTTCTGACATAAGCATCTCCCGTGGGGAAAGCATATTTTCATTTTTAGCGAGGGGAATTGGCATATTTTTCTTAGAGAGGCACAATAGAAACAGGAGAGGTGTAGAGGTGCTTTGGTTACCTAATGAAAGTTTTCTATTAAAAAATGTAAATAGCTGGACATATAACAACTTTTTCCAGAGAACAGCACGACAAAGTCTAAGTAAAAGCACATTGCTTGCTGTGACAAATTATATTAAAACTGTTGGTATTATTGACTTGGAATGTCTGAATACAATGACATGGATATAGTTTTATCCATGGATAGCTTAAAGCTGCAATCACATGAAAAAAAATAATGTGAGTTTTTAAAATAACTAACCCTAGTTGACCCTTGGAAGACAATGGAATGGTAGTATTCCTTTTTCTTTACTTTAATTCTTCAAGCTGCTATTAATGGTCTACAGAGTGCTAAGTGTCATGTTACCATCATGGTCACATGACATATTAGGTAGTGAGCAGAGATACTTTGGATGCCCCTCTTCTCTGCATGCTCGTTCACAGCACATTCACCCCTCTGCCGTTTTTCTGGAAGCCGTCATGTAGAGTACTCAGAGATCAGATGACCCTTTCCTCAGGAGCGAGCTTGAGTGCTGAAATGGAAAGGAGTTTCAGCTGTGAACACCATATCATTCTCCACCGCAGAGATGTTTTGCAAATAAAAGATAGCGTTATAGGAAAACATCCTAGAAAAGTGACAAAGTCAGCACTATGTTAAAAAAGTACAAAACTTGGGGGGGGGGGGGGGGTATGGCCTGATCGCCATGTGAGTGGATGCACAGGCAGTCAGCTCTCTAGTATATTTAAAGGACCCTACCTTTCATCACCCACCGATATGAAAATTTACACTAATGTATAAAGGTGGATACTTATCAGTTCTAGTGAGGCTGGAGATATTTGCCCTCTCATACAACCAAGATGGCACCAGCAGACCTCGCTTCTTCTATCACGCAGAAAACTTCATCTTTTGTGGCAGCATCAGAAGAATGACTCACTGATCACACTGGGGAAGTGCAGTCAGACTGCAGAAAATAAAGAAGAGAGTGGTAGATGTAGAACAGTGGGATTGTAATCTTTAGGATTTTGCTGTACCAGTTCATGGTGAACTGTCTGGCTTAGTCACTCAATTGCTGGCATGTAAGCAGAAACTAATTGATATGTGTGGGGAAATTAGGTATTAATATCGCCTCAACCTGTCTGCACCTCGTTTCTCACAAACTGCGGACTAAAAAAACATATATTTTTTCTAGCCCTCTGGTTCACCATATTTCTTAGTCAGACTTGTGTATATTCTATTTTGAAAGTAGTTAATGTCTGCCAGCAAGTATCGTTATCTGGCAGACTAGTCCATTGTTTCATTATAGGCAAAAGGATCATTGTCCACCAGTCCTGTATGAATGTACATCATACCAGGGGGTCTCTTGTCTTTGTTTAGATGTGAGCTCTATGTATAACTACAGAGGACTGCATTGTGTATTTAAATGTAAATATGTCTGGATTATGATCTCTCCTGTTTTAACAAACTCTGCTGTATAGCCACAGAACAATACCTGTCCCTAATTAAACCATGAGTGACTCATCTGCTATCCCTTTGTCTGTATGTTTACCTGTGAAAAGGTAAACACAGAAAAGGACCAATCAAGCAGGTCCTAAAATTGCTGACGAGGTAATTTTTTGGGCTTAAAAGAGAGCCCTAGAGGAGAGCAAACTGGCATTCACTTCCAAGTGATAGCTGAAGTCAAGCTGGTGTTAAGATATAGATCTCTGCCCCTGACTGCAAAGGGACAGTCGGTCCCTGGAGTACTGCCGTTGCCCTGATCAACCACTCCAGGTCTTGGGGAGCTGTGTGTCCGCCTAAAGCGGAGTGACAGTGACTCAAGGTCGCTTCCTTTGCTGGTAGCCTTAAAGGAGAGAGGGGGGATAAGCTTGGATTGATAGACAGCAGTCCCTGAAAGTGACAAGGATACTGGTGAGGTGTTCGCATTATACCCTGTATGCTATCTGTGCCAGACTGTTGTGTTATTTGTTGCAAGTTATTATTTAAATGTGTTTATTGCTGTTTTGTGCTACCATTTTGTTAAATAAACTTATTTGTATTATTTTGGATATTTGCCTGGGTGATTTTGAACCTTGGGTAGGTACTGGGCAGGCCAGCTGTATAGCGCCGAAGGTTACGTTAAACCAGGTATCCTCACAATATGAAAAACAGTATTTGAAGGAGTAACCTGCGACAGGTGCAACTATTCGTGAGGGAAGAAAGGTCCTGCAGCTTTATGGAAAGGAAGTCTTCACTAATCAGTGTGCAGTATAGATGGCCCACTGCCCACAAGCTCTGTCTCCTCCTTTAGGTGGTCTGCTGCCTACTTCCATAGCCAAACTACTCCATTTCAAGGACAGTGATGCCATACTTTACCTATCCAGACAACTGGATCATCTAATAATCAGTAATCATAATGTTATAATGCTTCCTGACTTTAGTCGGAGGTGCAAAAAATACCTGGTTTAAAATAGGCGCTCTATTGTGTGCTCTATAAAGGTTGCGGGAGGTCAGTCTCCCTTATTTACTTCACCAAAGGAGATTGTCAAGAAACAGGGTGCTACTGGACTGAGAACTTTTATTGACCACCCGTTTCTCACGGTTTAATGTACTTAGACTGGGCCAAGGATTAAAAAGATAATCTGTGTATTATGTGTATTATTATTTAATATCATTAGGTACATTTTGCCCTTGCTATTACTTGCAATATTGTATGTATTAGAAATAGAAAGAATATTGCCATATTGTGTGACAATAACAGAACAGCAGAAGTGTCACGGGCACTAGGAGTCTTTGCCCAAGATATCACCAGATGATGTTCTTACCAGAGTAATATAGCTGGTACTATGGTCCTCTGGTAGCAGGGTGACAACGGAACAGGAGAATCAGCAGATGGTGAGAGAATGCTCAAGGAAAGTCTATGACTAGCAGCAACTGGTAATGACTTAGATGTATGAACACGAGGAACCAGATGGACAAGTAAACGTGAGGAGAGTCAGTGGTCTGCGTACAGCAAGTTGTACCACTGCTATAGTGAGGAGGAATGTCCAGGAGTAGAGAGGAGGTAGTGAAAGTCAGTGGTCTGCGTATAGCAAGTTGTACCACTGTCTATAGTGAAGGAATGGGTTCCAGGTGCAAGTAGGTAACGGGGAAGTCAGTGGTCTGCGTATAGCAAGTTGTACCACTGCTATATATATGTGAGGAGGGGCACGAGGAGATGAATGGAATACAGAGGATACACGGGCGGCACACGGAACTTGATCCCACGATGATAACCACAATACAATAATAACTGACAAGCGCTGCTTGAAATATACAAAGTCACTATAGTGATCCAGGTAATAGGAAACAAAGTCAATAGTAACAATAGCTTCAGTAGATGGAAGACTCCGAAGATGAACACAACACAGTCCAGACGGATATGCAACACAACAGCAAAGTCAATGGAAAGTATGCATACCGCGGTTCAGGAGAGCAGGTTGTCAAGGAGAAGTGCAGGGACACCTGAACGGCTGAACGCCGGCAGGAGGAGAAACCACTGGAGGATGGAAGCGGTAATCAGGTTGGTGCAGCGCACGAAAGGTAATCAAAGGAGCAATACTCAGGAAGCAGTAGTAAGTAAAACTGGAAACATGATGAACACGGGAGAGTTGAGGCTGTCTGGTATCCGGCAGTAGTAGCGGAGGCAGCGGAGGGGAGACACGCTGAACACAGGAGAGTAGAGGCGGTCTGGAATCCGGCAGTAGTAGCGAAGGCAGCGGAGGGGAGACACGCTGAACACAGGAGAGTAGAGACAGTCTGGAATCCAGCAGCAGTAGCAGATATGAATCAGTGGAGAGCTGACACGATGAACACAGGAGAGTTGAGACGGTCTGGAACCCGGCAGTAGTAACGGAGGCAGCGGAGAGCAGACACGCTGAACACAGGAGAGTTGAGGCGGTCTGGAATCCGGCAGCAGTAGCAGATAGGAATCAGCTGAGTGCAGACACGATGAACTCAGGAGAGTTGAAGTGGTCTGGAAACCACAATCGTAGTAGACAGGAATCAGCTGGAGCTGAATACACGAGGAAACACAGGAACACCTTCAGAGGCTCATGGGGAATGAGACTCCAAGATCAGGCACCTAGGTAATGATCACAGGTGGTTTAAATAGGGAGGGTTGCCTGATCATCCAATCAATTAAAAGCAACAGGTACTGAAGGTTTCATAAGGGCTGCACATGCGCAGACCCTCAGGATGGCGGACAGCCACGGTTCCTGAACACAGGAGAAATGGCACTCACAGTCCGGTGAGTGACAAGAAGTCATTTTGCTTGTGTTAGTTAAGATAATTACCAATTGTCTCAAAAGTCCATTGTTATGAGGTGTGGCTTAAATCTGGTTTGTAATCAGTACAATGACTGAGTGACTTGACATAGCTAGCTGGCAGTCACGTTAATTAGCTAGGTCAACAGGTAATCTGAGAGGTAATTAGGTTAGAACTTCTAGATGATATGCAATGTGCCTCCACAGTAATATACTGGCTGAAACAGCATTGGGAAATGTATTAACATGTATCAATATACATCTTACTGTATCAAAATGTATCACAGACTCAGATTGTGTAACACTGCTGATACAATGTGTCAAAGGTCTTATTGTTTCATGTAAGCGAAGTGTAATTTTCTGATGTAATATTGTAACCCCTTGTTTAGTGTATACAGTCAAACAGCTAATTGAGTCAAGCCTTTCCATTGCATAATCAAGGTAATAGAGACGGTATGTTTAACATTTACAGTGTCCACTGAGAGACCCCTGCTGAAAGGGGGAAGATTGAGACATTTGACCCTACTCCTTGTGTATGCAGCCAAGAATATAAGGAGAGCAGAATGCCAAGAGAGCTATTCTAGCTTGGAGGATCCTGGTGTACAAGACATCAGCGAAACGGACTCTAGGCCAGGCATTGTGGTGCTGCTGGAGGGAACCCTACCAGGATATGGTCTGTGTGAGCCAGTAACCCAGGCTGGCCGACACCGTAACTGTCTAGCTAATCGGTTTTGGTAATATTACGGGAGGATAAGACTCTGAGAGAGAAAGAAACTATTATTACTTTGGAGTGCTGACTGCAAGAGGGTACTGGAGGATACATGTTGCCATTTACCCTGTATCTTGTGAATGTGTTGTGGTGTTGTGCTGTCATATTAAAGTCTTATTTTGGATATATTCTGGTTTACCCAAGTTGAATCCCACAGAGGGTAACTGGCATCCCAGCTAAGGGTGGTATCCTCACAGAAATGGTGGAGTGGTTAGACAGCATTTTACCAAAACAGGGAGCAGATATGACTGAGATGTTACATTGCCTAATATGTGCATTGTGGCTCACATTTGAAGAAGATCAGCAGAGAAGATAAGCAGAGCTCTCTCCTGGAACCATTCTCTTGTTGCTTCACAGCTGTCGCACTACTCTACAAATCAGGAGTCCATCTCAAACCCTCACCTTCAAAACTCTCAACAACTCCACTCCTTCATATATCTCACATGAAAATAGTCTCACCCTTTTAGATCTACCTCTAATTTGTGTCTTGTCTCATCTCTGGCAACCACCTCTTCAATGATTCAGCAGGAAGCGCAGTGTGCAAACTTTACAACTGAATTGTTGACGATGGGCTCTCTTACAGACCAGCATGAGACTAAAAGAAAAGTCCATTTCCAGTGATAGATGGACCAAGGTTTGCAACAATCTTCAGCACAACCATAGTACTCTGCAGGAGAAATAGGCAGACACAGAAAATAAGGAAAGCTGTAACAACCTGTGGTCAAAGAAATATCCGAGAGTCTATGGACTTGGCTCAATTGAAGGAGAATGTGCAGATTATAGACCTATTGAATCAATTTAAGATACTAGAATTGCAACTTAAAGCTAATGGTAATGGGAAGAAATGCGGAAATTTGAGAAGAGATGGTGGGAAATTTATATATTGCGGTTGGTCTAAACTAAAAAGAACACACAGTGGTGGCTTAGCCAAAGCTATTGTGAAAGGGGAGACAAAGTAGAATACAGTCTTTTGAATACATTTTGAGCAAAACAGTTGCAGCACAATATACTATCAAAATAAAAGTAGGTGTTTTTAACACTTGCAATTATGATCAATTAATCCCTTAAAAACTCCCACCATTCCAGAGTGTCTTCTCTCAAGTCCTGAACTTCCCTGGAATTCAAACATTCCGGAATACTTCATTCTCTACTCACCAGCTGCCATTACTCCAAGACTAGCATGGTCTCTTGGTAGTCAGTGTGTTTACTAGTTCAGCGTTTCCTAACAAGCTTCTCATATAAACTCTAGTGGGATTTTATGTTCCCCACTCAATGGGGAACTTTAATCTTAGACGGATGTTCTCATCTTGCTGATTAAAGAAGACCTAGGTGCCAACTCCTCCTTTCATCTTCGTGCTTGAGGACGGTAAGATGCAGACCTATCACTTGGTATTCTCTAATAGTAAAGTATAATTTTTGCTCTGTTAATATCACTTAAAAGGCTCACGTTTCTGTATTTCAAATTACAACTTGTTTGTCTACCTCCGCGGGCAGTCTCCTCAACCCATCCAAATGGGTATTATGTTGTTATATTGTTAAATCTGTCTAATGGACATGTGAGTCTAGGGTTTAGTTGGTTACCACCTTGGCCACAGCCACTCTAGTGTTCACTGTCCTTGCATTGCCACAGTGGCATAGTGGTTAGCACTTCTGCCTTACAGCACTGGGGTCGTGAGTTCAATTCCCGACCATGGCCTTATCTGTAAGGAGTTTGTATGTTCTCCCCGTGTTTGAGTGGGTTTCCTCCGGGTGCTCCGGTTTCCTCCCACACTTCAAAAAAACCAATACTGGTAGGTTAATTGGTTGCTAACAAATTGACCCTAGTCTGTATGTGTGTGTTAGGGAATTTAGACTGTAAGCCCCAATGGGGCAGGGACTGATGTGATTGAGTTCTCTGTACAGCGCTGCGGAATTAGTGGCGCTATATAAATAAATGGTGATGATGATGATGATTGCCAGCACCCATCCAGGCCTGATTCAGGCCACCCCTGGAGACCGACAACACAGGCTAACAAGCTTATTACTTATAGCCTTCCTAGCCTTTGATATACCTTAAATCTCTCTTCCCTTTTATACCGTATTGGGGTTCACAAGACTCTCTTTAGTTTTCAGCCCTAGTATTCTATAATGCCCAAACGGATCTTGTCTTATAATGTCAAATGATTAAATAGCAATATTCAGTGTACTGTATTCATCAATATAACAATTTAAAGGGGACCTGGGGGTAAATTTATCAAGCTACGGGTTTGAAAAAGTGGAGATGTTGCCTATAGCAACCAATCAGAATCTAGGGCCTGATTCATTAAGGATCTTAACTTAAGAAACTTCTTATTTCAGTCTCCTGGACAAAGCATGTTACAATGCAAGGGGTGCAAATTAGTATTCTATTTTGCACATAAGTTAAATACTGACTGTTTTTTCATGTAGCAAAACAGAATACTAATTTGCACCCCTTGCATTGTAACATGGCTTTGTCCAGGAGACTGAAATAAGAAGTTTCTTAAGTTAAGATCCTTAATGAATCAGGCCCCTAGTTATCATTTATTTAGTGCATTCTACAAAATGACAGCTAGAAACTGATTGGTTGCTAAGGGTAACATCTCCACTTTTTCAAACCCGCAGCTTGATACATTTACCCTCTGGTGTTCATTCGAGAAATCAGCTTTTTACATGTCACCCTTATCTGAAATCCAAGAAATTCCCTACTGTAGTTTATGAATAAATTTAGAACAAAACAGTTTCTACACAATATATTATCAAAATAAAAGTAGTTAGGTGTCTTCAACACTTGCAGTTGTGATCAATTATAGCTTGAAAATTTCCCACAACTAATATCTAAGATTAGGGCAGATATAGACTCACGTGAACACCACGTAATTTCCCGTCTGGGAAGGATCATATCCTTGAAAGTGAATGTACTACTTAAGTTGCTGCTCCATTTTCAGACTCTCTCTATGTGACTACCTAACTCTATTTTAAGCCAGTTTAACTAATTGCATTGCGGTTTTCAGCCTTTGTATGGAAAGGTAATCCCTCAAGAATCAGACTGGAAATCCTAAAACTATTAACAGTATCGGGAGGCAGACTCATGCCTGGCACCAAAGCATATTACTACATGGCTCATTTAAGACAGTTAATAGCATAGTTTTAATTCCCTTCCTTAACAGTTAAGTCCAAATTGAAACATCTTTTGTTGCCACTATGAACCTCATTTAGGCGCATTTGCACCTGTGACAAAAATGCTGGAGTCTTAGGGGTATATTTGCTAAACTGCGAGTTTGACAAAGTGGAGATGTTGCCTCTAGCAACCAATCAGATTCTAGCTGTTATTTTGTAGAAAGCAATAGATAAATGATAACTAGAATCTGATTAGTTGCTAAAGGCAACATCTCCACTTTCTCAAACCCACAGTTTAGTAAATGTAGCCCTTATAGTCTTATTGGAGTCTTTTTGGAGGCTTTTCTCTCAAGTTAAAAACGTGAATCTATGACCTAATATGGGTACTCTCATTAAGACTTCTGCAGTTTATAAATAGGAGTCAGTTGTAATTAGTCTTGTTTACTGGCTGATAGTAATGTTTTGGGGGATATTTTTTGCATCTTAACTATCTGGATGTCACTTATTATGGTGGAATTATCCATTACCCTCTTTCCCAATAATAATGCCCCAGGTCTTTCTAAACATTCCTAATAGTGGAAAACCTTTGAGCAAGCATGTAAGTTGCATGCAAAAGTATTCAGCTGCAACTGTCCAGAGACCTTGGCGTATTGGCTGGGCCTCATTCAGGATTCTGGCGACCTAGGCCTCCACCCCCACCCCAGTGTATAGGCGCATAGGAATTCTCCTAAATATAAATGTTCAGGCGTATTCTCCAGCATTCAGATTTATACAGATTGTGCCGTTGTCACTTACCTGGTCTTGTTCTTCTATCTTGCTTGTTCCTGCAGCTTTGTTGTCCTCTCGCTGGCTTCTGGAAAGTCAGGGTCCTGTTTTGAAAATGCAAACATTTATTATAATGCAAATGTTATCAAACCCTGAATGATTATATTCTTTAATTCAAACAAACACTCCTTTATGTCCAGATAAAACTACCCCATTGTACAGGCATATATAGGCAATATCTGAACATTTGGGGTCAATCAGATACAAACCTCCACCAACCCTATCTCACTAATATTAAGTATTCTAGTGATCGCTGAGACCCCAGAGAGCTTCCCTGTAACTGCTACACAATAAAAAGATTATGCCCCCAAAGATGCTCTATTTCTTAAATGTCCCCTGCAGCAATTTTTCATAACCCCCCCAGCAACTAAGCAGCTATTTTCCTCACCCCCCCCTCAGCCATACATACCCCCAACTCACTCACTCACTCACTCACTCACTCACTCACTCACTCACTCACTCACTTACCTACTTCATCACAGCAATCTTGGTCTAGGCAGCCTGCAGTCTGGGGGGCAAAGACTGCTTAGTCAAGTCTGGTGAAATGTGGAAATCTCGCAAGACTTGACTAGGATCTCTGGGGCTGCAGTGACATGCAGATTTAGAGCATGGGGTTTGCTGTTAGGCTGTCTGTCTGCATATTGACAGTGGGGACTATCCTGGGGATCAGGGGCGGCACCAATGCATATTCATACATGCATGCAGAGGTTCCTGCCGGCACTTGGACGGCTACTGTACCACATGACGGTGTTAGTAGTGGGAGTGAATTCCCCTTGGCATAAGAGAGGGCGCCTCTTCTAAGAGTGTCATGACCAAATGACACAGTCTATTGTCAGTGCTTCTGCCAACACTGCAGGATGGGTGACTCCTGTCCCAACCAACACAAGGGCAGCAGGACACAAATGTAGGAACAGGGCAAATTAGCAGCTAGCATACGTTCCCATCCATTTATAATGAGATGGCAGATACTCTCAGGTGACTCTACTGTTTGTTGCCTCTATTATGAATTGGTGTCTCTTAGTGAGCGGGATGCAAACACACAGCTTCACTTTCAGACAGAACACACATGCAGCGCTCATCCTGAACGATTCTAAGCCATGGACTGTGAGGCTGTGTTTTGCCTGATGTGTTGCTCATTTCATCTCACTCCTTTCTATCAGGGGAACTGCAAGCTCCAGGCTCAGTATAACTCAATGGCTACCTGCTGTGTTTGTACTGTTTTGAAATGGTAACGAATGAGTATCTGGAAACCACAAATTGTGATTAGTTGCTGTCTGCTGCAAAAATTAAGATAAATTACTAAGCATAAACAATGCTAAGTTTAATGAATCTTTCTTATTGAAAGAATAATAGCTGAAAAAACTCAGATCAGAAGGGAAAAAAGGATAGTTTTTTAATTCAGTTCAGTAACATAATTTAATGCATTGCTGTCTGCTGTCCATAAATTTGTCCTGAGCAGATGTCGGCAGTCATGTAATCCTAATTCACGGCACTCACAATGAAACATGACAACATCAACCATATCACTGTGTCAAAGCTGGGAGACCTGGGTTAGATATATCCCGAGAACTAGCACTAATAGGTCCTTTGTAACCACATCTAGTTCATTTGGTTATATTACTCATACTTACCAACTTATGGCAAGTATGATTCGGGAGCCTGCCGGGGAAGTTGGGCATTCAGGGGGCGGGGCTCCGAAAATCGCGTAATTTTGGCACTGATTGCCTGTGAATCGCGACGTTTTGCACCTAATTCTGCCCATTTCACTAGGAAGTGGGCAGATCAGGGAGTCTCCCGGACATTAGTTGGCAAGTATGATATTACTGCACTTCCTGGTTATACTAAATCTTTCAGTGCTTTCAATAGGAAAACCCATCTGTGAGGACACCAGGCTTATGTATAGCTCTTGCATCCACTCAACACAAGAGGGTCTATGCATCAAACAAAAATGTACATAAAAGATGCGGAAACGGCTGTTTCTGTATCATTTAAGTAAGTTTCCTATGTATTAACTGCTTAATGGAGGAGATTTCATAGAATTACTATGGGGACTGCGATGTTCTGCAATGCCTGAAGCTTTGATAAGATTTGCATTGCACGGACAGGTAACAGCATCTGTCGTTACCTTTCATCTCCTATGGGATTCTGCTGAAGCCTCTCTGGCTTTGCTGAATTGGACACAGTGGAATGGGCACAGCACTTTCACCTGTCACTGACAGCGCTAAGCTGCTGGTCAGCAGGTAACAAAGACTGCAGCATGGTGCATCATAGCGGTACCTAAATATGCATCACTGCGATGTGCAGCAATGCATATTTAGCTGTACCGCTTCTTATTGATGCATAGACCCCAAGGTAACCTCTGAGACTGAAGATCTAATCATGGACACGATCTTGGACCAGCCCAAAGCTTGAAACATAGAACTTCATGGCACATATGAACCACTTGGCCCATCTAGTCTGCCCATTTTTTATCCTATGGTAACCTCCAACCCTATTTGATCATAAGTTCTTTGTAAGGATATCCTTATGTCTATCCCAAGCATGTTTTCTACTGTATTAGCCTCTACCACCTCTGATGGGAGGCTATTCCACTTATCCACTACCCTTTGTGTGAAGTAATGTTTCCTCAAATTTCCTCTGAACCTACTTCCCCCCAGTGTCAGTACATGTCCTCGTGTTCTAATACTTCTCTTCCTTTGAAGAATGTTTCCCTCCTGTACCTTGTTAAAGCCCTTGATATATTTGATATTTAAGTTTCTATCATGTTCCCCCTTTTCCCTTCTCTGCTTCAGACTAAAGATCTTTTAGTCTTTCCAGCTAAATTTTGTGCTGTAAACCATGCACCATTTTACTTGCCCTTCTTTGTACAGTCTCTAATGTATTTATATCTTTCTGGAGATATGGCCTCAAGAACTGAACACAGTAAAAGAAGCTAACTCAGCGAAACGCACATTGGCGTTTGCTGAGCCCACCTAATCCAAATTTGATAAAAATAAATCTATTCCCACCAGGATATTAAAACTTAACTGACTCTGCAACCGAGATGAAGAGAGCTCCGATTAGCCCCAAGATCAATCTAAGGCAGATAGCTATTCACAATTACATACAAGTATGAATGAATAAATGGATAAATAATCTACACCGGGAGAGTATCGATATATAAAGGTGCAACAATAGCAAATACATTTATTACTTTAAGATAACTAATCCCTGTTGCAACTGATATAAAACAACAGTTGAATATGAACAGCATCTACCCTGATTAGCAGGCTGAGATCTGATGAGCAAATCGATCTGATGGTAACAAATGTGTCCACTTTAAAAAATATTATGAAAATCCGAGGGCAATATTGATTCAGTGTTGTAAAATTGTATAGGCACCACTGCAAGCAATACATGGACTGGATTAGGTTAATTTACTATTTATCCTTTATTATTTATACTGGGAATCATATGATAGTTAACAGAGGGATTCAAAATACGCTCAGTATTTTTAAAATATCACATTAATGCACTATTTTCCTTCTGTTATTATTTTTCTGATTTTAAATTAGTAATATTAATTAATATTTACATCATAAGTAATAATGGTTATTTTTTAAATAAATGGGACTTGCAATCTTTATAACTGCAATCTTTCTATTATAATAAACATTAACTTTTTCAGCAAATTGTGTTACAGTAACTCTTCTATAGGATTGGACCAGACGGTTAGCCTTTGCTCCCCACATGCATCAATAAGCCTTGGGCGCCCATGACTCTGTCGCCGGTTCACCGGTTGTCCTTCCTTGGACCACTTTTGGTAGGTACTAAACACTGCATACCAGGAACACCCCACAAGACCCGCCATTTTGAAGATACTCTAACCCAGTCATCTAGGCATCACAATATGGCCCCTGTCAAAGTTGCCCATATCCATACGCTTTCCCATTTTTCCTGCTTCCCGTCCCTTGACAGGTACCATTGTAACAGTGGTTTAATGTTGTGGCTGATCGGTGTATGTAATAAATGTTATCTTTTCATAGACGTTGTTGTGCTGATATTTGGATGGACTTTAATAGAGCAGTCTGAACGAATCTATGTTCTCCCTTTTTATATAGTTTTTTTTCATAATTTTTTAGAGGATGATGTTGATTTCAATAGCGATACATGACAAACATTAGGTATTGGAAGTGTGATTAATCCATTGGGATCAGAGGTGTTGATCTATGATGACTTCTGTTCAGGGCCTGATCAACCAATAGGCTGATCAGGCTGCAGCATAGGGTGCTGGGACCTGGGGGGTGCGTACCGCTGGCAGGATTTAAAACATTTTTTTTGTACTATTGATTACTTGCACCCGGAGCCGCCCCTCCCCCCTCCACTATACTGTAACTCCCTCTTCTTTCATCCCCTCCCCCTCCCTGGCTGTCAGGCGTGATGTCATCATTACGTCCTGACAGTGTCAGTGAGGAGCCCGGCAGAGAGGAGCAGCAGCCTGAAGATAAGTGTCAGGTAAGGAAAGCACAGTGTACAGGGGAGAGGGGTGGTGTGCTGCGTGAGGGGGGGAGGGACATTATGATTTATGGGGGCAGTGTAATGCAGAGGCGGAAGTGGTGTGAGGCACAGGGGAGGGGGCAGTGGTGTGATGCACAATGGTGCAGTGGTGTGATGCAGAAGGGGGGGCAGTGGTTTGATGCAGAGGCGGGGGCAGTGGTGTGATGCAGAAGGGGGGGAAGCGGTGTGATGCACAATGGAGGCAGTGGTGTGATGCAGAAGGGGGCGGCAGTGGTGTGAGGCACAATGGAGGCAGTGGTGTGATGCAGAAGGGGGGCAGTGGTGTGATGCAGAAGGGGGGGCAGTGGTGTGATGCACAATGGAGGCAGTGGTGTGATGCAGAAGGGGGGGCAGTGGTGTGATGCACAATGGAGGCAGTGGTGTGATACACAATGGGGGCAGTGGTGTGATGCAGAAGGGGGGACAGTGGTGTGATGCAGTGGATGGGCAGTGGTGTGATGCAGAAGGAGGGACAGTGGTGTGATACACAATGGGGACAGTGGTGTGATGCAGAAGGGGGGGCAGTGGTGTGATACACAATGGGGACAGTGGTGTGATGCAGAAGGGGGGGGCAGTGGTGTGATGCAGAGGGGTGGCAGTGGTGTGATACACAATGGGGGCAGTGGTGTGATGCAGAAGGGGGGGCAGTGGTGTGATGCAGAGGGGGGGGCAGTGGTGTGATGCAGAAGGGGGGGCAGTGGTGTGATGCACAATGGAGGCAGTGGTGTGATGCAGAAGGGGGGGCAGTGGTGTGATGCACAATGGAGGCAGTGGTGTGATACACAATGGGGGCAGTGGTGTGATGCAGAAGGGGGGACAGTGGTGTGATGCAGTGGATGGGCAGTGGTGTGATGCAGAAGGAGGGACAGTGGTGTGATACACAATGGGGACAGTGGTGTGATGCAGAAGGGGGGGCAGTGGTGTGATACACAATGGGGACAGTGGTGTGATGCAGAAGGGGGGGCAGTGGTGTGATGCAGAGGGGTGGCAGTGGTGTGATACACAATGGGGGCAGTGGTGTGATGCAGAAGGGGGGGCAGTGGTGTTACACAAGTCAAGTGTATGATGGTCTGGGAAGTGGGTATATGGGTTGTGCGAAATCCTCTAGGAAATTTTGCCTAGGGCGCTGAGAAACCTTACACCAGCCTAAAGGGGCATCACCACATAGTTGAATAAGGGAGGCAGCAGAGTGTGATTAAGGGGGTCAGCGTGTGCTGCAATGGGGGCAGACTGTACTGCAGTATGAGTAGTGGGCTCTTCAGTGGGGTGCAGTGTGTGCTGCAGTGAGCGGCAGTGTGTGCTGCAGTGGGGGGCAGTGTGTGCTGCAGTGAGTGGCAGTGTGTGCTGTAGTGGGGGGCAGTGTGTGCTGCAAGGGGAACGGTGTCTCTGCAGTGGGGGGCAGTATGTGCTGTAGTGGGGGGCAGTGTGTACTGCAGGGGGATAGTGTGTCCTGAAGGGGGACAGCAGAGTGGGCTCTAAGTGTGATGGGGGACTGAGTGTGATAAAGGGCACAGTGTATTGAGGGGGTCGTGTGATAAGGGGCACAGTGATTTAATGGCTTGGGGGGAAGAGGGTCATAAATTGGCCACTGGGTGTTAAGAGACATTTATTTATACATTATTTTCACTAATGTTTTAATTAGCAAGTGGATGGTATGTGGGGGGAGCTAAGGTGAATGATGAATTGGCTGTGGGGTAGATGATGAATTAACTTGGGAAGTGGGTTATGAAATTGCCAGGGGCATCATGAATTGGCCACTGGGGTCTGCTACAAGAACCAGCAAGAAAGAACAGCATGAACAGGAAAGAGGATCTGTATGCTTGATAATAATCCTGAATTTTTCTTTAATGATTTGAGGGAGGGGGGCGCTACGGGTGTATTAGCCTAATCAGGCCCTGTGTGTTTGAGTTATACCCCTAGAAACTAGAACCTTAGCATATGTAAACCATGCGCTCTTGCTAGCTCCTGAGGAGTAGTTTAAGAGCCACTGCAGCAATGGACAACGTCACTACACATGATAAAACCCACAGCTCAAAGTTTCCTTCCAAAATTAGGTCACCAGTTGTTTCTTCCAATGCCAGATAAATTAATTTAAAAACAAAAAGTGTGGGGAACTTGAGAAAACATTCAGCTTTCCATTTAACAGTACAATGGATCAGTAACAATGGGTATATTTTTAGGATTCCCCTTTCTGATCTCCTTTTTTTTTTTTACTTTTTCGTTTAATTTCCTCTTTTCCATTCCAGTCACCTCCTCGTATAACTCTTTCAAATGTTCTGACTAGCGTGACACCTCAATAAAAACTTTATGGATTAGACAAGAATGTTGCCTGCTATTCAAGTCATCAGCTTCTGTTTCCTGTGGATTCGACTTCAGAGACAAGTAGTGTGACAAACATGTGTTCCAGACCTTTGTTGAGTTTGGAATTTTTAAACAAATGGAATGTAGGAGCATAAAGTTCCAAAAAATTAGAATCTATTATACAATCCAGAGTTTCACTCTGTTACTCTCCTATTACAGTTTTCTTTCGCCCTATTTATTTAAGATAGTTTCTGAAAAAAACAGATGTATTAGCTACATAGATATGTATTTATTAATAGTAACATAAATACCATCTGGTTGAGCACAGCAGGTATAACGTGCTTCATCTGTATGTGCCAATAACGCATCTGGTGGAAAATATATCATATGACATTTAAATCGATTTTTTTTTTTACTTTGAAGGGTCATCTAAAAATCAGTAGCACATTTTTTAACGTCAAATGTGTGTATTTGTCCACATGTTGAACTTATGCAAATCATTTTGGATGTTCATACAAACACTTGTTGTGATCTTACTGTATTAATGCACCTCTGCTATGAAATGTACCAAGTTGGTGTAAATGACATTTCGTTGAAAGTAATGGCTGCAGTCCAAACACTGCCACATCCAAGATGGCGTAAAAAGCTGGACTTTGTGAAGACTATGTGACCCCCGTGAAATGGAAAATTTTCCGTAAATGGGTACTGGGTACACGTGGACATGCAGGAGATATTGTGGGTTAGTCTAGAACAGTGTTGGCTAACCTGTGACACTCCAGGTGTTGTGAAACTACAAGTCCCAGCATGCTTTGCCAATATATAGCAGCTTATTGCTGGAAGGGTATGCTGGGACTTGTAGTTTCACAACACCTGGGGTGTCACAGGTTAGCCAGCATTGGTCTAGAACAATTTTTAACTAATGAAATAAATAAAATATTAAGAGTAATATATAACTTAACCTCAGCCTATTCCTGCATGTCTCTAAAGACAAGTTTGAAAAAGGAAGGGCTAAACCGACAGGTACGTTGAGCATCTCATTATTAATAAAAGCAGAGTAGAGATATGAAGCTGTCAAACTGGTGCAGGGAGGCTGTGGTGACAAACATGCCAATATAAAAAAATCTTCATAGTTCATAGATTATACTTATTGCACTTTTACACGGCCCTTTGTCATATGTAAACCATGCACTCTCTCCAGTTCCTGAGGACCAGTTTTAGAACCACTGTACAAACAAAAACAAAAAACCCACAGCTCAAAGTTTCCTTCCAAACCTAGGTCAACAGTTATTTCTTCCAAAAACAAAAATCACTGCAATTAGTCCACATTCTCATTAGAGAATGTTCCATTCTGCTATATGGAAGCTCCTCCCATCATAAGAAGCATACATTTGATGCCCTTGCAATGTGAGCAGCGTAGTGGCTCAGTGGATAGCATTGCTGCTTCACAACAGAGGGGTCATGGGTTTGATTCGTGACCAGGGCATTGTCTGTGTAGAGTTTGTATGTTCTCCCCGTGTTTGCGTGGGTATTCTCCCACACTCCAAGATCATATTATTTAGAATGTACGCTCCAATGAGGCAGGGACTGATGTGAATGACAAATATTATCTGTACGGCGCTGCGTAATATGGTGGCACTATATAAATAAACAATAATAATGGACGCTATATATTATGGGCATTGCGGTATGCACGTCTAGGCCACATCGTCTCTTTGCGAACATTTTCAAAATGGCTTGGATAATATGTTACTGGCACTGTGATGTTTTTTATGGCGATTTTTCACACACCTGCGCATAGGCAATTTATTTGCCTGCAAAGATTTTGAACATGTCAAACGGAGTCTGCTCATGGGTGAATGTTTTTGAGACAAAGTTTTTGTGCATGTTAGGAAGAAGCGGCTAGTACTCACTATAATGGATGGTGACAGACTACCAACAAGTTGTCAGATTATAGTCACACATTAGCAGTAGAATTGGTATTATTGAAGTGCTGAGTGACGTTCAGCATGGCAGTGCCATAGGACACCACCTTTCCAACAAGTTAGTACATCAATATTCTGCCCGGCATAAGCTGCCCCGGTCATCTGTATGTGCTGTTATTGGGAAGTGGAGGGCCTGAGTTATTATGGAATGTATCTGGCTGTCCTTGAGCGTAACCTCCGCAAAATCAGTCTGTGCATGCGCAGAACCGGCTGGTTTAGGAGTGAAAAAAAGACTTACTACAGCCTACAATTTGGGGGAGTGAATGGGGTGGGGAATGGGCGGATTCACCTATGCACTGTACAGTAAGCGCGCTCCCGTGCAGGACGTCAGCTTCCAGCGCACTTTTCAGATTTCTGTTGTATCTCCCACTCCAGCTATGGGTCTAGTCTAAGTGCTTGCACAGAGTTTGGCTGCACTAGACAGTGTTTAAATAAATTAAACAGTGCCCCTCCTCTCGATCAGATTTACCCTTCTGCTGCCAGCCTAGTGCTGGCAGTAGCAAAATCGTGGGGACGAAAAGCGCGGGGTCCTCTCGATTTTACTACAACCAGCACTAGACATAACCAGCCGGGGCTTTTGGCACTATAGCAGGGGAACCCGCAGCATTGGGTCCCCCTGCCATAAGGACAAACCAGCCCCAGGCTGGTCAGCATGGAGCTGAATTCCAAGGGTGTTGGGGTCCTCAAAAAAAAAGTGTGCCCCCCCCCGTTAAGAGTACCCAGCCCTGTGCTGAAAACCCCTGGGTGATGGGTGTGGGGTAATAAAGTGATTGTAATTAAGAAAGATATCATTTTGAGTTGCCGCTCTGCAGGTCCTAGCAAGCCCAGGCTACCATTACCAGCCAGGGTACGCTGGCACTTGGGGAACCACAGGTTGTAGACTTTTTGTCCCCCCGATTTTGCTATGAGAAAGTGAACATGAGTCCACCACATCTGTATTTGCCCTTTGTGGGGGTTTCCACATGGCCATACTCGTTTACCATGATTGATAGCTGACACCTAGTGATTGTCTTACACACAACTGTATATACACAAAACAATACTTGGGAATATAAGCAGTCTTTCATGTAAATATTTCAAGAGTAATGGACAACCCCATTGTTCTTATGTTGTCCTGATTATCTTGTTGTTATTTTGTTAGTGTACAAATTATACTGGACTTTGTTTGCATTTAGAATAAAAAGCCACTGTTTCATTAAAAATCAGCCCTGGCATTTAAAGCACACAGGCCCACTTCTGTTGACGAGCAGGAAAAAAAACGCGTGCCGCAGCGCATTTGCACTACTGTTAGGTGCACGCAGTTCTGCCTTAACGAGCAGTACAGTGTGAAGCAGGACATATCTCCCAACTGTTCTTGTAGTCAGACCAAATCCTGACTAAGCAGGATAGTCACCCACCAAATTCAGAGCAGTTGGCAGACTGTCCTGGTCTCTCCTACCTGTCTTGTCATTGTCACCATTTGTGGCTGCTGGTGTCTTTATATCAGTTGCTGCTTGTCTGGATCCTGGAATGTTGGATGCCCTATTTGGAGAAAAAAAATTAGTACATGAAATTTAGCCCCGGTGTTAAATCAATATAGCATCCACTTTTAAAATTAGGCCTCACTGCAGCCACAACATTAAAATACTTGTATTCACATTTGATAAATACATCTATTTCCCTCCAACTAGCCCTGACATTAAATAGTATTCCCATTTAATAAATAAAACTATTTCCCTCTCTCCAAACAACTCCAGCAAGAAATTAAATAGCATTTACATTTAAAAAAATATATCCATTTCCCACAACCACCCCAGGCATTAACTCATAATCACATTTAATAAATAAACCTCATTTTCCCTAAACAGCCCCGCATTCAATTAATAGCTCCTAAACCACCCCAGCATTAAATTAAAAATCCAATCACCCCATCTTAAATTGTTAGGCCCCACTATTAAATTGCCCGACCATCACCTCACAAATAAAATAACACCCAATAATTAGCCCCTACCTGCAATTCACCATTAGATTAATAGCCTACCTCCCACATTATAGTAAGACCCTCCCCCCCTCACACATTATAGTCATACACCGGCCCCCACACACACACACATTATAGTCATACACCGGCACCCACACACATTATAGTCATACACCGGCCCCCACACATACACATACATTATGGTCATACGCCTGCCCCCACACACATACAGTAGTCATACCCTGTCACACACATACACACACTATAGTCATACCCTGTCGCACACCCAAAACATACTATAGATACCGTGTCACACACACAAAACATACTATAGATACCGTGTCACACACACAAAACATATTATAGATACTGTGTCACACACACAAAACATACTATACATACCCTGTCACACACACAAAACATACTATACATACCCTGTCACACACACAAAACATACTATAGATACCCTGTCACACACACAAAACATACTATAGATACCCTGTCACACACACAAAACATACTATAGATACCCTGTCACACACACAGAACATACCATAGATCCCCTGTCACACAAACTACCCCTCCCCCTTACCTTGTGCGCTCCGCGGCGTGCTCTGTAGTCTCTTCTATCACATGGTACGACACCTATCACATGGTGCACGTCCCATGTGACACTCATCGGCAGATCCATTCATCGGAGGGGAGGAGGGGACGCGCGGCCACACCAGGAAGTAAGTGTAGGACTGACCCCATCGCTCAGCGCACAGACTGTCATGCTGAATTCTGGCATGACAGTCTGTGCGCTGAGCGATGGGGCCAGCCAGCTAGCAACCGGCCCATCTGGCCATCGGCCCTTCTGGCATTTGCCAGAAGTGCCAGATGGCCAGTCCGGCCCTGCTACAAGGCCATCAACAAAGCTGCACCAACATACATCTCCTCTCTTGTCTCAAAATATCTCCCAACTCGGCAACTCCGTTCTACACAAGATCTGCGTCTCTCATCCACCCTCATTACATCCTCCCATTCCCGGTTACAGGACTTTTTTTCGGGCTGCACCCACTCTCTCCCTCGCACGCACAGTAAGACTCTCCTCTGGTCTACAAACTTTCAAGCGTTCTCTGAAAACCTACCTCTTCAGACAAGCTTATAATATTCCTCAGCCACCCTCTTAACCTCTCTACCTTTAGCCTGTTACACAATTTCACACAAGGCAACTACCCCCTGACCAACATTGTTGTGTGATGGGATCATTTAGCTTATGAGTCACTTTTACCTTTGCAGTCTGGCTGGACCAAAATGCAAAATGTAGACTTAACCTCATGTGTCAATCTCCCATTGTCCCATAGATTGTAAGCTTGTGAGCAGGGCCTTCTCACCTCTTTGTCTGTTTTTCCCAGTTTGTTTATTAGTTTATTATGTTTGTCCCCAATTGTAAAGCACTACGGAATATGTTGGCACTATATAAATAAATGATGATGAAAATGATGATGATGAATAGTCGGCCGTGTGAACTTATATGCAAGGAGACTTAGTACTATTCACCTTCGTCTGAAAAGGTTTTGTTGCTATCATCAGCAGCTGGTACCATCTTTTACCTAATTCTAGAAGGTATATTGTGGACCCTGCTGCTGAGTTTCTGGGCACATATCTTGCTGTACAATTGCTGCCATCTTATGCAACTCTGTATACTGCCATGATAAATTGCGTTTGTTTGCACCATTTCTATTTGCCCGGGTGTATCAAGAGAAGAGAATTAACAAGAGAGTTACTATCCAGGTGTCATCACATTGTTCTTCAAAGTTGGATCAAGTAAGTCAGGTCTACTTAAAGTTACTGGATTTGCCCATTTTAAGCCCCTGGCCAGGTGAATAAATAAATACATACATCATCATCATCATCATCATCATTTATTTATATAGCGCCACTAATTCCGCAGCGCTGTACAGAGAACTCACTCACATCAGTCCCTGCCCCATTGGAGCTTACAGTCTAAATTCCCTAACATACACACACACACACAGACAGACAGAGAGAGGCACACACAGACTATGGTCAATTTGTTAGCAGCCAATTAACCTACAAGTATGTTTTTTGGAGTGTGGGAGGAAACCGGAGCACCCGGAGGAAACCCACGCAAACACGGGGAGAACATACAAACTCGGGCTAAGGCCATGGTTGGGAATTGAACACATGACCCCAGTGCTGTGAGGCAGAAGTGCTAACCACTACGCCACCGTGCTGCCCCACATACATACATACATAAATAAAATATTATTAATTTACTCACAACACTCTCATGTTTACAGTATGTAGACAGGCTGGGGGCTAAAGTAAGTTCAATGAAAGCTTGCCATGGGTATAGATAGATGTGTACGAGCTGGCAGTTGAGAAGTCTATGAGCGCTCCTATAATTTGATATATTCTAGTCAGCAGCTGAGAATCTGTAAATTCAAAATCTGACCCCATAAGTTCTCACCACTGGTTTTCCCCAGAACACAGCCAAGTTATTTTAAGATAGCAGATGTTGACATCTATAAAATCCTGTCTCTTATAAATATTTGTCTATAAGTTACCTAATATATTAAAAAATCTGGAAAAGCTTATATGGTACTATCAAAGTTGATATTACTCCTATCGTCTTTCTCCATAATTCATCATCCACAGCAGGTAATGTTTCATCTCTAATATTTACTAGGGTCTAGTATGAATGTACAAATATCCCTTCTCCTTGCAGTTAATCCTCATTTTTAGTCCTATATCTTAAAAATGATGACTAGAGCAGACATTTTTTTGTATACATTACCTGTATTCAGATTCCATTTCCTAAAACCTGTATTTTATTTTAGAATTAATTTTTATTACCAAATCGGTAACTCCCACTTTAGCATATGCTATACATAATATATGATTGGAAATGCAAAACAAACCAGCACAAACCAGCCGGTTACATATGTCTGTTTCTGCTAATCTGAAAAAACTAAACCATGTTGATAAATTGGTTTACTAATCCTTTAAGCACCTTTTTCTTTCAGTATTTAAACATACTGTACGCCACTAAAATGGATTATCCTTAGAGGCATGCTGCTTTCGGTTACATCTGTGATCATTTTATTCCATTTAATAAAGACTAGTGGCAAGATCAGTGACTGGTGACATTAAACAACTAATTATTGAATTCATCGCTCATGTATTTACTTCATTTAATTGACTTAATGGGCCCGATTCATCAAGACAATGTGTTTTAAAACGCACATATATATCGGCTCCGCGTACAGCGGAATTCTACAAGGAAGGGATCTGAAGATACGTGCGCTGCATGAATTTGGGTGTAGGTCTGCTGTTCTCTACTACACAACGATACTTCATACATTCGTAAAAGAACACACAGAAAAAAACTATTCAATAATTGTCATCTGATAATAATATAAGCATTAATGACAAAACCGTATAAAAATTTTAAAAAAATAGCCTCCCCCATGAAATACATTTATTAGAAGAATCTTAACGTCTACTAAATATAAAATAAACAGTTTTTATAGATGCTTGTTTTTACAAACACATGTTATAGCATGCATAAGAGACTGTCATCGCTACTGATCAGGACTTAGGGCTAGATTTACTAAGCTGCGGGTTTGAAAAAATGGGGATGTTGCCTATAGCAACCAATCAGATTCTAGCTTTCATTTATTTAGTACTTTTTACAAAATGATAGCTAGAATCTGATTGGTTGCTATAGGCAACATCCCCACTTTTTCAAACCCGCAGCTTAGTAAATCTAGCCCTTAGACTTGCCCTTTAGCTGGAGCAAGAGATACGGCAGAAAAACAAGTAAATTTGAGACGATCAGAGCTTGATTAGGCTACGTGCACTCGAGTTTAGCACGCCCCTACTGTACATTGACTACGGCCAAATGCCCCTTTGGCATACAGCTCACTCCCCGAAATCATAGTTTATAGCAAGTGTGCTTTGCGTATGAACACGCAGTGGACAGGGCTGCATTCACAGACGTATCTCCCAGTCCTGGGCATGCGCAGAGGGATTTTGCAGATGATATGGTCAAAATCGCCAGATACGCTCCTTGATGAATTAGTAGTCTCTATATGTTTTTTATTCATCATTTATTTGTTGTTTTAATAGTATGAATTTAACCTTATTTGCAGCATACTTCCATTGCATTTAATTAGCCAGCAATGAGTTAAATAATAACAATTTATGTGCTGAAAAAGTACATGACTTTTATAAAGACTGTTCTAGAACAAGAGACCTTTATTTTGCCAATATTTCAATATTTGTCGCTAGTGGGAGAATGGCGACTTCTATTATGTTGCTGAGCTGGAAGCTCGGAAACCTTTTATACCACTTCATTTTTCCAATGAAAAAAGAATTTACAGAATACTTTAGGGAAAATCAAATGTTCACTGAGCTCTGCTGCATTCTGTAATTTATGGAGTCGTTTGTTTGAGAGCAAACCATTAGGTGCCCAGTGAGATTACCGCCATTGGCAATGGATCCATTGAAGTATTTATCTCTGTGTTTGCAAGCTGAAGCCTTTTTCTAGGGATACCAGGAGCAGGCGACTCTGACGCATTGGTAGCAGGCAGGGAAAGAGCACTCTGATGCCTGACAGATAGGAAAAAATATAAAAATCCCACCAGATCTAAGGCACATAATAAGGAAATCATGATGTAAAGAAACAAAGGGACACATGTACAAAGGATTCTCATGTAAGTGCTAATTGTACCAGCTATGTGGTTTCCCTTCAGCATTAGGGTATAGCCCACATTCACACTTTGGTCTCATAATTCCAAAAAAGAACACTTGATCAATTATTACTCAATAGACTAAGGGCTAGATTTACTAAGCTGCGGGTTTGAAAAAGTGGGGATGTTGCCTATAGCAACCAATCAGATTCCATCTGTCATTTTGTAGAAGGTACTAAATAAATGAAAGCTAGAATCTGATTGGTTGCTATAGGCAACATCCCCACTTTTTCAAACCCGTAGCTTAGTAAATCTAGCCCTAAATATCAATACATCTCATTGATCATCAAATAAAATTAACCATTATTAATATTATTGCTACAGTATAGTATGCTTAAAATGGTATGTATGTGTATTTATTTATATAGGTTAAGGTCAAGGTCGACCTCATTGTATGTGTCTAGGGGGGAGGGGTAAAATCCCTGTCTGGTGTACAAAATAAAGAAAAAGTAATATAATGAACCCCTCCTCATTTGAAATAAAAACTTTTATTAGACCTTTAATTAGTCACTGACCCTCATTCGACATATAGCAACTGGTCTTAAATCCTCACGCGAAAACTGCACATATCTTAGACGATCCAAACTTTTTTAGCCCAAAGAAACTCAAACAAGAAAAAACACAAATGCAAACAAAACAGAAAATTAACTGCAGCTCCGGAACGCAACAAGAAATTCTCAAAGTTCCATCTGTGACCTAGGGGTATATTTACTAAACTGTGGGTTTGAAAAAGTTGAGATGTTGCCTATAGTAACTAATCAGATTCTAGCTATCATTTTATAGGATGTGCTAAATAAATGACAACTAGAATCTGATTGGTTGCTATAGGCAACATCTCCACTTTTTTTTTAAACCCGCAGTTTAGTAAATCAAGCCCCTAGACTCTTCCCTGAGCTCTGATTGGTTAAAAGTTGCAAGCGGAGAAATAAAAATGTGGAAAAATTGTCTCCCCACACCATGTACATGTGTTTAATTGGGTATGGAGGTGAGAGGAGGTTGCCAAACACTCAGATACATGGAAATGGTGGTAAACAGTTTAATATAATGTCCCATGGATCTGATTGTAGGGCTACACCAGCTGATCAAGATAGGAACAATTTTGAGTCACAGTCCTTTTATGTCGATTTTTTTCCTCTCCTCAAAACTCTAGTGTCTACGTTAGACATTATCATGTCATTATATTATTATCATTATAATGACTTTTATAATGATTAAACCACTTATGGTGGACCACATACTATACCATCTTTAACCTTTACCAGAGTTAACTTAACAAACTAAAATAACGACACAGAGACTTGAATTGGCGTTTGAAAGGTCAGGAATTTATTAAAGGCGAACCTGCTGTGGAAAAATTGGTGGCCAATATAAACAGACCAATCAGCATCCAGGCCACACCTACCAGTTGTAAATTCTGTCCAAACTAATTTGGACCCAACTAGGCGTAAAATGCCAAACTCCCCCATTTGGCATATTAGCTGAGGCCCGCCGCCTAAGCGGAGCCCCTTAACCCCGAAGGGCTATTCTGACTAATTTGCCCAATCCCTTTAAGGGGAGAGTGCCTATTACGCCTTAAATGTAACCAAAATGGCCGCTGATTGGGCTGCTTACCGCCACTTGTAAACACAAGTACCAATACCAATACTACAAATAGGGGATGGGTGGGTGGGTAACAAATCTATCCGGCAAGAGCTAGTACTATCTTTTTCCTATATGTTATAAGCCGCCTCTGGAAAAACTAGCCCCTCCCCTTTGGGCTCTACTGATTGGATAACTCAGGTTTTACCACCACCCAGATAAGTTAACTCCTGGTATGCCTGTACTTTTGCCTCTGCCTGCCCCCTCAGCATTTATATTACCTCGGTCTCATTCAATCCCTCTGTTATATATCTAGTGATAGGGCTAGTTATGTAGCTTCAAGGATGTGGAATGGTCATACATAGCATAGTAATAATAATAATAATAATAATAATAATATTTATAATAATAATAATTTTAAGCAGTCATCACAGGGGCAATAAATTAATAGCAACACTATTTACTTTTTGATAATGAAATAACCGCTAATATAAATTGTATGCAATCCTTTGATGAGAACTCTCCCTTTAAATTATGACATTATAAGAGCTTTCTAATTCTTGAGACTTTCATTTTACCAATACACCATTAAGTTATTGCGCTTGGACATTCTGAGCCTGTTTCATGCGTCCATTTGCATAGCATACAAAATAGCTCTGCGGATGCCCAGAAACGGACAGTGCACCAATGATTGCAGTTATAAACATGTATTCTATACACAGTACGCATTGAAATCATCTTTATTTAGTAAATAAATTGAAATATACATTTTTTTTTTTTTTAAATCCGTTCATTAATGATTATACAGTTAAGAGTTGTTCATTTATTTTATAATATATATTTTTTTTTATGCGTTCTGAGGTTATTGTACATACACGTGTGCATACCTCAGTCTATTCTCTCTGTCTACATACAACAAGTACTGTTTAGGCAGATTGAGATACACTTAAATTTGAATACTGCCCAGACAACACTCTAGTTTATGCTCTTTTTAAACACTTTGGGCTAGATTTACTAAGCTGCGGGTTGGAAAAAGTGGGGATGTTGCCTATAGCAACCAATCAGATTCTAGCTTTCATTTATTTAGTGCTTTCTACAAAATGACAGCTAGAATCTGATTGGTTGCTATAGGCAACATCCCCACTTTTTCAAACCCGCAGCTTAGTAAATCTAGCCCTTTGTCTATCATATGGTCTTATACAGTAAAACATTTTCTGCAATTGTTGCTTTTGCTTTACCCATGCCAGTGCCGTTTCCCCACCATTTGCCAATGTAGGATTTCACGTTCGATTTCCAAGAGAATTTTTTACAAGAGGCAACTGTGGGAAACAACTCACAGGAGCAGAAAGAACATTGAGTCAGCAGGTGGATACTTTGCCAACTGTGCAGTGTCTTTATTACCAGGCACACACCACTGCTGCCCACAAGTTGGTAAGCTATCAGTTTATAGATACTGTGCACTTTACAACATACAGCTCCCATCTACAGGGGACCTGAATAACAATAAGAATGCATGAAACTCTGTTCTTAAAAGGATATCTGGGAAATGAACAACCTGTTCCCTTGTTGCTTTAGCTAAAAAAAATAAAATAAATATACCAGTGGAAGACAGAGGCTAATACACTGATAACTGGACAAATAATCTATTCATTAAATTGGAGTTGCAAAACTGCTTACACTGTTCAGCTAAATTGCTGTATGTCCCCTTGTTGCCAATGAGTTTTTTTTACCTGTGAACTTCCCATTAATGTTAATGAGAAGTTCACAGACGAGTGGAAAACAGCACTGGTACTGTGGACCCTTTAGAGGATTTCATGGATCACATAATTACTGTAGCACAGTTAAGTCTAATGGGTCTATTTACTAAGCTGTGATGAGCCAAAAATCGAGGAGGCCATCCCAGCTCTTCTTTTAATTTATCCAGTGATTAAAGCAGAAGATATCTCCTCCTTTAACCTGTTTAACACTGGTCACTGCAGTCCCCATAGACGTCTACTTAATAATTTAACAAGCTTCAAAAACTAGCGCCACCTGAAGATGGCATTAGCTTACTTATTTAATGGAGGAGCCACCCTTCGTCCATGCACCAGTGTCCCGTCACAATGCGAATGTGCAACCTTAGCCCCGCATATGCCGTAGCAGCTCGGAGTAAGATCCACATTTGGACGGCATCATTAGGCTGCTGGTTAAGGAGGTTTTAGTTAGCTTAAATGGGGGTCGTGGGTTCATCACGGCTCACCAATGAGCCCTGGCTTCATAAATACCAGCGGCAGGAGATTTTGTATCACTGCGGTATGTAGCAATACACAATGATTCTCACTGCCACCCACTAACCACCAATGATACATGAACCCCTAACTTAGTAACTTAGGGCCTGATTCATTAAGGATCTTAACTTAAGAAACTTCTTATTTCAGTCTCCTTGACAAAACCACGTTACAATGCAAGGGGTGAAAATTAGTATTCTGTTTTGCACATAAGTTAAATACTGCCTGTTTTTTCATGTAGCACACAAATACTTGATACCTTATTTGTACACTGAAATTTAAAGTTGATATTTGTGTGCTACATGAAAAAACAGTCAGTATTTAACTTATGTGCAAAACAGAATACTAATTTGCAACCCTTGTATTGTAACATGGTATTGTCCAGGAGACTGAAATAAGAAGTTTCTTAAGTTAAGATCCTTAATGAATCAGGCCCTTAGTAAACTGTACCTGAAACTAAGCTTTAAGTCTTTGGTGTAGTTCTGCTTTAAAAATATATTTCAGGTGCTTCATATCTATCCTACCACTTCAGTATTTAAATAAATATCTAGCTATCCCCGGACTATATTTTTAAGTCATTGTGTGTGGAGATGTTACCAGAGTCATCCGAGGGATCTTGGAGACAATGCAGGATGTTACATTAAGGGATATAATGATGTACTATTCCAGCTAGCTTCAGAAAACATTACCCTATCTAAAAATAAAGTCTACACCCTGGTATATAACCTACAGAAAGCTGACCCAAGCAGTAATCTTCCCTTAAGGTATTTAAATAAATCCCACTACGCTTCTAAATCATGCAGAGCTGTCAACAAGAATCAAAAACAAACCCATGATGATATCCTAAATAACAATATATTGATTCCACATTTGTGCACTAACATAAGTATCCAGCATTTTCAACATTTCTGTTTTCAATATACGTTACTGATTTTTCTTGTTATGTACATGCATGCTGTTATTATTGCAATCAGTTATATTTATTCAAAAGGTCCCCGGACATTCTATTAAAACGTTGGCAGCAATGTATTCCATATATGTAAACTGTTGTGTAATACAAACCTCAGTTTAGCTGAAACAAACATTTCTCTCCTTATTTATAATTGTCACTCCTGGTACAAAATGCTTGGAAACTTGGTGGGGTTGATTATGAATGTGCTGAGCTTGGCTGTGGAACGTGGCCAACGTTAAGCACTTAGCAAAGCCTTTGATCTCACTTATTCTATCCTTACTCCCACTCATCCTGGTAGCTCTGGAGAGAAGAGGAGAAGTACAACTAAAATACAGCACAAGCAATAACAAAAATGACGCCAACTCCTTTAGAAACTACAGTACGACAACATTTAATTGTTGAATGCTTAAGTTAATATTGCTTAAGTTATCGATTGTTTTGCAATTTGAAATCGTGCCATCTTCTGATGGACGCAATACCACAAACTAAAATGTTAAAGTAATTAAAGTTGTACAGGAGATCAAATAAGTTAATGTATTATCTTTTATGGTGTAGAGAGTCCCTTGAGGGGGAGATAGAACTTTTGAGACGTCTTTATTGCATTGTAGTCTAGATGACCTCCAGTTAGTTGAGTCTTTCTTTCCCGTTACCCTGCTGTGCATAGCTTGGGTAATGACTAGGTTTGGGAATTCTAACCTAGATATAGGTTAAGGATCAACAGTTTTTTTTCCGCAATAGCAAAACAGTCCATAAGCAAAAAGCAGCAACTAGAGATTAGATAGGTTAGTAAGATCACGTCATTCTATCCCCCAGTGGTTTCAAGATCCACTGCTCAATTAAATGAGAAAAAAAATTAGCTGCATGTGTTTTTGTTAAAACTGATTGTAAATAAAAGAAAATCCTCTATCTACATAGGCAGCACGGTGGCTCAGTGGTTAGCACTTCTCCCTCACTGTCCTGGGGTCATGAGTTCGATTCCCAACCATGGCCTTATCTGTTTTGAATTTGTATGTTGTCTGGGTGGGTTTCCTCCCACACTCTAAAAACATACTAGTAGGTTAATTGGCTGTTTACAAAATTATCCTTAGTCTATGTGTTTTTTAGGGAATTTAGAGTGTAAGCTCCAATGAGACAGGGACTGATGTGAGTGACAAATATTCTCTGTACAGCATGGTGAAGATTATGACCTATATATGCAGGAATTATATATTTAATAATGAGTACAGTTGGAGCAGAAAATATTGCAGTGAACAATGCATCTTGTGTTTTTTCTGCTTAGTTTGTCTGTGAATGGCTCAGAAACTTCCAAATCACAAAACAAAATTGGGGCATGTCATTCTTTTCATGGAACTCAAGTTACGTTGGGCGTTTGCTGGAATGCGCATTTCTAGGTTTACCCTCCGGATTAAATGACATGTTAGGTGTAAACTGGCTGGAAAAATGAGGTTGTGTTTGCGATAAAATATGGTTTATTGAATCTCAGCAGCAGACAGGAAAGAATGATCACAGTACTATATTGGCAATAATGACAAGTGCAGCCATAAGCGAAACGTCCTTAAACTCAGATGAGAGGGATAACAAATGGTACTTACAACTTAAGGGTTAACTCTTCTCCAGTTTCCAACCAATGGGAGTTGGGTGGGCGTTGACTTCCTGGAGAGGATATACTCCTAGACAAAGCATACTGAACCCTTCTTTCTCTGCTGGAAATCCCACCGCACCCTCTCTTTACGTTTTGTTTATTTGTCATTAATCTTTGTCTTTGTGGAACAGATTTGAGGTGGGAAGACAAATTTTGTGAGTCGCAACCGATCACATGGTGCTATCGCTGATTGCCCGAAGGGCACTACCCTCTTCGAAGCACCTTGGCTCTTTTTTCTTTAAACAAGACTCCTCGGCCTGCTCTGTACGGTCGGCGCATTGTGAGCCCAAAGGGGGGCAGGCATGCTGACGCCAGATTTAGCAGTGGCCAATCGTAAAGGGTTTGTCCTGGGATCAGTGGTTAGTGCCGGATGCCCATACACTGTTTGGTAATTTCGACATAGGTTGGGCCATCTCACCAATTTGCCTTCTCCACCACTGATTTAGCAAAGGCTAATTGAAATCTAATAAATTGCAACTTAAATTATAGCCAAATTTAACAGTTGTCTGGTGTCTTTATTTTTAGTGTTAAGTTTTCTGGTTAAGTTTTTGTTTTTTATAGGGGTATAGTAACAGAGCTTAAGAACTCTTCAGTCTGCAGTTTATGATATGCAGGATAATATGGAGATGCACGGTATAGAAAAAAATCTCTGGCAGTAGTCACTGGTAATGCAGAAATATCTCTTACATTGGTTCACTATAGCAAACAGTGATGATCAGTTGAGACAGGGTTGCAGACAGGCTGACGGCAACACAGTCCTAAAAGCACAAACAACTTAACATTTAGAAAGAACAGCGACACTATTGAGACCTGGAGCCCTCAACATGAATGGAAGAAATGCTGAATGTAGAGTAAATACAGAATGTAACTGTAGAAGAGATACTTATGAGTAGTGGGCTTCAGATGGAGGAGTGTGCCAAGCCAAGTAGTCTGTGCCAGAAATCACTGTAACCACAAGCCAGTCGGGAAACAGTAAAAATGGAGATGCAGAGCCTGTGATCAGGAGCCAGAATCAGGAACCAGTACCAACAGATATGCAGAACCTAGAACCCGGAGCCAGAGGTAGGAACTAGTACCAATGAAGATGCAGAGCCAGGGATCAGGAGCCAGAGTCAGGAACGAGAACTAACGGAGATGCAGAGCCAGGGATCAGGAGTCAGGGACCAGTACCAACAGAGAAGCAGAGTCTAGATTCAGGAGCCAGGGTCAGGAACCAGAACTAACGGAGATGCAGAGCCAGGGATCAGGAGTAAGAGTCAGGGACCAGTACCAATAGAGATGCAGAGTCTAGGTTCAGGAGCCAGGGTCATGAACCAGTATTAACAGAGATGTAGAGCCAGGGATTAGGAGACAGAGTCATTGACCAATACCAACAGAGATGCAGAGCCTAGGATCAGGAGCCAGAGTCAGGAACCAGTACCAATAGAGATGCAGAGCCTGGGATCAGGAGCCAGAGTCAGGAACCAGTACTAACAGAGATGCAGAGCCTATGATCAGGAGCCAGAGTCAGGGACCAGTACCAACAGAGATGCAGAGTCTAGGTTCAGGAGCCAGGGTCATGAACCAGTATTAACAGAGATGTAGAGCCAGGGATTAGGAGACAGAGTCATTGACCAATACCAACAGAGATGCAGAGCCTAGGATCAGGAGCCAGAGTCAGGAACCAGTACCAATGGAGATGCAGAGCCTGGGATCAAGAGCCAGAGTCAGGAACCAGTACTAACAGAGATGCAGAGCCTAGGATCAGGAGCCAGAGTTAGGAACCATTACCAACGGAGATGCAGAGCCTGGGATCAGGAGCCAGAGTCAGGAACCAGTACTAACAGAGATGCAGAGCTTAGGATCAGGAGCCAGTGTCAGAAACCAGTACTAACAGAGATGCAGAGCCTAGGATCAGGATCCAGATTCAGGAACCAGTACCAATGGAGATGCAGAGCCTGGATCAGGAGCCAGAGTCAGGAACCAGTACCAACAGAGATGCAGAGCCAGTGATCAGGAGCCAGAGTCAGGAACCAGTACCAATGGAGTTGCAGAGCCTAGGATCAGGAGCCAGAGTCAGGAACCAATACTAACGGAGATGCAGAGCCTGGGATCAGGAGCCAGAGTCAGGAACCAGTACTAACAGAGATGCAGAGCCTAGGATCAGGAGCCAGAGTCAGGAACCAGTACTAACGGAGATGCAAAGCCTGGGATCAGGAGCCAGAGTCAGGAACCAGTACTAACGGAAATGCAGAGCCTGGGATCAGGAGCCAGAGTCAGGAACCAGTACTAACAGAGATGCAGAGCCTATGATCAGGAGCCAGAGTCAGGGACCAGTACCAACAGAGATGCAGAGTCTAGGTTCAGGAGCCAGGGTCATGAACCAGTATTAACAGAGATGTAGAGCCAGGGATTAGGAGACAGAGTCATTGACCAATACCAACAGAGATGCAGAGCCTAGGATCAGGAGCCAGAGTCAGGAACCAGTACCAATGGAGATGCAGAGCCTGGGATCAGGAGCCAGAGTCAGGAACCAGTACTAACAGAGATGCAGAGCCTAGGATCAGGAGCCAGAGTCAGGAACCATTACCAACGGAGATGCAGAGCCTGGGATCAGGAGCCAGAGTCAGGAACCAGTACTAACAGAGATGCAGAGCTTAGGATCAGGAGCCAGTGTCAGAAACCAGTACTAACAGAGATGCAGAGCTTAGGATCAGGATCCAGATTCAGGAACCAGTACCAATGGAGATGCAGAGCCTGGATCAGGAGCCAGAGTCAGGAACCAGTACCAACAGAGATGCAGAGCCTAGGATCAGGAGCCAGAGTCAGGAACCAGTACCAATGGAGTTGCAGAGCCTAGGATCAGAAGCCAGAGTCAGGAACCAATACTAACGGAGATGCAGAGCCTGGGATCAGGAGCCAGAGTCAGGAACCAGTACTAACAGAGATGCAGAGCCTAGGATCAGGAGCCAGAGTCAGGAACCAGTACTAACAGAGATGCAGAACCTGGGATCAGGAGCCAGAGTCAGGAACCAGTACTAACAGAGATGCAGAGCTTAGGATCAGGAGCCAGTGTCAGAAACCAGTACTAACAGAGATGCAGAGCCTAGGATCAGGATCCAGATTCAGGAACCAGTACCAATGGAGATGCAGAGCCTGGATCAGGAGCCAGAGTCAGGAACCAGTACCAACAGAGATGCAGAGCCAGTGATCAGGAGCCAGAGTCAGGAAACAGTACCAATGGAGTTGCAGAGCCTAGGATCAGGAGCCAGAGTCAGGAACCAGTACTAACAGAGATGCAGAGCCTAGGATCAGGAGCCAGAGTCAGGAACCATTACCAACGGAGATGCAGAGCCTGGGATCAGGAGCCAGAGTCAGGAACCAGTACTAACAGAGATGCAGAGCTTAGGATCAGGAGCCAGTGTCAGAAACCAGTACTAACAGAGATGCAGAGCTTAGGATCAGGAGCCAGAGTCAGGAACCAATACTAACGGAGATGCAGAGCCTGGGATCAGGAGCCAGAGTCAGGAACCAGTACTAACAGAGATGCAGAGCCTAGGATCAGGAGCCAGAGTCAGGAACCAGTACTAACAGAGATGCAGAGCCTGGGATCAGGAGCCAGAGTCAGGAACCAATACTAACGGAGATGCAGAGCCTGGGATCAGGAGCCAGAGTCAGGAACCAGTACTAACAGAGATGCAGAGCCTAGGATCAGGAGCCAGAGTCAGGAACCAGTACTAACAGAGATGCAGAGCCTGGGATCAGGAGCCAGAGTCAGGAACCAGTACTAACAGAGATGCAGAGCTTAGGATCAGGAGCCAGTGTCAGAAACCAGTACTAACAGAGATGCAGAGCCTAGGATCAGGATCCAGATTCAGGAACCAGTACCAATGGAGATGCAGAGCCTGGATCAGGAGCCAGAGTCAGGAACCAGTACCAACAGAGATGCAGAGCCAGTGATCAGGAGCCAGAGTCAGGAAACAGTACCAATGGAGTTGCAGAGCCTAGGATCAGGAGCCAGAGTCAGGAACCAATACTAACGGAGATGCAGAGCCTGGGATCAGGAGCCAGAGTCAGGAACCAGTACTAACAGAGATGCAGAGCCTAGGATAGCCAGAGTCAGGAACCAGTACTAACGGAGATGCAAAGCCTGGGATCAGGAGCCAGAGTCAGGAACCAGTACTAACGGAAATGCAGAGCCTGGGATCAGGAGCCAGAGTCAGGAACCAGTACTAACAGAGATGCAGAGCCTATGATCAGGAGCCAGAGTCAGGGACCAGTACCAACAGAGATGCAGAGTCTAGGTTCAGGAGCCATGGTCATGAACCAGTATTAACAGAGATGTAGAGCCAGGGATTAGGAGACAGAGTCATTGACCAATACCAACAGAGATGCAGAGCCTAGGATCAGGAGCCAGAGTCAGGAACCAGTACCAATGGAGATGCAGAGCCTGGGATCAGGAGCCAGAGTCAGGAACCAGTACTAACAGAGATGCAGAGCCTAGGATCAGGAGCCAGAGTCAGGAACCATTACCAACGGAGATGCAGAGCCTGGGATCAGGAGCCAGAGTCAGGAACCAGTACTAACAGAGATGCAGAGCTTAGGATCAGGAGCCAGTGTCAGAAACCAGTACTAACAGAGATGCAGAGCTTAGGATCAGGATCCAGATTCAGGAACCAGTACCAATGGAGATGCAGAGCCTGGATCAGGAGCCAGAGTCAGGAACCAATACCAACAGAGATGCAGAGCCAGTGATCAGGAGCCAGAGTCAGGAACCAGTGCCAATGGAGTTGCAGAGCCTAGGATCAGGAGCCAGAGTCAGGAACCAATACTAACGGAGATGCAGAGCCTGGGATCAGGAGCCAGAGTCAGGAACCAGTACTAACAGAGATGCAGAGCTTAGGATCAGGAGCCAGTGTCAGAAACCAGTACTAACAGAGATGCAGAGCTTAGGATCAGGATCCAGATTCAGGAACCAGTACCAATGGAGATGCAGAGCCTGGATCAGGAGCCAGAGTCAGGAACCAGTACCAACAGAGATGCAGAGCCAGTGATCAGGAGCCAGAGTCAGGAACCAGTGCCAATGGAGTTGCAGAGCCTAGGATCAGGAGCCAGAGTCAGGAACCAATACTAACGGAGATGCAGAGCCTGGGATCAGGAGCCAGAGTCAGGAACCAGTACTAACAGAGATGCAGAGCCTAGGATCAGGAGCCAGAGTCAGGAACCAGTACTAACAGAGATGCAGAGCCTGGGATCAGGAGCCAGAGTCAGGAACCAGTACTAACAGAGATGCAGAGCTTAGGATCAGGAGCCAGTGTCAGAAACCAGTACTAACAGAGATGCAGAGCTTAGGATCAGGATCCAGATTCAGGAACCAGTACCAATGGAGATGCAGAGCCTGGATCAGGAGCCAGAGTCAGGAACCAGTACCAACAGAGATGCAGAGCCAGTGATCAGGAGCCAGAGTCAGGAACCAGTACCAATGGAGTTGCAGAGCCTGGGATCAGGAGCCAGAGTCAGGAACCAATACTAACGGAGATGCAGAGCCTGGGATCAGGAGCCAGAGTCAGGAACCAGTACTAACGGAGATGCAAAGCCTGGATCAGGAGCCAGAGTCAGGAACCAGTACTAACAGAGATGCAGAGCCAGTGATCAGGAGCCAGAGTCAGGAACCAGTACTAACGGAGATGCAGAGCCTAGGATCAGGAGCCAGAGTTAGGTTATGACAGCTGCAATAACAGGTAGATGAGAACAAGACAGCCCACCATTAGGCTTATCATTTATCCCTTCTAATTTTAATACTTAAGCTCTCTTTTCTTCTTTTTCTTCCCCTCTCCCTTGCTGTCCTCTGTCTCTCACTTTCCTCTCTGAATATAGGAAAGGAGAGATGGTTTTCAACTGCTTCTACCTGAACCCATGAAGAAGAAGAGAAAAGGGTTTTTCCGCATCTCGCTTCTCTTCTTATAGTGCTGCAGATTCCACCACTGTAGTGCCTGTATCCTGCGCCAACATGCACTGCGTTCGGAAGAGCAATGGCGTTTGCACACTGTGGCCACTGCTCTAGGACTTTGTTTGCAATCATGTGGGCTGACAAGTAGACCTTCCCCCGTCTTCCTATCATGCCACACGATGGATAAGGAGGCAGGCACAGCTCGGCTTTCCATTGGGTTACATATCTAAGAGAGCAGAGCATAGAGTCTGAATCTGCCTACCACTCCACCGACCAACTACTTTACATGCCTATGGGGGTTGTCTTAATTAGCCATAATTTAAACTGATCTTTTATTTTCTTACCCAGAGCTTTGTCTTCTGATACCCCTGTCTGTAGAGCTATCTGCAACCCTAAAGTAGACACTCTTTATCCTTATCTGTTAGCGGCTCTCTAATTCCAGCACACAACCTTTATGGGGCACAGGCACACAGCTAGAAATGCTTTAATCCGTTTCAAAGTCTTTAGCAGTTTTCCATTCAATTGACAGATTGGAGCTTCGAACTCAAACATGCTTATGTTTGCTATTTGAGTAGAAAAAAGCGTAAAATTCGATAAAAAGCATCCATGTGAGCCGCAACAAGCAACATTTTATAATTTTTGTTTTGATTGTGAGCTGTGAACTTCCGATTTTGCTGCAACAATTCTAAATTATTCCACAAATCATGTTTGTATCATAAGAATGAGGCTCACGAACCACCAAAGTTAGATTGAAGTGCTAACCAGAGTAAATAATTCAAGCACCTCTACACACCTCTACACACAGGCTCTCATCATGACATGGCATCAACTTCAGTTATTATCAGAATCCCCCACAGCCCATCACAATAGCAAATGCAGGACTCTTCCACTAAGTCTCTGTAGGGCAGGCTCCCTGCTCACTACTTGACTCACATATAGTCAGTGACACCCTTCCATCTCTCTATATGGTCTCTCCCACCCCAGCTATAAACAAATGGAAGGACCTATATTATTAACCGTTACATCTAGGTCAGTGATAAGACTGTATCCAGTTCATCTTTTGTGCATGCAGTTCCTCTGTTCCACCAGAGGTGCTGCTGTTGCAGATTTTTTGCCTGTTAGGGGAGAAACGGATTACCTGCAGCTAAATCCCTTCTTTATATTCCTGCCCCTTGCATTTTTCATAGTTGTTCATTGTGTTTTGCTCCTGTGTACAGATTGTTGCTCTGATCTCCAGCTTAAAGACAGTTGTCAGCGCTTATCCTTTACAATGCATATCTGTGTGTGTCTAGCAAAATGAAAACATGAGGTATTAGTTCATATTTTGATCAAAACATTTAAGCCTGCATTCCAGCGCCAAGGGCACCTCACTATATGCAGGTCGTACACTGACCTATATGCTTTAAACACCATTAAAATGCACTCTCCTCCCAGGTATAGGGGTTTACATCTAGCAAGGGCTGGCTTGTGAGCCACACCAAAATGTTCCTTAAATAGGCTTGAAGGACAGCTGCTATGACAATAAGGCAATATTTTGAAACAAAACCAAAGAAAAATCAAGCCTGCGCTAGGTATATCCCACATTATATATGGTACCAGATGCTTGGCAATAAGCCCACGCTCGGTATATCCCATATTGTATATGGTACCAGCTGCGTGGCAATATAAATGCCCATATATGTATACAAAACAAAAAGACAGTTGTCAGCGCTTATCCTTTACAATGGATATCCGTGTGTAAACATGAGGTATGAGTTCATATTTTGATCTTAACATTTAAGCCTGCATCCCAGCGTCATCTCCAGCTTGTTCCAGACTTTGTTCCAGTGTCCCATCAGCTTGTTTTCTGTTTTGCTGCATCTCTTCAGATCCCCGATTTGGCTGCTTGCTGTTTCGCATTCACATTGCACCTTCCAGCTTTTTACCCCATAAGCATGCCGCTGCATATTTCAGTCCTTATTTTTATTCCACATCCTGGACTGTTTGTTGTGCACTACTGTTTGTTACTCTACCGTTATGTGTGTTTCTCATAATAAACGTCATCTTTATCTCATCTAATTCTGACTCCTGCTCCAAATGTTAGGTAAAACACATGATGATTCATAACAGTCAGGCAGCTGATATCTCTTCAGTATGTCTGGCTCTGTAGTTCCATAACAGTTGTGAAGCTGCAGGCTGTCTTTATCTGCTTTACAGGGATACATTTCTTATGCTTTCATTGGCTCCAACATGTTTTTTCATCCCATGGCCTTAAAGACCATGCTATGCTGTCTTTGTGACTTATTCCACCTTGGCTACTGCAATCTCCTCCAGTTAGGCATTGATCTGTACCTGATAGAATCCATCCTACATGCCACCGCAAGACTGATCTTACTCTCTCGTCGCTCCACATCTGCTGCACCACTCTGCAAAACCCTACACTGGTTTCTATCCAACGCAAATCCTATGTTCTCCAGAATCTAGTTCAAATAACTCATCTTCAACTACATCGCCCCTTCATACATTTCATTTCTCACCTCAAAATACTCCTCCTCTCATCCTCTTAGATATCCTTCTGACCTGCAACTTGCCTCTGGTAACAACCTGTCACTCAAACCTACAAGACTTCTCCTGCGCTGCAACCTACTTCAGGAATTCCCTACCATGCATGATCAGACTCTCCCACAGACTTAAAATCTTTAAAAGCTCACTGAAAATCCATCTCTTTATTAGAGCTTACCTTACTCCCACCTATACTACCCACAGTAGTGTAAAGATGGTGCCCGGTTCTGCTGTGCCCCTGGAGGGGAAAGAGGAAAGGAGAAAGAGCCCATCCGGCGATCCAGCGGCGGTAAGTATTCGTTCTTTCTTGCAGGTTCTGGCAGCGGAGGGAGGATGAGCCAATCAGGGCTCACCTTTCCCCACTGGCCGGATACGTGAGCCAACCGCGGCTCGCGCCCGGCCGTTTAAAAGATTGGCGCTGCGGTGAGCCAATCAGCGCTCGTGGCGGCGCCGGCTGATGACATTTTGCCAGAAGTCCGTCGGTGGAGGAAGAGACCAGACGTGCGGAGCGGCGGAAGAAGACTCCAATCAAGGCGCGGGAGCAGAGATCGTCAGCGGGGAGCCCTTGTCAGGGCTGAGAGCGCCCCCGCCTCCAGAGCTGCAAGAAGACCCGCGCCGAACGGAAGAAGAGGCGCCGCCGGCTAGAGGGTCTGGAAGACCCGGAAAAGAAGAGGAAGACGGTGTGGCAAGCTGAGATTCCTGTGCGGAGCAGGTAAGTAGCCTCAGCGTTAAGTCGGGCAGTAGGCCCGTGGCCACGGTCGGGCACAAGGCCCGTGGGGACATTGTATTAGGGGCACAAGGCCCAGGAGTTGGGCATTAGGCCCCTATTAGGTGTTGGGCAAGTGGCCCAGAGTCATAAAGGGCACAAGGCCCTGTTATTAAGCCAGGCAGGGGGGCTCAGAGCCCCAAGTGTAAAAGGGCACAAGGCCCTTAGTTAGGTAGTGGCCTAGAGGCCATAGGAAAGGCAGGGGGCTGATTGCCCATAGGCTGTGTAAGGGCATAAGGCCCTAGTAGATAGATAAGGAGGCCACAAGGCCTAAGGAGGTAGGGGCTAGTGCCCCTAGTTAGCATGGCACAAGGCCCTAGTTAGTGGGCTCAGAGCCCTGAGTTAGAGAGGGGGCTAAGGCCTGTAAACAGAGCACAAGGCTCTGTATGTAGCTGGGCAGAGGCCTATGGTGTGTAGGGCATAAGGCCGTGGTGGTGTGACAAAGGCGTGAGAGCCTTGTGAGTGTGGGCGCGGTCCTGTGTGAGGTGATCACACGGAGTTAGGAGGTACAGTATAGCAGAGGCTCCTGTGGGTGCTGTAGCAACCGGCTGGTTGGCTAGCAGTGGTGTGCTCTGGTGAGTAGCGTGCAAAGTACTGTATTACTGTATTCTGTCTGTGCGGCAAGTATTGGCTGTATTACTGTATTTTGGGGTGTGCTACACAATTGTGTCCAGGGGCAAGACGTCAGGCCCCCATTAAAGGTAAGCTCTTGTTTCCTGTCTTTTTCCTGTGCTTACCCGTGCTGTGGGGACAATTGTAGTTACCAGCTTACACATAGTCAGGGAAGAACACGCATAGTTTTCCAGTCTCTTAGGTCCCTGGGGTCACGCTGGTTCCCAGAGGGTGTGGCTGAGTGGGTCTGTGGCAGTGCAGCACACCTTGAGGCAGTTCCAGGGGTGGCCCGTGGTTCTGGTTGAGGGTCCCCAAGCCCGAGTTCCGTTCAGGTCATCCTGTGGTTCCGGGTGTAAGGATACGTGTTCGATTCCCGAGTACAGGCAGTCGGGCGGTTCAGTTTCGATCGGCTGTTCCGTGCGGCAGTCGCCCCGCGGGTTAGTGTGCTGTTCCAGCGAGCCTCAGTCAGGCCTGGTGCAGCCGGTTCTTAGGGTCCGTGGGTGACCGCATAGTAAGGAGACAGTCTCCTTGGTTAGATCTGGGTGAGGGGGTTAGGAACTGCCCTCCGGTATAGTCCGTGAACACCGGCTGGTGTTCCCCGTAGTGTGTAGTGAGTAGTTCCGTTAGTGCACCACACTTAGTTAGTCATAGTTGTTTGACTTAGTTGTGTTGCCGACCATTAGAGCGTTGTTAGGGTCGGGTCGCTGTTGTAGTTAGTTTAGCATTGTGGGTGCCCATCTTAGTCTCACTGAGAGTGTAGAGGGAGGCTGTGTGTTCCTTGTCATCCGCAGGTGTCAGGGAGGTGCAGGAGAGCAGGACCGGAAGCGGGAGTGTCCCGGTGAGTATCACGCTCGATTCCCCCTTTCGGTTAGGCCCTCACCGGGAGGTGTGCGAGGTACTTGAGGCGGGACTGTTCCGGGTCTCAAGTGCCTGTAGTCCCCCGTGCCTTGGCGAGAGCAAAGTGAGGAGGCGGCAAGTGAGCCTGGACCGAGAGTGTCCTTGTTCATTGCCGTGTTCTCGGACAGCCCTTTCCTGTTAGGCACGGCCGTAATCTCTGTCTCTTTCTTAGAGGAACGTGGTTGGAGGTGACAAGGATTGAGGCTGCTGATCTGCTGGGATCGAATCGCAGCTGGGATATCGGAAGCGGACTGGAGGAGACCATCGTTTACAAGGTAAGTTCTTTTGTGTTGCGTCTGTCCTGCTACAGTAGAACAAATTTTCCCAATCTCCACTCTGAGCCACATTCGCTCGTCTCTTCTCAGCTGTCCCCTTTCTCCACTAGAGTATAAGCTCTCTCATGAGCAGGAACCTCCCTACTCTTTGTTTTCATGTCTACATCTATTTTGCCTACCTTTATGTCCCTGTTTTATGTTTTGTTTCTCACTATACGGGAGGTGCAGAGCCCTGTGGCGCCATACAAAGCAATGATAATACCATAATAATAATTATAAACAAAAAATGCATTGTGTGATAATTGGAGAAATATAGCGTTTTGGACGGATTATGATTATCGCGGACTGGGTTGGACAGTATTAACATCTTGACTTTGGACTAGATTCTAGATAACTGAAGTATGCAAACTATTTGCAGCATAAAATATACGGACTTGTAAAAGCACAAAGAGGAAAAAAACTTATCAAAGGAAAAAGAATACAAACTTTACAACACGTTTAATGCTTTATTGTTAGGAAAGTTGCTACATCAGAGACGTTACAGGAAAATAATTAATAAACAGCTACTGCAGCAGATTTTAGACCAAAAGCATTATGTAATCCTCCTTATCCTTCAAGGGAGATAATAATAAAAATCAGAGGAAGGTATTGGTCTGGTTTACAGTCGGCTACCTTAAAAGCTTCTTAGAAGTTTCTCGCTTCTGGTTAGAACATTTTCAGGAATATTTAGACTATTTAGCAACCTGATTTCCTTGGTGGAAAAAGTCAGATTGAGTTTATATGAGAAAATACAGGTTGTATTCCAGCAAGAAAACAATACACCATACAATGTAATAATAACTAATATAAAAGTTTTTCTCAGTATATACAATACATAACTTGAATGGTTTCATTGCGTAAAAACACAACCAACATCATCAGCAAATATAATAAACCATTGTTGGCCATGGAAAAAATAAGTATTAAAATGCCTCTCCCTAAATTAACAGAGCCAACGTTATTGGTGTTGGCAACAGTCTTCTGCACCATTTTAAATTCAAATTCCAAGCAGTGAGCCCTGACGCATTGCCCAAAGGGGTGAGTTTCTCCCAAACTTTCAAGGAATGGGGTCATTCTCCAAATCCAAGTGTCCTCTTGCTAAGATCAGTGGTGCAGCTGGCGAGACATTTAAGGGTCCCCTTAGAACAGGATAGGAGAGAATTTCCAAGTTCATTCATGAAGTTTTTGGACATATAAATTCTAGGGATGAGCGGGCTCGGATATCTGAAATCCGAGCCCACCCGAACCTTGCCGATCCGAGCCGGATCCGAGACAGATCCGGGTATTCCCGCCAATTGCAAAACTGAAAGCGAGGCTCCGAGTCATAATCCCGTTGTCGGATCTCGCGATTCTCGGATTCTATAAATTCCCCGCTGGCCGCCGCCATCTTCACTCAGGCATTGATCAGGGTAGAGGGAGGTTGTGTTAGGTGGTCCTCTGCCCTGCTATATTCTGTGCTGTGCTATGCTCAGTCCAGTGGTGCTGTGTCCTGTGCTCTGTCCTTCTGAGTTCAGTGGTGCTGCTGGGTCCTGTGCTGTGTCCTGTTCAGTCCAGTGGTGCTGTGTCCTGTGCTCTGTCCTTCTGAGTTCAGTGGTGTTGCTGGGTTCTGTGCTGTGTCCTGTTCAGTCCAGTGGTGCTGTGTCCTGTGCTCTGTCCTTCTTAGGGGATTGTTATTTCCCCATTATTCCCAAGTTATAAAAAATGTAAAAAAAAGTTATAAAAAAAAGAAAAAAAAAATAATTATAAAAAAAAGAAATTAAAAAAAAATATCCAAAAACAATCCTGCAGTATAAGTCCATTGGTACTGCAATATTACAAAGTTCACTGATTCTGCAGTATAAGTCCAGTGGTACTGCAATATTACAAAGTTCACTGATTCTGCAGTATAAGTCCAGTGGTACTCTCCTGTGCCGCATATAATTTTTAAAGGCTTTGCCCAGTGTGTGTGACTTAGGGGTACGCTCTCTTGCGCTACATATAATGGAATACAAAAATTTGGAGGATAAAGCTGCGAGGAAAAAGCTCAGTTTTCCTAAAAGACCCGCTGGCGGGGATGCTGATAACATCTGGTCCGGACTGAAGGACCTGCCAATCATTGCAGACATGTCTACTGTTGCTGCATTGGATGCTGTCAAAATAGAAAAAATGGTGGAGGATTATTGTGCTGACACCATCCAAATAGACATGTCAGACAGTCCATATTGTTACTGGCAGGAAAAAAAAGGCAGTTTGGAAGCCCCTGTACAAACTAGCTCTATTTTACCTGAGTTGTCCCCCCTCCAGTGTGTACTCGGAAAGAGTTTTTAGTGCAGTGGGGAACCTGGTCAGTGAGCGGCGAAGGGGGTTGCTTAGTCAGAATGTTGAAAAAATGATGTTCATAAAAATGAATTATCAGTTCCTCAATCAAGTACAGCACTGGCCTCCAGATAGTACAGAGGGACCTGTGGTTGTGGAGTCCAGCGGGGACGAATTGATAATGTGTGAGGAGGAGGAAGTACACACTGTAGGGGGAGAGGAATCAGAGGTTGAGGATGAGGATGACATCTTGCCTCAGTAGAGCCTGTTTTGGACTAAAAACAATATTGTGAGGTGTGAGGTGTTCAGAATAGACTGGGAATTAGTGGAAATGATTGTTATTGAATGTTATTGGGGTAAATAATAGCGTAGGAGTGAAAATAAACCAAAAAACTTGATTTTAACACTTTTTATGTTTTTTTCAAAATAAATCCGAATCCAAAACCTTTAAATCCGAACCAAAACCTTTCGTCAGGTGTTTTGCGAAACAAATCCAAACCCAAAACCTCAAGGAAATCCGAATCCAAAACACAAAACACGAGACACCAAAAGTGGCCGGTGCACATCCCTAATAAATTCATTCCATTTTGGTGGAAAATAAACGTTTGAAGGATAGATTATTGGTTCTGGGGGCATCTGTACTCAGTGTACGGACAACCCTACAGCCAATAACCTATCCTGCAGAAGTGTAAGGTCACTTTGCCCCAGCTGCAGTCTCTCCTGGGAATGATAAATTTTGCAATAAGTGTTATCTCTATGAGATGGGTCTTTAGCCACAGGTTGGCTAAGAGGATAGTCAGTGCGCAGGCCTCACATCACTATATTAGGGTAACAGAGGAAATAAGGGAGGATTTAAAAATATAGGATGAATTCTTATGTTTTTACAATAGGAAGTAAGTATGGTAAGCCAAGGTTGTCGATAATGTAAACCTGCATTTGTTCATCTAGTATTACTGATCCGGGAGATATGTTATCCAGTTGAAGAGTGCAGGACTTGGTGAACCAGCATCTGGGGGTAAATGTATCAATGTCCGGATTCTTCAACTCCGGCGAGATCAGCGTCTTCAGCGCTTAAATTTAAAGCGGCGCTGCCTTGTAAAGGGAAGTTTCCCTTTACAGGGCAGCGCTGCTTTAAATTTAAGCGCTGAAGACGCTGATCTCGCCGGAGTTGAAGAATCCGGACATTGATACATTTACCCCCTGGTTGGGTAAACAGGTTTGTTTAAGTTTCAGTGAACAAAAAGACCTGACAACAGAATTTATAATCGGTCAGCTTATGAAAGGGTATAGATTAAAGATGCTCACTGACCCCCGTGAAGTGGTTTTGGTTTTGGATCTGAATTAGCTTTGTGTTTTGGTTTTGGTTTTGTATTTTTTTAGAAAAATTGCTAAAATATGCTAAATACACATAATTTTGCTCTTTTTGTTTGATCCTACATTATTATTAACCTCAATAACACTAATTTCAAGTCATTTGTATCCAATTTTGCCCATCTGACAGGTCACAATATTATTTTCATACACTTTCGGACAAATACTGCAGCGACCTGGCTGGATGGTAAGCGACAGAACAATGACACAAACACACGGCAGTTCCTACCACATCTAGGACACATTGGCACACAGCAGTGGCAGAAAAGAAAAGTCAGAAGAAAAGCCTGCAATGCCTAGTATTTGTATTTCAGCAATGACAATTAGCAATGGAGCTCTTCTCTTTAGGTGTATATATAAATAACACCATACACTTTTTTTGTGCAAATTTAGAAGTAAAGCCTGCAAGGACTATTAGTTGTATTTCTGCAATGAGAATTACCAATGGAGCTCTCCTATCTGTGTGTCACCTATATATCACAGTAGAATTGGACTGCAGAATTAAATCAACCCTGTAAGCACTATTATTTGTATTTTGCAGCATTGAGATTTAACACTGGAGCTATGGAGCGCTCCTGAATGTCACTGATTACTTTCTTGAACACTGGTACCACCCTCCTCTTTCAATTCCATCTATTTACCTGCCCAACTGCACTACACTCTGTCCTACCCCTTCTGTGTCCCTCTCTCAAATGATAGATTCTAAAACTCGCGAGATCCGAAGACGTCACAATGACGTTTTGCCTCGTTTTGGAGTCTGAAGTAGCGCGAAAGTACCAAACTGACTTGGCCCGGTACTCGGATCCCCGAAGTTCGGGTGGGTTCGGTTTTCAGGAAACCGAGCCTGAGCATCTCTAGTATAGATATGCCATGCAGAGAAGTGATGCTTAGAGACAGGCGTCTTTTGAAAAACATAGCGGGATGGGCGTAGAGTTTGAAATTAATTTGCTTAAACTGGATTTCATTATGGTAATTTTTGGGACATTGAGAATAGGGAGTTGGGGTTTGCAGGTCAAGAACATGTAACACTGGGTTACAATGGTGTGATGGACAGCTGTCAGGGAAGTTTTATATTTACTCTTTAGGATGTCCAAGATAGTTACCTACAGAAACACCCGTAGAATTGCTTCATTGCAGTGACAGACTGTTATACCACTTTCAAATTGCTGCCCCTGCAATATCAAGCTGGGTTTTTGCTGTGTCACTGAGCATCTCAGCTCAGAGACCCCGTTCACACTACACCTTGGACCCAGGAATTTCTGTGGCCGACCCCATTCATACTGAACACCGATCTGCCCGGATGTCCCTGACAACATCACAAAAGGAGCTCTGATTGGCTCCTCTTGTGATGACGATGTTTTTTTTTTTAGTTTTGCAATGGTGTTCGGTGAGATCCGGGTTGCCCCCCTGCCCACCAGCCCAGCTTGCCCATGACTCCTGTAGTACACTTCATTGGTTATTGATTAATGCCAGGCGTTATATTTACTAAACTGCGAGTTTGAAAAAGTGGATGATGTTGCCTATAGCAACCAATCAGATTCTAGCTGTCATTTTGTAGAATGCACTAAAAAAAGGACAGCTAGAATCTGATTGGTTGCTATAGGCAACATCTCCACTGTTTCAAACTCGCAGTTTAGTAAATATGCCCCCAGGTCTTTTTTGTAGTATTGTGTGATATATGGGGTATGTAAAAGACTGCCCTTCCCTTGTGTATAGTATAGTCAGGCCGTCATATTGGTTTTGCAACTTTGAAAAGAGCTTTCTCAGAGCACAAATATACAACATATACCATAAAATTCTGTCTCACAATTGCCTGTTGCAGACGTTATTTCTATGCAGGCACAAACACATAACTCGTCTGTTTCAAGTCCTCGCTGTGAATTTATAATTCAGGAAAAATGGACGCTTCTGTGCACCTTTGAGGCTAAACGAGAAATGTCACCATTCCTTTCACTGCTGCAGGACATTATAACATGATGATCTTCAAGAGTTCACTTGAGTGGTGATGCTCAGTCAGTCTGCAATTTAAGAAAAAAACACAACGTAGTAAAGAACATCTGCAGCCACGGATATTGTGCAATACAGCTGCAAAGTCTGAACAAGAGAAAGAAAGGCTTTATGCAATGATAGTCTATATGTACTTTAACAAGTCTGGCATTCCCTGACACTCATATTACATGCCATCTTGGTCTTAAAACGATGACAGATGTGAGTACAATGAGGTACAGTAACACAGAGGGTCTGATGCTGAGTTAGATGCATGTTAGGCATAATTTAAACTCAAAACAGTCACTCTGAAGGATAAAATTCTTATGTGCACATGCTGAGCTGTAGAGATTGCAGGATGCGTACAGAGCTGTACCTGCAGCATATGCGCCAGACATACATACACTCACATAGGTGTACACACAGCCAGATCGCAAGCACAAGAAAAGTTTGTTTACATTTGTTTTGATATAATACAGCAGATACAATACTCCTCGAGTGCGCATGAAAGTAGCAAAAACATTTTTTTGATAAAATACATCCACAACATCCTACCCATAAATCTAATGGCTTCAGACGTGAATTTGCAATCTGAAGTGGCTATCTAGTGCCAGCGACATCATCAGCGTGTATTTGTATCTGACCTCAGGCACCCGCAAACGATACGGCTATTGACAGGCATATCTGTGTCTCCGTTTGGGACTGCGTCTCTTTGCAATTATGCACACATGCCCTTATTGTAGTCGGCATGCATTAGACACCCCCCGTACCGTTTCTTCAGTCGCAAGCATGCGCAAATGTAGATGCCAGCAACTGTGTATACGGGCATGTGTTTGCAGCACTGTTTGGGGAGTAGTGGTACAAGTTTGTGGGCTTTACAATATGCAAACGGGCATATGTCCAACTCAACATCAGGCCAAAGTACATGGATGCTGAGTGGTGGGCATTTCAAATACACGGTGGCTTAGAGGGTAGCACTTCTGTCTCACAACACTGGGGTCATGAGTTCAATTCCCGACCATGGCCTTATCTGTGTGGAGTTTGTATGTTCTCCCCGTGTGTGTGTGGGTTCCTCCAGGTGCTCCGGTTTCCTCCCACAATCCAAAAACATACCGGTTGGTTAAATGGCTGCTATCAAATTGACCCTAGTCTGTCTGTGTGTGTGTTAGTGAATTTAGACTGTAAACTCTATTGGGATAGGGACTGATGCGAGTGAGTTCTCTGTACAGCGCTGCGGAATTAGTGGTGCTATATAAATAAAAGTGATGATGATTGACCCTTTGCATTCCTACAAATATTAACTCAGTTAAGTTATTAAGGCTAAGTTAAGTTATATATAGTGCATACAGGGTGGTTTATGAGGAGGGGCAGAGTACTGTATATTGCCAGAGGCTACAGTCATCTTTAGTGTAAATGAAAAACGAGATGAGTGAAATCGTGCTTTGAAACAAGCTGTTTCGCAGAGGTGTAAAGTTCCGATGATAGAATCTTCGAGTTCTGCATTTGCTTTTCCAATCCATAATGTATTTATAAATTTGCATTTGGTTTAATCAATAAAGCTGGGATGGCAACGGTCATTTTACTCTTTTGTATGATGTCATTGGGGTATGACTGTGAACACCACATTCTGTGTGTTCAAAGTTTCTTGGCCAAATGCAAAACGAGACAGTTTGAAAAAACAGTTTTGAAAATATTGCTGTGCTCCACTTTCATATATCTGAATCCACATCATCCAGCTAGTCTGCATTAATGTGTTTGATTTTGACAGAATGGCTCTATGCCTTTCAGGTTCTCGCTGTGAATTTATAATTCAGGAAAAATGGACGCTTGTGTGCACATCTGAGGCTAATCTACAAATGTCACCATTCCTTTCACTGCTGCAGGACATTATAACATAATGATCTTCGAGCGTTCACTTGAGTGGTGATGCTCAGTTAGAGCATTCTCTGCAATATAAAAAGAGTTGACATAGTAAAGTATATTCGTAGCCACAGGCTTTGTGCAATAATCTCTAAATTTAGAAAAATAATGAAAAAAATGCATGTTTAATGAAAATGTGTCCTTGCTAGGGGTATATAAACGCAGTCTACTTCTCATCATATAAATACATGATTGCACTTAAACTGAAAAGCAACTGGAGGTACGGCTGGAGTGTCGGAAGTATTCTGAAATTGCGGTCGAACTAGATAATTGACATGTACGGCTGTTTATATGCAAACTCCAGGCTGTGAGACCTGGATTCATCCTGTGATCACAAGCTCTAGGAGTGGTAGAAAAAAATCAGGTAGGGGCCACGAAATATCATCACAGCCTCCCCCACCCCTGCTCAGTGCTAAAAATATTAGAGTAGTAGCCTCTTCTAAGCCTGAACTGTGTTCCGCATGAGCCCACTGTCCACACGCAGAACCAGCTACGAGCTCAGAAGTGGAGTCCACTCTGCTTTTTTCAGCAGGGGTCTTGGAAAGAGTGGGGCCCTAGGAAAGGAGGCAACCTGGATGGGGTTAAATGAGCATGTAGATTCCTCAGTGTATCGGGCAACTGGAGACTCACCATGCACAGTTCCTCATCTGGTGTAGTGAATGGGGGAGAAGTAGCCCCTTACATGGCAGTCACTACTAAGTTTATTGTACAGTTACCTGTAGGCAGAGCACTCCCAGCAGTGTAGGGCAATGCAAGGTCTGTCCCACTGGCAATAGTTCTGAGTTACTCACATATGTAGCGGACACTGAACAACGCCAGAATGTTGTAGGGTTCTTTAAACGCAAATCAAAGATCTATAATGTCCTCCAATGACTCTCATCCCCATATGGAAAAATGAAGGGAGCATCAGCAACAACAGGGATTTGGAACAACAGCAAAGAACCAGAATATGCAGCAGACAACTTCATTACTCCTCTCCTTTAATGGTTTCTCACAGCTCGGGGATGACGTAAATTGTAGGTTTTGGCACCTAAAGCTGTATTACGCTGTCCCTATTGCAGGAACTCTGCTCACTATGTCAAACTACTCCTGGTATTCACCCTGGTCTAGAGGTTACAATACTATAGTAATAAAAAATATTACTTACCTGCTCATTACCTGCTGATAACATTATTAAAATAATAAAAATATTATAATTTTGCTAAAAATTTACGTTACAGGGACCGCTCCCAGGGACAGCACTTTCGAAAGGGAGAGTCAGCCATACACAGTAAGGGACTTATTCAAGTCTGAATGCAACTTGCACGCATTTTAAAAAAAGAGTACTGTCATGGTTTTGAGAATGACACAAGTATTGGTTTTCACAAAGTTTGCTGCTTCAGTGTTTTTAGGACTTTTTGTCAGATGTGGCTATGGCATACTAAAGTAAAATTACAAGCATTTCATAAGTGTCAAAGGCTTTTATTGACAATTACATTAAGTTTATGCAAAGAGTCAATATTTGCAGTGTTGACCCTTCTTTTTGAAGACCTCTGCAATTCGTTCTGGCAAGCTGTCAATCAGCTTCTGGGCCACATACTAACTGATGGCCGCCCATTCTTGCCTAATCAATGCTTGGAGATTGTCAGAATTTGTAGGCTTTTGTTTGTCCACCTGTCTCTTGAGGATTGACCACAAGTTCTCAATGGGATTAAGGTCTGGGGAGTTTCCTAGGCCATGGACCCAAAATTCGATGTTTTGATCCCCGAGCGACTTAGTTTTCACTTTTGCCTTATGGCAAGGTGCTCCATCATGTTGGAAAATGAATTGTTCGTTACCAAACTGTTCTTGGATGGTTGGGAGAAGTTGCTCTTGGAGGTTGTTTTGGTACCTTTATTCATGGCTGTGTTCTTGGTCAAAATTGTGAGTGAGCCTACTACCTTGGCTGAGAAGCAACCCCACACATGAATGGTCTCAGGATGCTCTTGTCACGGGCACTAGGAGTTTTACCCAGAATTCACCAGGTGGAATTTCACTTTACCAGAGGTGCAGAGTCTAACACAGTGGCTGGTCTTCTCCAGGAACTCCCGCAAGGGAGTATGGTTTTAGCGGCTGCCACTGTGCAGGTCGCGGCCCTCTGGGAAGTGTGGTGAATATACAGAACTGTACAACTGAATAGGAAAGGGAATGTCAATGATATAAATGCAGAGTCTCTGAACAATGGAAACAATGGTAACACGGTAGACTGATGAGCAGTAATAAAAGGAGGAGAAAGTTCCAAAGTGCATTAGCACACAGGTAGCATACAGCAGACCAATATATGACAACTGGATAAAGTCTATAGAAGGACCAATCAATAACGCAGCAGGAGAGTCAGCGACTCGCAGCTATACTTCAGAGGCACTATAGGCTTTAGTCCTAATAACAGGTACCATGCAAAATAGTAGGGTAAGCTGCTCCTGACATATGTTCCCGCTGGTAAATGTAAAGACTTGTGCAGAAGCTGGTATGATACTAGATAGCGTGGAGCGGTCTGTGACCGGTAAGTCTCACCACTGATGTGGAGAGAAGACTTGTTCAGGTGCAGGTATATTACCAGGTAGCGTAGAGTGGTCTGCAGCTGGCAAGTTGTACCACTGATATGAAGAGAAGACTTGTCCGGGTGCAGGTATGTTACAAGGTACTGTGAAGTGGTCTGCGGCTAGCAAGTTGTACGACTGATATGGAGAGACGACTTGTCCAGGTGCAGGTATGTTACAAGGTAGCATAGAGTGGTCTGCGACTAGCAAGTTGTACCACTGATATGGAGAGACGACTTGTCAAGGTGCAGGTATGTTACCAGGTAGCATAGAGTGGTCTGCGACTAGCAAGTTGTACCACTGATATGGAGAGACGACTTGTCCAGGTGCAGGTATGTTACCAGGTAGCGTAGAGTGGTCTGCGACTAGCAAGTTGTACCACTGATATGGAGAGACGACTTGTCCAGGTGCAGGTATGTTACCAGGTAGCGTAGAGTGGTCTGCGACTAGCAAGTTGTACCACTGATATGGAGAGACGACTTGTCAAGGTGCAGGTATGTTACCAGGTAGCGTAGAGTAGTCTGCGACTAGCAAGTTGTACCACGATATGGAGAGAAGGCTTGTCCAGGTGCAGGTATGTAACAAGGTAGCGTGGAGTGGTCTGCGGCTGGCAAGTTGTACCACGATATGGAGAGAAGGCTTGTCCAGATGCAGGTATGTAACAAGGTAGCGTGGAGTGGTCTACAGCTGGCAAAATGTACCACGATATGGAGAGAAGGCTTGTCCAGGTGCAGGTATGTAACAAGCTAGCGTGGAGTGGTCTGCGGCTGGCAAGTTGTACCACGATATGGAGAGAAGGCTTGTCCAGGCGCAGGTATGTTCCACAGCAAACAGAGAGCACGAGTAGAAACCGGAAACACCTCGGAGTCACAAGGTAATGAGAACCAAGAACAGGCAAAGGTAATAGAGTAACAGGTGCCTTAAGTAGTGAGAGGTGAATGATTGACCAATGAAACTATGAGCAAGGTTTTAACAGTCCGTGGTTTTCTGCACATGCGCAATCCTTGGTCAAGATGGCGGACGGCCACGGCGCAGAACAGGCACCGGCAAGAGAGAGAGAGACCCATGTCCCAAACCAGAGGCATTATCCGTCCGGTGAGTGACAGCTCTACTGTTGGCATGACACAGGACTGATGGTAGCGCTAACTTTTCCTTCTCCGGACAAGCGTTATTCCAGATGCCCCAAACAATCTGAAAGGGGATTCATCAGAGAAAATGACTTTACCCCAATCCTCAGCAGTCCAATCTCTGTACCTTTTGCAGAATATCAGACTTCTTTGCTGGCCTACTTGACACCAGGCCATCCTCCAAATGTCTTTGCCTCACTGTGCGTGCAGGTGCACTCACACCTGCCTGCTGCCATTCCTGAGCACGCTCTGCACTGGTGGTGCCCCGATCCCACAGCTGAATCAACTTTAAGAGATGGTCCTGGTACTTGACGTTCTTGGGCACCCTGAAGCCTTCTTCACAACTATTGAACCTCTCTCCTTGATGTTCTTAATGATACAATAAATGGTAGATTTAGGTGCAATCTTATTAGCAGCAATATTGTTTTTGGGATAAAGTTCATTGTCATGGCAAAGAGGGACTTTTAAATTATTTGCAATTTATCTGATCACTTTTCATGACATTCCGGAGTATATGCAAATTGCCATCATAAAAACTGAGGCAGCAGACCTTGGGAAAAATTGTATTTGTGTCAATCTCAAAACTTTTGCCATGACTGTACAGAATTTGAGCGCAGTTCTGACCTATTCAAGTCTAAGCATATCTCAAGATGCGTTTTCATTTGAATCTGGGTGTAAGTACATTGTATACCAACAATAATAAAGTGAGTGAGGATTCTAATGTCCTGAAAAATTACATACAAAAAACAAAAGTATTTTTGGGTAGAACTTGGAACTGGAGTGGGCTGCATTTCTCTTTTGGAGTGTTTTTTGGTTTGGTGTTTCTATTTGTAAGTACATTGTGTCTAAACTAGAGATGGTCACTGACCCCCGTGTTTTGGTTTTGGATTCGGTTTTGGATCTGGATTACCGTCCTGTTTTGGTTTTGGTTTTGCAAAACCGCCATTGCGTGTTTTGGTTTTGGTTTTGTTTGGTTTTGTTTTGCTATTTTGTTGGAAAATCAATGTTTTTGGGCCTAAAATAACCCAATTTAGTGCTCCAACTGTTTTAGAGATAAGTAATCTAATTGTTGAGGTAATAAATCATCCAAAAAAACAGTTTAATTCTTTGTTGGTAGGCCTTCATTTATTCTACACACAAACCAGATTGTCTTCCTCTCCATCTATGCATATTGGCAATGCAGCCATCGTCTTTGTATGTATATTACACCCTACACTTATAGTTAAATATGGAAATGGAAAAAGGCAGTTTGCTTTCTATCTCTATAGGCCCCCCTCCACTTGTTTAAAAAAACAAAAAATTCAGCCGTTATAGACTGTACAATATTAATTGAAATGGACAAAGCCAGTTTGGTTTCTGCCGCTATAGGCCCCCCTCCACTTGTCAAAAATACAAAAAAATTCAGCCGTTATAAACTGTACAATATTAATTGACATGGAGAAAGCCAGTTTGGTTTCTGTCTCTCTAGGCCCCCCTCCACTTGTATAAAATACCAAAAAAATCAGCCGTTATAGACTGTACTATATTATGAGAAATGGACAAAGCCAGTTTGGGGTCACTCTGTCTATGACACCCTCACTCTCATCAGTGTGTACGTCCTCATCACAGACTATCAATTCATCGCCGCTTGAATCCGCCATTAGAGAACAGTCAGTGCTTGGATGTCTTGGATGGTGAAGGCCTTCCTTGTGGAAGATGTAGTTCATTTTTATAAACATCATTTTCTCCACATTTTTGGGAAGTAACCTTCTACGGCGATCACTGACTAAGTTCCCTGCTGTGCTGAACACTCATTCAGAGTACACACTTGAGGGTGGGCAGCTTAGGTATTGCAAAGCAAGTTTGTACATGGGTTTCCAAATGGCCTGCTTTTCTTCCCAGTAAGGAAAGGGACTGTCTGACATTTCCATATCAACTACCTCTTGAAAGTAATCCTCCACCATCCTTTGCATGTTTATACTCGTATTGGATGGAGTTATGGGCAAAGTGACACATTTTTTTGAAAAATCCTTCAAACCAGCCCAGATGTTAAATTGTTCTGTTCTGCCCCCTGCGTCTTCCCTGCTTCTTTTTGGGAAATTAAATTTTTTACGAGCAGCAGCAGCTTGAGAAAGTGAAGGAGGACACGTCGTCAAGCCAAGGCCCAGTTCAGCGGCCAACTTGCTGAGCAATAGCTCCTTGCAAAAGTTCACATCTCGCTCATTTACAATTAAAGACTCAATGTAGGTTTTAAACCTTGGATCAAGCACAGTGGCCAAAACTTACTGATCCGAGTTAAAGATCTTAATAACTCGAGGATCATTGTGAAGCGAATTAAGTACTTGATCGACAAGACCAACATACTTTGCTGAATTGCTTGCTTTCAGCTCCTCCTTCATTTTCTCAAGCTGCTTTTCCAATAGTCTAATTAAAGGAATGACTTGGCTCAAACTAGCAGAGTCTGCACTCACCTCACATGTCACAACTTCAAATGGTTTCAGCACCTTGCACAGCACTGAAAGGATTCCCCACTGTGCAAGAGTGAAATACATCCCCCCTCCTTTCCCAATGTCATGGCTTGTGCAATATGCTTGGATGGCTTTGCGCTGTTCCTCCATCCTCTGAAGCATGTACAGGGTGGAATTCCACTTAGTTACCACATCTTGCTTAAGTTGGTGGCAGGGCAAGTTAAACTGCTCTTGGAGCTGCTGTAATCTCCTACATGCTGTGGCTGAATGCCTGAAATGGCCTGAAATTTTACGGGCCACCGAAAGCATCTCCTGCACCTCACGGTTATTTCATAGGAAGCTCTGCACCACCAAGTTGATGGTGTGAGCAAAACAGGGAATGTGTTGGAAATCACCCAGCTGTAATGCTCGCACTATATTGTTGGCGTTATCAGAAATGAAATACCCTGGGGAGAGTCCGAGTGGTATAAGCCATGCATCAATCACATCTCTCAGTTTGCGTAACAAATTGTCAGCTGTATGCCTGTTAGTGAAGCCGGTGATACAAAGAGTGGCCTGCCTGTGACAAATGTTACGTAGTGGTGTACATGCTGCTGCTGTTCCTGCTGGTGAAGGTGAAGGACCAACCCAGTGGGCTGTCACAGTCATATAGTCTTTGGTTTGGCCACTTCCACTTGTCCACATATCTGTGGTTAGTTGAACAGTGGGCAGAATGGCATTTTTCAGCGCAATCTCTACATTTTTACACACTTTTTGGTATAGTTGTGGAATTGCTTTAGGGAGAAATGGTGTCGCGATGGAATTCTGTAACGCGGACACAAAACATCAAATTTACTGTGAAAAACCAGCTGCGTTTATTGTGGAGATTGGACGCAGATCTAACACTAACATTGCAGCCATGGCGTCTGTGACTCACTTGGCGACTAGGTGACTGCTGTCATATTTGCTTCCCCTCGCAAATGATTGTTTCACAGATAATTGCTGAAATGTAGGACTGCTCATTTTCTTGACCTGCATCTGGGATGACGATTCACCCCCAGCAGCAGCAACAGCAGCAGCAGTGGGACTAACGCTTTCTTCAGAGGAATCAATAATAGTGCAGGAGTCATCCAGCCTTAAGTGGGATGCCGGGCTAACTCCGAGCGCTACTGAGGATATTGATGAGGATGGTGTGGTGGGTGTATTTTATAGCCGTCGGGATGTCGGTGAGCGGAGGGTCTTATCTGATGATAGAGTGCTTGTATTTTTTTGGGAAGAACTTTCAGCTTTTCCCAACACTTTGCCATGAACTCTCGTTAAGTGGCGTAACATAGACGAGGTTCCAAGATGGTTAAGGTCCCTCCCTCGACTGACTGTGGCTTGACATACACTACAAATGGCTATACAATTGTTTTCTGGATTTGGGTAGAAATAATTCCACACATAAGAAGTGGATTTTTTTGTTTTATGCCCAGGCATGACAATGGCCTTTTTCTTGTCACGTGCCAGAACTGCTGCCACTGGTGCAGGACTTACACAAACAACCTCATCCTCATCAACATCCTCATTAGCGCCCTCGTCGCCTACACAAATCTCCCCCTCATCCTCTTCTAATTCCAAAGTGGCATCCTCAATTTGGGTATCACCGGCTACACTCGGGCTATTAAGGCACACATCAGCAGATTGCTCACGATTAGACATCCCTTTGTTGGATGGACTCTCCACAGGGATTGTTGTCATTTGTGAATCAGAGCAAACATTCTCCTCTAATGCCTTACTGTTATCTTGCAGCTCGGCTTTGAAGCGTAACAGTAGTTGTGCACCAATTGTAGGCTGGGTAACTTTTTGGGATCTGCCACTAATAGCCAAAGGTGAAGGCCTCATTCTCTCTTTGCCACTGCGTGTATAGAATGGCATGCTTGCAATTTTTTTTTTATCGTCACTTAACTTTTGCTCAGTTACACTTCTTTTTCGCTTCAACACAGTATATTATTTTTTGTTTTTTGCACTAATTTGGAAACACTATGTTGTTTGACATCGCCTTGGCCAGATGACGTACTGGGAACACTAACATCAGAACCTGGTTGCTCATTCTGATCATATGTGGACTGCTTTGAATCCATTCTGAGCGCAAAGCACTGGGGAGTGCTAAAAATTATTTGGTAGATACTGCTGACAGATATGACTTTTGACAGCCAGAAATATTTATGCACAATTATGGGGGACACCCCAAAAGCACTGAGGAGTGCTAAAAATTAGTTGGTAGATACTGCTGACAGATATGACTTTTGACAGCCAGAAATATTTATGCACAATTATGGGGGACACCCCAAAAGCACTGGGGAGTGCCAAATATTAACAAAAAATAATAAACCTCTATCCTCCTCTCTTCTCTAGCGATTTTTGTTAGAGCAATTGCAAGAAGAATATTGGATTCTCTGTCCCTGCTCTAATCAGCCTGTGACTACACCCTGCTCTCTCCCTCTGTCAAATGGCGATGGATTGCTGTGTATTTATAACGTTGAAGTATCGCGAGAACCGAGCCCCGAGATCCGACGACGTCACAATGACGTTCGGCCTCGATTTGGATTCGGAACGACGGGAGAGTACCGAGCTGCTCAGCTCGGTACTCGGATACCCAAAGTTCGGGTGGGTTCGGTTCTCGGGGAACTGGACCCGCCCATCTCTAGTCTAAACGTTACTTGCCATATGTATACAGACATAACAGACTGCAGAATACGCACACATGTATGTGCAGTATAAGGTGACATCAGAACGCCTAAAAATGTATATTATGTGTCAAATGAGCAACTCTTAACGGTACAATAATTAATAAAGATATGGATTTTTTTTCATTAACATTAAATACATAAAGATGCTTTTAATGCATATTATACATACAATGCATTTGTATAGTCTGTTTTACTTACATACACATGTTCTGTGATAGCTAGTTGCACACATATGTGTAATTTGTAAAACAAAGACTATGTTAGGTCAGTCATCACTATCAGTGGGCACTTACACCCAGTGACAGATCCAGGGAGGGGAGGAATCGGGGCAATCGCCCCCCCCTCCCCTAGCAGAACAAACCTACCTGTAAATTGTGTCCCAGATGCCGATCAAATTGGGAAGGGGCAGGTCAACCAGAGCCAGCCAATCAGAATTGAGGGGCGTGTCTATGCTAAACGCCTCCCTAAAAATAAAGTGTAAGTCCGCCCCTGCCAACACCTGCCCTGTAGCTCTGTAGCTGGTGCAAATGATATGGCTAAAGGGTAAGTTTGATCACTTTTTGGGGGAATTTTTTTCATTTGTTTTGTTTTTAGAGGATTATAATATATTGCATTTGAGACAATTAAATATGCATATACATGTATATTCAACACAATGAATTAAAAAACAGCAAAACATTTTTATTGATTTTTTAATAAAGTTGTTTTGTGTATTTGCTGTGTTTAAATATACCTTTTTTTTTTTAAGGTATATTGGATATAGGTTATACAGACCTCTTCTCCATTACACAAATGTGATAAGTGTGGTATATAAACCGCCTATAGTGTCTCAATTTCTTTACGCCACAGCCCAGAGGGGGCTGAAAAAGCCCAAGTACTTTTCATGATGTGCCAGTTTCCTCTCCTATAGGAAGGCCTCACCTGCCCTGTGCCAGCCTGGATGCTGGGAAATGTAATAAATTGGAAACACAATTTTTTGTACAAGTAATTGTATAAGAAAAAATAAAGAATTCAGGCGATTAACAGGCAATCGCCTACATGATAGGCAATTGGAGACTGTCATACCTGTCAGGCGCCATGGTGAAGACCAGGGGCACATTAGACGCCGCCCCTCCAGATTAGGTAGTGTTAAAATCAGCCGGTATTCCTAGACATGTGACAGAATCCCTAGAGCGGGACAAAAATAAGTCTCATCTGCACATGCCACGCCCACACATGGACATGTTTGGGTAAAATTCCACCCACTTTCCTGTTAGTTGTGGGGTATGGACTGTTACCATTCACTATCTTATCATGGCTCCAGGAGTGGGTGCTAGGAGAGAGCGTACTACTTCCAACCCACCCCCCTACATATATCTCATTTTGCCCACTGATCCTTGTCATAACTGATTTTTCTCCAGTCCGTAAGTGGACAATGCCAGTGGAATTGCACTTATCCAGCACAATGCTTTCCTTTCACTAGTGTGCACTAGAATGGCAAATTCCACTTGGGGAATCCCTGCATTCTGATTGGTTCTTTTTAATTCTTTGATATATTTCTGACATAGCATTCACACACTGATTCGCCTTCTCTGAATCACTAAAATCCACCTTGCTCATCTTTACCAAGCCACATTTTAGCTATAAATCGAAGAAATTTGTAGTTGGTCCTTTTTGTTTTATTAATGTATTATTAATGTATGCATGCGCACCTCGTATTCTTCTTTGAATTTGTCTTCTCTCTAAGTCAATTAACTCCTTCATTGTGGGTCTGTGCTTTCTGTAAAGTCTTTGAGTAAAGTATCTCTCAAGTCAAGTCTGTATCTGTTAATAACATAACTCCCAACTCTCCCGATTTCGGTGGGGCAGTCCCGATTTTAGGGCTCAATCCCACTGTTCCGCCCAGGAACAAATTTGTTCCACGAGTGGAAATGTTGGGAGGTATCTTCCATTCACAGTTGGTCTGCATAGCAGAGCATCGGAGAAAGGGTGCAACTAGTACTGGTGCATGCTGCAGTGTTTTGAGGTGAAGGGGATTTGTAAGGGGCAGTCTAGTGTGTTACAGAGGGCTAGGCAGTCCTCTAGGGGAGTGGCCACGCTGCCATTGTGACTTGGTCACCCCCCCAGTCTCGATGTCGGGTTCTGAAATATTTGTTGGGGGGGGGGTAATAAAGTTATGTGTTATATCTCTTAGAGGTACAAGAGAAAGTTTTTATACCACAGCTCCTGAGGTGTTAACTGCTACATATATCTGATTACTGCAGGGAGGAAAATGGTTGCTAAGCAATGTGATTTCACTTGGTACCTGTGAGTGGAGAAGATAGAAAATTTCCAACCGCTTTGGAATGTGATCAAATTTCACCTGTTCGTTGGCCACAAACACGTTCTGCCATTGACCTGATTTGATTCTGTGGCCCAAATTTGTGGTTCGTGTTTGCATTTGCTGTTCATGTTAAAATTTGTGCTGTTAAATATTTTTATTTTGAAAACGATTAAAATAATATGTTTAAATAAAGAAAAGGTTAATTAATGTTAATTAAAAATGTTAAAATTTAAATTGAAAGTTCGTTGCTTGCAATTAAAATTAGATTTAAACGTGTTCAAGCTAGTACGGACACTCTCTGATCATATGCAAACCGTCTCGCTCATGATTGAAACTATTTGACTTTCTTGAATTTAACTACATTTTTAATTGATCAAAAATTGTCAAATTCTGGTGAAGTTTGGAGTTTTTCCACCTAATGGTCGACCTGGTTCTGAGAAACGATATACCTGCAGTTCCTGTATCTGTGCCTATGGCCATGTGTTTTTTCTTCCTGTTTTTTCTTCCTGTTCCTATCTTCCATCCCTGTTGTTACAATTTGGATGTGTTACAGACAAGCCGTGCTGTTAAATTTGTCCTTTGTATCATGACTACATTTTTTATCCCCCCATGTGTGTCCATCTGTCGGCATTTACGAAGAAGCTAAACTTAAGGATGGGTATTCTAACAATATCTGTTATCTCTGCTGTTTGTCACAAAGTTAACATTATTTCCTAAACTTACTCTCTGGATTACAGTTTGGTGTGGATGATACTAATGGGTGCTTTAATCTTTTTTTTTTTTTTTTTTTTTTTGATTGAACACTTTCTTAAAGAAAGTATGCAACGTTTGTTACTTTCCTTGGAACATGACCTCTGTAGTTTTATGATATTGTAATGCCTTATTCACCAAAATAGTCTATAGGCCTAAGCCATTAAGGAGAGCAAAGCATAAAAAGGAGTAACTTTGCACCTGGGCAAAACCATGTTGCATTGGATGGGGAGGTAAATTTAAATTGTGGGGACAGATTTATATTTGGGATAGGGCATGTCCTAGATCAACTTTAAATTTCAGTGTAAAAATAAAGCTATCATGTATTTGTGTACTAGATGAAAAGCATTCAGTATTTAACTTATGTGCAAAATAATAAACTAATTTGCACCCCTTGCATTGTAACTTGGTTTGTCCTGAAGAACATTTACTCCTTTATTTGCCTTACTTTCCTTAATGACTCAAGCCCTATATGTCCAATAACGATTTTGGGGCATATTAAGGTGAGACAATGGTAGTATTTTTTTATGAACCGGATGGTTGAATATTCCTTCTAGTAAAAGCCCAGTGCCCATATAGTTGTGGGCAGGAGAAAAATTGTTCTATAATGGAAGTGGAGAAGACAATTAGACAAAAACTACTTGTGTTCTATCCTGGAGTCACAGTGGGACTCATCTAGAGTTGGGTTAAGTGGAAGAACGAGGGTGGGAAGTTGTAGGCGAGCATGGACTGAGTACATTAAGGGAATGTTCATGTAATTACAGCAAAATTGGTCATGGATGTAGATAAGACTTTTAAGAGGCGTATTTCTTGCAGGTACGGGAGGGTAGGTGCAATGATAACCAAGGATAATGATGACTATCAGCAGCCACTTCTGATTGGCTAATTGCGTATTGACCCCTCCAGCTGATAGTACATAAATTATTTGCATCTTAGCTATATTATATCAAGCTGCTGTTGTCTATTTGCATTTCTTAATTACCATTTGGATTCCTGCAGAAAAGAAGATTCCCATTTGATTTTTAAAAGGGGAGACAACAAATGTGGGTGTTTTTGTATTTAATTGCATTTTATATGGAAATGCAACTTTTTTAATAACAGTAAAGGCATTATTTGTTCTTGTGTCTTCTGGTGTGAGAACATGGAGATGTTTGGTGTTGTATGTTTTACTTGTTCTTAAATGTTTTCAGGTGGATTTCTTAGATGCCGCCAGGTTCCGAAATATGTCCCCTAAAGAGCTATAGTCACCCAGTCACCCGGAGGCACTCAGAGATGTTGCGCCAGGCGCTTGCTAATTACTGCATGGTACTACCTCTGTTAGTGGTTGGCCATGAAGTGCCTATCAACTGTAGGACAACTCTCACCCTAAAAGACAATCATGAGTAACTGAGGGTTGGGACAGAGACTTAACTGAGTTACCTTTTATTGCTGTTGAAATGGTGCTCTTTGTTCTTCACCGAGTTGAGATAGATTTCCAGGAGTTGTCCTCCGCTGAGAGCTTTCTGCAACTCGAGGACTTGTGGGAAGGCTTAAGCTTGGTACACACTACACGGTTTTCATCCAATAATCGGCTCAATCAGCCGACATACGACCGCTCGTTCAAAAGTCGGGTCAGTGTGTGCAGTGTCACGATGGTCGAAAGTCTGCCCAAATGAACGATTGTCGCCTCATTTGGTTGGTCGTACCGTTTAATATTTTCGTTCTAATCTTGTTTCCGCTGTGTAGTGGGTATAAACTTCCGACCGATCCACAACAGTGAGTACGAAATTAAAGTCATTGCTCACGACAGCATGGCTGTAAAAAGTCACTAAAGGGACGTCCGCACTTCCCTTTATCGTCCTAAACAAGGCTAGTGTGTATGCAGTCCATGGACCGAGCAATCGGACCATCGATCGGATGTAAAATCGCTCGGCATAAAAAGTTGGTGGAAAATTCTGTAGTGTGTACCCAGCTTAAGTGGCAGCCCTTCAAGAAGAAAGTAGCAATCCAGCAGAGGTCTTATCTGACACCAACTCCACCAAGACCACATCTCTGTGGGAACCAGGCTAAGAAGTGGGAATGCAACTCTCCATTGCATGTTCTACTTCAGCACATACTGGCTAGGGGATACAGCTCCCAGTGCTTGTTCTGCTCTTATACACACTTACACATCTGGTGTACGTCTGGCATAGGTAATACTGCTACTGATCTAGATGCATCCTGAGATATCACATAGAAGCGTAAGTACTTTCTTTTGGCATATATCTGATGCGCGATTGTATCCAACTCTAGATGAGCACCAGTGTGAGCAGATGTAATGGGAGGGAGTTAAAGTGTCCTTCCTCTCCTGTACCTCCTTCACTCCTGCATCACTTTGCTAATGCAGTAGGTGAGAGCAAAGGTGATTGGTGTCTCTCACCTGCAATCATTGATTGGGGGTCAGGAGGTAATGGGAGATACTAATTTTTACCACCTTTAGTTTGAGGTTCTTCCCTTCCCTCATGGTGGGGTATTGTATCTATTTTACCCATAATCCCTCAGGCTGCAGACAGGGTTAACTCTCCGCACTTCAGATCACAGGATCACAGGTGGAGCAACTAGGTGTGATTTAGCTAATTAGTGCTGGGGAGGGAGCTTAAATAGCTGGAGCTGTCTTGTGGGCGGGGCGACTGATGCCAGTCAGTGGCTAGTGAGGGGACTGTGTGTCTAGTTAGCAGCAGGGTCACATGGAACTGTAAATACTCTGGTTTGTTTGTGTGAATTCTGTTACTACAAGAGTTGTTTTGTCTACCATCCTAACATTCCTGAATAAACTACAGCAATGTGGTTCAGCATACCTTGCATAGCACTGTCAGCACTGCTTGTTTGACCTACTTTGCACAACTACTTACCTCTCGTACATCTCTGTATGTATGTATTACCGAGTATTGTTTTATTACTGTTTGTTCCCAAATGTAAAGCGCTATGGAATCTGCTGGCGCTATATAAATAAATGTTGATGATGATGATGAACTACTTAATGACCAGATGATTTTCATCCATCCCTGACCTGGACAGTTTTCCTATTTTTGGAATGTTCCTGTTTCATCTGCCCAAGCAAATTATTTATGGATTTTTGTGTTATGTTATGCTTTTCTCGTGATAACATACTGGAATAAATGTATTCTTATTTTATACACTTTATATAAGAGGTATAAAGGAAGAAAATACCATCTTAATAATGTTTAAGTATGTATTACATTAAGTTTGGCAGATGTGGTTCAATGTTAGGTAATGCATTGAGATTGTGATAACATGTGTGCTGTCTTCACAGTAAATACAATACAATTGTGGAAATCATGAATGGAAAATGACTTAAGTATGTTCAAGGCTGCGTCTGAAAAGCTTTCACAGTAGGGACCGTACAGATGAGAAAGGAACATGCTCTGTGACTGGAGGAAGAACAATTTTACTACTAACTTTGAAAGAGATAGTTATACGATGGAATTCATTGTTGATGGATGTAGTAAGGACAGAATCTGTAGGTGTACGCTATGTGTGTTTTGAGGTAGTGACATCACTGCCATTCACTTGTCATTCAGGAAGTGCTGGCTGACAGGAAATACCTGGCAGCCATCTTTAGTTCTCAGTATATACCACACAGTAAAGACATGTTCTCACAGATCTCCAGCCTCTGCTTTTGATTTGAACTCAACTCAGTTCTACATGGTGACAGAAGGTTGGCTGTGATGGCACAAGGTCTCCGACGCATAGATCCACTTGTGTTTGATAACGCCATTGCGACGCATGGCTCAAATTCAAGAAAAAATGGCGTGTATACTGCTGGACTTTCAGACATATCAAAAAGGTACAAGCATACACCCTGCTCAATTTAGCTGGTGCTGAAGCTGTAGATAGAGCTGACATGTTTGTCTATTCAGAGGAGGAGGATCAGGAGGACCCAGACACACTAATAGCAAAATTTTGATGAGATATGCTTGCCAGGGAAAAATGTCATAATGGACAGACATGCATTTAACACTGCTGTGCAGAGTCCCTCTGAAAGCATCTTTCATCTGCTGCCAGATTGAAACTATAAGCGAAGAAATGTGAATATGATGACCTATCAAATGAGCTTATCAGGGACAGAATTATGTGTGGAACTTATGATGATGTCACTCGTATGCATCTCCTGTGGGAGAAGACACTGACACTGGACAATGCTATACACATATGTATGTTACATGAGGAGTCCCTCAAAAGTGCAATCGAGTTGGAAAAAAAGAGTCTGATATATGTGACCTCCAGCAACACGAGCAGCAACAAACATGCTGTGTGAATTGTGTCGGTATCCATTTCTATGAACGTCACAAAAGTCCTGCTTTCAATAAACGCTGTAATGCCTATGGTAAACAAAATCACTTTGCTCGCTGGTGTAGGTCCAAGCCCAGAGCTGATGACAGACAACACTACAGTGCACATTCCAGCAGCCCGCCGCACCAAGTACATACAGTAGATACACCGCCAGAAAACAATCCTGACACGGGTCTTCATTGTGAGAGTGGTTCAGTACGCATCTGCATTGAACCTGTGCATCTGAATAAAGCTCTGATGAGACCGCATCACCCCCTCAGGACTGTAGAGCAAGTCATTGCCGACATGCCAAATGCAAAGATATTCACCACTCTGGATGCCAAGTGTGGGTTCTGGCAGATCACATTGGACAAGGAGTCATCTTTACTTACTACATTTATGACACCTCTGGGCAGACATGCATTCCTCCGAATGCCCTATGGCATCTGTACTGGCAGTGAAGTGTTCCAACGCAGCATGGAACACCTCTTTGAGGGATAGCCTTGTGAAATCATCATTGATGACATCCTTGTGTGGGGTCGCACCATGGTGGAATATGACATGCGCGATTCGTGAAATCAACATGCGGTTAAACCCTGACAAGTGCCGTTTTAGAGTTACTGAGGTCCCATATGTTGGCCACCTTCTAACCTCAGAGGGTGTCAAGCTGGATCCAGCCAAGACATGGGCCATCCATCAAATGCCCAACCCCACAGACAAGCTGAGTATGCAGCGATTTCTAGGTATGACGAATTACCTTTCAAAATTGTTGCCTCACTGCAGTGACGTCACAGCTCCACTCCGCCAGCTTTTGCACAATGACATTGAATGGTGTTGGTTGGACTGTTATGCTGATGCTATTGCTCTGCTCAAGGTTATGAGCACTTCTGATGTTGATGATGACATGGATGTTATGGAGTTTGATGTCCTCTCCTCCCGACGCATGGAAGAGCTGCGTAATGTTACACTCAGGGATAACCTTTGCCAACGGTAGTCGCATGTCGTCCTCCATGGTTGGCTGTCTTGTTCCAGAGAATTGCCTCCTGACCTCAAGTCATTCTTTGCTTTCCGGGATGAGTTGACTATCTCAGAGGGCATTCTGTTGTGTGGTCAGTGGTTTGCAATCTCATATGCTCTCCAAGGATTTTATGCTCAGCAGGCTCATCAGGGGCACCCAAGGTGGGAGGCCACTTTGCGATGGGCTAAGGATGCATTGTATTGGCCCTCTATGGCTGCTGACATTATTATTATTATTATTAATATTTATTTATAAGGCGCCACAAGGCATCCGCAGCGCCGTACAGAGACAAACAAAATCACAATACAATGGGAGACAGCACAGTACAGTAAACACAGCAACTCAGTACGCTCAATGCACAGCTAGAGAGGGCAGGGAAGGGGGAGGGAGGATCCGCAAACGACAGGGCCCAAGAAGGAGGGCGTGGAAGACAGGGAGACCCCCAGGGGGGAGGAGGGAGCGAGAGTGGACGTGGGGTGGAGGACCCTCGAGGAGGAGGGCTAAGTAGCTGGAGAGCAGAGTTAGAAGTGGTGGAAACAGGAGGAGAGATGGCCCTGCTCAGAGGAGCGTACAATCTAAGGGGAGGGGTGGACAGACAAAGAGACGCAGGGGAGAGAGGGAGAGTAGGGGGACAGAGGCAGAAGATAAGGTAGGAAGTTAAGTGGGAGACAGAAAGGCTTTAAGAAAAAGGTGGGTTTTTAGGGCCCGTTTGAAGCTGGACAGATTAGGGGAAGTTCTGATGGAGGGAGGGAGCTTGTTCCAGTGGAGGGGGGCAGCGCGGGTGAAGTTTTGGATACGCGCGTGGGAGGAGGTTATAAGGGGGGAAGAGAGGCGACGGTCAGAGGCAGAACGGAGAGGGCGGGATGGAGCATGAATAGAGAGGAGGGTGGAGATGTAGGGCGCAGTGGAGTTGGCGAGGGCCTTGTAGGTGAGTGTGAGGAGCTTAAAGAGGATTCTGAAGGGGAATGGGAGCCAGTGAAGGGCTAGGTAGAGGGGGGAGACAAAAGAGGAGCGGCGAGAGAGGAAAATAAGCCTAGCTGCAGCGTTAAGGACGGATCGAAGGGGATCGAGATGAGAGTGGGGGAGGCCAGTGAGGAGGAGGTTGCAGTAGTCCAGGCGGGAGATGATCAGAGAGTGGATAAGGCATTTGGTGGCATCTTGGGAGAGGAAGGGCCGGATGCGAGCGATGTTGCGCAGCTGGAAGCGGCAGGATTTAGCAAGAGAGAGGATGTGGGGGCCAAAGGAGAGAGAGGAGTCGAGGATGACACCAAGGAAGCGAAGTTGGGGGACAGGGGAGATAGAGGTGTTGTCGACAGTGATGGAGAGGTCAGAAGGGGATGGGGTATGAGAGGGAGGAAAAACTATGAGCTCAGTTTTGGCAAGGTTAAGTTTGAGGAATCGAGAGGACATCCAGGAGGAGATGGCAGAGAGGCAGGCGGACACCCTAGAGAGGAGGGAGGGAGAAAGATCAGGAGAGGAGAGGTATAGTTGAGTGTCGTCAGTGTAAAGGTGGTAGCTGAAGCCGAAGGAGCTGATGAGTTCACCCAGGGAGGAGGTGTATAGAGAGAAGAGTAAGGGTCCCAGAACAGAGCCCTGAGGGACCCCGACTGGAAGGGTGGATGGGGGGGAGAGAGACCCAGAGGTGGTGACAGAGAAGGAACGGTGAGTAAGGTAAGAGGTGAACCAGGACAGGACTGGGCCGGAGAGGTCGAAAGACTGGAGGGTGTGAAGGAGGAGGGGGTGGTCAACGGTGTCAAAGGCTGCAGAGAGGTCAAGGAGGATGAGAAGGGAGAAGTGGCCCCTGGCTTTTGCACAGAGGAGGTCATTGGTGACTTTAGCCAGGGCAGTTTCAGTGGAGTGGAGAGGGCGGAAACCAGACTGGAGAGGATCAAGGAGGGAGTATTCAGAAAGGTAGGAGGTGAGACGGCTGCAGACGAGCCTCTCGAGAATTTTGGAGGCAAAAGGGAGAAGAGATATGGGGCGATAGTTCGAGAGAGAAGTGGGGTCGAGATTAGGTTTCTTAAGAATGGGGGATACGAGAGCATATTGGGTAGAGACATTGAGTGGGTAGTCTCTGTTTGTGCCCCCTGCGATGCTCTACGGCCCCATCATGCCAAAGAACCGCTCACTCTCCATAAGGTACCTGACATCCCTTGGTCCATGATTGCTGCAGATCTTTGTGTATGTAAGGGAAAAGAGCATCTTGTGTTAGTGGACTCATATACCGGTAAATTTGAGATAAACCATCTTCCTAAACTGACGAGTGCCATAGTCATTAACAAAATGAAAAGACACTTTTCTACCCATGGCATACCACACAAGCTGCTCACTGACAACGCCATGCAATTTATGAGTGGTGAGTTCCAGTCCTTCACCAATGAATGGGACATCTCACATATCACTAGCATTCCAGGCTATCCACAATCTAATGGACTAACAGAAAGGGCAGTACGTTCTGCAAAGTACCTGTTAGACAAATGCTACAGAGTTGGTTCAGACATATTCATGGCGCTCCTTAATTTGAAAAATACCCCAGGGGATAAGCTCCTTTCTCCTTCCTCCAAAGCCAAGCTTACACCAACCATTGAGACCAATGTGCAGAGTACTTTGGAGAAGTCCAGGTTATGGCTCAAAGCCAATCGAGACAAAACCTCACATCAGCTGAGACCGGTGTCCCCGGGGCAGACCGTCCGCATCCAGACCCCAGTTGGCTTTGATAGATTCAGGATCCTTCAACAGGCCCAACAGTTACATGGTGCAATGTGACGGTGCTTTGTATGAGCGCTACAGGCGTCACCTCTTTGGGGTGTGTGAGCCAGCACCCACACCCCACGGAATACCACCTGAGGGTGTCAGAAAACCTATCAATGTGGACAATGGGTCCTCTGACAGGAAATACCTGGCAGCCATCTTCAGGTCTCAGTATATACCACACAGTAAAGACATGTTCTCACAGTTCTCCAGCCTCTGCTTTTGATTTGAACTCAGACAGTTCTACAGAATCTTTCACACAAAGTTTAGTATCCATAATATAATAAGCAAGCTAAGAAGTTTAAGTAATTGATCCAGGGAATGTGTCATCTCCAGGATCAGGCCCTCTCTCACCCTGGAAGCAATTAAAACTCTCATTCACTCACTCATTATTTCATGCATTGATTTACGTAACCTTCTCTTCTCCGGCTTTCCTTGCTCGCCGCCTCACCTCCCCAATGATTAGCTCATCTCACTTCTGACTTCAGGATTTCTCCTGCGCTGCTCCCAACCTCTGGAACGCATTCCCATAACCAATTCGGCTAACCAGGAGTCTCCAAGTTTTCAACAGTACCATCATACCTTTTCATTCAAGCCTACCAGTGCTCCACCTAACTCTCCTGCCTTCACACCCCCTACCTCTACTTCCCCACACAGTATCACCATCTTTGTATCTACCCATCCCCTATAGAAGCCTGGCCATCCTGTGGCTCTCCAGGTGTTGTGAAACTACAAGCCCCAGCATGCTTTGCCAGTCGATAGCCAGCAGAGAGCAGGCATGGCACACTGGGACATGTAGTTTCCCAACTACATGGAGAGCCACAGGTTGGCCAGGTTTGTCCTATAGTATGTAAGCTCTCACGAGCAGGTCCCTTGTGCCTAATGTTTTCATTGCATAGCTATGTAAATTTGTGTGTTGTAATTATGTATATTTGTTGTTTGGTTTAATATGGTCACTTTTGTAATTATCTAATTTATTTGCATGCTCTATTCCCTTTTGCACAGCATCGCGGAACTCTTGTGGTGCTTTATAAATAAAAGATAATAATAATTATAATAATAATACTTATATATATGGACAGAAAGGAGATTTCCCCTATGTGAGGTTAAATTGGACGATGATTCTGGGCTCTGCCTTCCTCTGGATCAACACATCCAAATGGTTGAATTTGTTGGACTTGTGTGTTTTTGCAACCTCACTCATTATAGTTTATAAAACTACAGCAGTCTCAGAAGAAAAAAAAAATCATCTGAGTTAAAGTAAAAATGCTGAATGTGGAACATGGAAAAGTATTGTGCAAAATGTCTCAGATTTCACAGAGCTCATTAGCCTTAGGGAAAGTACTACAGTAATACACAACTGAATTTAAAAAGAAAAAAGCGACAGTACAGAAGGCAGCTACGTTTTAACCATTTATCCATAAGAATGCAGTGATAGTGTACTCTGACAATCTCTGTGATCTATTTAAGGGACAATCAATACTACTTATAAATATGATGCATTTTTGTCACAGGAGCACTATAGATAGATAAAATATAATTATGAATTAATTCCTTTCTTTAGGAACAAGAAACATCTCCGCTCCTATCGGTAAAATGGACAGTTTACCATTCCTTGACCTTTTCACACTTATCTTTAGCTGCAGATTCGCTCTGTTTCTCCTGACTTGTTCTAATCCTGCTTCATTGTGTATCTGCCAACTGTCAAATCTGTGACAAGTACGACCTGGTGAGGGGTTCCCATGCTCCTGTACAAAGGCACATAGAATCGGATCCATGTAAAGTATTACTGCTGTGTTCATAAATAAAGCATGTGTTATGACCATCAAAAAATATCTCTCATGCATATTTCTGTAGGAAAAAGAAGCAGGGTTTCATTCACAATAAGAACGTTTCCAAACGGCTCTGAACATTTCATGATACAGTATTTGCAAAAATGTAATAAGCTGCAGCCCAGTTCAGTTAATTGGTTATTTATTTTCTAAGGATATAATGTACAGACTAAAGAAACTTCCAAAGTCATAGGGCCAACTAGGCTTCGTTTCATGAACACACACCACTAGAGGGAGTACTTATTTTAAATATGTCTTTGTAATTGCTACCATATTCTTAATGGATAACAGTAATAATTCCGCTGTCGAGATACAATTTTATTTGTGTTCTTAATCAATACTCAGAGGTATTAATTTGCATCAATCCTTATTGAGTGGGCGGGTGGACCGATGAGAGTATACACTGAGATTGCAGCATCTCATTGGTCCTCCTTTTTACCCACCCGCCAAAACCCCGTTTTTCAGCTGTGGCTCTGAGATGAACCATTGAAGGGGCGGAGCTATAATGTGTCTTGCATCACTCTGCAAGTGCCTAGAAAGTGGGTTCACATATATACACACCTATGCTTTGTAACACTAAGTACAGTAGAGGTGTGGTTATGCAAATGGGGCTCATGCAGACCTGTAGAAACACACATATGTGCCTGCTAGGTGGCGTATCGTTTACACCTACTATAGAGAACCCTGGACCTCTGTGGCTTTTACACAAATCAGTCTCTGGTCCTAGTTATCATAGATTTGCTGCCTATTGTGTCTAGATATCCATTTGTTTGGCTCTAGTACTGCACTATTGGAAGTCTGCACTGACTTTTTCTACACCTTTTAGCACTGCATTCCCAAGGTATATCTTAGGAATGCAATGCTAACGAGAATAAAGTCTGTCTTCAACAAAGTCACGCTTTTCCAGGAAAACAAGGTATGATAACTTGATGTTAAATCCATACTTACCAACTTTGAAATGTTGGTATCCGGGAGCCTGCGGGGCAGGTGGGCGTAATGGGGGGGGGCGGGCCTCCAAAATGCGCGTCATTTTGGACCCGCCCCCGTGACGTCATGACGCAAACGCGTCATTTGACAGCGGGGGGGCGGGGCCAAATGCCGCGATTCACCGTGAATCGCGGTGAATTGCCAATTAGGAATCTGTTCTCCAGAGACATCTTTGTCACCAGTGTAAACAACATATACAGCATCTTTGTACCTTCCCAAGGTATATCTTGGTGTTGCATTGCAATAGGTCTGACCTGCACTTAATGCTTTGAGCTGTAATGAGCTACCAACCTGGCCACTATAGCTACTGCAAATCTGGACATGCCTGAGCTGGGTGTGTACGGGACATATAGCTGGGGTAAGACACCTCGGCCACACCCTGGTGCACTAGTCTGGGCTACGCGTCACGGAACCGCTTCCTGCATTGATACCGTACTCTCACATCTATGTTTCAACAACAAATTCACCATGGGGCTGTCAGTGCTTGTGTCCTTCAACTTAATTTAATTTCCAAACTCAGCATCAATTCATTTCAGATCTGAAATGTTTAAAAATACATGAACAGACTTATTATTCATGCTGGAACAAACCTCTGCCTACAAATCGCTCTAAAATTTCTTATTAAAAAGAAGAAAAGTTAGATTACAAAAAAACTTGTAATTGCAAAAGGAACATCCTATGTAACCAAAGCATACCCAGAGAGAACGATATGTGCAGAAAATTAAAACTCATTCACATGATTTAATTACAGTGTTGCTATAAATAATATTGCAATATACCAAGCATAGAAGAATCAAATAAGCTGTGACGTGATATTCATCGTCCTGTCTGCGGAATTAGGTTTGATGTAATGTACCGTGCTGGAGAAAAGAATATTATTTCTTACACACACCATAAATAAGACTAAACATGAAAGGAAGACAATTACAGAAGATACAGGACCGTAAAAGCTGAAAGATTGGTAATAAATGTGAAATGTGGGAGTGCGGATCTAATTTACCCCTTTAAAATAAACATGTAAAGATACACATTGGTAACATAGCCTTTAATCACGATGTGAAGGAGAAACAGAGAGGCGTAATTTTATTCTCAGACATATGATATCATTAAGATTTCTCCTCTTGTTGTGGGCACTATGCAGACTTAAATTATGTTTTTATGTGCAAAGTAACCACTAGAGTTGAGTAAAGTTGGGCAGGAGACCAAACAAATTGAATTACATGACAGGACAGGCCGTTTTGCTGAAAATCGTCCAGTTCCATTTTGCTTTGCCGTTCTGTGAAATGCCATTACACACTGTAATTGGAACTTTAGAATTTTGCAGAAATTATACTTTATAAATAGGGCTGGGACATCAATGGGGTCAATTAATTCTGCGTTGTGTAGTTGGAGGTAAAAAAGTGAGAATTCAGGATGGGCCAATAGCGATAAAGGGAATTCCGCTCGCAATGCTTGAGGTTAAATTCCGCCAGAAAAACGTGCAAAATTCTGTGTCCAACATACAGAGTGAAGTGTATATTCCTCTGAACAGTTTTGATTTTTTCCTCTAATAACAGGATGTGTTTATAACTTCATTCATATGGTGTTGAATATCACGTACCTATGCTTTATTAACCTCAATTCTACTTTCTTCTTACAAATTGTTTTCTGGTCGATTATTAGTAGAGTTGCTCAGGCTCAGTTGAACTTAGCAAATCCGGCTCGGTTCATTCGCGCTTTTTCAGATTTGAAAACGAGGCAAAACATCATCTTTACGTTGTCTGATCTCGGATCTCGCGATTTTTGGATTCCTTTTTAAAATCCAACATAATGGTGGGTGGGAGGGAGGACACAAGGACATTTCTATCTTACACCTCTTTTCTTTTCTGCCACTGCTGTGTGCCAAAGTGTCCTAGATGTGCTAGGAACTGCCATGTGTTTGTGTCATTGCTCTGTCGCTTACCATCCAGCCAGGTCGCTGCATTATTTGTCCGAAAGTGTAAGAAAATAATAATGTGATCTGTGAGGTGGTCAAAGTTGACTGCAAATGACTTGAAATTAGTTTTATTGAGCTTAATAATAATGTAGGAACAAAAAAAGAGCAACACTATGTGATTTTAGCATATTTTAGGATTTTTTCTAAAAAATCCAAAACCAAAACACAGGAGGGCGGTTTTGTCACAACTAGAGATGGGCGGGTCCGGTTCCCCGAGAACCGAACCTACCCGAACTTTGGGTATCCGAGTACCGAGCTGAGTCCCGCCCGCTCCGAATCCAAATCGAGGCCGAACGTCATCGTGACGTCGTCAGATCTCGGGGCTCGGTTCTCACGATACTTCAAGATTATAAATACACGCCTCCACAGCAATCCATCGCCATTTGACAGAGGGAGAGAGCAGGGTGTAGTCACAGGCTGATTAGAGCAGGGACAGAGAATCCAATATTCTTATTCCAATTGTTGTAACAAAAATCGCTAGAGAAGAGAGGAGGATAGAGGTTTTTTTTCTTTTCAATATTTGGCACTCCCCAGTGCTTTTGGGGTGTCCCCCCTAATTGTGCATAAATATTTCTGGCTGTCAAAATTACTATCTGTCAGCAGTATCTGCCAACTAATTTTTAGCACTCCCCAGTGCTTTTGGGGTCCCGCCCCTGATTGTGCATAAATATTTCTGGCTGTCAAAATTACTATCTGTCAGCAGTATCTACCAACTAATTTTAAGCACTTCCCAATGCTTTTGGGGTGTCCCCCCTAATTGTGCATAAATATTTCTGGCTGTCAAATTTACTATCTGTCAGCAGTATCTACCAACTAATTTTTAGCACTCCCCAGTGCTTTTGGGTTCCCGCCCCTGATTGTGCATAAATATTTCTAGCTGTCAAAATTACTATCTGTCAGCAGTATCTACCAACTAATTTTTAGCACTCCCCAGTGCTTTTGGGGTGTCCCCCCTATTTGTGCATAAATATTTCTGGCTGTCAAAATTACTATCTGTCAGCAGTATCTACCAACTAATTTTTAGCACTCCCCAGTGCTTTTGGGGTGTCCCCCCTAATTGTGCATAAATATTTCTGGCTGTCAAAATTACTATCTGTCAGCAGTATCTACCAACTAATTTTTAGCACTCCTCAGTGCTTTTGGGGTGTCCCCCCTAATTGTGCATAAATATTTCTGGCTGTCAAAATTACTATCTGTCAGCAGTATCTACCAACTAATTTTTAGCACTCCCCATTGCTTTTGGGGTGTCCCCCCTAATTGTGCATAAATATTTCTGGCTGTCAAAATTACTATCTGTCAGCAGTATCTACCAACTAATTTTTAGCACTCCCCAGTGCTTTTGGGGTGTCCCCCATAATTGTGCATAAATATTTCTGGCTGTCAAAATTGCTATCCGTCAGCAGTATCTTACCAAATAATTTTTAGCACTACAAGTGCTTTGGGCTGAGAATGGATTCAAAGCATTCCACATATGAGCAAAATGAGCAACCAGGTTCTGTCACCAGTCCTGATGTTAGTGTTCCCAGTACGTCATCTGTGAAAGGCGATGTTAAACTACAGAGTGTTTCGAAATCAGTCCAAAAAAAATAAAATAAAATTACTGTGTTGAAGCGAAAAAGAAGTGTTACTGAGCAAAAGTTAAGTGCCGATAAAAAAAAAATTGCCATCATGCCACTCTACACACGCAGTGGCAAAGAGAGAATGAGGCCTTCACCTTTGGCTAATAGTGGCAGATCCCAAAAAGTTACAGAGCCTACAATTGGTGCACAACTACTGTTATGCGTCAAAGCCGAGCTGCAGGATAACAGTAAGGCATTAGAGGATAATGTTTTCTCTGATTCACAAATTACACCAATCCCTGTGGAGAGTCCATCCAACAGTGGTATGTCTAATCATGAGCATTCTGTTAGTGTACCCATAAAGAAGGGCCCTTTCAGCAGTTCTGCTGATGTGTACCTGAACAGCCTGAGTGTAGCCGGTGATACACAAATTGAGGATGCCACTTTGGAAATAGAAGAGGATGAGGGGAGATTTGTGGAGGTGACGAGGGCGCTAATGAGGATGTTGATGATTATGATGCAGACAGATACCAAATTGCCTTTCTCAATTTCTATTTATATTCTAGATTATATAACAGCTGAATAGTTTTCTACTTTACTCCTAGTGGAGAGGGGATCTGATGCAGACAGATACCAAACTGCCTTTGTCTATTTCTTTGTATATTCGAATTTCTAATTTCCACAGTCTGTGCAGGCTGCGTTTTTTATATTCAACTACAAGTGGAGGGTGGTGGGGGGGCATAGATAGCCACCAAACTACCGTGGTCAATTTAATTTAATTTTCTAGTTCCACAGTCTGTGCAGGCTGCTTTTTTTATATTCAACTACAAGTGGAGGGCGGGTGGGCATAGATAGCCACCAAACTACCGTGGTCCATTTAATTTTACTTTCTAGTCCCACAGTCTGTGCAGGCTGCTTCTTTTATATTCAACTACAAGTGGAGGGTGGGGGGGCATAGATAGCCACCAAACTACCGTGGTCCATTTAATTTTACTTTCTAGTTCCACAGTCTGTGCAGGCTGCTTCTTTTATATTCAACTACAAGTGGAGGGTGGTGGGGGGGCAAAGATAGCCACCAAACTACCGTGGTCCATTTAATTTTACTTTCTAGTTCCACAGTCTGTGCAGGCTGCTTTTTTTATATTCAACTACAAGTGGAGGGCGGGGGGGGGGGGGGATAAATAGCCACCAAACTACCGTGGTTCATTTAATTTTACTTTCTAGTTCCACAGTCTGTGCAGCTTGCTTTGTTTATGTTCAACTACAAGTGGAGGGCGGGGGGGCATAGATAGCCACCAAACTACTGTGGTCCATTTAATTTTACTTTCTAGTTCCACAGTCTGTGCAGTCTGCTTCTTTTATATTCAACTACAAGTGGAGGGTGGGGGGGGGGGGGGCATAAATAGCCACCAAACTACCGTGGTCCATTTAATTTTACTTTCTAGTTCCACAGTCTGTGCAGGCTGCTTTTTTTTATATTCAAGTACAAGTGGAGGGTGTAATATACACCCAAAGACGATGGCTACATTGCCAATAATCAAAGAGGAGGTAGACAACCAGGTTTGTCTGTATAATTTGCAGACAAGTGTTCGAATTAAGGACGGCCTACCAGGGATTAAACTGTTTTTTTCATAATTTATTAGCTTTAGAATTACCTCACTTATCTAAGAAACTGGTGGAGCACTAAATTAGGTTATTTTAGACCAAAAAAAATTGTATTTATTTTTTTAAAAAATAGCAAAACAAAACCAAACAAAACCAAAACCAAAACACGCAAGGACGGTTTTGCAAAACCAAAACCAAAACCAAAACACGAAGGTAATCCAGATCCAAAACTAAAACCAGTTCACGGGGGTCAGTGAGCATCTCTAATTATTAGACATATTTTATCACCTGACCTCTCTGTATAATAGATTTCAAACATTTATATGACATGAGCCATTTAAAGTGTTCTAAGAACACAAAGACAACTTCCCATTGGATTCTCTACATAAGGGTGGTATTAGTTGGGCTAATAGTGCTTTTCAAGATAGAAAATCATTAGTGTTCCCAGGTCTGAATCCCTTTTATGCTGACATGTTGAAGTGAGGGGGGATAATCACTCCTTGTATCATGGAAGCCATTAATCTCTGAAGATGCTGTATGCCATCACCCCCATGTGGTAGGAGAATGACATGCCCCTTCGATGTGCCAGCACAGGAGAGATTTGAGTGCTATCAATGCCAACGCTTTTCTAGATGGAAGAGAGCTTCATTCAAAGCACCGATCTGGCACTACCCTAAAGATAAGGGTATCAGTACTTTGACAATTTTTGTGGTGATTGGTGTGAGGAAACTGGGGTGCTACTGGATTGAGAACTTTTATTCATCACCCGTTTCGCTTACTGTGTGAAAAGAGTAGGACAGCTGCAGTAACTTTGCTAGTGTTAACTAATGTAATTACCATTTGTCTCAAATGTCCATTGTTATGAGGGGCAGCTTAGATTCGGTTTGTAATAAGAACAATGTCTGAGTTAACTAGCTGGCAGCCCATGTTAATTAGCTTGGTCAACAGGTGATCTGAGAGGTAATGAGGTTAGAACTTCTAAATGATATGCAATGTGCCTCCACAGTAATATATTGGGTGAAATAGCATTGAGAAATGTATCGATATGTATCAATATAAATGTATCAAAATGTATCACAGATTCAGATGACATAACACTGCTGATACAATGTGTCCAAAGTCTTATTGTTTCATGTAAGCGTGCAGTGTCTTTCCCTGCTGTAATATTTAACTCCATGTTTAGTGTATCTAGCCAAAATAGCAAATTGAGTTAAGCCAATCTATTGTATAATCAAGGTAACAAGGACAGTATGTCTAGCAGCTAAAGTGACCCTGCTGTAAGGGGCAGGTTTGAGATATTTGACCCTTCTTCCTGTGTATACAGGGAAGAATATAGGGAGAGCAAAATGTCAAGGGAGCTATTCTAGCTTGGAGGATCCTGGTGAAAAAGGACTCTGGGCCAGGCATTGTGGTGCCGCTGGAGGGAACCCTACCAGGACAGGGTCAGTGTGAGTCAGTATCCCAGGCTGGGCGACACCATACCTGTTTTGATAATCAGTAGTGGTAATATTGCGGGAGAATAAGACTGACAGAGACCGAGATTATTACTTTGAAGTGCTGACTGCAAGAGGCTGCTGGAGGACACATGCTACCATTTACCCTGTAACTTGTGAACATCTTGTGGTGTTGTGCTGTCGTAATAAAGTCTTATTTTGGGTTTTTAAAAGATTAATAGGGTCCCTTACCAAACAAACAGAGATCTCATATAACTTGACATTTGCTCAGTCCATAAAGTTTTCCTTTTGGTGCCACATAATAAAATACTTACAAGAAGCTATTATTTTAATCTGGCTGCAACAGGAGTCTGAACTCTATTATTATTATTATTAATTTTTATTTATAAGGCGCCACTAGGTATCCGTAGCGCCGTACAGGGACATACAGAAACGCGATACAGGGTGAGACAGCACGGTACAGTTAACAAAAAGCACAGTAACTCAGAAGCTCAAAGTACAGCTAGATGAAGGGTGAGAGCCCCCAGCGGAGAAGCTAGAGGGGCAGAAGGGCAGGAGGACCTCACGGAGGAGACAAGGAGCTGGAGAGCAGAGTTAAGGTGGTGGAGAACAGGAGGAGAGGAGGCCCTGCTCAAAGGAGCGTACAATCTAAGGGGAGGGTAGGACGGACAGAGACACAAGGGTGGGAGGAGGAAAGGGGGAACTCTAGAAATGAATGGGTTAAAAAACGGGTCTGTCCGGGGAACAACTCTAAGGATAAGATTGGGCAAAAACTTGTACAATTGACCAAACGTAGACAATCAATGCCATATCTTGTTAATGAGAAGCTTTTCTGTTTCTATTCATTCACTTTATTTTAATTTTATTCTAGTGTACATGGGTAAGATATCCTGTTGACGTATCTGGTAATATGCAATTAGCACTATCCTCCCCTTGCAAAGGGGACTGAAAGAAACATAAGGGGACGGAAGTATTCGCCTATCGGCTTTTGTTGATGTTCTTCATTTTTCAACTGCACTTGAACTGAGATATTTAAAATACCAGGTTATCAGGACCACAGTAATGGAGTATACTTCCTAATGTACAGCACAGGATAATACACCGATTTAAAGAAAACATGCATGCAATCACTAATAGTGTGGTGGGTATCAGTGAGGTACGCTCTGATAAGTAGCGATAAATAAACATTCATTCTTCTCATCATCGCATTTTGATAATTAGTCTCATAAGCGTCTTATGCAATGTTTTCCATCTATGTTCCGACAGCAAACTCACTGTAGGGCTGTCAGTGCTTGTGTCCTTCAACTTTATTTAATTTCCAAACTCAACATCAATTCATTTCAGATCCGAAATGTTTAAAAATACATGAACAGACTTATTATTCATGCCGGAACAAACCTCTGCCCGCAAACCGCTCTAAAAATTCTTATTAAAAAGAAAAAAAGTTCTAAAAAAAAAAGTTGTAATTGCAAAAGCAACATCCTATGTAACCAAAGCATACCCAGAGAGAACGGTATGTGCAGAAAATTAAAAATCATTCACATGATTTAATTACAGTGTTGCTATAAATAATATTGCAATATACCAAGCATAGAAGAATCAAATAAACTGTGACGTGATATGCATTGTCCTGTCTGCGGAATTAGGTTTGATGTAATGTACCTTGCTGGAGAAAAGAATATTATTTCTTACACACACCATAAATAAGACTAAACTTGAAAGGAAGACAATTACAGAAGATACAGGACCGTAAAAGTTGAAAGATTGGTAATAAATGTGAAATGTGGGAGTACGGATCTAATTTACCCTTTAAAATAAACATGTAAAGATACACATTGGAAACAAGCAGAGACAAATATCTCAGCACAATGCTGTTAACCAATAACATAGGTGCTAATCTACTTGCACATAAAAATGCAGAATTCTCAGTTACACCCATTTGCCAAAGCATTATAAGCCACCCGATCTGTCACGGCGCTTCTGCTAATTGGGTGGTCCCAACTCTAAACAATGAGATTCCCTCTATTGGGTCATACATTCATGTGTTTTTAAATTGAGAGCTAACTTACCTAGAGATACCCCAGGAGCCTCCAAATGGCAATAGAGGGCCAGCACTCCCCATCAGCTACTGATACCAACATGCCTCTCAAACAGTAATGCAGAAATGGAAGTTGCTCAATCAACTTATAGGTTCACAGCAGGTGCTTGAAAGGATGTGGTTATCCATAGCGAAGAAATACAGAGAAAAAACCCAGGCACACTGCTATTCTTCAAATGCAGAATTCTCAGTTACACACATTTGCAAATAACCCCACACTTTCAAGCACTTGCGATGTACCAATACATTGATTGAGCAACTTCCATTTCTGTATTGTTATTTGAGAGACATGGTGGCATCAGTAGCTGATGGGGAGTGCTGGTCCTCTATAGCCATTTGTGGGCTCCTGGGGTACAATGACATGCCCCATTCACTTCAATGTGCCAGTACAGAAGCAATTTGAGCACTATGAATGCCAGCACCCATCTGACACCACCCTAAATATAAGGGTATGAGTACTTTGTCAATTTTTGTGGTGATTGGCTTTTTAAAGGACAAACAGGGGTCCCTTACCAAACAAACAGGAACCTCATATAACTTGATATTTGCTCAGTCCATAAAACCTAGCCACCAAGTTGGTGCCACGTAATAAAATACTTATAAGAAGCTATTATTTTAAACTGGCTGCAACAGGAGTCTAAACTCCAGAAAAGTAAATGAATGCTGCGGAGTTCTAGTGATAAAAGTGGGACTGTCCTGGGGAATTGGGACAGAGAGTAGCCCTAAGGATAAGATGTATAACTGGCTAAATATAGACAATCAATGTCATTCTTTGTTAATGAGAGGCTGTTCTGTTTTTATACATTTACTCATATTTATTATTTTAGTGTACACTGGTAAGATATCATGTTAATCTGTCTGGTAGTATGTAATTACCACCACCCTCCATTTGCATAGGGGATGGAGAGGAACACAAGGTGACCTATCAGGTTTTGTTAATGTTCTTCATTTTTCAGCTCAACTTCATCTGAGATATTTAAAATACTGGGTTATCAGGACCCAGGTAATGGAGTGTACTTTCTATTGTACTGTCACGAGCCGCGGCGGTACTCACAGCCGCCGCGGCTCGCTTCTCATGCGCCCCAGCGTCCCGGCCGTCACCTTGACGACCGGGACGTCATTTCCTCTTCCTGTCCGGCCGTTACCAGGGCAACCGCCAGACGCTAGTACACTAGCGCTGCGTCCCGGCGGTGCTGGTAGCCGGGCGCATGCGCATAGCAGGCAACCTGTGGGCTGATTAGGCTTATTAACAGGCATTAGCCTGCAACTGTGTAGGTCAGGGGCAAGCCCTGATTGGCCCTGCTGGATACTAGTAAATTAGCCTGCAGGAGTGTGTTCAACTGCTGATTGGTCTGTGTCTGTACTTAAGGCAATGAGGTCTGCTGCCTCATTGCCGGTTATAGCTTCTGTGCTCCAGTCTGCTGACCTGCTTGTTCCAGTTCCTGTATCCTGTATCTACGTTTGACTTCCCGTGTATGACCCTTGGCTTCGTATTGGACTTCGCTTGTGTTTCCTGTGACCCTGATCCTTGGCTTGTTTACCCGTTCTGCTACTTTGCCTGTGACCTCTGACCTCAGCTTGTTCATCATTACTGTTACCTGCTGCCGGCCTTTGACCTCTGCGTGGACCTGACTCTTCTTGCCTGGGTTCTCCCCAGCCGGTACACACTTCACGACCCTCTGTCAGTCTGCAGCCCAGTCTGTCCCCACCATCAGGGGCTCCAGTGAACACCTGACTGGCAGAGTAGACTCCGGGTTGTGTTGTGCCGGCTGGAGGGGTTCCTAACATTATAACCGGCCCACTCACGGAGACAAGATTAGGATGGATGCAAGTGGATCCACACCGTCTCCGGCACAAACCATAGCAGGCCATGTTGAGTCTTTGTATCAGATGATGCAGGGATTGGCTGAGCGTATGTCTGTTCAAGAAGAAGCCACAAAAGCTTCACAACCTCCTCCAGGTCCCATCTGTGAGCCCAAAATGAATTTACCGGATCGGTTCTCCGGAGATAGAACCTTGTTTCGGAACTTCAGGGAGAGCTGCAAGCTCTATTTTCGTATGAGACCCCGCTCCTCCGGTTCAGAGCAGCAACGAGTTGGGATTATTATTTCCCTTCTACAGGGTGACCCCCAGTCCTGGGCGTTTTCTTTGCCACAGACCAGTCCGGCCATGCAGTCCGTAGACTCCTTCTTTGAGGCATTGGGTTTACTGTATGATGACCCGGATCGAGTGGCCTCCGCAGAAGCTCATCTACGGTCCTTGAAACAAGGCCGACGGTCAGCAGAAGAATACTGCGCGGAATTCCGTAGATGGTCACCTGACAGTGGATGGAACGACCCTGCCTTACGTAGTCAGTTCCGTGTCGGCCTATCTGAACAGATTAAAGATTCGCTGGTGCAATACCCGTCTCCTAGCTCTCTGGAGGATCTGATGCACCTCTCCATTAAAATTGACAGGAGATATAAAGAGCGGAAAACTGAAAAGGAAACGTCATCTCCTCCATCCGCCTTCGTTCCTATCTCCCAGGATGGTGAGGAACCAATGCAATTGGGAGCATACCGTCTTTCCTCTGAGGAAAGAGACAGGAGACGGTCACAAGGCTTATGTTTATATTGTGGCGCAAGAGGCCACTTCTCCCGTTCTTGCCCAAACAAGTCGGGAAACGAGCATGCCTAGGGAACGAGGGGAGAGTTCACTTAGGTCTACAAATTGTCTCCCAAAAAAATGCGGTATTGGTTCCTGCACAGCTCACGTTCAGTGCTTGTTCTGTGGGTCTGGCGGCCTTCATTGATAGTGGAGCTGCAGGTAACTTCCTGGACTTCGAGTTTGCCCGCTCTGCTGGAATTCCGCGGGTTAAACTCAAATCCGCCATCACGGTATGTGGCTTAGATGGTGCTCCATTGCCAGGCGGTAAGGTTACCTGGGAGACCCCGCTACTACAATTGAGGATTGGGGCTCTCCACTCCGAATCTATAGTCTTTCGTCTCATTGAATGCCCGTCAGTGCCTTTGATTCTAGGTCATCCTTGGCTATCCTGTCATAACCCTGTCATAGATTGGGCAAAAGGAGAGATTGTCCAGTGGAGCTCTCATTGTTCACAGTCCTGTTTGACAGTACCTCTACGTGTGGTTCGGTCCATTCCGGAGCAGCTTCCCTCCCAGTATCATGACTTCTGGGATGTCTTCTCTAAAAAGGCTGCTGATATTCTACCACCGCACCGGGAGTTCGACTGTGCCATCGAGTTAATTCCAGGTACTAAACTACCCAAGGGACGTTTGTATTCTCTCTCCGGTCCAGAGACCAAATCCATGCAGGAGTACATTGATGAAAATCTGGAGAAAGGCTTCATCAGGCCATCTAAGTCTCCAGTAGGGGCTGGGTGCTTCTTTGTGTCCAAGAAGGACGGTGGACTCAGACCATGTATCGATTATCGGGGACTGAATATGATTACGGTTAAAAACACCTATCCGCTTCCTCTCATCTCTGTACTCTTTGATCAATTAAGAGGAGCAACGGTCTTCACAAAAATCGACCTTCGTGGTGCTTATAACCTCATACGCATTAGAGCAGGTGATGAGTGGAAGACGGCGTTCAACACGCTCTCGGGCCACTACGAATACTTGGTCATGCCGTTTGGCCTTAGTAACGCTCCTGCTGTGTTCCAGGATTTGATTAATGAGGTGTTACGTGAGTTCCTGGGACACTTTGTTGTTGTCTACTTAGATGACATTCTCATATATTCCAATTCATTGCCGGCACATCGGAGTCATGTCAGACAAGTCCTACAGAAACTACGGGAACATCATCTCTACGCGAAACTCGAAAAATGTGAGTTTGAGGTTAAGAAGGTATCCTTTCTTGGCTATATAATCTCTTCAGAGGGTTTCTCCATGGACCCCACCAAGGTCCAGGCAATCCTGGATTGGGTACAACCCAATAACCTCAAGGCGGTCCAGAGATTCCTAGGATTCGCCAATTATTACAGGAGATTTATTGGCGGTTTTGCTGACATCGTGGCTCCTATCGTTTCCTTGACCCGCAAAGGGGGTGATCCGGCTGTTTGGTCACGGCAAGCAATAAATGCATTTAAAACCTTAAAGGAAGCTTTTGTGTCCGCTCAGGTCCTTAGACACCCGGACCCAAAGGTACCATTTATTCTCGAGGTAGATGCTTCTGACGTCGGTGCTGGAGCTATCTTGTCACAAAAGGATCCTCAGACTCACCGCTTGCATCCATGTGCCTTTTTTTCCCGCCAATTCTCCTCAGCAGAGACCAATTATGACGTGGGAAATCGAGAATTACTAGCAATTAAATGGGCCTTTGAGGAATGGCGACACTGGTTGGAAGGCGCTGCACACCAGATCTCCGTTATAACGGATCATAAGAATCTGCAGTATATTCAGTCAGCTAAACGCCTAAACCCCCGTCAGGCTCGGTGGTCACTGTTCTTCACCCGATTTAACTTTATTATCACTTATCGTCCTGGTTCTAAAAATATTCAAGCAGACGCTCTGTCTAGAAGTTTTCTGGCACATCATGCCCCAGTCACTAACCCAGAGCCTATTGTTCCTGTATCCATGGTCCATGCCGGATTAACTCAAGATCTGAGCTGTACCTTACAAAGGTTTCAGAAGTTGGCTCCTGACAACACTCCGGTAGGACGGTTGTTTGTCCCAGTTCATTTAAGGAAGACAGTTCTTGCTGAAACACACAACAGTCGGACTGCTGGACATCCTGGCATCTACAAAACACTAGAGATACTTTCCCGTACTGTATGGTGGCCGTCTCTGTCTGCTGACGTCAAGAGTCACGTCCGGTCCTGTGAAGTTTGTGCCAGGAACAAAGTTCCCAGGACTCGCCCGGTAGGTCAGTTAGTTCCGTTGGCCGCCCCTGGTAAACCTTGGACACATCTGTCCATGGACTTTATAGTCGATCTGCCACCCTCTGCGGGACACAATACCATTTGGGTCGTGGTAGACCTTTTCAGCAAGATGGCGCATTTCATTCCACTCACTAGGCTTCCTACTGCTCGAGATTTGGCAATCTTGTTCATTCAACACATTTTCCGCCTCCATGGACTCCCTACAGACATCGTCTCCGACCGGGGTTCCCAGTTCATAGCGCAGTTCTGGAGATCATTCTGTACCCTCCTGGGAATCAAGGTCAGTTTATCATCTGCATACCACCCTCAGTCAAATGGGCAGACTGAAAGGGTTAACCAGTCCTTGGAGAAGTTCTTGCGATGCTACATATCGGAGTTCCATGACAACTGGTCCTCCTTGTTGCCCTGGGCAGAATTTGCCTGTAACAACTCCTGTCACTCATCCACGAAAACCTCTCCGTTCTTTTGCAATTATGGTTTCCACCCCAGATCTAACTCTTTGTATTCACTCCAGTCCGTTGGTATTCAGGAGATCCGTTCCACTGCCAGGGATCTCAGAGTTGTCTGGAAGAAAGTACATTCATCTTTAAAACAAGCCTCACTTGTTGCAAAAAATTTTTCGGACCGACACCGTACCCCCTGCTCTCTTAAGGTTGGCCAGAAAGTCTGGCTGTCTACAAAAAATATCAGGCTGAAGCAACCTTGCAAGAAGTTGGGCCCTAAATTCATCGGGCCGTTTCCCATCATCAAGCAGGTGAACTCTGTTGCATTTAGGTTAAAAATTCCGGGCTCGTTAAGAATTCCAAACACATTTCATTGTTCTCTGTTAAAACCAGTTCTTTATCCAGCTCAAGCCCAGTCTTCAGGCAAGCCACAGAGGTACAGTGTTCAGAAAATCTTGGATTCCAAAAAAGTGCAAGGACAGGTGCACTTTTTGGTACAGTGGAGGAACCGCGGGTTAGAAGAACGATCTTGGGTTCCGCGGAGACAACTCCATGCTCCCAAACAATTGAAGGAATTCTTCAGGAAATTTCCAAGAAAACCTGGGTGTCGGGGTCCCTTGACCCCTCCTCAAGGGGGGGGTACTGTCACGAGCCGCGGCGGTACTCACAGCCGCCGCGGCTCGCTTCTCATGCGCCCCAGCGTCCCGGCCGTCACCTTGACGACCGGGACGTCATTTCCTCTTCCTGTCCGGCCGTTACCAGGGCAACCGCCAGACGCTAGTACACTAGCGCTGCGTCCCGGCGGTGCTGGTAGCCGGGCGCATGCGCATAGCAGGCAACCTGTGGGCTGATTAGGCTTATTAACAGGCATTAGCCTGCAACTGTGTAGGTCAGGGGCAAGCCCTGATTGGCCCTGCTGGATACTAGTAAATTAGCCTGCAGGAGTGTGTTCAACTGCTGATTGGTCTGTGTCTGTACTTAAGGCAATGAGGTCTGCTGCCTCATTGCCGGTTATAGCTTCTGTGCTCCAGTCTGCTGACCTGCTTGTTCCAGTTCCTGTATCCTGTATCTACGTTTGACTTCCCGTGTATGACCCTTGGCTTCGTATTGGACTTCGCTTGTGTTTCCTGTGACCCTGATCCTTGGCTTGTTTACCCGTTCTGCTACTTTGCCTGTGACCTCTGACCTCAGCTTGTTCATCATTACTGTTACCTGCTGCCGGCCTTTGACCTCTGCGTGGACCTGACTCTTCTTGCCTGGGTTCTCCCCAGCCGGTACACACTTCACGACCCTCTGTCAGTCTGCAGCCCAGTCTGTCCCCACCATCAGGGGCTCCAGTGAACACCTGACTGGCAGAGTAGACTCCGGGTTGTGTTGTGCCGGCTGGAGGGGTTCCTAACATGTACAACACAACCTAATACACGTGAATGTGATACCCTGCTGTGATGGAATGAGGGCACCTGTACTGCCTTTCTCCTTTCACTAGCAGTAAAGGGCTATGGCCTCAAGTGTGCAGTTTGCTTTTGTTATCATTACCACCCCTGTGTATGTCCAGGGTTTACCCAGTCTCAAGGGAAAGCTCCCAGTGGCCAAGAAGGGGGGAGAGCTCCTGATTCAGCCAATTTCCTACCAGTAAGTGCCCCATTGACCCAGTGGTTACCTTCCTTTGAGGTCTTGCTGTCAGACTTAGTGTAGTCAATAACAGGAGGGGACTCCAGGGTAGGCAGATGGGGCACAAAGCCTCTAGGACATAAACTAGTATTCAGTATAGTGAATAGTGGTCCTTCCCTTGGAATTTGAGCCAAACTCACCGGGGGAGGTCTGGGAAAACACAGGAGAGACTCCTGGGTGGTGCTGTCTGGGGATTTTTTCCCTGGACGACCAGCGTTAGTGGTGGACTAGTGAAAACCAAGATAAACATATTGGTGCCTACAGATAGGCCAAGCTTGCCAGAGTGTGCCTGCCAAAAACAAGGAGGTTTTTGGTATTGGCTATTGCTTGGTTGGCAGGGAAGTGGAAAGGGTTCAAACCCCAGATACATTGGTAGTTGTAGGATTGGAGATAAGTGCCTGTTGCTGTTCAGGGTCACTGATAACACAACTCCTCTTTTTGTATTCCCTTGTTTTTCTGCTGAAGCTGGTTAAAGGTAATGTTTTACTTGTATATTTTTGTGATGAAAGTAGTTGCTCAATCAATTTATAGGCTATAGCAGGTGCTTGAAAGGGTGGGGTTATCCTGAAAGGAACAAACACACAGAGAGATCCCCCAGCACACTGCTATAGCCAGCAACAAATCTGCCATTTCTACTGTAGATAAAAATGCAAAAGTCTTAGTTGCAAACATTTGCAAATGTATGTTAAAGCCACCCGCCACTCCATAGCGCTTTTGCTAATAGGGTGGTCCTAACTCTAAACAATGAGAGTCCCATATATTTGGGCCATACATATGTGTTTTTAATTTGAGAGCTAACTTACCAAAGAGGTACCCCAGAAGCCTCCAAATAGCAATCCAATGTCAGCACTCCCCCTCAGCTACTGACACCAACATGCCTCTTAGACACATAAAGAAGTGGAAGTTGCTCAATCAATTTATAGGCTACAGCAGGTGCTTGAAAGGGTGGGGTTATCCTGAAAGGAACAAACACGTATTTTTGCGATAGTCAGCAACTGCCAGACTAAACTGTTTATTTTTACTTGGCTTCTGTCCTAGGACAGAGGTACGCAGATCTTCTATTTTCTCAGTCCCTTGGGGTCTAGCGGAGCTGGGTGGCCACTTGGTAGTATACTGCGGGGATACCCGCCTAGTGAAGACCTTGGACAGTGCTCTCCCTCTACTGTATCACCCCAACTGCACTTCTTCCTGCAACCAATTGTTGCACGGTGCAGATGACTAGAGCGCCATTAGTGCCGCTTTACAAATGCTGCGCCATGTGGTATTATGGGGCAGAATGTCCGTTTACATATCTCTACTTGGGAGTCCAGTGCATTTTAGCATGGCGTTGACTTTGCTTCTTTGGTGTTTGACCATGTTGTGTCCATGATGCATAGCATTGCCGGTCATCCCCGCCTATAAAATATATCCTCACACTAGAAAATTGTATACGTCCTTTCACAATGCTGCGTCTCCTGTATGAGTGCAAAAGAAATTCTACTGTTATATTGTATTTATCAGTTTAGTAAGAGACAGATATATTTATAGACATTAAGAGAACTCATAAATGTCTACCTAGCAAGTCCTAAACAAATGTTACAATGCTGAAAGAGAAATGGACAGAAAATGAGTGTTCATTTTAATTCACTCACTGATTTTGATTTCTGTCAGTTCTTTGTTGACTACCATGCCAGATGGGTGGAAAGCATTTTGCCATGAAATGCTTCGTAGGCACCTCTGTCAGCAAAGATTTTTACATACCCTAAGGGTGCAGGAACACAGAGTGAGCTTAACATCAAGCTTAACAAATGACTCTTTCTCCACAAAACTAACAGTGTGTGCACGCAAGCATCACTTGTTTCAACCACATGTCCTCAGTAGTTCTATTAATTGTCATGTCAGATGTTATTGGTTTTTAATGTGTATAAAATATTCTTGCTTAGTTCATGCGTGGAGTGGTAACCAATAAATGACGGCAACGACATAACATTGTAGTGCAGTGGTTGGGGATTAGAAGGAGAAATGTCTTGGTTAAAAGGCCAGCAGTGTTAAGTCAGCAGTTTTACTCTAGTCTGTAGCTGTTTACAGCGACTGACAACGTGGAACCAGAGATGAGACAGGAGCGTAAACAAAAGAGAGGCAAGTGAGAGATAAGGCTGGTTATTCTATAAATGTTCAAGGACCGTAGTGCACACCTGAATCAAAGCTGCCCCGTTGACAGCGCAAAATAGAATTATAATAATTATAATTACTATACTCTGTAGTTGATTGTTTTTAAAGTTATAAAAGTAAAATCTGAAAAATCTGTGAAGATAATATGTTATTCCCTTAAAGGTTTTCTCCACCTTAAAAGATTTGGGTATGGCTCACAAGCCAGCCCTTGTTAGATGTAAACCCTTATACCTGGGAGGTGAGTGCATCTGATTTTAACTACATTTTAATGGTGTTGAAAGCATATAGGTCAGTGTAGGACCTGCATATAATGAGGTGCCCTTGACGCTGGGATGCAGGCTTAAGTCTTTTGATCAAAATATGAACGAATACTTTATGTTTTCATTTTGCTAGATACACACAGATATGCAGTGTAAAGGATAAGTGCTGACAACTGTCTTTTTGTTTAGTATAAATTAAAAGTTTTGTTTACATTTTTGTTTGGAGAGCCTGTGTCCCCGTTCCTCACATACTTGTGCTCTGCTACTGGTCCCCAGAGACCTGCTCTGGGCCTAGTAGTTAGGTTGCTATGCCCCATCTTGGATAGCAACCTCTGGAGTTTAATTAGCATTTGACGGCTTGCACCGTGTGTATATAAATTCAGTTGGCGAGGTGGTCTTTAAAATGTCAATCAAACCTAGGCGGTGGTAATGTAACGCCCCCTGCGGGGAAAAGACAGGGACAGACGCACACAAAAGAATTTACCTTGTAAACGATGGTCACCTCCAGTCCGCTTCCACTTTCCTAGCTGCGATCCTATCCCAGCAGATCAGCAGCCGCAGTCACCTCCAATCACGTCCCTCTGCTCTGCGCAGGATACTCAACTTGACACGCCGTCTTCGGTTTCTTCCTCCGGGTCTTCCAGACCCTCCAGCCGGCGGCACCTCTTCTCCGCTTCGGCGCTGGGTCTCCAGTTGCAGCTGGGGCGGGGGCGCTCTCAGCCCTGACAAGGGCTCCCCGCCGGCGATCTCCGCTCCGGCGGCTTGCTAGGAGTCTTCTGGCGGCAGGGTAGCTCACGGCCCTTACAAGGGCCCCCTGCCGCCGCTGCCGCTGGTCTTCTGGCTCGACGTCGTGGAGAGACGTCCTCTCTCTTCTCCGCCGACGGACTTCTGGCAAAATGGCGCCACCCGGCGACTTATATAGTCGCCGGCGTGATGTCATCCGCCGGCGCGAGCGCTGATTGGCTCGCGTCGGCGCCAATCTTTTGAATGGCCGGGCGCGAGCCGCGATTGGCTCGCGCATCCGGCCGCTGATTGGCCAGCGGGGAAAGATGAGCCCTGATTGGCTCATCCTTCCCCCGCGCACAGGACCTGCAAAAAAGAAGTTATACTCACCGCCGCTGGATCGATGGACGGGTGAGTACTTCTCCTCTTCTTTCTTGTAGCTGGGCACCATCGGGGACCTCTTCAGCCCCTCCAGGGGCACAGCGCTGCCGGATATCTTCGCCCTCTTCACGGGCACCGGCTCCAGCGTCTTCTGTCCCTCCACATTTCCGCCGCCTTTTTCCATTGTGGTCCCCACAATCAACGTCTTCTCCTCTACGTCCACCTCCAAGGGTCGCTTACCGGCATCCCTGACTTGCGTCCACCGGGTCCTTCGCGGTAAAGCCCTCTCGCGCAGGATCCACACCATCCTGGCAACTTCCTCGCCCGAAGTCGGTATCCAGGGAGTCTCTTCTTCGGCGCATGCCGGAACCTCCCATCCGTCCGATACCTCCTCGGTTGTGCGGGAAGCTTCTTCAGAAGGTGACAACATCCACCACTCTCCAGCTGCGCTCTCTAAAGTACAGTCTTCTTCAGGCAGTACTTCTTCAGCAGCTCCCTCTTCCGGGGTACTGATGGCTTCCATCCTCTCAGGTACCACCGGGCAGACATCTTCACATGTCTCCGGACACAGCGTTGCCCCGTGGAGGGTCTGCTCAGTTCTCCCTTCGTCTTCAGGGACCAACTCTTCCACAGCCACGGACAAGTCGTCTGACGTATCCGACGTCTCCAATACCCCAGCTCCAGCATCCGGCTGACGCGGGTATTCCTGTCGCGAATCTTGCTTGGACGGGACGATCACCTGCGATCCAACAGTCAGCAGGCTCTGCCGATCCTTCCCTCCAGATTCCGACTTCTCTTGAGACCATGGATGGAAGGCTTCCTCGTCCTTCCACTCGAAGACTTCTACGTCTTCCCATTCATCGGAGACTTCTTCGTCCTCCCATTCATCAAAGAGCTCCTCGGCAACTGGGCACTGGTATGCGAAGTGTCCAGGCAACCCACACTTCCAGCACAGCATTTCTTCCACCGGTTGCCGTTTAGTACCTTTGCTCTTCCTCTTCCTTGTCTCACAACGTTCCAGGATTTGCTTCGTGAACGCTGCCACTTCGTCACGAGAGATGACACAGCTGTATCCCTCGTACAGCGGAATGATCCCCCGATGAGCCATCGTTGATCCTGCCGACTACGCCAAAATGTAACGCCCCCTGCGGGGAAAAGACAGGGACAGACGCACACAAAAGAATTTACCTTGTAAACGATGGTCACCTCCAGTCCGCTGCCACTTTCCTAGCTGCGATCCTATCCCAGCAGATCCGCAGCCGCAGTCACCTCCAATCACGTCCCTCTGCTCTGCGCAGGATACTCAACTTGACACGCCGTCTTCGGTTTCTTCCTCCGGGTCTTCCAGACCCTCCAGCCGGCGGCGCCTCTTCTCCGCTTCGGCGCTGGGTCTCCAGTTGCAGCTGGGGCGGGGGCGCTCTCAGCCCTGACAAGGGCTCCCCGCCGGCGATCTCCGCTCCGGCGGCTTGCTAGGAGTCTTCTGGCGGCAGGGTAGCTCACGGCCCTTACAAGGGCCCCCTGCCGCCGCTGCCGCTGGTCTTCTGGCTCGACGTCGTGGAGAGACGTCCTCTCTCTTCTCCGCCGACGGACTTCTGGCAAAATGGCGCCACCCGGCGACTTATATAGTCGCCGGCGTGACGTCATCCGCCGGCGCGAGCGCTGATTGGCTCGCGTCGGCGCCAATCTTTTGAATGGCCGGGCGCGAGCCGCGATTGGCTCGCGCATCCGGCCGCTGATTGGCCAGCGGGGAAAGATGAGCCCTGATTGGCTCATCCTTCCCCCGCGCACAGGACCTGCAAAAAAGAAGTTATACTCACCGCCGCTGGATCGATGGACGGGTGAGTACTTCTCCTCTTCTTTCTTGTAGCTGGGCACCATCGGGGACCTCTTCAGCCCCTCCAGGGGCACAGCGCTGCCGGATATCTTCGCCCTCTTCACGGGCACCGGCTCCAGCGTCTTCTGTCCCTCCACAGTAATATAGCTTCTAGGCTTGCAAAACGGAGCCTGGAAACTGAGATATGGTTATTTAAAACTTTTAATTTATATAGTGCCACCATATTAGGCAGTGCTGAGAGAATATTTAAAATTTACATCAGTCGCTGTTGCATTGGAGCTTACAGTCTAAATTACCGAACATACACTCCATGGGGCCCATTTTAGTCAGCAGCTAGTTAGCCTACCAGTATGCTTTTGCACTGAGAGAGTAAGCAGGAGAGAACATGCAAACGCCACAAAGATAAAGCCCTGGTTGGAATCTAACTCATGACCCCAGTGCTGTGAGCTAGCAATGCTAATCACTGTGCTGCCCTACTGGTATGTATGGGTGTGTGGGAAAGAGCAGGGAGGGGTAGGCAGGTTGATTACAGATAAAGATACCCCCCACACAGGGGGAGTGCACCTGGTCATGTCACTGGTCAAAACAACAATAGCAAGGGGCTTGCAGCCAGCAGTTGATGACACAGTCACAGAGTTCATGGTGAAAATAATGTAAAAATAAAATTAAAATAAAATTTTAAAAAAGTTGGTATACAGAGTCATGGTATATAAATCTGACCAGGACGATGCTGGCTGGGATCCAGTCAGTGTGCCAACAAATTTCAGTATCTCCGTTTAATAAAGTAAAATAAATAAGCAGCATATTTAATGAGTCATTAAGGGTCATTTAGGAAAGTGCAAATCAACAACACAAATGCTCTTTTTTTAAGCTTCATGCAACTACTTTTAGACAAATACAGCCTTGTGTTTAGCAGAAGCACATTCCATTGAGCCTGTTAGTGACCAGCTGCACTCCGCAGGAAGAGTTACCATTTATTGAAGGTGGGTAAATAATATACAATTAAATGACATTAAGCCATGTTCAGTGGTCATGTCCTGTTGCGGAGGCAGAGTGTCCCTATATCCACCTCCACTACAAGTGTCAATGTTTTAAAATAAATCCCAGACACTTTGCCGCTGGGAAAGATGCATATACTATACTTCACATTGCATGCTGTGTTCAGGTACACATATCCTGTAAATTGTAATATATATTGTTAACCTCAGAAACTAAGGCACATATAAATGCTCAAGTGGGACAAACAGGTTTGTCACCTAAGGCTGGAATAACGAACTGCTCCCTCGCCCATGCTGCTAGAATTACTTGTATTTACCAGGCTACCCAGCCTCTGGCTTCCTCCCAGGCCTTTCAGAATAGTCAGTCGTTGGTTAATGGACCAGTAAATCTAAAATACACATTGGATTATACAAAGAAGCAAGGAATAATATTCACAACAGAAAGTTTCAGGGGCTTATCAGGAGACAATGTAGGTAAAAGTTGTGAATGTTAGGGAGGAGGTTTTCCTATGAACTTCATACTCTCCATCAGTAATCTGTATGAAGGTCACTGCAGCCACTCTCATTTACTCTTTTTATACCAGAAAACATTAGTTTATAATTAACTCCATAGCAAATGCAATACAAGAGCAAACATCTCAAGTTGAAACTCAGTATATGGGAATTTGTATATAAGGCAACTTGTATTTTGTATTTTAATGGTATAAGTTTAATGGTCATTTAGGTTAGAATGCAATTACTACACTGTACTCAGGATCGTCGGAACACATATCTGGACATCAATGCATTTGGACATCAGTACAGCTGGGCATCAGTGCATCTGGACATCAGTGCATCTGGGCATCAGTACAACTGGGCATCATTGCATCTGGGCATCAGTGCATCTGGACATCAGTGCATCTGGGCATCAGTGCATCTGGACATCAGTGCATCTGGACATCGGTACATCTGTGCATCATTGCATCTGGACATCAATGCATCTGGACATCAGTGCATCTGGACATCAGTACATATGGGCATCGGTACATCTGGGCATCATTGCATCTGGACATCAATGCATCTGGACATCAGTACATCTGGGTGTCAGTACAGCTGGACATCAGTGCATTTCGACATCAGTACACCTGGCCAGGAAGGTCCCGTGCATACAAGGTTTACCACTTTGTTCATTTCAACACGGTCAAATTACCAATTTATGTCACTGCTCTGCGGATAACAGAGTGGGCACTGGAACAAGCACAGGGGTATGGAAGCTACTTTCCCGCATGCGCCGTAGAGTTCCAAAGGGGCTTTATAGTTTACACGTCAACTCCAGGCTGGGGGAGGGGGGGGGACCGGAGCTCTCAGCATCGGCTCTGACTGTACTATATGAACTACTTTACAGCAAAGTTTCCTGGAACACATGGGCACTTCCTATTTTACCTGATCTTTAATTCCAGCGTAATCCTTTAACATCCGCCTATAGGATATTTAGAGTTATTATTAAATTATGTGGTACATGATACAGCCATCTCCACAATAGCAGTATTTCCGCATCAGGAATAGGTCAGGTGATCTTCCACACCTTGGGAGGCTCTACATCATGCCACATTTTTACATTGAAAAAAATACTTTCTTTACATAATATAAAAAAAACATATATTACATAGGACAATGAAACATTGGGTACTGTGCCTGAAAGGCAAATCACCCAAGTACATAAATCATGTATACATATTAACAAATACATGACACAGAGCAGATGTCCCCAAACTCAGTCCTCAAGAGCTGCCAGCAGTTCATGTTTTCAGGATTTCTTTAATCGTACACAGATGAATTAATCTGTTTAGCTTTGTAAGCTATTATACCACCTGTTTCTAGAAATACTGAAAACATGACCTGTTGGCAGCTGCTGGTTACTGGGTTTGAGCCCCTGTGACATACAGTTTATGATATAACACACTGTCAGTATACATCGCTCACTGCACTATCAAACAACAACTTCATCAATATAGTTCATGTCAAATGACCAATTAAAATATACACCTTTGTCTCTTTCATTTCTATATCATTCCAGCTATAGTTTTACTCATAAAGAATAAATATTAAGGATAATATTTAGCGTGAGAGGGGCTAAAAGGAACTGAAACGCCCTCTGTAAATGACAGCAATAACCTTATTAGAACAGAAGGTTGAACAGTTAGAACAGTTGGATGCAAGTTGGCGTTTCTGGATGCATAGTTGAACTAAAGGGACATATAAGAAATGATTGTGATACCCCCGCACACAATTCCTTAAATAAACATTATGGGGGTCTATGTACAAAGGCAAATAGAGAGGAAAGGTTGGCACATTTCTATTTTCTCCATATTTGCTTCCTCTTGTTTAATTTGTGCGACTGTTGGCTGAACAGTATTTGGGGCAGAGTGCGCATACATGGTAAAAAAAAAATAATATTACCATGGAGCATATATGCTCCACTCTACCCTCCTCCGTGCCCCCAAAATCTTGTTTTTCATGTTAGAGCTGCATTGCATGTAATAACGAAATATTAATGCTGTGGGTCACGAGTTCGATTCCCGACCATGACCTTATCTGTGTGAAGTTTGTATGTTCTCCCCGTGTTTGTGTGGGTTTCCTCCGGGTGCTCCGGTTTCCTCCCCACACTCCCAAAACAAACTGGTAGGTTGATTGGCAGCTGACATAATTAATCCTCGCCTGTGTGTGTGTTAGGGAATGTAGACTGTAAGCTCCGATGGGTTAGGGACTGATGTGGGTGATAAATATTCTCCGTACAGCGCTGTGTAATTAGTGGCGCTATATAAATAAAAGGATGGTGATTTGGCTCCAAATGGAACACTGTGGCTCTATGTACTTTATTGTATAAAGTCTGAAATCACAAATGTTTTCATTTTTGTGATGTAATGCTATTTTAAAGCCCTGTCTGCATTGCGAAGACTATAGCTACTGTTTAACTACAACACAAATGTGGATCTGTATATCTCAACTCAAAAATGTTTGTAAGGATGGGTTGGTCACTTGCTAAAGAAAGTACTCAGTGCTGGATGTAAGCAGCTCACAGAATAATGGGCAGAAATGATATGTAGTACAAGCGCTTCTTTTCTTCATTTTCTTCCTGTTATCTTACAGCATTAGTTTTCCAATAAAATCAATAATTTCATTTAATTTTGACACTAAGTTTTTGCTAGGTGCAATATATATGTGTAAAATTGGCTGTGAATAAAACTCCCAACCAGCTTTTTTTGCCCTCATTCTCTGGCATCATTAAACTCAAACCCATCTGCTCTAACTGAATGATGCATGTTAGAAAATTGCTGAGACCCTTGGCAGGAGAATTGATGCCAACCATTGAGGGGCTTTCACGGGATTCAACGATTGCTCGGCAAGGGACATCTGTTCTACAAAAATAAATAAATAAACATAATAATAAAAAAAAAAAGATGCGCTAATGCCAAAAACTGCTCCTTCATTACTCGTTTTCCTGCTAAATCTCTGCCAAAAATTACTCTGCAATACTTAGAAGATAAGATACATTAAATATATACTAAACATTAATGTAGTATAATATAATTTGAGTCATGTTTCCCTGATCACTACAGTAATAAGAGAAATTGTTCACGTCTGAACATTTTAAACAATGTTGGTTATCTTGAGACATACCAATGTTAATATTAAAGATAGTAAATATCGGGGAAAATATTTAAAAGATCCTGTTTGTATAGTCCCTAAAATACTGTACAAAAAAAAGCAGACCAGTAAAATGTCTAGTTCTTGTGCTACAGATTTATTCAGCTGAGTGACAATGAAATTATCGTCCTCAAATGAAATGATTCTCTAGCTTGCTCGAAGCCCGGTGTTTAGAGTATAGCGTGTACATGCAAATATGAGCAGTGCAGAAATCCTTGTGTACACAGAGAATGACAAGTGGATGGGATATTCTGCAACTGTAGAAACTGCACAGCTACAATCTTGTTTATGGTACATGATTATCCAATAGGCTGACTAGGCAGTAGCCTAGGGCACTAAGCTTTTGTGGGGTGCGGGGCGCAACATATTGGGGGTTCTAAATTGTGAGAAGAAGAGGTATAAACTGAAATTTTTCTAAAATTTAAGAGAGAATTTTTGTTCTCCAAAGTAAAAATAAAAAAAAAGAAAAGAAAAATGTAGTAAGGTTTTAATCTTGATTTATACCCATAGTAAAGACTGAAGACAATGGGCCTGATTCATTGAGGAAAGTGAAGCAAAAAAAATTAGTAACTTTGCACCTTGACAAAACCATTTTGCATTGGAGGGGGAGCTAAATTTAAAATGTGGGGACAGATTTATAGTTGGGGAAGGGCATGTTCTAGATCAACTTTGAATGTGTAAAAATAAAGCTGTGTGCTACATGAAACAACAGCCAGTATTTATCTTATGTGCAAAATAATAAACTAATTTACACCCCTTATATTGTAACATGGTTTTGTCCAGGAGAAAACTAATTCTTTGCTTTACTTTCCTTAATGAATCAGGACCAATGAGTCCTCCAGGCGCTTGAGGATAAGCGATACAAGCAGAGACAAGGATGGCGACAGACACAGACGTTGCAACCCCCTCCTCCTTCCCATCCTCACCCTCAGTAGCGCTCTTTCATGTCTCCGTTCTACTATACAGTTCTGACTTTAATGAAAATCAAATGAGTGACAAAGACTGCCGTGACCTTAAAAAGTCAAGAAGAGCCGAGTTTCTAAAACACAGGAACTTAAACATTGGTGGTGGGGGTGGTGGGGGGGGGGGGGGGGGTGCTGGGGTTTGGGGTGAAGAAAGCCAGATTCTAAATTATGAACCGGTTTGTTTTCACCTACCATGTATAAGCCTGGCATGGAAGGTGATGGGACTCTGTGGGCGTATTAGCCTTTGGCGGCAAAGGAATTATTAATATTGAAGCAATTAAGAGCACCCACTTTGTTTGCAGAGAGCCCTCTCATCCGTCTCTAATGCTGGCTATGGAGCAGAGTTATGAACCCTAGAAGTGGCACTGAATGCCACCTACACATGCCACCAGTGGTGCTCCAGCTGTTATTGAGGTACAAGTCCCAGCTTGCCCAGTCAGTCTTTGGTTTGGCAGAGCATACTGGGACTTGTACCAGGTTGAGTCTCTCAACCAGATAGAATTTTCCCACCTCTCTTAGTGGTAGACACTTTCAACCAATCAGAATTCAAAATAGTCTCCTTTGATAATCTCTAGGTATATATTAGATATCTAGGTGAGCAATAAATTGGTTAATGAGGGTATGTGGATGGATTTTTCTTGATTCATTTTATTAAATGTTTTTGGTCATTGAACCAGTGTGTTTATTTTACAGTATTAATTTTATGGCACAGTTGGCACAGTGGCCTAGTGGTTAGCACATCTGCCTCACAGCACTGGGGTCATGAGTTCGATTCCCAACCATGGCCTTATCTGTGTGGAGTTTGTATGTTCTCCCTGTGTTTGCGTGGGTTTCTTCCGGGTGCTCCGGTTTCCTCCCACACTCCAAAAACATACTGGTAGGTTAATTGGCTGCAATCAAAATTGACCATAGTCTCTCCCTCTTTGTCTGTCTGTCTCCCTCTCTGTGTGTGAGTGTGTGTCTAGGGAATTTAGGCTGTAAGCTCCAATGGGGCAGGGACTGATGTGAATGAGTTCTCTGTACAGCGCTGCGGAATTAGTGGCGCTATATAAATAAATGATGATGATGATATGGTGCGTTACAGGTTCAAGTGGGATCTGGATGCAAGGGATGCTGTTGCTTGTAGTTCTACAAATGCCAGCATGCTCTGGCAGTCATGGGCATGGTGACACACTGCGGGTGTTCCTGTTATAGTGCCAACAGACCAGCCTCTCATAGCCTAGTGTTGGTAGCAGCCTTTTTGGGGTAACCCTACACTCCTTGTCACCCCAAATAAGCTGCTATGAGCAGGGCTGCCAAGAGGAATTCAGGGCCCCGGTACAACAAATTCATGGGGCCCCCCTTACAGTCGAGTATGCTAAAAAAAAAATCGGGGCTATGGTCATGCATTTGTGGGGGCGTGGCAAATACGCCATTGGGGCGTGGCTAACACATCAAAATCACTAGGCTCTCAATTCGCCGGAGCGTCACATATGTCTAAGTACTCCTGACTTTCAGGACATCTAGCACCACAGTGTAGTATACAAAGAATGCAGTGTGTACACCAACAGTTCAGTCTTGGCCTGCACCCTACATTGGACACAACACTCACCAAAAATTGCCATTGTCCCTACTAGAATCACAACATTTTACATACTGTCCTGCTCTCTCCTACCTGTTCTTCTCACTTTCATCACCTGTGGCAGCAGGTTTCTTTAGTTGCGGCTTATCTGGATCCTAGAATACTGGGGGCCCTATTTGGAAAAAAAAGGCTACATTTAGATAATTCCAAACAACCCTGGCATTAAATCAATACCACCCACGATTAATAATTAGGCCTTCCTCCAGCTCCAATATTACAATAATGTGCCCCTTCATCATCGCCATGCCTTATGATCACACTGCGCCCTCCATGCTGCTTTTGCCCCCTTCACCTGTCTCCTTCATCACACTATACTATGCTGCTCCCGCCCCTTTTTTAATCCCACTGTGCCATGCCTCCCCCCCTTTTAAACCCCTCTATGACAAGCCCCCCCTCGTTTTTTAACCCCTCTATGACAGGCCCCTCTTTGTTTTTTAACCCCTCTGACAGGCCCCCCCTTATTTTTTAACCCCTCTATGACAGCCCCCCCATCATTTTTTAACCCCTCTATGACAGGCCCCCCCTCATTTTTTAACCCTTCTATGACAGGCCCCCCCCCTCGTTTTTTAACCCCTCTATGACAGGCCCCCCTTCATTTTTTAACCCCTCTGACAGGCCCCCCTTCGTTTTTTAACCCCTCTGACAGGCCCCCCTTGTTCTTTAACCCCTCTATGACAGGCCCCCCCTCATTTTTTATCCGTTCAATCACAGGCCCCCCTCGTTTTTAAACCCCTCTATGACAGGCCCCCCCTCGTTTTTTAACCCCTCTATGACAGGCCACCCTCGTTTTTTAACCCCTCTATGACAGTCCCCCCCTCGTTTTTTAACCCCTCTATGACAGGCCCCACTTCCTTTTTAACCCCTCTATGACAGGCCCCCCTCATTTTTTAACCCCTCTATGACAGGCCCCCCCTTCATTTTTTAACCCCTCTATGACAGGCCCCACTTCGTTTTTTAACCCCTCTATGACAGGCCCCCCTTTGTTTTTTAACCCCTCTATCACAGGCCCCCCCTTAGTTTTTTAACCCCTCTATGACAGACCCCACTTCGTTTTTTAACCCCTCTATGACAGGCCCCACTTCCTTTTTTAACCCCTCTATGACAGGCCCCCCTCATTTTTTAACCCCTCTATGACAGGCCCCCCCTTCGTTTTTTAACCCCTCTATGACAGGCCCCACTTCGTTTTTTAACCCCTCTATGACAGGCCCCCCTTTGTTTTTTAACCCCTCTATCACAGGCCCCCCTTAGTTTTTTAACCCCTCTATGACAGACCCCACTTCGTTTTTTAACCCCTCTATGATAGGCCCCACTTCGTTTTTTAACCCCTCTATGACAGGCCCCCATTTGTTTTTTAACCCCTCTATGACAGGCCCCCCTTCGTTTTTTAACCCCTCTATCACATACTTGCCAACTCTCCCGGAATGTCTTGGAGACTCCCGCATTTTGGGGGAGTCTCCCGGACTCCCGGAGGAGTATGGCAAAATCCCGCATTTACAGAAATAGGGCCACAATACCGCGATTCACTGGGAATCGCGGCATTTGGCCCCGCCCTGACTGTAAAATAGTACCTGCTCCCCCCCTCTCGGCGGTCCTTGCTATGAGCCTAGTCTATGAACACTGGTGCTGGGAACACTTTTGGGAGAGGGACATGCCATTTTATTTTTAGAGATTAGCACTTTGTTTTACACTAGCAAGGTCTGTGCTGCTGATGATGATTATTATGATGATCATCATCATCAGCTTGGATCTTGCACCAGGCCAATAGATTTGGTTGAGGACAGGTGTATATGTAACTGTGCCTAGGTCCACATTGACATGTAAGTCTTTGCGGCTGGAATCACAAGTCTAAGATACACACAAATTTGCATATGGCTATAGACATATCGGGCCTGATTCATTAAGGATCTTAACTTCAGAAACTTCTTATTTCAGTCTCCTGGACAAAACCATGTTACAATGCAAGGGGTGCAAATTAGTATTCTGTTTTGCACATAAGTTAAATACTGACTGTTTTTTCATGTAGCACACAAATACTTGATAGCTTATTTGTACACTGAAATTTAAAGTTGATATTTGTGTGCTACATGGTTTTGTCCAGGAGACTGAAATAAGAAGTTTCTGAAGTTAAGATCCTTAATGAATCAGACCCATCATCATCAACAACATTTATTTATATAGCGCCAGCAAATTCCGTAGCGCTTTACAATTGGGAACACACATTAATAAAACAATTCTGGGTAATACATACAGACAGAGAGGTAAGAGAACCCTGCTCGCAAGCTTACAATCTGCATTATTCTATATAAACGCACTGTGTACATTTGCAAACAGACATAAGATTAAATCAACACCAGCCCCTTTGTGTAATCGTATCTTGGTTCATCCCTTTCTAAAAATATGCCCCCATTTTATACATGTTGTGCAGATCCAGAAAGGTTGCGATCAAACACTTGGTTTTTTTCTGGACATTTTTATAATGCTTGTTAGATTTAATGCATATCAGCATGTGTGCCATGGTTGGTTATTTCTCAGTCTATGCCATTTTCTATCACCTGCATCAATTATCACTTCTTCACTTCCATAATAACAGAGTCATTGACAATATAGTCATTGATGGCTTTTATTGCTCATGTAGTCTAAGAGGTCATGGTATAATTCTACCCTGCTCAAAAATCACATATGAGCTGATATTGGGGCAAATTGTTCCATCTTTGTAACATTTCTTGCACAATATGATTTTTAAAAATGGTTACATCCAGTGGTCGAAGTGGGAAATTGGAAGTGCTGCTATGGAAAATCAAGTGAATGGTGAGGGGCATGGGGGTCTGCCTCGATGATCTAGGTATACCAGAGGAATGGTCAAGAGAGTAGCAAATAAAGTTTAATGCCAAAAAATGCGAAACCATGCACTTGGATCTCAAAAACCCAAATGCTTAATATAGTATTAATGGCACTTTAATGGGAACTACTGAGGAAGTAAGGGATCTAGGAGTCACTATTTCAGGTGACTTAAAGGCATGTAAGCAATGTAACAAAGCAATGATGAAAGCAAGTCAGATGCTTGGTTGCATAGAGAGAGGAATCCTTGGCAGAACGAAAAATGTAATAATACCACTGTATAGGTCATTGGTACGGCCTCATCTAGAATACTGTGTCCAGTTCTGGAGGCCATATCTCTAGAAGGATATAAATACATTAGAGACTATACAAAGAAGGTCATCTAAAATGGTGCATGGTCTACAGCACAAAACTTACCTGGAAAGACTAAAAGATATTAATATGGATAGTTTGGAACAGAGAAGGGATGGGGGACACAATAGAAACTTTCAAATATATCAAGGGTTTGAACAAGGTACAGGAGGGAAACATTAGTATTAAACTAATAAGTATTAGAACATGAGGACATGCACTGAGACTGGAGGGAAGTAGGTTCAGAGGAAATTTTGAGGAAAAACTACTTCACACAAAGGGTAGTGATTAAGTGGAATAGCCTCCCATCAGAGGTGGTAGAGGCTAATACAGTAGACCAATTTAAACATGTTTGGGATAGACATAAGGATATCCTTATAAAGAATTAAGGATCAAATAGGGTTTGAGGTTACCATAGGGGAAAAATTGGGCAAACCAGATGGGCCAAGTGGTTATTATCTGCCGTCAATTTCTATGTTTCTCTATATGACATTAGTGCAGGCTTTTTAATACTAGTTGTGATAAACAATATCAGTCCTGTAAAGGTACATATGTAAGAAGCATACAGAACTGGAGTATATATATTGCCAACCAACCTCTAAATATACAGGACTTATATAAATGATTACTATGACGATGATGAAGAATCTGTGGCTTGAACATTTTAGGACACTCTAGAATCACCCACTAAGCGGTAAAACACATGTTTTGACCCTGATCATAGTCACTTGATCACATATCTGTTGTGGTATAAACCTGAGTACAGACAGATGTAGAGAGTGACAGCTCTTTGTTGGTGTATTTGGAGTGAGTGCTCTAGGATGTGTTCTGCTGTACTTTTTTCCTCTTTCTAAAATCTCCCTCAGCCATGGCTGTTTACAATTTCCTTGTGGAAGTAAAGTGACAATGACTAAGAACTTACAGTTTGCACTTCACACCTTTTATCAGGTGTAGCCTCAGTCCCAGAATGACAACCATCAGCCGTCCTAGATCTACAAATAACATATTTATTTATATGTTTGGAATTGATATCTGATTTATCAGGTCTACTCCCAAAGTAGTGTAAAAGGCCTTTCCATGTATTGGATCAGGGCTGTAATTTCAAGATTTGTTCCCTGGTAATCTCAACTGACCCTATAGACACATACTACTCTCTTGACCATTGCAATGTTGCCATTGTCACTGTGACAACTTATCCAAACTCTTGATTCTTGTCTTGCCATGGTAAGTTGCCTTTTAGATAATATATGGCTTTTATTTTGTAAACTGTCAACTTTTTTGGTGCCTAATTGTAATGTTGTAGCTGATGGAGAGCTAGCAACAATGGCACTGGATGCTATTGCGTTGTCAATTTAATTTAACATATGATACATTTCATTTTCCTACACTTTAAAATGTTTTATTTGGGGGGGACGGGATGGGAGGAGTTATACTTTCCAGATGCGGCTGGTGAAATGAGAATTTTTATTTTAGGCTTATGTGTCTGTTGAAAGGCAGCTGCATCTAGTTGTGTGAATATTTCCTTTTCATCATCACCACTTGGTACAAGTTTCCAAGCAATTTCTAAAAATAAAGTTGTCTAATGTCATTTCATTTTCTGAGGCTATGTCATTAGACTCTGCACAGATGGCCTTGAAACTGAGAGATGTTCGTCACCCATTACATTTTTCTTTCTTCTAAATAAGGTGGATGAGGAGGCAACCGCATTAGTGACAAGTAATAGAAAATACACAAGATGAGATGCCAATGTGTTGGTTGGGTATTTATACACTGAGGCCCTGATTCATGTCTGAATGTAAATTGGGTGTCATTTCTGTGTTTTAAAGAGAACACAACTTTTCCGTAGTTCCGTCCGTATTCAAAGTAAAGCGTTTCTTAAGATAAATTAGGCTTTGATTGGGGGTGGAAATATGTTCTGTGTAAACAGTGTGTATTTTCCATAAGCGTAGACACACACAGCCTGCAATAATTTTTTACAGCATTTGCACTAGGTGTATTTAAAATTAATTCACATCCCAAAACACATAACTTGCATTTGATTATAAATGAAAATAACAACTGGCAACAAAGTAGTAACAAACCACCTAATACATCAATAACAAATGTAACTAGGATGTTTTTGCAATATAATCCATATAGTTGAGATTTTTCTTTAAATTTCATCTATTATTATAAAATAACTAACAAAATAAATAACTCTTCAATGCGTACAGTGCATATAATGCGTATAGAAAATACATTTTCGATGCGTACAGTTGTGATGTGCTAGTTACTGAGATGTATGCGTGAAAGGTAGTAAACAAAGTCAATGACATGTTGGTCATAAGCATACTTGCCAACTCTCCAGGAATACCCAGGAGACTCCCAAATTCCGGGTAGGTCTCCCGGACTCCTGGGAGAGCTGGCAATTCTCCCGCATCTGCTCACTTCCTAGTGAAGTGGGTAGATTTGAAGCATCCATGATGCGATTCTCCGGGAATGGCATCATTTTGTCCCGCCTCCCGTGTTAAAATAACGTGTTTGCGTCATTATGTCACAGGGGGCGTGACCAAAATGACGTGATTTGCGGAGCCCCGTCCCCTCACGCCCACCTCTAGTCCGAGACTCCCCGAGGCCAGCCTTTGAAGGTTGGCAACTATGGTCATAAGTACTATATAACGCCTATAGCTTTGGTTGTATAGCTCAGATACAACCCTGGTGGTCTAGGATTGCTAATGCAATAAGTGTAGGCTCCAAAATTAAAGATAAGGAATGTTTGTGGCTCAAAGCCCTGTAAAGGCACAGTGTTGTGCAGCAAAGCTATACACAGGTAAGCCCCCCCCCCCCCTTCATCTCATTCAGTACAGATCTACCTACACAGAACCCCTCAGCACAAATGGAGAGGTTAATGAAGATATGGGCAATTTGTACAATGGGAAGAAAAACATTCACAAATCTATTGGGTTGTTATCGTTCTAACTCGGTAGGATGTAACATGAATCACAGGCAAATCAGACAATGCTGCTATGTACACAGAAAAGAGGTAAATAGGACAATAAAAAGATTAGAATATACCCAGCACATATCACAACTCACAATCCCATATAGTATATTTCATAGACATTTTCACTAAAACAAACCAAGAAAATTAGTTACTGATATGCTGTAAGCTCCTTTTCGATGGCTGTAGATATGTGATAGTTCTTGGGATGGCTCTTTACATTCCATACACTGATCGGCCTGATTCTCTGGGGAGTGTAAATTATTCTGAGAATTTTAGTCAAATTTGAACCACTTTGCGAATGAATTTGCTAAACGTTGGCTGAATTTCAGAATCAGATGAATCTTGTTCACCTTTAACCTTTACACAATAGTACATACAGTGTACATTAATCAGACACTTTACTGAATTACTGGATCGCACCTGGGAACAGCAAGATTGCCACATTTAACCCCATCAGTGCTAGAAAACTGCTCGCTCCTATCTCCTGCTAGCAGATATAGATTCCCTTACTGTACCACAACAGGTACATCATAACTATTGTCAAATAAGCATTTCTAAGCTGCTCATGGACACCAGAAATATCTAAACGTCCGTATGCAGTTTAAGTTGACTCCTTGCGCTTAGAGTGGCAAAATGGGAGAGGGAAGGGGCGAGCAAGTGTCGGCCGAGTACAATATTGACGTGTTCACGTAGTTGCGACTGACGTAGACCTGGGGGTTGATTTATTAAACCTTCTAAAAGTAAAAGTGGAGATGTTGCCTGTAGAAACCAATCAGATTCTAGCTATCATTTTATATAATCTTTTAGATAAATTATAGTTAGACTCTGATTGGTTGCTTTTGGCAACACCTCCAATTTTCAGATTTAGAAAATTTTGTAAATATACTCCTAGGACACAGGCTCATATACTCCAAAAGACAATATACATTGGCTCTCCCCCTTACCTTAAACAAAACACTCCTTGGGCTAGATTTACTAAGCTGCGGGTTTGAAAAAGTGGGGATGTTGCCTATAGCAACCAATCAGATTCTAGCTTTCATTTATTTAGCACCTTCTACAAGATGATAGGTAGAATCTGATTGGTTGCTATAGGCAACATCCCCACCTTTTCAAATCCGCAGCTTAGTAAATCTAGCCCCCTGTGTGCGTACAAATGAATTAATAATAAAATATAGTATACTCCTAACACATACTAATGGTGGTCCTCAAACCAACCACCTATAGTCCACTTTGTGTTAGTTCATCAAGCGAAATAAACCAATAAATCTTTAAATGTTTTTCCTGAAGAAACTTCCTTCCTTCCACTTTGGTGATGATCTCAATAGAATTAAAGGCGTGTGGGTCAATAAACCTCTGCTATATTCTCTACTTAACCCTCTACCAGCGGGACAATCAAAACATACAGTGAGTAGTGTGTCCCAATATACCGTTATCTGGTAATCCAGTAACAATCACTGCACTCTCAGTAGTCACTTACACAGATCTTTGTCGTTGAATATCCTCCAATTAAAGGATTCATAGGGAAAAATGACCATGGTGCATATAGTGAGGTACAGTTTTCAATCAAAATGTGGAATAATCTCTCTCAGTCCACTCACATCATAGTAGGAGAACAAACAGGTTTTTTTTGGATTATTTTTCTTCCTGATGTGGGAAATTCCCAGAGGTGGATGTTTTGCTCTCACATTCCATTTCCAATCAAATGAGATCTAATATAGAGAAAATAGACATTTTTACAGATGCATTAAGCTTCAAAGTACATTGCTATGCTTGTAGTCGCTGCTTCATAAACACCTTTCCATCGTTTTTCTTTAAAAAGACGCATATAGCCTGTCAGGAGACGTACATCTTGCTGAAGGGCTGGTGCCAGGGCCTGATTAAGGGTTCTGGCCGCCCTAGGCTAATACGGCCGCAGCGCCCCCCCCCCCCCCCCCCTCATCCGAATATATAGGTGTATAGGAACACTCCTGAATATGAATGCTCAGGTGTATTCTCCAGCATTCAAATTTAGACAGATTGTGCCATTGTCTCTTACCTGTTCTTGCTCTTCTCTCTTGCAACTTTGTTATCCTCTCGTTGGCTTCTGGAAAGTTGGCGTTCTGTTTTAAAAATGCAAAAATGTATTATAATGCAAACCCTGAATGATTAGGCCCTTTAGTTAAAACAAAACACTCCATTATGGCCAGCTAAAAGTACCCCATTGGACAGGCATATATAAGCAATATCTGAATATTTGTTGTCAATCAAATACAAACCTCTACCAGCCCCATCTCACTAATATTTAGTATTCTAGTGATTGCTGAGACCACCCATGTGACCACCACACAATCATGAGATTCTGCCCCCCAAAGCTGCTGTATTTTTTAAATACCCCCTGCAGCCATTTTCCTTAACCACAACCCCCCCCACAGCCATTTTCCTTAACCCCTGCTGCAGCCATTTTCTTTACCTCCCATCCTGCATCCATCCCCCTTGCAGCTATTTTCCTTACCTCCACTCTGCTAGCTAGCTATCCCCCCCGTCACATCAAAACTCCCCCAGTCACATATATCAGCCCCCCTCCTCTGCCCTCCTTCATACATATCAACCTCTCTCCCTCCCTATAGATTTTCATGGCAGCCCCCCCCCTCCCACCCTATAGATTTGTATGACAGTCCCCCTCTCCCTCCCTATACATATGCATGACAGTCCCCCCTCTCCCTCCCTATAGATATGCAGGGTAGTCCCCCCCCCTCCCTATAGATATGCATGGTAGTCCCCCCCCCTCTCTATAGATATGCAGTGTAGTTCCCCCCCTCCCTATAGATATGCAGGGTAGTTCCCCCCTCCCTATAGATATGCAGGGTAGTTCCCCCCCTTCCAATAGATATGCAGGGCAGTTACCCCTCCCTATAGATATGCAGGGCAGTTCCCCCCCTCCTTATAGATATGCAGGGCAGTTCCCCCCCTCCTTATAGATATGCAGGGCAGTTCCACCCCCTCCCTATAGATATGCAGGGCAGTTCCCCCCCTCCCTATAGATATGCAGGGCAGTTCCCCCCCTCCCTATAGATATGCAGGGCAGTTCCCCCCCCCTCCCTATAGATATGCAGGGCAGTTCCCCCCCCCTCCCTATAGATATGTAGGGCAGTTCTCCCCCTCCATATAGATACGCAGGGCAGTTCCCCCCCTCCCTATAGATATGCAGGGCAGTTCCCCCCCTCCCTATTGATATGCAGGGCAGTTCCCCCCCTCCCTATATATATGCAGGGCAGTTCCCCCCCTATAGATATGCATGGCAGTTCCCCCCCCTCCCTATAGATATGCAGGGCAGCCCCCCCCCCTCCCTATAGATATGCAGGGCAGTTCCCCCCCTACCTATAGATATGCAGGGCAGTTCCCCCCTTCAATTACCTGTAGTTGTGCCAGCGTCGCTCCTCTCCTCAGATCAGCAGATAGGAAGTGAAGACGTCCTGCTTCCTGTCTGCTGCACAGAAACAGGCAGCCTGGCGATTGGCTGTGTGTTGCTAACCACTGACCACCATTGCTTTTGATTGTCGAGCCCTTCACCCCCCCGCGGCGACCCCCCCCTCCCCCACCCCGAAAAAAAAAATGAATGAAGAAAAAAAAAATTTTTTTTTTCAAAAAAAAAAATACACACAGGGCAGCGCCCCCCCGGGACCCAGCTCCCCAGGCTGCAGCCTGGTCAGCCTAGTGGTTGATCAGGCCCTGGCTGATGCAAACATATGCACTAATCATGGTGACAATCAGCAGCATTAGCTACCAGTTGCTGATTGCATGACTGCATCTTGACCCCTCCCACTTCATTAATTTGTGTGGCTGCTATAATATTATGAAGTCACGGAAGTTTAATCACATGACTATATTGCTATTTCCATTTGGACTGTGGCAGGAAAGAAAATGTCCATTTGGTTCTTAAGGAGGAAAACAACAGATATTTGTACTTAATTAGCTTTAACTTGTTGATTTATTTTGTATTTGTGTTTGCATTTAATTATATTTTACATGGTAAATGTGGAATTTCGCATTTTATTAAGAATATTGTCTATGCACTATTCTTTCTTATGTATATGACAGTATATTACATTGTGTACAAATAGGGTAATTTATTGCATTTGCCTATAACACTGTCAACCCAAAGCTTTCACCACACTTTCTCTATGCTATTATAGTGTGTAAGTATACACACTGGTAATCTGGCACATATATCTGTGTTGTAGAGCTGTACACGTCTTGTGTGTCTGAGTGAACGTATGCAGGTAACTATGCTTCTTCATGGCTGTGTTTTTCCTGGGTATGTGACAAGCTCTGCTTGAGGCCCATGTGTATAATCGTATACCCAGAAAGCCAGGAACAACCGAATAGCAGTTTAGTGAATGAAACCCTGTTAATGACACAATGCTAAGGGGAGACTTTTATAAACGGACTAAAAATCTTGGTCAACGATGGATCGATGTCGGGCAAATTCTGCAGTGTGTATGCACTCAGGACCAACAGTGTAGCCAGATCTCCATAGAGCTTACAAAGTCACGGTCTTTACAGCCGATGGTTATGACAGATGTAGAGCACAGATCTGAAGGTAAATCATGTAAAACGTGTATAGCGTGTACACAGGGATCAACATGCTGATCGATTATAGGGCTCTGTCCCGCTGTCCTGCCCCAGGACTAATTTGTGCAGCGGGTGGGAATGTTGGGGGAAGGAAGGTATGTAATGGGCAGCATAGCACTTAAAGCTAAGTAGCCCTCTGTGGTCGTGACCACGCCCCCATCACAACATGACCAGGCCCCCATTGAGCCGTGGCCATGCCTCCTATCCCACTGCTGAGGACAGACATTTTTGGAGGTATGCAAACACCCAAATCTTAGTACACGCTCCACGTTACAGGGCTCAAAAGTGATTATAAATAAATTGTTTTAAAGAAAAAAAAAGAATCATCACTTTTAGGTCATTACAGATGGTGTAATGTATTTGCTGCAGTAAAATACAAGTATATTAGAAGTCTCAGAGGAGTTCTATGACATTGACCACATAAAAGCACATGGCTGTAGGCTGAGCATCTTTATACAGGTTACAGAAATCTGAGGGACTTCTGCTATATATAATAATTTACAGTAGACCCTACGTGGTTACTTAAACGCCAGACAAGTATTCTCCCTCTGTGCATTCTCCTTCTAACCCTTAGGATAAAGATAATTACATAAATATTAGGGGTGTGCACCGGCCACTTTTAGTGTTTTGGGTTTTGGGTTCTGATTAGCTTGAGGTTTTGGGTTCTGATTTGTTTTGCCAAAACACCTGATGAAAGGTTTTGGTTCTGATTTAGGGTTTTGGGTTCTGATTTATTTTTAAAAAAGCATAAAAAGTGCTAAAATCCAGGTTTTTTTTTCACTCCTATGCTATTATTAACCTCAATAACATTCAATAACAATCATTTCCACTAATTTCCAGTCTATTCTGAACACCTCACACCTCACAATATTGTTTTTAGTCCAAAACATTGCACCGAGGTAGCTGGATGTCTAAGCTAAGCGACACAAGTGGGCGGCACAAACACGTGGCCCATCGTAGGTGGCTGTGTAGGCTTGAATGGCCTTTTTCTGCTCCTCCATCCTCGGCAGCATATAGAGGGTGGAGTTCAAGCGCGTCACTACCTCTTGTTTTTGTTGATGGCAGGGCATGTTCATGCTTTTTTGATGTAGCAGGAACAGTGAACGTAATTTAATATCTGATACTAATATTTCTGCACTGCAGGAACAGTGAACGTAGTTTAATTACTTTAATATCTGATATGAAGCTTTCTGGACTGCGTAGTGGAGTGGCCCCGGTACCCAATTTGGTACCGGGGCCACAATACCTCCTCCAACTTGTCTGAATTCCACTGCACAGATGGCTGCTCCTACATCCTCTGCAGCATATAGAGGGTGGAATTTTAGCGCGTCACTACCTCTTGTTTTCGTTGATGACAGGGCATTTTCATTGTTTTTTTATTTGGCAGGAACAGTGAACGTAGTTTAATATCTGATACGAAGCTTTCTGGACTGCGTAGTGGAGTGGCCCCGGTACCCAATTTGGTACCGGGGCCACAATACCTCCTCCAACTTGTCTGAATTCCACTGCACAGATGGCTGCTCCTACATCCTCTGCAGCATATAGAGGGTGGAATTTTAGCGCGTCACTACCTCTTGTTTTCGTTGATGACAGGGCATTTTCATTGTTTTTTTATTTGGCAGGAACAGTGAACGTAGTTTAATATCTGATACGAAGCTTTCTGGACTGCGTAGTGGAGTGGCCCCGGTACCCAATTTGGTACCGGGGCCACAATACCTCCTTCAACTAGTCTGAATTCCACTGCACAGATGGCGGACACCAGATGCACGTCTAACACCAACATAGCTGTTAAGGCCGCAGTTATCCGATTTGCCATAGGATGACTAGTGTCGTACTTCGTGCTCATGGCAAACGACTGTTGGACGGTCACATAATGCCAAAAAAAGAGTTGCAAGATGGAATTGTCCACCATTTTTTCAATTGTGACAGCATCCAATGCAGCGACAGTAGACATGTCTGCAATGGTTGGCAGGTCCTTCAGTCCGGACCAGGTGTTATCAGCATCCCCGCCAGCGGCTCTTTTAGGAAAACTGAGCTTTTTCCTCGCAGCCACAGGTGTTGAAGATTGAGCATCGCCCTTGGCAGACGACGTTGATGGCATTTCATTGTCTATGTCATGACTAGTGGCAGCAGCTTCAGCATTAGGAGTAAGTGGGTCTTGATCTTTCCCTACTTTATCCTCCAAATTTTTGTACTCCATTATATGCAGCACAAGAAAGCGAACCCCTAAACCACACACACTTTGGGACTGCTGAAACAGTGAACGTAGTAATATAGATTTTGGGATAATTATCAAATTACTATGGAGTTAGCAGAAAAAAATACAGGACAAAAGCACCACTGGACTCAGCAGGACAGACACTGGCCAAAGCACCACTGGAATCAGCAGGACAGAGCACTGGCCAAAGTACTACTGGACTCAGCAGGACAAAGCACCACTTTACTAAAATAATCAGCAGGACAGAGCACACTTTACTAAAATAATCAGCAGGACAGAGCACAGTATCACTATCTCTCAACAACCTCCCTCTACACTACACACAGGGAGAATGAAGATGGCGGCCGCGAGCGGGGCATTTATGACATCCGAATCTCGCGAGATCCGACGCGAGACTTGGATGTCATAGCCTCGTTTTGGATTCCTTGGGCGGCCGGAAGTACCCGAACAGTGCTCGGATCCCGTCGGATCCGCACTGTTCGGGTGGGCTCGGATTAGCGAAATCCGCTCATCTTTAATAAATATTTGAAATAAGACACTGATGCAGATTTGAATTTTGGAGCACTAAGGTCACCATTTTAATTGTGGCAACGAAAGCAAATGCAAGTCAGCAAATCAGCTAATACTATACAAAGAAACATGGGGATGGCCAACTGGGTCAGAATCCCAGGCGCTACTTTAACGGCGTCAGAGAGACTGCACCCCTTCTGGACTCAAAGGGCACGTTCCCTGTAATGACACCCAGTGCATTCGCAGACATGACTCTAACGCATACTTGCCAACTCTTGCCATTTGGTTTCTGGGAGGTCCGGGGGGCAGGTGGGTGTCATTGGCCCCACCACCTAAATGGTTATAGTCAATTTTGACCTATAACAGCATGGGGCGGGGCCCCGATGATGCGTGAATCACGTCACTAAGCCCCACCCCCTCATTTTACCTTACCTAACTGGCCGGGATGCTGGAGGTTGCCCTGCTCTCCTGGGAGTCCAGGAGGATGCCCAGAAATTCGGGAGTCTCCCGGGCATGCCGGGAAAATAGGAAACTATGCCCTAACAGAGACATAGATCGAAGAGGGAAGAATCGTGCGGCCAAACATAACTCTTGCTCCATGTATTAGCCGATGACTGCATTACTTTCCTACCGACTGTGTCTCGTCAGGATAAAAAAAGTTAGAAAAACTATACAAATCAAACATAATTAACAGGCATTGTGACAGGGAGGGGTGGATGGATTTCGTGCAGCAAAAGAGATAAAAGTTATTGGATAATATAAAGGCTTGTATACCACTCCCAATGGCAGGCTATTGGATTTTATTTTAAAACAAGCCTTGGTAAACTTTAACCCTTGAAGGTAAGTGCAATGGACTCTTACAAGCCTGGCGTGTACGTGCATTTATCCCTATGCAGGTCTTCATTTATCATATAATGCGTACATTTTCCTAATATATATTGAAGTGATAACATCAGAAGTGTTTATAGACATATTAATAACATAACCATATACCATTTTTTAAAAAGCTAATCTATGAAGGACAGAGGTTTATTAACACGTATAGTCAATCAACAGTACAAATATTCAACTTAAAGAATGATTGTGGAAAATGATCGTAAATGATATCCTAAACCTTCTAAAAAGAAAAGTGAGGAAATCAGATTCTAGCTATTTAGAATGTACTGTAACTAGATAAATGATAGTTAGAATCTGATTGGTTGCTAGGAGCAACACCTCCACATTTACTTTTTAGAAGCTTCAGTAAATCCACCCCCTGGTCTCATGTGTTGTTTTTTATAACTATTGCATCATTTCACCAATCGCATGTGTTTATTTTTAATGGACTGTACAATGGTGGATATTGAACCTAATGCATTTTCACCTTGCAGCTTTCCCTTGTTGCCAGAGATTTGAAAGTCAGATCAAATTAAATGTAGCTAAGGTAAGACATTGAATGAGAAATGACTAATTTTCTGTCTGCTCTGCTGTAAAGGCTATGCCTACAGCTTCTTTTATTAAAGTGTCCTGTGAAGTGAGATGAATTCAAAAGATGCTCTGATAACAGTTATTATAAGCAAGTGACACACATATAAATACATCAGTCTATCATGCCACATGCTGGTAAAGACCATGAATTTTCCTGTTCCGTGTGCCCTATGCAAAAAAAACAAAAACAAAAAAAAAAATCAACCAATCACACATTTCTCAAAGCAATGGTTATTGCACTTCCCTCTAATTGTTAGCTATGAATGTGATATGTAAACAATATCTAATAAAAGACGCTGCTACAAGGGTAACACATTATGTAAAATCCACAAAAAGGTGTCAAGGCAAAGAAACAGCTCATGATAAAAAAGTAACACAACCAGCACATTTTTTTTTAAGCGTAAAAAAAACCAAAAAAAAACACATACACTTGAACAAATTAAGGTGTAGATGTAGCAAATCTTCTAAAATGGAAATGTGAATGTGTTACCCATAGCAACCAATGTTATAAATCCACCATTGTGGACAACAATCACATTAAAAAATTATCCCACTGACTATGAGATGGAAGATATTGAATAAGGTTTAATGTAGGTTTAAAAAAAACACAAATCATGTAACACGATGGACATAATCGTAAATTAAAAAAGAAAACAGATTAATGGTGACGCAATTAAGGATAAATTAGTTTGTTTCTACAAAAATATATTTTGCAACTAATTGGTTCCTACTACGTATGTCACGTATTTCCCGTGTTTCTCAAATGCAGCTGTAATTATAAAATTTTACCCAGTTAATATAAGGTCACGTTGGATTTATTTCATCGCTTGCCAGGATGAGGTCCCATCCCAGGTAATGTGCTAATTTTCTGGCTAGGCTTCCTGGCACAACAAGGCCTGCTAGATGCATGTCGGATGAGCCTGTTGGGCATTTCATGCATGTGGTGGCTGACCTTCTGCTAATGGAATACTCAGGTGTAGTCAGACGCTACTGCTAAAAGCTTCAACATGCATCATTACGCTGCTAAAGAATTGAAAGAATGTAGATGTCCACAAACTGACCTACTTAGAGGAGAAACACCAGCCTAAAAAATCTAGATGGCCCACTTAACAGCAGAAAAATTTCAGTCTGAAATATATTTGTGTTCTAACATGATTTCAGTAGTTTTTAAATCAAGTAAAATTTTATAGCATTTTTTTTACTTTTTTACACTTAACAACAAAAAAAGCCCAAAACATTAGGCTAGTATAACAAACTAAAACCCACACAGGGGTATAAGCAGTGTCAAATATTCATACATAGCACAGTCAAAATGCATTATAGCTCAGATTTTAAAACCAGGTTATGCACATTATCCAAAATACAAGATGCAATTAGGTAATAACGCAGTAATATTGATAGAAAATACAAATCATTGACTTTAATAGTACGGGCGTCTGGGCGTCTGCTCCGAACACTGCATTAGGAAAGCTCCACCTCCCTCAATCCTTCTGTAACATATGGGGATGTTCTCCACCTGTACCAGATCCTTTCATATTTATCCACTAGATTCCTACTGGTGTACATGAACCTCTCATGGCCTACTGTGTTATTAACAAGGTCAATCCAACTACTCAATGTCAGGCCTTCCAGTGCCATCCACTTTCTAGCGATGACCACTTTCGCCAGCATAAGAATCATATTAATGAGTAATCTAATATGCTTATGGATGTTTTTGTCCAAGCCCAAACCAAATATACATCGTTTTGGCGTCATGACAGATACTCCCACCTCTAACTGTTTAGTACAAACCCCCACCTCTCCCCAAAAGTATGAGACCACCGGGCACTCCCAGAGCATATGCCAAAAGTTCTCTCTCTCACTCCCACACTTAGGACACAGAACCACCTGACCCCCGCTAAATTTAGATAGCCGAAGAGGAGTAAAATACGCTCTATGCAACAGGAAGACCTGAACCTGACGAAACTTAACCGATGCAGTGACCTGTTTTGGGCTACACAACATAATATCCCATGCCTTATCACTAATTTGCCCAAGATCAACCTCCCATTGGCGCCGCAGCTCCGGCAGTCCTCCCACAACAGATCCTTCCAACAATAATGAATAAAGAGATGAAATTTGCCGCCTTGGGCCCAACCTTGGCATCTGCACCCTTAACGGATCTGCATTAAAATTCGGGGCAGATCCCCGGAACTGCGAGGCCAAAGTGTGTCTTACCTGCAGATACCTATAGAAGTAACTCCTAGGTAGCTCGTGTAATCAATGATTTCAGTAGTTTTTAATGAAAAAATCAAGATATATGATAATTTTTACTGTATTCTATATGAATGGTTGATGTTTCCGCCTCGGGAGTTATTTAACCTCTGAATATGATGTCTATGTAACGTATGATGTATGATATAAACTCAGTCAGGAACTGGTACGCTGTGGAAGTGGATAAAGTTGATGGATTTGGGGAATATAAGAATATAAGATTATAATTTTATGTGGTGCTTAAGTTACTTTAAGAAATCTGTCCATAGTTTATGTAAGACAAGCAGTTATAATGCTATGGCACATAAGAAATGTTTGAGATTAAAAGTCGTAAAACAAACATTGCTCAAAATAAAAGTCCTAGCAGAAAGTGGAGCATATGGGTTATGCTCCACTTTCTGCTAGGACTTTTATTTTGAGCAATGTTTGTACACACTACAGAAAATTTCTCCCAATGCAATATCATTAATGATGTTACCAATAACTGAAATATAAAACAAGTCTCAGCAGAGGATGGGGAAGACTATTTAACAAGGACAGCAGATGTTCCACCACTGTCCTACCATCGCAATCGCCATCTCAGAATAGCAATAAGACAAATGTTTTATTTAAATAAAGCAAGTTTTCTTTAGTAAACCTAATTATTTTTTTTTCTATTTTAAATCTTTACTATATTAATTTAGGCGAAAGTGAAACTGAAGGCCCGCCTGGGCTTCCAGTTCCACTGCACTTCCATATCGCCCAACCTTGTTAAATAGTCTTACAGTGGCACTATTTGATGATTTTGTTTTTTGGTTTTAAATCTACCTTTTTACAGAAAGGAAGCAATGGTAGTACATTTGGTTACAGGTAATATAATGACAATGAGGTTTTAACATAAGAATGTAATTAAGGTTATTTTTGATGTATGTTATTATTTATGACACACTTCTTTTAACCTTAATGAAAAAAAATGTACTACTGTCATATTGCTGTTTGTGTGGTTTGTGTGGTTATTACTAGAGATGCTCAGACTTGGTTTTCTAAAAACGAAACCCCCAGAACATCGCCAATCCGAGTACCGAGCAGAGCCGCTTCCTCGGATCTGAATCGAGACAAAACGTCATCATTGTGTTGTAGGATCCTACAGGTTTTGGTTTCCATAAGTACCTCCCTCCCCAGGAGATCCAGCTTGATCACTTTCTGATTTCAATTACGAGCTTTGGTTTTTAGTTGCACAACATTTGTGTATTATACAAAAAATCCCAATAGGGGTTAGGGCGCACACTGGAGAATAACTGGGGGTTGTAACTGCTAAAGATATGAGGGAAGTAGGAAAATGGAAAAACCTACTATTAGGTAGACTCCTTCAAAGCTTTGAGAAAGTGCTCTGAGAGGCACGAAACACGTCAGCGGGGTCTTGTGTGTTTTATATCCGGATGTGAGTGTGCCTTCCACCGTACCATTCATGTGTGTTCTACCTAATTGGCGATTTATCTTTAACTATCTAAATAATACTCCTGGGTATTGTACCAAACTCGCTGGTCCATATAGAAGTTTCCAATAGTATTGGCTCCAAACTACCTGCACAATTGTGCTGAGTGCGCTCCAGCTGGTAACGAGACAACATCATAATTGGATCTGTGTTGTACAGCGGAGTCCGCGTTATAGAGACTGGATAACCTAGGAGGGAGCAATACCATCTGTGAATCGGATTATCAACTTCTCTAACGGACCATATAAACCAGGTGATTGAGACTTTATCTTGTCACACACACAGTCTGCTTATGGAGGAGGCCGTACTTATGGGCTACCATTTATAGTATTTACGCAAATAGCCCTTTATCTACTAGTGCACATTGGTTGCCTCTTATACTCCGGATTTATGACTGATGACCACTTTGTATCTGGATGCATTTTTTCTGTGTACACCAACTCTTTTTGCAGCCGCAGTTGTGTTTTTTTGCATGTTTTGTTTTTAATATAGTGTTGTATTTTAACCAGTTATACTCTATCATATAGGGTTTATTCAAATGACTAGGGATCACTATCTTAAGTTTATTTTGAATGTAGACTACTCTCAATTATATTAAATGAAGTGTTATACTTACTCGGTATACTGTGGATTGTCTCACTTCGCCCGGCAGTGTATTGTGTTTTTTATTTATTTTTTGTATACTATTTGACCTCTAGCAGCGCAACCCTTATCTATTGTTTATTTGTGTATTATAAGCTTGTCCATGTGTTTGTCCACATGATCTATAGGTGTACACGTAGTAGGTTTGAGAGGGTCAGATCATGAGATAGCCCTCTGACATTAGAATTAGGGGCTACAATATTGCTCCAGTAACTTGCAATTTTTGGCCAGATATGGTTATAGCTGCCAGTGTGACCACACTGCCTCCAGAAATGATTTGAAGAATGTGGGTACATACAATGAAGTAGCTCTGGGACTAGAGGCCACCAAGTGTACATCTCATACGGGTTTACTTTAATAGCTACACCAATAGATATTTTTTGCTATTTTTGTCATCAAGAGATGTTTCTATGACAGTTTCCCAAGCTAGCTTGTGGGTCTCTAGCTTTGAGTAACTGGGGCTAAAACTGTGTGGTATAGAAGGCCGATTGCACTGTTTTGTAGGTGTATGTATAAGTACATTCTATACTTGAAAGCTTCCTTGAGAAAGCTTATTTTTGGCTTATGTGTATGTCAAGTATTGACCCACACAGATGGTGTTCTAGTGTCTATGGAACAGTCCCCCATGACAGGTGGGCTGGCTAAATTCGCTTTGTTGTTGCTCCAGACGAGTTTATTACAGTTTGCTTTGGAGTTCTAATTATCCAACTTGCTTCTCTCTTTGGTAGGGTCTGATATAGGTATAGTAGACTCTTGGGAGAATTTTCATTTTTAGTACATTCATTTACATATCCAGACAGTGGTCGAAGTGGAAATATAGAAGTGGTGGTATGGAAGCTTGCGAGGAGGGCTTCTCCCCTCTTTGTCTGGTTTACCCAGTTTCTTTATTAGTTTATTATGTCTGTCCCCAATTGTAAAGCGCTACGGAATATGTTGGCGCTATATAAATAAATGATGATGATGGAAAATGTAATTAAATGTAATTTGATAGTTTTACAATCAAAGTAGTAGGAGATGTGTCATAAAACCATATACCAGCCCACTCTGACAACAGTATCCAGGAAATATAGGGTCTGATTCATTAAGGCATGCAAAACAAATGTATTGTTCATTTTGTTTTAAAACGCATATAAATCGGGCAAATGTACATCCGTATTCAACAGATAGCGCATGTAAAGATACGTCTGTTAATGAATGAGGGTCTAGGTCCGCTATGCTCTAACAGATAATACACTGCAGTATACATTCAATATATATGTGGAATATAAAGTCACAAAAGAACACACAGAAAGTAAAAAAAAACATTTAATGTCACCTGTTAATAATCTAGTCATTCAAGACAAAACAATTAAACATTAAAAACATTTTTTTATTATTTTATTTTATACATGATGTTGTAAATATTTACTGTACATAAAATACATTTCTACAGTTGCTCCGGATTGCAAATACATGTTCTAGCATGTGTGCGCGACCGTCATCTCTATCACTCGGCACTTACACCAGACCTGTAGCTGGTGCAAGAGATACAACAGATGTCCTAAGCTTCAATCGGACGCTGCTGTGTGCGCTGAACCCTGGCACACCGTTACTGTAGATTGACTGCGTGCATATATATTTATGTATGTGTGTTTCTTTATTTTGTTTACAGGTCCATTGAACTACAATGGATCAAGACTGTCAGACTGTTGCTAGAGCAAGGATATATGTATATTTATGGTTTAATTCTGATTTTTGTTAGTGAGTGGGTTGTTTATTGCTTTTCTTTATTTATTTATATTTAACTTTATCTATACTTTAACTTAGGCTTCAGTCACCTGTAAAGGCTGGCAGGTAATGGTAATGATCTGGAAGGTACATGTATTATGGTCATAATAGGTAGGGCCATCATGAGGGTAGTACGGCCGCCCTGGCCCAGCCCCCCAGGTATACATGCCTCCGGAAAGCACCTGTCCAGCTCCCTTGTACCCCCTTCCAATGACATAAGGAAGTCTCTACTGCAGCTAGTCGGTTGTACTTCTATTAAACATAGAGAACACTCACTTTACTTCTGGGTGCAGTGTTTTATGACACCAAAGATGATGCCCGCATGCTGTTGGAATAAAAAAAAGAAACAAAACAGTGCCCCCTCTTCCACTGGTTCCCTTGAATATTCTCCCTCAAACAAAGGGCAGGGTGAACTATGTGCTACACTAATAAAAACAGGTAGCATAGGCAAGGGGGCAATTAGCAGCAAGAAGCCGTTACAAATAGAAACCGATGCTATGGAGAACACAAGAGACAAGATGCTGGATAAAATTGGGAGATAAAGTGGGCGGATGACAAGGGGACTCATGAGTCATGAGGGATATAAGCAGGCCAGACGTAAGGAAAGTGAGTGTGTGAGAGGAGCATGCAGAAGAAAAATTGTAGAGACAAAGGGGCAGAAAGGCAAGTGGGCTGGGGAGAGGAGGAGATGAAGCAGTGAGGAGAGAGATGCAGACAAGCATGTTATGTGCAACTGTAAGAGATGCAGATATGATGCAAATGGAGTCAACGTGAGGTAAGGTGTAAAATAAGGAAACACTAAATAATCATCTAATAGAGACCACTATGCTGAGAAAGGACAAAGAAATACCACTAAGCCTACCCCTAAAATGTTGGGAAAAGCAGGTATTGCAGAAATATTGGCTAGGGAAAAGGTGGGCTAAGTTTTCTGTGTTCGTATTCTATGTTTGCGATGTTAATATGTGTAATAATTGCTATTACAACCTTCAGGTTCGGGGCAACTGGAGGGTCTACCACATGGGGAGCCCCATGAACTTTAGCTATGACTTCATCCTTAGTGAGGCACTACCACAATATCAAACCAACACTGCTGTTCAATGCCACAAGGGATCAAGCACTATTAGCCTGTTTTCTTGCTGAAAAATAATTATCGAAAGAAAAGAAAAAGGATTATCCTTAAATGGCGAGTACCAAGGAGAAACAAATAAGTTAAATATTAAAATTGTAGTGTTGTATATTGAATTTAAATGGGATTGGGCATCCTGTTTATTGGTCAAATTATCGGACATTTCTGCCCAATAGTAAAAATGGGGTTGGTTGTTGGAAACTGGCCTTTATATTAAATGGGAATGCTTTTAATTTAATGGAGTGGAGGTGGCTTAATTGTTAAACATGGGTACTATTCTTAAATAGGCATATTTATTAAATGGGAATGCTATTTAATTTTAAGGCTTGTTGGGGGAAGTAGGCCTATTTATTAAATAAAAAACACTAGTAAGTTAATGTCTGGCTATTTTGGAATAGGGTGGCCTAGAGTGTTCACTCATTGCTCTGCTCTCCAGGAGGTGAATAGTACCTATCTCTTTTCCAAACAGGGCCCCAACATTCCAGAATCTGGCCAAGCAGCAACTCCAAATAGTTAAAACTGCAAAAATAGGTGGGAGAGGTCAGCACAGGGTTGGAGAATGGTCTAGCCTTTGTAAAGAGCTAAGCACACCCCCACAGTAGGATTGCAATGCCCCTCTGGGGGTCCGACACCTCTGGGAGGCAGCATCTACTTCCACCAATATGGCGGGGCACTGTCTCTCTGGCACAGGACAATAATTTTAGTAACTTAGGGCACTGGAAATAGGATTCGATCTTTAAAATTTTCAATAAAAGCTTTGGTTTATAGGGCTCTCATAAATTCCATTTACACACTCTGTCTTTGTCCTCTTACACTGTCCCTCTGAATTGCATTTGTGCAATTATTATTATACCCTGCACTTCCACATTTGTTTTGTAGTTTTGTATATTATTATTATTATTATTATTATTATGTTTGAAGATCTATTTCCACTCATAACTGATTATAACTTCAATAGATAAATAACTGCATTAGGAAATATGTATTCACATTTTTACTACAACAGTAAAACGTTATGCTAATATACATCCGGAAATGTGTGATTTGCCTGAGGGAACATTATCTAGTGTTTTTTTGGACAGAGCAATTTTTCACATTCTAGTAGATTTGGCAGAGTGTCTGAGACTGCCTAGGTGTTTTTTAGTAACTGCCGTGTGATAATTACATCTATATTTTCAAAAACTGAAAAATAATTATATGATTATGTAATAACTAATTTATGAAAAGTTCTCTAATCTTGACAAGCACAGGACCTTTACCTCAACCTTGGTTCTCTGTACTACATAGCAGGCAACAGCTGCTAATTTTTAACACAAGCTGAAAGTACTGAGAGCACCTGATCTATTTTGGCCATTGACCACTGGATGTAAAGTCAAATTGCTCTGAGACCTTAAATGCCGCTGGCTGCACGCCTGGTGTTGAACATTTAATTCTGTGTCCTGTTTATGCACTGAGACATTATTCATTTTTAAAGGATTTAACTTTGATCTGTGTATCGGCTATTACCATTTTGTTATTGATTTAGCTGTGCACTGCAGGAATCATGCTTTTAATTAATTGCAACAATTTGTCCAGAGACTCTAGTCGCATTGTGCTGGGGCTAAATAGCTCTCTAACTTTCAGTTTTCCTGATTTACTTATTTAAAATGGGCCCGCATAAAGCTGAACTGCTGTGTATGAAATAAAAGAAAATCTTTCTTATGACTGTTATAGTCATTTATGAAACTGCAAAAGCTTGAACCTGCAGTGCAGACGCAATGTGTTATGCCGTTATGCACCTGCGTTGTGCAAGCGGGGATATGGATTAGCAGCACATTAAGATGGTTTCCACTATGGAGGTGCACAATATTAATGCCTGGAGCTGGATGGATTGGGGTGTTCCTTGATGAACATGGGCTACAGTCAGCAATGGACTTCATGCAGCAAACAAATGTAAAAATGAGATTTAGTGCTTCAGCATGAGATATTTTGCATGAGCTTCGTTGAGCGCAGATCTTTCTATGCTTCGTTGAGGTGCCTCCAGTTTAGCGGGTGCATCTTACCTACCACTAAGCAACCTGATTTTTGAACTGTAATTGGGCATTAGTCTACCTTTTTGATGGACACCATTGTGCCTGTCATAAGCACTTACATGCAAAATATTATTATTATTGTCATTGATTTGTAAGTGTTAGGCTTTGCATAAGATTGGCATGTGATCCCTTTTATCCTTTCCCAGCTTGGTATGTCCATATGCATGTTGCCACAGTGCCCAGGTTTATCTTGGTCACTTTGGTGACATTGGGGGGCGATCAGCGAATCAGTTAGTTTTGGGGGTGTGGCCTCTCACTAATCCCACTGGGGATCTCTCTGAGGTAGGTCCTCAATTATCCAGTGTCATATTGCTGTTGATAGCGTTTACATGTTATTTTTCTGGTCTTGTACCTTACACTCTATTTGTATCCTGGCTCCTGATTCCTGGCTGTGCATTAGAGTAACCTCTGGCTCATGACCCCAGACTGTCCATTACAGTGACTTCTGGCTCCTGATCTCTGGCTCTGCATTACAGTGACTTCTGGCTCCTTATGGCTGGCTCTGCATCATAGTGACTTCTGGCTCCTAATGGCTGGCTTTGTATGATGGTGATTTCTGGCTCCTGATACCTGGCTCTGCACCACTGTTGGCACTGGTTCCTGACTCTGGACTCTGCTTACTGTAATTTCTGGCACAGACTATTTGGCTTGGTGTATGAAAACCTCATCCATCAGCAGCACACTACTCGCGGGTAGCTATACTGCATCATTTCTTCCATCCATCCTGAGGGGCTCCGGGCTTGTCTTAGTACTGCCATTGTTCTTTCTGAGTGCTCAGCAGTTTGTACTTTTTGGACTGTGATACCATCAGCTAGTCTGCATACGTGCCTCAAGTGAACACCATTTATACCAGAGACTGTTTGCTATTGAGAATCAGTGTCCAAGACACTTTTGAATTACCAGTGACTGTCTCTTGTCAGCAATTTTCTGCTACCCCATGTATCTTAATATTTGTCTGTATATTCCTGTTTTCTTTTCAACAATAAAGGGTGTATTCTAGCAATTTTTAGGACAGGGAGTTGACAGGACTTGGATAGACAGGGTTACAAGGATTACACCAAGGCAGCGTGCTGTTGTGGAAATGTCGTTGTCTATGACGGGGAGAGATATTTGAGGGGAGATGGGCAGATGACAACCTCTGTTTTGGACATGTTGAGCTTTAGTTAGCATTTGGACATTCATGTGTAAATAGCAGAAAGACAGTTTGCCACATGTGAGAGGTCAGCGGAGAAGAGGTAGATTTGGGTGTCAGCTCTGTACAGGCGGTACTGGAGGGTGAGCTAATTAGTCCACAAAGAAGTGTTCAGTGAGAAAATCATAGGGCTGAACACAGATAGTGGGAGTGGAGGATGCGCCAGAGCTAGAGACACTGACAGAGCAGTTGTGTATGTAGGAAGTGAACCAGGAAAGAACTTTGCCCCAAAGGCCAATGGAGTGAAGGGTGTACAGGAGAAGAGGGTGTAATGAAAATGTATAATTTTGACTGATGATGTCCCCTTCCTCTTATGATTTACTTACAACATGTTTGAGGCTCGAATGAGCTATATTTTAGGAGAAAAATGTAAACCTTTAAATGTCTTATTTAGATGATCTATGAAGGACTCACTTTTGCACCGTGTACATTTACAGTTAGGCACAAAATTCTGCAAAGGGTTGGCCACAAAGGGCCTTTATAAGGGGTCTATCTATCAAACAGTGAAAAGCTTTTTATTTTATTGTGCCTATCTACCAAGGGGTTAACAAGCAATTGGGGATTAACCAGCCCATGACCTGCACCGCCAGCAGCCAGCTGCACGTTGCTATTGGCCCGTGATACTGATTTGGTTAAAGCAGCTGCCTGCGTTACATCTGACCCCATTAACACTAAAGGGGATATAGCTGTTGAAGAAGGAGCACTTGTGTTATATAGCAAATTGCTTTGCCATGTAGAAACAGCAAAATATGGGCCATAGGCAGAGAGAGGGGGATAGCAAGGAGGAAAGCCAAAAGGTTGGTTCGGAAATAGGCAAGGTAAAGAGAGGGCATTAAACGGCAATCAGCCCGAACTAACTGTCAGGCGCTGTCCCAGCACTGTCCATACGTGTTGGGGACGGACGCCTGTCTTCCCAACCGACTCGCATCCCGTTGCCTAGCAATGGGCCGAACTTCCGGGTTTACACTGTGCGCGCATGTGCAGTCCCATTGCTAGGCAACGGGATGCTTCTTTCCTCTGTTTGTCGACAGTCAGGTGCATCTGACCGCCGAAATCTCCTGCAACCTATCAGAGGCCACAATTAATTACTTCTGGCTCCTCCCTCTAGCAGTCTGGTGCCAGAGTATTGATTTCACCAGCTCCAGCTTCCTGTTCCTGCTTCCTTCTGTAGTTTGTTCCTTGGTTCCTGACTTTTAGCTTTGTTCCTGACTACTCTCTGTCCTGTAATTTGGCTCTGTGGTTACCTGGAATCTGACCCTCGGCTTACTTCTGACTAGAGATGCTCGCTGACCCTCGTGAAGTGGTTTTGGTTTTGGATGTGGATTAGTTTTGCATTTTGGTTTTTGCAAAACTACCCTTGTGTGTTTTGGTTTTGGTTTTGGATTTTTTTAGAAAAATTGCTACAATATGCTAAAATCACATAATTTTGCTCTTTTTTTGATCCTACATTATTATTATTAATCTCAATAACACTAATTTCAAGTCATTTGCAGACAATTTTGACCACTTCACAGGTCACATTATTATTTTCATACACTTTCGGACAAATACTGCAGCGACCTGGCTGGATGCTAAGCGACAGAGCAATGACTCAAACACACGGCAGTTCCTAGCACATCTAGGACACATTGGCACACAGCAGTGGCAATAAAGAAAAGTCAGAAGAAAAGCCTGCAAGGCCTAGTATTTGTATTTCAGCAATGACAATTAGCAATGGAGCAATGGAGCTCTTCTCTTTAGGTCTATATAACACCATACACTTTTTTTGTGCAAATTTAGAAGTAAAGCCTGCAAGGACTATTAGTTGTATTTCTGCAATGAGAATTACCAATGGAGCTCTCCTTTCTGTGTGTTACCTATATAACACTGTAGAATTGGACTGCAGAATTAAATCCACCCTGTAAGCACAATTATTTGTATTTTTCTGCAATGAGATTTAACACTGGAGCTCTCCTGAATGTCACTGATTACTTTGTTTAACACTGCTACCACCCTCCTCTTTCAATTCTCTAACTTTGCCTGCCCAACTGCTCTACACTCTATGCTACCCCTTCTGTGTCCCTCTCTCAAATGGCGATAGATCGCCGTGGAGGGCGGTATTTATAGATTCCAAAACTTGTGAGATCCGATGACATCAGGATGACGTTTTGCCTCGTTTTCGATTCCAAAAAAGCGGGAAAGTACTCGGATCCCCTAAGTTCGGGTGTGTTTGAATTCCGAGGAACTGAGCCCGAGCATCTCTACTTCTGACCTCCCCTCTGGATCGCCCTTCTGTACTGCACCATCGTTTGGCACGGACCGCACAACCATTCCTGTCTCTCCCGCTGCCCTGATTACTAACTGGGAGAACCGCGACCTGCGCAGCTCACGCAGCCAAGCCCATAACTTCTTCCGGGGGTCCCTGGTGAATACCATGGGGTGCGTTAGATTCCGCGCCTCCCAAATTAGTTGCGCCAATATCAGGCAGTGGTATCCTCTTAAAGGTCATTATCGTGACACTAACACTGTGCCAGGGAAAAGCAGGCTGTGAGAGCGAAGGATACGGCATGCTGCTATCTGCCTGGCCAGTAGACAAAGGTGGCATATGACGCGAAATAGGGGCCCATGACGTCACAGAGGTGGAGGCAGAACAAGCCGAATTCTGCTGGACCTAGGTAGCCTAGATGAGGCAATGTGGGGAACCCCTGGCCTTTTGCCGTGCAACATTATGTGTGGAACAGGAGAGAAAATTAATAAAGGAAGGGAATTAAATCAAATCAGAGGATAATGAAAAAGTTCAAAAAAATTAAAGAAAACCAATGATAGTTAAAAGAAAGGTCAGGAATGGAAACTTTGTGAAAAATCAATGAAATCCCACAAAAGAAAGGCACAGTGATAAACACTTTAATACTTACCAATGCAAACAGTTCAGGCTATACTTACCAGGAACTTTCCAGACAGGCAAGAGCAAGCTAATTCGGTTTTGGATCTGGATTACCGTCGTGTTTTGGTTTTGGTTTTGGTTTTGCAAAACCGCCATTGCGTGTTTTGGTTTTGGTTTTGGTTTTGTTTGGTTTTGTTTTGCTATTTTGTTGGAAAATACATGTTTTTGTGCCTAAAATAACCCAATTTAGTGCTCCAACTGTTTTAGAGATAAGTAATCTAATTGTTGAGGTAATAAATCATCCAAAAAAACTGTTTAATTCTTCGTTGGTAGGCCTTCATTTATTCTACACACAAAACAGATTGTCTTCCCCTCCATCTATGCATATTGGCAATGCAGCCATTGTCTTTGGATGTATATTACACCCTACACTTATAGTTAAATATGTAAAGAAATGGAAAAAGACAGTTTGCTTTCTGTCTCTATAGGCCCCCCTCCACTTTTTTAAAAAAACAAAAAATTCAGCCATTATAGACTGTACAATATTAATTGACATGGAGAAAGCCAGTTTGGTTTCTGTCACTCTAGGCCCCCCTCCACTTGTATAAAATACTAATAAATTCAGCCGTTATATACTGTACAATAAATTGAAATGGACAAAGGCAGTTTGGTATCTGTCTGCATCAGATCCTCTCTCCACTAGGAGTAAAATAGAAAACTATTCAGCCGTTATATAATCTAGAATATAAATAGAAATGGAGAAAGGCAATTTGGTATCTGTCTGCATCATAATCATCAACATCATCATTAGCGCCCTCGTCGCCTACACAAATCTCCCCCTCATCCTCTTCTAATTCCAAAGTGGCATCCTCAATTTGTGTATCACCGGCTACACTCGGGCTCTTAAAGCACACATCAGCAGAATGCTCACGATTAGACATCCCACTGTTGGATGGACTCTCCACAGGGATTGTTGTCATTTGTGAATCAGAGCAAATATTCTCCTGTAATGCCTCACTGTTATCTTGCAGCTCGGCTTTGACGCGTAACAGTAGTGGTGCACCAATTGTAGGCTGGGTAACTTTTTGGGATCTGCCACTAATACCCAAAGGTGAAGGCCTCATTCTCTCTTTGCCACTGCATGTGTAGAATGGCATGCTTGCAATTTTTTTTTTATCGTCACTTAACTTTTGCTCAGTTACACTTCTTTTTCGCTTCAATACAGTAAATTTTTTTGGGGGTTTTGTTTTTTGCACTAATTTGGAAACACTCTGTTGTTTGACATCGCCTTGGCCAGGTGACATACCTGAACACTAACATCAGGACTGGTGACAGAACCTGGTTGCTCATTCAGATCATATGTGGACTGCTTTGATACCATTCTGAGGGCAAACCACTGTGGAGTGCTAAAAATTATTTAGTAGATACTGCTGACAGTTATGACTTTTGACAGCCAGAAATATTAATGCACAATTAGGGAGGACACCCCAAAAGCACTGAGGAGTGCTAAAAATTATTTAGTAGATACTGCTGACAGTTATGACTTTTGACAGCCGGAAATATTAATGCACAATTAGGGAGGACACCCCAAAAGCACTGAGGAGTGCTAAAAATTATTTAGTAGATACTGCTGACAGATATGACTTTTGACAACCAGAAATATTAATGCACAATTAGGGAGGACACCCCAAAAGCACTGAGGAGTGCTAAAAATTATTTAGTAGATACTGCTGACAGATATGACTTTTGACAGCCTGAAATATTAATGCACAATTAGGGAGGACACCCCAAAAGCACTGAGGAGTGCTAAAAATTATTTAGTAGATACTGCTGACAGATATGACTTTTGACAGCCAGAAATATTAATGCACAATTAGGGAGGACACCCCAAAAGCACTGAGGAGTGCTAAAAATTATTTAGTAGATACTGCTGACAGATATGACTTTTGACAGCCAGAAATATTAATGCACAATTAGGGAGGACACCCTAAAAGCACTGAGGAGTGCTAAAAATTATTTAGTAGATACTGCTGACAGATATGACTTTTGACAGCCAGAAATATTAATGCACAATTAGGGAGGACACCCCAAAAGCACTGAGGAGTGCTAAAAATTATTTAGTAGATACTGCTGACAGTTATGACTTTTGACAGCCAGAAATATTAATGCACAATTAGGGAGGACACCCCAAAAGCACTGAGGAGTGCTAAAAATTATTTAGTAGATACTGCTGACAGTTATGACTTTTGACAGCCAGAAATATTAATGCACAATTAGGGAGGACACCCCAAAAGCACTGAGGAGTGCTAAAAAATATTTAGTAGATACTGCTGACAGTTATGACTTTTGACAGCCAGAAATATTAATGCACAATTAGGGAGGACACCTCAAAAGCACTGAGGAGTGCTAAAAATTATTTAGTAGATACTGCTGACAGTTATGACTTTTGACAGCCAGAAATATTAATGCACAATTAGGGAGGACACCCCAAAAGCACTGAGGAGTGCTAAAAATTATTTAGTAGATACTGCTGACAGATATGACTTTTGACAGCCAGAAATATTAATGCACAATTAGGGAGGACACCCCAAAAGCACTGAGGAGTGCTAAAAATTATTTAGTAGATACTGCTGACAGTTATGACTTTTGACAGCCAGAAATATTTATGCACAATTATGGGGGACACCCCAAAAGCGCTGGGGAGTGCCAAATATGAAGAAAAAATAATAAACCTCTATCCTCCTCTCTGCACTAGCGATTTTGGTTAGAGCAATTGCAAGAACAATATTGTATTCTCTGTCCCTGCTCTAATTAGCCTATGACTACACCCTGCTCTCTCCCTCTGTCAAATGGCGATGGATTGCTGTGGAGGCGTGTATTTATAAAGTTGAAGTATCGCGAGAACCGAGCCCCGAGATCCGACGACGTCACAATGACGTTCGGCCTCGATTTGGATTCGGAACGGGCGGGAGAGTACCGAGCTGCTCAGCTCGGTACTCGGATACCCAAAGTTCGGGTGGGTTCGGTTCTCGGAGAACCGGACCCACCTATCTCTAATTGTAACCAACTGTCCTCATAATCCTTCCCTAGCTATAGCCCCTCCATAAGCCCTATCACTGATTGGCTGACCCTCACCCAAACCATCCATGCTAAGTTAATGCTTGCTAAGCTCAATATTTTTCTCAGTTTAGACAACCTCAGTGTTTATGCTACATCAGGCTAATTTCTGCTCTCTGTTATCCGGTCTGAAACTAATTAATAAAGTGACTATTCATGAAGTCCAATGGGATAAAAATATAAGCTGTCTTTGAAGGAAATAGAAGAAAATGTATTCTCAGTAGAGGAAAGAGACTGTATAATTCCAAATATCACCGTTTATTTGGCGTTAAAAAGCAATGTAAGGGCGCCAGTCATGTGCACCACTTGTACAAAGAGTTATTGAAATATATGATGTAGGTCTTATGGTTGCACTGACAAATTCATCTCTTTATAGTTTTGAGTTATGTATTAATGTTAGGTAATTATATATACATACATACATATATATATACAAGTTAACCTGTGCATGATACTCATGCATTCTAGTCAAATCAAACTACTTAAGGTCTTAAAAAAGGTTATTGTCATGCATTTGGACCTAGCCCAGGCCTCCTCAGGGGAAGAGCGTTACTTCCCGACGCAAGCGCCCTTTTTAATGTGTGTTCATGAGGTAAAATTACCTCATGAAAATGAGTTTGAGCCCTCTACTCGTAAATTTAGCCTTTACTACCCCTCCCACGGGGGAAGGGGGGATGATGGAAGTTAACTGACTTCACTATTCTAATTTTTTTGTAAAATAATGTCAGTATACCAAATTTCAGGTCAATTGGATGAGCCCTTTCTGAGAAAATAGTTTTTTCCACACACACACACACACACACACACACACACACACACACACACTAACACATGCCACTACACATGTGTGTTCATGAGGTAAAATTACCTCACGAAAATGAGTTTGAGCCCTCTACTCGTAAATTTAGCCTTTACTACCCCTCCCACGGGGGGAAGGGGGGATGATGGAAGTTAACTGACTTCACTATTCTATTTTTTTTGTCAAATAATGTCAGTATACCAAATTTCAGGTCAATTAGATGAGCCCTTTCTGAGAAAATAGTTTTTTCCACACACACACACACACACTAACACACGCCGCTAGGCTTTTACATTTATATATTAGATAATGCTAAGAATTTAGTAGGTCAGTGTATAACTCCGCCCAGCAGGTGGCGCTGCAGCTTGTTTTGTTTTTTCCCACACACAGACTAACACACGCCGCTAGACTTTTACATTATCTAATATATAAATGCTTAGTGGCGTCTGTGTGTGTGTGGAAAAAAAAACCAAGTTGCAGCACCACCTGCTGGGCAGAGTTATACACTGACCTACTAAATTCTTAGTGTGTGTGGGAAAAATTTTTCAAAAAGGGCTGAAATTTGGTAGGGCTCAAACTCATTTTCGTGAGGTAATTTTACCTCATGAACACACATGTGTAGAAGCGTGCGTTAGTGTGTGTGTGTGTGGAAAAAACTATTTTCTCAGAAAGGGCTCATCCAATTGACCTGAAATTCGGTATACTGACATTATTTGACAAAAAAATTAGAATAGTCAAGTCAGTTAACTTCCATCATCCCCCCTTCCCCCCGTGGGAGGGGTAGTAAAGTCTAAATTTACGAGTTGAGGGGTCAAACTCATTTTCGTGAGGTAATTTTACCTCATGAACACAAATTAAAAAGGCCGCTTGCGTCGGGAACTAACGCTCTTCCCCTGAGGAGGCCTGGGCTAGGTCCAAATGCATGACAAGAACCTTTTTAAGACCTTAAGTAGCTTGATTTGACTAGAATGCATGAGTATCATGCAAGGGTTAACTTGTAGATATATATATATATATATATATATATATATATATATATATATATATATATATATATATATAGATTAATAATTCATCCTGACAGAAACATCAGCGGGCATAGAATTCTACTAAGATATTAGTGTTATTAGTATGGTGAATTTAAAGGTCTGTCAAAAGTAAATGTTTTCAAATTGATAAGATATTGTAATAAAAGAAAATTAGTTTAGAATACACTTTTGTCATCTTAAATGTCTTCGGATAAACCTCCTTACTTCTCTGGTGCATAAAAAATCCAAAGTATTGAAACTTGGAAGAGAACGTATACTGGTAAGGTGCAACGTATTACTTAAATAATAACACCACACATAAGCACATAAGCACTTTTTACCTTTGCAATCTGGCTGGACCAATATGCAATATGTAGCACTTGAATGTAACTCCCATTGTCCCATAGATTGTAAGCTTGCGAGCAGGGGTCCTCTTACCTCTCTGTCTGTCTGTATTACCCAGTATTGTCTTATTAATGTTTGTTCCCAATTGTAAAGCGCTACGGAATTTGCTGGCGCTATATAATTAAATGATGATGATGATGATAAAGATGATGATGATGAAGAGTCTCTGGGCTAACTGCTGACTGAGATAATATAGCAAAATGTTGGCATATATAATCCAAGGTATTGTAAACCTGTGATTAGGACAGGTAAGGGGAGAGGAGTATAAATAGAGGTAGATAAAGATGTGACCTTGGGTTCAGAGGAGGTAGAAGAAGAGAATTACTGAGGAAATGCATCCTAAATGCAAGGATATACTGAAATAAGCAAGTCTTGTTTTGGTTTACAATGTCTGAATGCGCTTGAGTAAAACCATCTTGGTAGTCGATGTCTGTTATATAGGAACCAAAGACCCCATATGTGGACAGATTTTGGATACACAGTGATCTTACTAATGTTGACCATATTCCGTAAGTAAATGCAATTAAGGATCTTCAATACATTTCCAGTGATTAGCCACTAAGAAATTAGCCGGAATGAAAATCTTGAAGGTCAATTCGTAGCGTACTTATCAATCCCTTCTATTAGCACACCTAATAAACAGGCCCGTGGATCCTGTGGGCATATCATCCAAAAATGCAGAGACGGTATGAGACATTTTATTCCCCATTCCTTAAGCTGGGTACACACTACAGGAAATTTCTCCTGATGGGATATAGTTAACGTTTTTACCAACGACTGAAAGTCCCGATCAGCAGCCGATTCCTGTGTACACACCTACACGATTTACAAAATTTACCTTCAGATCTGTGCTCTTCATCTGTCATAACCATGAGCTGAAAAGGTAGAGGCTTGGTAAATTCTATGGAGATTTGCCTACACTGCTGGCCGTGAGTGCGTACACACTGCAGAATTTGCCCGACACTATTCCATCATGTATAGAGATTTTTAGTCCGTCTATAATATCAAATGCAACGATGCCCTGTAATTTGGAACAATAAAACATGATCGTCTGAGCATACAGACTAATGCGATATCGGACCTTACAGTCGTTGTATCGTGAGAACCCCGTACTGTGTACCCAGCTTTAGTTCCTAGAAAATTGATAGAGTGAGTACTGAGCTCAACCCAATAGTGGTTGGAGAATCGAGGTCCACTTTAAATACATACCGGTAAAAAATGAATTTGAGAATATTCTAATTTTCTTGCCAGAAAGACACCATTAGTTTAAGTGATATGTGAAAGTCAGACGTTTCATCGTGAAGTACATTTGCCTTCAATTTGGTTTTTAAAAGATAAAAGGCTTCAACAGCGTACTGTGAGAAGTGTTTAGTGAAAGACAAAGTAAATAAAATAATACATCCTGACGGTGCAAACTGAAATGCGTAGATGAGAGAAAAATGAGTTGTGTTCATGGGTGAATTCAGTCCTTCTGTATATCAGCTTATTTAATGTTCCTGCTCCGACCCCCACGGCTCACACAAATTGTACAACTCCTGCCTTTTGAAGAACCCTGATGTTTGTAATTTATTTGTTCTATGCAGAACAATTTGGGCAGAGCAATAAAGCTCTTTGTAAGGGTGATTTATATTTTATAGCCTGGGCCCAATTTTTAAACAATTCAATCAGCATTTATGTGCCGGTGACCGGCTTCCCAGATGCAGTTCACAGTTTTACTGACTGCGTTTCCGAGGCTTGGAGTACTGGACTCGCTTTGGGGATTTTCATTAAGCCTGCTTTACACAGCATCCACAAGAACCCTATTCTGTTTCCTCCTCTAGTTCTATAGATAAGACGCAGCAGGAGAATTGGGCAGTTTTCCTTTGAAGTGTGTAAAATGCATTTGCTAAATGGTACCGTTATGTTCCTTACTGTAAATCATAGCCTAAAAAAGAGACTGGTTGCATCATTAATGTGAAATTGCCTTTTTTTGCTGGTGAAAAGTTAAATTTTGAGTAGTGGATTAATTGGCGTCCCCAAGTTTCGAGGCTGATTTATATGATAACAGCACATCCAGGCCTGGGCTCGCAAATCCTCCAGACATAACCACAACTTAAAATAACTCTTAGGGCTAGATTTACTAAACGGCGGGTTTGAAAAAGTGTAGATGTTGCCTATAGCAGCCAATCAGATTCCAGCTGTCATTTTGTAGAATGCACTAAAGAAATGAAAGCTAGAATCTGATTGGTTGCTATAGGCAACATCTCCACTTTTTGAAACCAGCAGTTTAGTAAATATACCCCTTAATGTTGCCTAAATAAAATTTAGAGAAGCATATGTGATTTTGAGCACCATGTTAAATATAGAAAGTACTTTCTCTACCCTGGTCCTCAGGATCAAACATGGCAACACTATTAAACCACTTCTCAACAAAAGTTTTATATGAAACGGTTTTTGACCCTACAACTTTATTTTAATAGCAGGGGCAAACGCAGAATTTTTAAGGGGGGGGTTTCCTCCCCCCCAAAAAAAAAGTAAAGAGAGAGAGAGAGAGCTGCTGCTCCATACTTTAGCGATGCTGTACTGTACAGCAGCCGTGGCGCTGTCAAAGAAGCGTCTGCGGCAGAGCTGTATTGTAGTACAATACCGCACCGCTGCGGACGCTTCTATGACAGCGCCACGGCTGCTGTAGAGTACAGGGCAATGTTTAGTGCCCGTTTGTTCGCGGAGGGGAGGGGTTTCTGGAGAACCAGAGACCCCTCCCTGCGTGCGCCCCTGAATAGCTTGTGTATGCCCATGTGCAAATTTTAATTAATGTGTTGCTTTTTCTCCCCTCTCTAGCATCCTTATGTGCTTTCAGGCCATGTCTTTATATCACCCAGAAGTCTTATTTCCACTGCCCTTGGGTGGATACAATTGTATCCAGTAAAAGGAACAAATGAGTTGTGTTGTATTGAAGGATAAATAAAACAAGCTGGTATGCCTATAATCCAATTACATGTCTGGAAATCACAAAAAGGAAATTAATTAATTTAGTTAAAGTGGCAGGAAGCGATATACAAGCAAATAAATGAAAGTAATTAGAAATTTACACTGATTAAAAGGTTCATTGCTCAAGAAAAAAAAATGGTTACATTTATCCTGATGAACTGTATGTATTTATGTTGCTTGCTATGGTTTAGTGTGCTTTTTTAATTTATATACACATATAGGGGCAGATTCAATTGTCCGTGATGTTTCTAAGAACCTCACGAATGTGCATTTTTACCAAGAGAACGGTATAAAGTAACACAGATTGTTGCTCGCAGCTCTATGGGCCTCTATGGGGTGCGAGCAGAAATCAGGGTTATTTCAGTAAAAAAATATCCGCAGAGGTGTCCGCGGCCGTTTCAGAGGCACATTGCGCGGATATTTAGAGAATTCTATCTGCCCCATAGTACATACATAAAATTCATCAGGAAAAATTGATCATATATTTTTATATAACATACAGGACCTCATTTAGAGTCGGACGCAAAGTCTGTTTTAGGCGCAAGTGTCCAAGATGCAGGCGGATTTGGTGCTTTCTGCACATGCATGATAGTGGTTTTTTGTTGGATGCGCCTAAAACGGACTTTGCGTCCGACTCTAAATGAGGTCCACACTATGCTTTCAGTGTAAAACTAAATTAAAAACAGCTGTCCATAGTATACGAACTAAAGAACTATTGAACTATATAACTCATGTACTACCTTTACATTTAGGTGCAAAATTTCCACTACACCAAAGCAATAATGCAGACATTTGCATTCATTGTCTAACTTGCACTAGACAGGTAAATGATTATTTCTGATTGGCTGCTGTGTTTTAATAAAATATTTTCAAGTATATAAGACATTAAAGTTGTACTTTATATTTGGAAGTATTTCAGTTTGCGTAGCGTATGTTGCATGAAATAACTCGGTCCAGGGATGTTACGCAATTCACGTCTGAGCGTAAATGACTCTCACAACTGCCTATGAGTTTAGAGGCGGAACATCAGAGGGAAGGGGCGGATTAACGTAGGCCATGTAAAGTAAGACGTGGGTGGTTCAAGTCCTGTGTTTGCCGTAAGTGCATTTGTTTTCAGCTGTATCATTTGCACCCATTACAGGACAGGTATAAAGTTCAACTGATAGTGATAACTGATATGGCATAGTCTTTCATTTAAAAGTTACATGTTAAACAAGCCCACGAGCAAAACACAGGACAATAGTATGCAACGAAGATATACTATAAATATACATTTATGTACAGTAGGCATCGAATGCATCTCTATTTCTCTTTATGAAATTATTGTAAAAAAATAAAATAAAAATACTGTATTTGAGACCGAGCAAGAATCCAATGGCTAGGTCCAAGGGCCAGCAATGCCCGCTTGTTGCTTTGCGTGGCCACCACCTACGTAACCTGTGGAGTACATCATGGGACCTCTGAGCCCCTTGAGTCATCTGCTTGGGTGAAGGTGTGATCTAAAACCTTTAATTACATAGCAGCAAAGACTGGGACACTTTACTGGAGTTGTTGGGCAATTAGGAGTGTTTATTTGAAAATAAGCCCAAATTGGGAAACGCATGCAGCAATGGTGGAGGGTGAAGAAGTTGGGCTTCCCAGCTGGGAGATCCGGAGTAATGTCCATGGAACAATGAAATTAAATGTTTTGGGAGGAGGATGATGAAATAGAGAATAACAAGGATATTCCAGGCCATGTGGCATTTAAACATAAATGGTTTCTTGCCATCGGTATCCCTTACAGGATGCTGTTTTTAATGGAATTTTGGATATTGACAATCATGATAAATCTTAATACACATAAAACATCAGGTCTAAACAAATACTCAAACAATCCGATGGTGAGCAGAATGCTTCTATGACCTTAATCTGGGGAGACTTGCCCAGCTCTAATCACATCTAAATGAGCAAGTGAGGTCTCCTGTAATGATTCCAAATAACCAGCTTACTGTACACCCATGAAACACCATGGATGAAGAGCCAGGTATACGGCCAGGCAACAGATAATGATTGAACAGACAGATACAAGGAGATCCACGTTGTTAATTGCTGCTATAGACCTGTAGTGAGTGGATAGGGCAGAGCTACCCTGAAACCCATTGCTGGGTCCTACCTTAGGGGAAAAGCCTCAAATCCCAAAACTGGACTACATATGTCCTGCAAGCAACACTGTTTTTAACTGTTTTATCTGATGTGTCCCACTAGGGGTAATGGGACGTGTACACGCTAAGGGGTAGATTTATCAAACCTTCTAAAAAGCAAATGTGAATCAGATTGTAGCTCTCATTTATCAACTACATTCTAGAACCTGATAGCTAGAACATAATTGGTTGCTATGGGCAACACCTCCACTATTCCTGTTTAGAATGTTTCATAAACCTACCCATGTGTCAGCGACTCTCCCTGCTCCCTAACTCTATCACCAAGTCAACCAGTCTGTTCTCTCTTTATTCCAGAGGAACGAACACTCCATCTACCTTACATCTGTCATCCTCTATTTAAGACCACTAAAATGCATATTAAAAATGCAAAGCTATTTAAATTTTTCCGTATTTTCTATACTCTAATTGGATGTTTTCTTTTTTTTTTAAATGTATCTATTTGATCTAAAATCTTTCACAAACATTGTAAAACATAGGACTCACAATTTTAAAAAAAAGTTTACAAAACAATGCTACGTACAAAGCCCATAGCATTTCCTACCTGTCCAGTATAAGTAATTCATATTTATAAGCCATACCAGATAATTAAGGAGTTTAAGGCATGAATACTGAATGTAAGAGGAATTAGGATGATTATTTTTAAATATTCTTCTTTGTTACTCTTTGTTCTAATCTGAGAGATGATGTCATATCTTCCCAGCACCTGTGATAAATACAGACACTCACCTGGGAGGCGTGCGCCATTTACATGCCGCTCACTGGCAAACTGCTGCAGCTGTTGTTGTGTTATATGGGAGAAGCTGCAGTTCTAAAACATTCAGATCACAGACATACAAATGATTACATGCAGTAAGCAGCTTAAGCATCTGAAATCTTTTATAAGATACTTGTCAGTGAACACATCAAATCCTCTGCGCTATCATCACACGTTTCAGTTAAATGCTATGTATCTGCATGTCTGCTACAGAGACTGAAAAGGAAATAATGACTTACATAAAGGGCCGGGTTAGGAGGAAATGGACAAGTACAAAGTACAATGATCAAACCTTCTAAAAAGGAAAAGTGGAGATGTTGCCCATAGCAACTAGACCAGATTCTAGATATCATTAATTTAGTACATTCAAGAAAATGATAGCTAGACTCTGATTGGTTGCTATGGGCAACATCTCCTTTTTTATTTTTTTTCTGCGCGCACTCATAGGTAGTTACATAATTGCATGCAGCCAATAGTTAAAGGAACTTTTTGACAACATATTTTAAAATAAATGTTATTCTAATTATTAGTTAAGCGCCAGAAATTACTGATTTATTATATGCATGGTAACTTTATACTTTTAACCTTTTACCTGCCAGGTGAGGCATGTGCCGACGCTTTTTGTCTCAGATGACCAACCTATTTTTCACATTTTTGCACTGCAATGTTCTAACCAGGAATAACTTTTCTTTTTTTAATTATCTACCATTGAACTTTATAATTTAATTTTCTATTAATTTTTTTTTTCCCCAAGACAAGAGACTTTTGGTTCCATTGTTTGTTTTTTGTGTGGGTTTTTTTTCCCATTTTTTGTTGTTGCTGTTGTATATTCAGGTTTGGTCAGCTTTGTGAAGAAACAGACAACAAAAAACTCAACAAAAAAAACTAAAACTTTTTGTTATTCCTTCAAACAAATGAATCCAATGCAGCAATGATACCCCATATTTTATTCTCCACCTTCCAATGCCTGTATATGTGAGTAATTTTTAACTTTTAAATATTTTATTATTTATAGAAATATAGTTTATATTTATTATATTATTATTTATATTATTATTATTATTATTATAACAGAAATAAAACGATTTATTTTAATTATTCTTATTCTTCAATAGCATGTGTTTTGTGCTATAAGATTTGGAAGTCAGTGACACCCAAGTGCCTCTTAGGGGCACTGCAAGAGAGCTGTTCCAAGTCTAATTAAACGGCTTCCAGCTGGCCATCAACATTTTAGACAGACCCTGGAATTGCCTCTTACACACAGGTCAGAGATCACTCTGTTTTTGTGCACAGAAATCGAACAGGTATCCAGAATGACACCAATCAAAATAAATAGATCAGGCACTTTACAATGTAAAGAAATGAAATCCTCCAGTACGTGTTGATTTTTACTGCAAAGTGTCTTGTCTTGTTTATTTTAATTCCTAACTCATGTGGGACTTCTATGAGAACTGAGTGCAAGCCTGCTGGGCTAAATGTATCATCTATTGGTATTGTCAAATTGCAGATTTTCAGCGATTTTGCCTGATAATCTGCGGTTTTACAAAACCAACCGATGATACAATTACCCCCTGGAGGTAAATAAAATCGCAGCAAATCGCAAGAGATAAACGTCGCATTGAAGTACAAAATCAACATATGTAATAACCAGCGATTTTGACTTGTAACTGTATTGGTATAGCTGGAGTGGCAAAAGATCGGGTCCGCGATTTGTAGCAATTTTGAATATGTCGATTTTGCAAGAAACACATCTCTTTACATCATATCGCCGGTTAATCAATTGTCGATTTTAAGCTCAGTCGAGAAAATCGCTTCAGAGTCAGAATTCAGAATCGAAGCTTAATACATTTACCCCCTGATCTTTTAAATCTAAATACTTTCTGTATGTGAACTTTATTCCTCTCAAGTCACAAACGATCTTAATCCTGGTCGCTGGCCGTGTAGTGGGAGAGTAGATGGAGAAATTCACAGGGATGCAGAATTAATACCCAAAGCCCTCTGGAAGTGGATGGCTGCCAATGTGGAGTCTCTGTTGGTACTAATAATGTTAGTATTGAATGATCAACATATTGGGTTATTTTTCATTTACAGGATAGCTCCATCATTGACAGAAACATATACTGACATGTGATAATGACAGTGAGAAAATGCTCCTTATTCTAAGATAAAATTGCAGAAGTGACGAATCCATACATGGCAATGTATATGCATAAAGTGACAAGATTTATTACTTTAACAGCTAGATAGTAATTTTTTTTAAACTTCTTACAAATCCATAAATTGAAAGCTAATCTTCACAAGCCAAAATATCCTACGTCTATAAATCATATGTCTGTTAAACACCTAGCTTGAATTCTTACAAATTATACTTGCGGTTGATCATAGCCCTATAAAATAAAATACATTTTGCAGCATTAATCTACCGTGAGTTTAATTCCATATAGTAGACAACGGTTCTCCACATGAATTGAGTGGCAAGCATCCAGAATGTCCTGGGGTTCTACTTGCGGAAGCCATAGATACCTGCAAATAGAATGTTGGGGAATGCTGTAGGTGGGTATGATTCTTTGTTACTATGGAGACTCTCCTGTATAGGAATCATTGGCTTCTGTCAGCCGGGAAGCTGCTGAATAGAAATGGATGATACCCTCAGAAATTCTAGTTGTGTTTATTTTCCCCAATTTGAATGCAAATTCATGGAGCGAATCATTTCTCCATGGTGGACAGGGCCAAAATGATACGAATCATCGCAAATGACGTCTTTGATGCTTCCATCCAGCCCACTTCACTAGGAAGTGGCCAGGATGCGGGAGTCCAGGAAACCCACCTGGAATTCAGGAGTCTCCCGGACATCCCGGAAGAGTGGCCAAGTATGGGTTTCTGGAGTATAATGATTCACCTCACAAAATTTTAAAAATTCAAGTCTTTTTGTGGAGTGGAAATGGACGTGCACCCTTCCGCACACCATAAAAAATGTGCACACAAGCTAGTAATATACTGTGAGCTACTAAAAGTACCAGGTACAGAGAACATCCACAGACGTTTCCACCTAGCACAACCCAGGAAGAATAATTGTCTTTGAGAATGAGTGACTATAAGCTCCTTTTAAAAGGCCATAGACTTGAAGCATTGGTTGATGTTTGCTGATTGCTTTTTTACTTTATGTTTAGAGTGATTAGTCTGATTCAACAGTGGATGTTATTTATTAGGCACATTTTGGATGACTCAGGAGCAATTCACTAATAAATTCACCTGCGGCAAATCTGTGATATTTGTAAGCCATACCCTACTGCTGAAGGCAGGAGTGTGGAAAGTACATACATTTTATTAACTCAGTCGTCTGCCTGTCACCCTGATTTTGGGTGGATCGACCCTTTAAGCTCTAGGTAACCACTTGATGGGTCTACAATACCCATAAAACCATGGTTTTCACTGATTGTACATCTGTTCCTTTAATATATTTATACTTACCTTATGTGTTATATTCTAACACAATATATTTAACTAGATATAGAAAAAAATAGAAAGTAAAAGTAAATGGAATATATAATAAAAACTACAATAAATTGATGTGATCTCTGTCTTGTACTTAAACATCTTATTTCTGACCATTTCCTAGAGGGAGATTCGTAATTAATCTCTCTGCACCCATTCAATCCTCACTTTCAAATTAGTTTTCTAATTATGATTGTGAATTTTGTCTTGCCTAAACTGTTTCTCAACTTTTTTTTGCCAGTTTTAATTACTTTAAGTTTTGCTGTTTCTGAGCTAAATCTAAAACTATGACCTAGATGCATAAATGTTAATTACTGCATATCCCAAATCACAAAATAAAGAAATATGTTCTATTCATGTGCCTGAGTATTAAAAAGTTAAAATTAAGATATTTACATTATGAATATACTAGTGCAATTTTTCAGAATGACAGTCACTCCAAGGGCTAGATTTACTAAACTACTGGTTTGAAAAAGTGGAGATGTTGCCTATAGCAACCAATCAGATTCTAGCTGTCATTTATTTAATGCACTCTACAAAATGACAGCTAGAATCTGATTGGTTGTTATAGGCAACATCTCCACTTTTTCAAACCCGCAGATTAGTAAATATACCCCCTAGTGTTCTGCGTTGTTATTCTACAGAGCTTCTGAATATGCCTGCTTAAAGTAGCAATCCAATGAAAAAAATCTAGTGTTTTGTTATAGCATAAATCACTGAGGCAGGCTACAAGAAAAATGTTGGTATTTACCATTTTGGCTGGCTCTTTTTCTCCAGGCTGCCATTAATGATTCTAGCCTACCATGGCAACCACAGTCACGTGACATAGGATGTACTGAGCAGAGGAGCTTTGGAATGCTCCTCTGAGCTCTGTCTGCACTGTAACATTCTCCTTTTTCACGCTCTGCCACCACATGACATTAGCACTGTAACTGATTTAATAAAATGTATAAGTTTTAAGTACCAAAATTGAATAACTGTCCTCTCTTTCTTGTTTGTTTTGTCTTGTGAACTTCATAGTTGTCCGGTAGCACACTCCTTTAACATACACCATATGTGAGTTGTATAAGGAAAGAGGAATCTGGGGACTATTGAGCAATGGAATGTTATATCTATGTTATTTTGCATTGTAAATTTTGGTGGCAAGTAAATAAATTTAAGTACTGAAATGTATTTATTTCCAATAAACTAGATTTTCACTTCAAAGACTACTTACCTCTCATTTTGGCTGCTTGGAACAAACCACCCATTTTTTGGATTGGGCACATCAATTAAATTAAAATAAATATTCTTCTAAGAATATTATATCTCTTTCAGACTTTATTGCCTATAAATTTCTGCTCCAGGATTTTGCTTCCCTTCGACAGATGTTTACAGCGTTCATTTGGGCTGATACAAAGCCGAGAGTAAGGCTAAATGTTCTCCAATTCTCTGGGCTGTCGGTGGCTTGGGTGTACCCAACATAAAAAAAACATTTCTACGTGGTCCAATTAGAGCAATGCATTCAATGCCATTCTGCCTCTGGTTCTACAGTTTGGGTCACCATTGAACTTGTTCTTTATCAACATCAGCAGATTTTTGATCTCCACGCTGGACTTGACTACCCGTGATCAATTCTGATCCAGTTATCCATCTGTCCCTTACAATTTGTGCTCTGTGTGATTGAATCTGTACTTTGGCACCCTCGTCATCTCCTCTCGGGCCTCTGGTACAAGCCAGACTTTTCCTCGGGCCTCACTCCTAATAGATTTCTCAATGAACATGTTGTAAGGGGTATATATGTCCCATTTGCAGGTCTTTAAATAATGACCCATCTTCTGCTTTCCACCAATTTCTTCAAATCAGGGACTTCTTCTGACCGTAATTTCTGCTAGAGCTCTCTCCTCCTTTGAGTACTGTTGTCTTAGCAGCTTCTCATCCAAGGATCTGATTTCTTCTCTGTATCACTCAACACTTAGTTTGAGCAACTCAACAGTTTACCCACAAAAAGAACTGGGAAAGAGGTTTTGATGAGGATCTGGATGATGAAGACTGGTCAAACATATGGCTGGTGTATCCGAATCCTCTATTAGCGTTTAAAGTGAAAGAAAATGCATACAAGCTTCTCTACTGTTCGTAGTTGGTCCCTCACAGGCTTCATAATCTTATTCCCATTGTTGGAGACACTGTCAAGAAATGGGTTCATGCTCATATACTTGGTGTTCCTGTACAGTTATCCAGGGATTCTGGTCAAAGGCTCGAAGCCTTATAATTACTTTACCTGCAACTGACCTTCTTTTCCAACCAAAAAACATACCACTCTTCCTTCCATTTCCTGATCTCCCAAAACACCTTAATAAGCTTACCAGACACATCTAAAGTGTGGCCACCTGTCTGATATCCAACTCTTGTAAGAACCAGAAGTCACCCAGCATGGTAAAAAATCTGGTACTTAGACCAGCATCCTGAGCAATTCATCTGTCTCGTTCTCTAATACCTAGGGGTATATTTACTAAACTGCGGGTTTGAAAAAGTGGAGATGTTGCCTATAACAACCAATCAGATTCTAGCTGTCATTTTGTAGAATGCACTAAATAAATGAAAACTAGAATCTGATTGGTTGCTATAAGCAACATCTCCACTTTTCCAAACTCGCAGTTTAGTAAATCTAGCCCCTAGTCTCCATTCACTTAATAATGTTTCCTCTGCTTGTGTTTAGCTCCAGTTCAAATTTGGCTATAGTATACATCGAAGGCCACTTACACTCAATTGCCTGAGAGATTCCCCCTCACTCTTTCGACTCTCTCTAACCAATATAAAAAAAACAATTAATCAAAATGGTCTTTTTGATTTTACTGTGTTTAACGTACATTTGTAGTTACTTTGCAATTATTCTGAAATTAAATGCAGTTTTGTTACTTGCGTCCCCTACCCAGGGCGCTCTGTTGTTTCCTAATTTTCATCTCTAAGTTCTATTTGTTCACATTTGACGCTGCTAATGAAATGAAAAGTTAAAACGTGCACACATTCAGCAATAACATATGGATATAAAATGTGCTTTACTCCCCCTACAAATGAGTCCATTTAATTCTTCCTGGGTATCGCCGCTGCCTTTTCTGTGCCCCTATTTTTAGCCCTTTATCTGCATTACTATTTTACCTATTGCTACGTCTGGAATCGCTGAAATATGGTAACATACCCTCAAAGTATAAATTAGTTAGGAAAATTAACATGGGCATGAAACAGTTGTTTAGCGCAATATCAACTGTCATGCACCTTGTGACCTTTGATATATTTAACAATTCAAACAACGGGACTAAGAGGTCAGGCATAAGTAATACAAATATCTGGGGAATTTAACTGTGATTAAAAATTCTCCTTCCAGGTGCAACCATATTATAATTTAATTGTTTGCTGATCTGCACAATATGCAAGTTCCATCATCACAATAAACATTGGGGGCTAAATTTCCTAAACTGCGGGTTTGAAAAAGTGGAGATGTTACCTCCTCAAAGGAGGTTTAGAATGACCACCCAAGGTCTAAGAAGTAATTTTTATTCAATAATTTTTTATTGAATATAATACAGCATATATGTATAACAAAGTAGACACAAATTAGGAATATTGTATGCTGTACCTGCATTAGCAACATTCAAATAGCTTACACCACAAGTGAAACGGTATATTCAGCAAACTGAGTAATTTTAGGAAAAATCCTGAACTTGGGACTGTAAAAAAAATAAATATATAATTTCGGAAAAACCAGATGTAATGTGATTATGTTGTTACATTATTGGATAGGGGACAGGAGAAAGGAAGAGCAGAGGGAGAGAAGTGGGGGGCTGGAATGTATCAATGGGGTTCGTCCAGCATGAGATGAGAGAAAAAGATCAGGGGGTCAATGTATTAACCCCCGGATTGTTGAACTCCCGCCAGTTCGCCGTCTTCAGCGCTTAAATTTAAAGCGGCGCTGTCTTGTAAAGGGAAGTTTCCCTTTACATTTACATTTACCCCCAGGATAGAGCCGGGAAGGAGACACTGGGGGGAGGGGAAGCTAGCCTTTGTGATTCCATTGGGCATACAGTGGGGATTCTTTAATGTCAATCCACTCGAACCATAGTAGGTAATATTATCTATATTTGTCAGCTGATGAGTAAATCATGACATCCATAGACATTGCTCAGTCTTGTATCCACTTGTGTCACCTTCAGCAGATCACAATCTCATCTCTTGTTCCTGAACTTTCCTTACCCATCTCCTGGGAGATTTAATTTAGGACACTGCAATAATATAGCCAAAAGCAAATAAACAAAGAAGAAACACTCAAAACATGAAGAAATTTAAAAAATTTTGTTTTTTGAGGCACAATAAGGGTTTTAACCATACACAAAGGCTTACATCCTCTGAACAGAGGGCTGCATGTTAGATTCCCTGTTCGATTCATCAACGAGGTGACAGCAAGCACTTTCATTGGGGGGAATTCAACTGGTCGCGTTACTGTAAAAAGTAACACGGCCTGCGCACTACTATCATTACTACGGTAATAGTGCTCTTAAATACCGTGATTGTGGTAGATTCAGCGCCGGATTGTTGCTCGCAGCTCCCGCAGAAAGCCGGGTTAAATTTACCGTAATGTCGGTAATAGGTGTAACGGTGCGCTACTTCGGGGGGGGGGGGGGGTGGGTTAAATTACCTCATTGTCTCCTATTGTAACTACTTTCTGCACTTATCTGAAGAAATGATCAGCGACTCATGAAACGCGTTATATGTGGATTTTAACAGTGAACTGATTGTAGAAGGAAGGACACTCTGGATGAGCGGTGAAATCACAGCAATATTCCTTAGACTGCAGATCCTGGTAGAGTTTTGAACTTAAGAACACTTTGCCTGTTCCATATGTGAGTCTATTACTTCTGTTTTATTGTATCTGACTGTGATTGTATTATACTATTGCAGCACTTCTATTTAGCTGAAAGAAAAATCTTCCTTTGGACTGAATATTGGAGGAAAATTTATAGCTTGCCTTCTATAAGGGGAATGTCACGGGCACTAGGAGTCTTTACCCAGGGATCACCAGATGGTAGGCTTACCAGAGCTATGTAGATGGTAATCGAATACTCTGGTAGCTAGGTGATCACGGAACATGAAATGATGGCCGATGAGATGCACAGGAAAGTCTATGACTAGCAACACTGGTAATAATGAGGTAATAATACACAAGGAACTGTATGGACAAGGACACGTGAAGATAGTCAGTGGTCTGCGATAGCAAATTGTACCACTGCTATAGTGAGGAGGGATGTCCAACAGAAACAAGGAGGTGATGAGCGTCAGCGGTCTGCGGGTAGCAAGTTGTACCGCTGTCTGAGTGAAGGAATGGAATCCAAGTGGAGGTATCCAGGTAGTCAGTGGTCTGCGGTAGCAAGTTGTACCACTGCTATGTGAGAGGATGATGGAACAGGTGATACCGGACACAGGGATCAGTGGTCTGACATCAGCAAGTTGTACCACTGAATATATATGTGAGGAGGTGCACAGGGGAAGACTGCAACACAGGATATACACAGGCACCTTATACACGATCCATAGTAATATGCACAATATAGATATATATATATGGATATAAATGACTGAGCAGGTCTGCAATCTAGAAAGTCTCTTGAAGTAGTCCAGCACAATTATAACACAGTCAATGATGGCAATAGACTCAGCGGATAGCAGACTCCAGAGAGAACCAAACACAGTCCAGCAAGATATGCAATACACAGCACAGTCAATGAGAAGTATGCATACCGTGGTTCAGCAGTAGCAGTCAGATGAGATAGCAGCGGTACCTGAGCGGCGGGAGGCCGCCTGGATAGGAAGTCCCTGGATAGGTGAGGCAGCGGTCTAGCAGGTGCAGCGCACAGGTGAGTAGACCAACAGGGACACGAATTCACAGGAGTCAGCAACACGTGGAACTGGACTCATAGGAGACCCCGGAGAATGGAGATGATCCAGCAGAGGGTAGTAGATGAGATACAAATCAAATGCTGACAGGAGGGTAGAGACCAGTGGAACACGTGAAGGCGTGGAGAGTGGATCAGCAGGAGATGGAGGATAGCGCTGACCACAGCAGCAGGACTCAGCGGCACACGGAGGAAACCAGTAGCAACCACAGGAACCAACAGCGATGGGAAACAGGAGTGCAGCGCAGGGCAGGAGCTGTTGATCATGAAGCGTAGCAGATGGTAATGAAAGCGGCAGGCTCGAGGAAGTCACAGCAAAGATGAGATGAGACTGTAGTGCACGGAGGCAGCGGATAGTAATCAGCTGGCAGTCACGATGTTGAACACAGGCGAGTTGAAAGCAGGAGACTGTAGTGCACGGAGGCAGCGGATAGTATTCAGCTGGCAGTCACGATGATGAACACAGGCGAGCTGCAAGCAGGAGACTGTAGTGCACGGAGGCAGCGGATAGTAATCAGCTGGCAGTCACGATGTTGAACACAGGCGAGTTGCCAGCAGGAGACTGTAGTGCATGGAGGCAGCGGATAGAAATCAGCAAACAAACTAGATGAGAAGCAGGTGAGTGAAGTAAAAGCTGGAGTGCACGGAGGCAACGGATAGCAATGAGCAAACAGTCACATAGATGTAAAATAACGTAGAAGTGGTTTAGAAGACTGTAGTGCACGGAGGCAGCGGATAGGAATCAGCAAACAGTCATGATGATACAGTTGATGGTAGGAGTGGTATGGAACCACAATAGTAGAAGTGGTTTGGAAACCACAGGAATCAGCAGCGCTGAATACACGAGTAATACAGGAACACCTTCAGAGACTCATGAGGAATGAGACTCCAAGATCAGGCAACGTGGTGTTGACCACAGGTGCTTAATATAGGGAGTGTTGCCTGATCTGCCAATTGAGTTAAAGGGGTATACACTGAAGTATAGAAAAGGGCTGCGCATGCGCAGACCCTCAGGATGGTGGACGGCCACGGTTCCTAAATGTCCGGGAAGAGGCACTCACGGTCCGGTGAGTGACAGTACCCCCCCTTTTAAAGGTGGGCACAGAACGCCTGGAACCGGGCTTGTCCGGATTTTTGGAGTAAAACTTCTTCAAAAGGGCAGGAGCATTAAGATCTTCAGCTTTGATCCAAGAGCGCTCCTCAGGACCAAAGCCCTTCCAATGAACGAGGAAGTGGAGGACTCCTCGCGAAATTTTTGCATCTAGTACCTCGGTAATCTCAAAATCCTCCTCCTGATGAACTTGAACTGGCTGCGGAGCTGAGGGAGGAGTTGAGAAACGGTTGATAATAAGAGGTTTGAGCAAGGATACATGGAAGGCATTAGAAATCCGAAGACTCTTAGGAAGAAGGAGTTTCACACATACTGGATTGATAACTTGAATGATCCTATATGGACCAATAAAACGAGGGGCGAATTTCATGGATGGAACCTTCAAACGAATATTTTTTGTGGATAACCAGACACGATCTCCAATTTTTAGTGGTGGAATAGCCCGCCTCTTCTTATCAGCGAAAGATTTATATTTGACAGATGTCTTCTTTAAACAGGTTCTGACCTGAGACCAGATATTTTTAAAGGTCTGACAAACAGTTTCCACCGCAGGAACTTGGGTGGGCGGGAGGGCAGGAAATTCCGGAAAAGACGGATGGTGACCGTGAACCACCAGCACTTGACTTTTTGAAGATGACTCCTGAGATCCATCTTCAACGTCCGATGACGTCATGAACGCCCGATGAGGAGGAAGGCGTTCAGACTGAACTTTATCACACAGATCCGTAGATGAAGGATCTTGTGGAGGAGGACCTGGTGGAATAGACGAATGCTGTCTTTTGAATGAAACCACTTGGGAGAGACAACGATGATGACATTCGGTTCCCCAAGATGTAACTCGAGGAGTGCGCCAGTCAATCTGGGGAGAGTGACACTAAAGCCATGGAAGGCCTAAGACAATCGGACTTGTCGTAACAGGAAGGATCAAAAACGATATTTCTTCATGATGCAGGGCACCAATCTGAAGGGTTACTGGAGACGTACTCTGGGTGATGAGACCGTTGATGAGACGTGATCCATCTATAGCCGTCACAGTAATGGGTGTTTTTAAGGTAATCACTGGTAGAGACCATTGATTTACTAATGATTTGGAAATAAAATTTCCTGCTGCTCCGGAATCAATCAATGCCTGTGACTCAAAGGTTTTGGTAGCACAGGAAATCGTAACGTCAAAGGCGCAGACTTTAGATTTCATGGAAGATGGAGAGGACTCCAGGAACCCTAACCTTATCTCCCCAGTATTGGTTAGAGCCCGGCATCTCCTGGGACAAGAATTGAGCATATGCGTAGAATCGGCACAATAGATACAAAGTCTATTCTTTATTCTTCGGTCCCTCTCCTCTAAAGTTAATTTGGAGCGACCTATCTCCATGGGTATCACCGGAGATGAAGCTGGGTGAAATTGAGGATTTGAGAGAGGAGGTGTTTTAACCGAAGTTGTTTTCTCAGGTTCTCTTTCACGAAACCTCAGGTCTACCCGATGGCAAAGAGAGATCAAATCTTCTAAAGAGGAGGGTAGTTCTTGTGAAGTCAGTGCGTTTTTAATTTTATCGGAAAGCCCCTGCCAGAAGGCGGCAACTAGTGCTTCAGTGTTCCACTGAAGTTCAGAGGCTAAGATCCTAAATCGAATGACGTACTGAGCCACAGTGCGAGATCCTTGGCGAAGACGGAGAATGCTGGATGCAGCGGAAATGACACGACCTGGTTCATCGAATACACTTCGGAACGTGGAAATAAACTCGGCACTATCCTGTAACAATGGATCGTTTCTTTCCCACAGAGGGGAAGCCCATGCGAGAGCTTGTCCAGAAAACAATGAAATAAGATAGGCCACTCTGGAACGATGGGTAGAAAAATTTTGAGGTTGGAGCTCAAAATGAACTGAGCATTGAGTAAGAAAACCCCTACAAGTTTTGGGGTCTCCATCGTATTTTGACGGAGTAGGCAGGTGAAGCGTGGAAGCTGTAGACACCTGGGATGGCAATAGGGAAACGGAGGAAAGCACAGGAGCTTCAGTAGTAGCTGTCACAGTCTGTCCAGATGTTCCTTGGGAGGTTAATGACTGATAACACTGAAGTAGCAGCTGTTGGCGGGCATCCTGTTGCTCCACACGGCTAACCAGATGTTGCAGCATCTCTTTGGCGGTAGGTTCCACATCTGGGTCTGTCATGGCCTGATCTTACTGTCACGGGCACTAGGAGTCTTTACCCAGGGATCACCAGATGGTAGGCTTACCAGAGCTATGTAGATGGTAATCGAATACTCTGGTAGCTAGGTGATCACGGAACATGAAATAATGGCCGATGAGATGCACAGGAAAGTCTATGACTAGCAACACTGGTAATAATGAGGTAATAATACACAAGGAACTGTATGGACAAGGACACGTGAAGATAGTCAGTGGTCTGCGATAGCAAATTGTACCACTGCTATAGTGAGGAGGGATGTCCAACAGAAACAAGGAGGTGATGAGCGTCAGCGGTCTGCGGGTAGCAAGTTGTACCGCTGTCTGAGTGAAGGAATGGAATCCAAGTGGAGGTATCCAGGTAGTCAGTGGTCTGCGGTAGCAAGTTGTACCACTGCTATGTGAGAGGATGATGGAACAGGTGATACCGGACACAGGGATCAGTGGTCTGACATCAGCAAGTTGTACCACTGAATATATATGTGAGGAGGTGCACAGGGGAAGACTGCAACACAGGATATACACAGGCACCTTATACACGATCCATAGTAATATGCACAATATAGATATATATATATGGATATAAATGACTGAGCAGGTCTGCAATCTAGAAAGTCTCTTGAAGTAGTCCAGCACAATTATAACACAGTCAATGATGGCAATAGACTCAGCGGATAGCAGACTCCAGAGAGAACCAAACACAGTCCAGCAAGATATGCAATACACAGCACAGTCAATGAGAAGTATGCATACCGTGGTTCAGCAGTAGCAGTCAGATGAGATAGCAGCGGTACCTGAGCGGCGGGAGGCCGCCTGGATAGGAAGTCCCTGGATAGGTGAGGCAGCGGTCTAGCAGGTGCAGCGCACAGGTGAGTAGACCAACAGGGACACGAATTCACAGGAGTCAGCAACACGTGGAACTGGACTCATAGGAGACCCCGGAGAATGGAGATGATCCAGCAGAGGGTAGTAGATGAGATACAAATCAAATGCTGACAGGAGGGTAGAGACCAGTGGAACACGTGAAGGCGTGGAGAGTGGATCAGCAGGAGATGGAGGATAGCGCTGACCACAGCAGCAGGACTCAGCGGCACACGGAGGAAACCAGTAGCAACCACAGGAACCAACAGCGATGGGAAACAGGAGTGCAGCGCAGGGCAGGAGCTGTTGATCATGAAGCGTAGCAGATGGTAATGAAAGCGGCAGGCTCGAGGAAGTCACAGCAAAGATGAGATGAGACTGTAGTGCACGGAGGCAGCGGATAGTAATCAGCTGGCAGTCACGATGTTGAACACAGGCGAGTTGAAAGCAGGAGACTGTAGTGCACGGAGGCAGCGGATAGTATTCAGCTGGCAGTCACGATGATGAACACAGGCGAGCTGCAAGCAGGAGACTGTAGTGCACGGAGGCAGCGGATAGTAATCAGCTGGCAGTCACGATGTTGAACACAGGCGAGTTGCCAGCAGGAGACTGTAGTGCATGGAGGCAGCGGATAGAAATCAGCAAACAAACTAGATGAGAAGCAGGTGAGTGAAGTAAAAGCTGGAGTGCACGGAGGCAACGGATAGCAATGAGCAAACAGTCACATAGATGTAAAATAACGTAGAAGTGGTTTAGAAGACTGTAGTGCACGGAGGCAGCGGATAGGAATCAGCAAACAGTCATGATGATACAGTTGATGGTAGGAGTGGTATGGAACCACAATAGTAGAAGTGGTTTGGAAACCACAGGAATCAGCAGCGCTGAATACACGAGTAATACAGGAACACCTTCAGAGACTCATGAGGAATGAGACTCCAAGATCAGGCAACGTGGTGTTGACCACAGGTGCTTAATATAGGGAGTGTTGCCTGATCTGCCAATTGAGTTAAAGGGGTATACACTGAAGTATAGAAAAGGGCTGCGCATGCGCAGACCCTCAGGATGGTGGACGGCCACGGTTCCTAAATGTCCGGGAAGAGGCACTCACGGTCCGGTGAGTGACAGGGAACCAGGGCCAGTGCTAGGGTCCATGGCGCCCTAGGCATTTTTACAAAATCGCCGCCCCCCCCCCCCGCAAAAATCGGCTCCCTCCTACCCCCTCCCCCCGTCTTTCCTTACCTTGTCTCACCACCGCCGCCTCTCTACTCCGTCTCCTCCCCTCCACTCACTAGTGTCAGTGAGTGGAGGGGAGGAGACGGAGCAGAGAGGCGGCGGTGGTGAGCAATAGCCTCTTCCCCCCTCCCCGTGCATCTGAATGCTGTGCGGCGGCCGTGACAGGTATGGTCAGCGGTCGCCGCACAGTTTTAAAGTAATTTACCATTCTGTGGCACCCTCCAGGCGCCCTCCAGAGCCCGGCGCCCTAGACAAGTGCCTAACCTTGCCTAATGGGAGCGCCGGGCCTGAGGGGAACACCTAGGATCTATCACTGGATGTTTACACATGAAGAGAGCTAGACTCAATTTAATCTCAGAAGCTTATTTGTCTGTTAATCACCCACTTGAGGTAAACATATAAGTATACAACTCAGTTAGGAATGATATGTTTTAAAAATGGATTACATTATTGTTATTTTGTTCTGATTTACGGTCCACGGCGTCAAAGGATTATCTCTATTTTCTACTGTTTGCTAATCACCCCCTCAATATAATGTTTCTGAATGGTAGACACTCCCCAATTGGTTTACATCAGTCCCTATGGGAAAGAATCAAAACAGAAAAAATATAAGTAAAATAAAAATAGAATTGGATATAAAAAAATATAAAATAAAGGTAAATTATATCATAAATGTAATAAAACAATGAAAAAAATGTGAATAATGTACTGACAGAATGAAAAAATGATGTGGAGGAGAACACAATATATGTTGAATGAAAAGAAATGAGGGAAAAGTACTGGCACTATTCTAAATATGTGGATAGAATGAACAAATAATCAAATAAATGAATAGAAATAGCGACAGCAATTGAAGCTATAAAGAAAACACATACAACGGATGAAAAAAATAAAACACATTAGATGGCATTTGTATTTGATGTACAATGTATTCAGTGATAAATATTGAAATTAAACCCCAAATAATATTAAATCAGCTAAAGGGATCATTGAGAACCAGTGCTAAGTTGCTACTAGTTGCTAATTCAATTAACCTAAAGTGTTAAGAGTAAAATATATAATAAATCGTATGCTATAAAAGTCGCCCACTGTCGGAGGGTGTGACTGGATCATTTATAAGTAACTTATGGTATAAATTTATTTAAAGGAAATAGCGCAGGGTGCTTATTTATATAATTGCCAATGCACTTATTTTTGATATTGTATATATTTTGATATAGGAAATCTTTATTTCTGAGACCAGGGGAGAAAATTATTTTTTTTCTGTTTTAACCTTGCTACAGGAAATGCATTATTTCTGATGTATACATCTGATACAATAAGTCTTTATTTAGAAAGTCTTTTGTATATCTTGGTGTAAGGAAATGCCTTGTTTGGGGGTTGCAACTTTTCTTGGAGAATTCTTTTCGTTGGAGGAAATGTGTATTCTGCAACTGTTTGAAGAAAGCACCCAAGCTAATCTAATGTTGATTAGATCCATCCACAGCACTCTGATCCATAGTAAGCGGTCAGGGGTACCAGCAAGGGGGTACCCTAGCAGCGACAGTTACCTAGAAAGAACGTGGCTCTGGATGCTATAAAGGAGTCCAGTGGTGTCAGCATCAGAAGTGAATCAGCAATCAGCCAATCAGAAGCAGTTAGCTAGTGCTGGAAGCTGTAATCATCATCAACGTGTATTTATATAAGACCTCAGGCCCCTGTCAGTGATAGGGCTACTGGCAGGCATATCTGCGCCTCCGTGCGCTTCTGCTTCACTTCTTAATTACATGAACACACCCTTACTGTTCTCGGCCTTTGTTATGCCATAACCCCGCCCTTCCCCTGGCCTCTCCAGTAGCAAGCAGACACAAGTGTAGATGCATGCCGCTCTGTATATGTGCATATGCGTCCTTTCTTGTGGATTCTACGCAAAAGGGGTATATCCAACTCAGCATCAGGCCCAATCATTCATGTAGACATAACTATACTTGTCATGGATTCTGTTACAGTAACACAGTTAGCAACTGATTCATTAAGGAGAGCATAAAAAAGAGAAAAAGAGTAAATTTGCTCCTGGACAAATCCATATTACAATGCAAGGGGTGCAAATTAGTTTATTAAGGGTTGCAAATTAACTTATAAACTTTTTATGTGCACACAAATACTTGATTTTTACACTAAAATTTAGTTGATTTAGGACATGGCCTACACCAACTATAAATCTGTTCCCACATTTTAAATTTACCTCCCCGTCCAATGCAATAGGTTTTGCCAAGGTGCAAATTACTCCTTTTTTTGTTTTTCCTTCCTTAATAAATTAGGCCCTATTTCCTCTCAAAATGTTTTGCTTGGTGTGGAATTACATAGGATAAAATAAACAATGTGTTTTAAGTTCCACAACAGGGGACCCTCTCTCCTGCTCTGATGGGCCTTGTTCAGGGTTGTCTAAACCTCCTGCATGCATTTCTCAATCACGTAAATGGTAAATTTGCAGGGGACGGACCTTCACAACACAGATGTTAGTGTGATCAGGGCCATCTGTGCAGGAGGGAGAATCTCTTGCTCAGTTACGTAACGCTTTTTAGGGGACCCGTCAGTTCTACTGATCACGGGCACATAACATATGGTATTTTATCTCCCTTCATTTTCATACACAACACAATGTTATTTTTGTTTGGCAGCATGGTGGCTCAGTGGTTAGCACTTCTGCCTCACAGCACTGGGGTCATGAGTTCAATTCCCAACTATGGCCTTATCTGTGTGGAGTTTGTATGTTTTCCCCGTGTTTTTGTGGGTTTCCTCCGGGTGCTCCAGTTTCCTCCCACACTCCAAAAACATACTGGTAGGTTAATTGGCTGCTTTCAAAATTGACCCTAGTCTCTCTCTCTCTGTCTGTCTGTGTATGTGTGTTAGGGAATTTAAACTGTAAGCTCCAATGGGGCAGGGGCTGATGTGAATGAGATCTCTGTACAGCGCTGCGGAATCAGTGGCACTATATAAATAAATGGTGATGATGATGAATAACCTGATATTGTATTTAGATCTCTAATACTTCTGCATAACTATACTGCAAATGCCCAGCATTCTCTTATACAGGAAGCGACTGACATTTTCTTATCCATCAAATAGGCCATCATCCTGAGACACACATAACCCAGGGATACACAATCATTGGCAGTAGTATAGTGCAGAGAAAGATCCCCATTGCAAACCACATATTACAGAAGAAAGACCCCAACTCTCCACCCATATTGCTATCCACACATTTCAGATAAATACCCCCACTGTTACCAACCATATATTGCAGAGAAACACCCCACCTCACATTGCCAACCACATTTGCAGACAAATACCCCACCTCATGTAGCAACCTGCAAAGTGAGGAGAGATACCCAAATCTACCAGTCTCCTTTAGCACAGAATCCTCCCAGCAATTTTACCAGTCCGGTTCTCCTATGCCTCCACATCACCCTCTCAATATTCAAGGGTCACTGCCAGGGCCTGATTAAGGGTCACGGCCGCCCTACTCTACTACACTGGTTACCGCCCCCCCCCCCCAATGTGTGGGGAAATAAAAAATAAATAAATATATATATATAGATATATGTAAACAAAATTGTAAAACATTAATTAATACATAAAACACACTTCATTATGCACGTCCTCTCTTACCTGATCTTGCAGCGTAGACTACCTGGTGTTCTCGTTTGCTTGTTCTTGGAGTGTTGTCCGTTGGCTTCTGAAAACTTGGGAGTCCTGTATTTAAAATGTGCAAAAATTGTATTATAGTGCCAAATTTTAACAAACCCTGAATGATACAAAACAATTCCCTAGTACAGACATAGACAATAAAATATATGAAATTTATTTACACTCATATAGTAACATCTACCAGCCCTGTCTATCTAGTATTTAGTATTCTAGTGACCGCTGAAACCACAGTCAGCATCCACATCACCGCCACACAATACAGAGATCCTTCCCCCACAAGCTATTTCATCACCTCCGCCACCAGCTAATTCATCCCCCCTATCGACCCGCAACAGACAGTGTATGACCCCCCTATCCAATTCATTAACCCCCCCTTGTAGCCAGTTCATTACCTCCCTATTGCCATTTCATTAATCCCCCCTATCCAATTCATAAGCACCCCCCTATCCAATTCATAAGCACCCCCTCTAGCCAGTTCATTAATCCCCATTTGCACTTCATTAATCCCCCCTAGCCATTCCATTAATCACCCCATCCAATTCATAAGCCCCCCTGTAACCAGTTCATTACCTACCCATTTTCACTCCATTAATCCCCCCTATCCAATCCATACTAGCCAGTTCATTAATCCCCCCCATATCCAATTTATAAGACCCCCCTCGTTAGCCACATTAGCCAGTTCATTAGTCCCCCCAGTCATCTCCCCCCCTCCACATCCGATGTGTCTCCCCCCCCTCCTGATATTTAACAAGCTGCACTTACCTTGCTGTCTTCTGTTCCTCCTCTCACCAGCCGGCGCATCTGTCATCTTCACACGCAGCTAACAGCATCCGACGCTGTTAGCTGCACTGTCACTGCGGGCGCGCTCTCTGTGATTAGTGTGGTCACGTGAGATGTGAGATCTCACGTGACAACACTAAGCAATACACTGACTAACAGCAGCAGCTAACAGCTAACAGCATCAGATGCTGTTAGCTGCGTGATTGGGTATAGGAACATGCGGGACCGCCCCCTTGTGGACAGGGGCGCCCCATCAGAGGAGAAAGAAGCCGATCGCCGGCATTTGAATAAAAAAACGAACAAAAAAAAAACAGCTTGCTAGTGTGCCGTGCTGCGCCCCCCAGGACTCAGAGCCCCAGGCTGCAGCCTGGTCAGCCTAGTGGTGGATCAGGCCCTGGTCACTGCTGTTGCACGGAGAACCCTTTTGGGTTCATAGGTATAAGTGGTAAGTGGTTAGCACTTCTGCCTTACAGCACTGGGGTCATGAGTTCAATTCCCGACCATGGCCTTAACTGTGAGAAATTTGTATGTTCTTTCCATGTTTGCGTGGGTTTCCTCCGGGTGCTCCGGTTTCCTCCCACACTCCAAAAACATGCTGGTAGGTTAATTGACTGCTAACAAAATGACCATAGTCTGTCTGTGTGTGTTAGGAAATTTAGACTGTAAGTCTCAATGGTGTAGGGACTGATGTGAGTGAGTTCTCTGTACAGCGCTGCGGAATTAGTGGCGCTATATAAATAAATGATGATGATGATAATGATAGGTCCTGATAACTAAAGTACGGTGTAAAGACAATCACCTTTGCTGTCAGCAGGCAGCGGCCAATGCGTAGACTCAATTTGTGGTTGGAAAAGGATTCGTCAAAGCTGTATCTTTTAAAAAATGTTTGCATTCAGCAAGAACACTCAACCAAATCCAACATACAGTAAAAAAAAAGTTTGTTCTTTTTTAAAAAAAAAAAAAAAAATGTCACTTCCTTTTACCTTAATGTCTCTTTCTAAAATTGCTCAGTGCACCCCTAAATAAGAATAAATCAGTTGGGATCCGTGTGAAAACAGCTGCCATTAAAGAGAAATAGTGGAAGCTTAGTTTGGAAAGGACGTCAAGTAGAAAGGAGCATAGACATTTATATTGCCCACCCCTGTCTCTCTCCGAACAAGACAATTATGAGATAACAGAGGTGAGAAAAGAGAAGAAATTCTTTCATTTTTACACTGCAGGCTGAAAAGAGCCAACAGCCTGTTTATGAAGAACAATATAGAAGATACATGGTCAATGGAAGAGGTTGTTTCAAATTTATAGCCGTGTTTTGAAAGGCCACAGTTTTTTTTTCTTTTTATCCATTTCCAGTATAGAGCTGTCATCTATGTTTAGAATTATATTTTCCACTAACAAAAAAAAATAATATCGCTTTCCAACACACTGCTCTCTAATAGCAAGACTTATCGTTTTTAAATGGGGCTGACAATTATAGCTGACAAGAGTACAGAATGTCATTGTGCTTGAAAGGTGCCACAAGGCAGTAATGCAAGAATATTTCCATATATTTAAATCTCCAGATATCTGGCAGAATCCAAACAGGACGCTTATCCCTTGAGATACAATGACATATTTTTTTTCCTTCGCCTTTGCAGACTAGCAGTGTACAAATGCTGAAGGAAATTGAGGGGAATGTGGTGTGTTTGTATGAGGCTTGAAATTGGTAGGTAACAGTGAAAATGACATGCAGAGTTTTAGATTGTAAATCAGTGTGTCAATGATGAGATTCTCCTAACATATTTTTTATTTTTTATTTATGAGTCTACTTATTTATATACAACTCCGGTACTGCTGTATAGTTTTATCATCTACTTTGTTGTGCTACGTCTGAAAGAACTCAATCATGAAAAAAGCATAGTTGTGTCTGGGTCAGTGGCGCACGTAGGGGGGTTTCTGAGTCTCTAGAAACCCCCCTGCGCTAACTAAGTGGCCACTGTCCTATACAGCAGCTGCGGCGCTGTCAAAGAAGTGTCCGCGGCGGTGTTGTATTGTATACAGCACCGCCACAGATGCTTCTTAGACAGCGCCGCTGCTGCTGTATAGGACAGCGCTGGCGAAACTCTCATTTTTTTTTTTTTATTGGGTCGGCGGGGAGAAACCCCCCCCCCCCCAACAATCCTCCGTGCGCCCCTGTGGGTGTTTGCATTTAAGAGCATGATTGCAGGGAAATTATGTATTAAAGGTGACCAAACAATGGAGAAACAAATGGGTTAAGCAAGAGCAAGGGTAAAGGCATGGTTGCCAGAGGTACATTTATTGGCAACCAGTAAAAAAAATGTTTGGCCTGTCAGTAATAAAACATTTAAAGAACAGTTAAAGAAAAAAAGAAGATAAATTCTGACACTGCTAATTTCACATACAAATCACCCAGGTTTGGGATCTGAATAGGGGATGAGGTCACTATTAACTATTTTGGGTCTACTATTTTACTAGAGATGCTCAGGCTCGGTTCCTCGAGAACCAAACACACCCGAACTTAGGGGATGCAAGTACCGAGCTGAGCCGGCTCGGTACTGTCGCGAGCCCTCGGAATTGAAAACGAGGCAAAACGTCATTGTGACGTCGTCGGATCTTGGATCCCGCAAGTTTTGAATTCCTTTTAAAGATCCAACATCACAGAGGGTGGGAGGGAGGGCGGACCCCCATTTATCTTTTCTGCCACTGCTGTGTGACAATGTGTCCTGGATGTGCTAGGAACTGCCGTGTGTTTGTGTCATTGCTCTGTCGCTTACCATCCAGCCAGGTCGCTGCAGTCTTTGTTTGAAAGTGTATGAAAATAATATTGTGACCTGTGAGGTGGTCAAAATTTACTGCAAATGACTTGAAATTAGTGTTATTGAGGGTAATAATAATGTAGGAACAAAAAAAAGAGCAAAATTATGTGATTTTAGCATATTTTAGGATTTTCTCTAAAAAATCCAAAACCAAAACCAAAACCCACGAGGGTGGTTTTGCCAAAAGCAAAACCAAAAGCAAAGCACAAAGCTAATCCAGATCCAAAACCAAAACCAGTTCACGTAGGTCAGTGAGCATCTCTATATTTTACTAGTTTTTATACAATATAAAATGAAATAAATAAACTGTCAGTAACATGTGTTAATTAGTTGTACATTTTTTTAACATCTCTTTATTTTATTTCTTTTGAATCATATTACATTAATCACAGCATACACTGAAACTGCAATAGTAGTTACAATATAACTGCTACAGTAAATTGTATATAAAATATCTAAAGGTTCTAAGAATACAAACAGTAAGTTAAGGAGGTGCCAGGGATTAGGGTATTGTGGTAGGTGTTCCATGGGTCCCAATTTTATTTAAGAGGACTAAGTATATTATTTTGGAGGCTATTTATAAATTCCAATTTGGAGAGGGACTAGATATGGTTTATGACCATCTGCTTCGAGGGGGGCAGGGGCTGGCTGGGCTTGAGGGCATCTGCCCCATGGCTGGTCTTATAGTGGGTGAGCCGAATCTTGCCCCCTGAGCCAAAATTTGCCAGCCCTTCCCTGGAGAGGGGTTGCATTTTTTCCCAATTGCGGCAATTTGGTATTTTACTGCACATGAAACATGTAATATTAGTTTGTGCAGTGATTTATTGAGATGTGGCATGGGGCGCACAGAAGCAAGTTAGTGATTGACAGTCTAAGGAAGACATTCTCAAAGAGAGTTTTTATTTTGTTTCAGAAAATAGTAATTATAGAGCAGAAGCACCAGATATGATCAAAGGTGCCCACACTTTCTCCAGAGTCTAGAAGAATTTGGGTAGATTTTATGGAGGAATTTATGGACTGGGTACCATCTGGTGACAACTTTGCCTTTAAAGGCATTGCTATTGTAAATTTCCCCAAATATCGGCGACTTGCAAAATCTGCACTTTAATACTTTGACCCGCAGGTGTTTCCATAGAGGGTCTTTCCTATGTCTGCTTCCCACTCAGAGACGTGGGTGTCTGGTAATGACTGTTGTGGGCAAAGGAATGTGTGGTAGAGGAGAGAGATGACACCTTTGTAGTTAGGGTTGTAGACACAGGTGCATTTGAAACGGGAGATCATTCTTCAGGGTGTGTCTTTAAAGGAGCCTTGAAAAAAATTTCAAATTTGAAACAATTGATTGAATATTTTGCTGGAGATGTGTATGTTTTCCTATATTTACATAAATATGGCAGGGCAAACTCATCTCTAATGTGTTGGAAGTGTGTGATCCCCAAGACCCTCCACTCGAAGGCCATATCAACATTTTGCCCTGGAGGAAAAAGAGGATGTCCCCAAATCGGGGAGAGTAGTGCGGTATGACGGGGCATGTGGACACTTCTATTCAGTAAGTCCATATTGAGCGTAAGCTTTTAGATGGGATGGATAGCATTGTGCTGGCTCTGTGACATTTTTAAGTCAGGGTATAAAATCTAGCAAGCACTCGCCTAGCAACTTGTTTTTCAGGTTGAACCAACATTTGATACAGGATTCCATATGTCAGAAATTGACTGAGCTGTGTGGCATGATAGAATTTAAGAAAAAGGTGTAGACCCAAGCCCCAGATGTCAAAGCCCTGACCAGAAAACTCCTCTATAATTAAGGATTTTTATCATTCCAGAGGAATTTATTACAGGTCGTTTGAAGTGTAGCAATTGTCCAACGTTTGACAGGCACAGGCAAGGTCTGAAACAGGTAGAGAACTATAGGCAAAACATTACTCTTTATTGCATTAAATATACCTATCCACAAAATATAATATTTCTTCAGTGGAGGTATCTTATTCAATTTTATTAAAGAGCTGTGGGAAGTTGGCTAGGTTTTTGTTATCTTGAACCCAATATATTTAATTGAGATGAGGCTAACCTACAGGGCCCTCAAAGAGATTGAACACAGATATTACTATGGAGTGGTCAGACCATGGGTTAGTTTGAATTGTGGCATTTAATAGGTGTTGTGAGCTGAGGTTCATCATCATCATCATTATCATTTATTTATATAGCGCCACTAATTTCGCAGTCCCTGCCCCATTGGGGCTTACAGTCTAAATTTCCACACACAGACAGACATAGACACAGACTAGGGTCAATTTGTTAGCAGTCAATTAACCTACTAGTATGTTTTTGGAGTGTGGGAGGAAACCGGAGCACCCGGAGGAAACCCACGCAAACACGGGGAGAACATACAAACTCCTCACAGATAAGGCCATGGTCGGGAATTGAACTCATGACCCCAGTGCTGTAAGGCAGATGTGCTAACCACTACACCACCGTGCTGCAACCTAATAGCATATCTATCGGCATTGTGTGGGCTGGAGTAGAAGGTGTTGTTAAGTGAAGTTGGCTTCAGAGCTCTCCAAGTAACAAGAAGCCCTGTATTTTTTAAATGTTTATTGAGAGCTTTGCTGTTAGGTTGTGAAGATCAGTTGGTTGTGTTGTGCTGTGGGATCTTTCCAGAGTGTTAACAAAAACTGTGTTAAAGGCTCCAAGGTGCATACCCCTACAGACATTGAGCATAGTGGAGAAATATGCATTGAAAAAGATTTTCTGTCCAGAATTGGGCGCATATACCTTAGCCAGGGTGAACTCTAATTTTCCTGGAAGCATATTGTATCAGCGTCAGACTGGGCCACTGGGGTACCAGGAACATTCCCAAGGGGCCCCAGGTCAGGGTCAAGATCATCCTGTAGTCCTTTCCCTTGAACTTGCCAACTCATTGTAGCTGCCTCCCTTTCTCCTCTCTTTTACTCAGGACACTCAGAGACTCGCAGGAAGCAGACAGAGAAATAGATAAAGGAAGTGTGATTTTTAAGTAAGTGTGCATATGTTTTCATTAGTAAACATACTGAGTTTAGTGGTTAGGTGGTTATCACTTCTGCCTCACTGCACTGGGTTTGATTCCCGATCATGGCCTTATCTGTGTGGAGTTTGCATGTTCTCCCAGTGTTTGCATGGGTTTCCTCCCACACTCCAAAAACATGCTAGTAGGTTAATTGGTTGCTTTCAAATTGACCCTAGTCTCTTGGTGCATGTGTGTGTGTTAGGAAATTTAGACTGTAAGCTCCAATGGGGCAGGGGCTGATGTCAGTCCCTGTGAAATTAGTGGTGCTATATAAATAGCTGATGATGATTATGGAGAGGAAATCAAAAAGAGGAGTAAGTTTGCTCCTAGACATATTACAATGCAGGGGGTACAAATTAGTTTATTATTTTGCACATAGGTTAAATGCTGGCTTCTTTTTCTTGTAGCACACAAATACTAGATAGCTTTATTTTTACCGAAATTTAAAGTTGATCTAAGACATGCCCTACCCCATCTATAAATTTGAACCACATTTTAAATCTGCCTCCCCCTCCAATGCAACATGGTTTTGCCAAGTTGCAAATTTACTCCCTTTTAATGCTTTGCTCTCCTTAATGACTCAGGCCCACTGTGGGGACTCAGGTGTGTATATAAAGGGTTGACATGCTGTAGGGACTGGTGTGTGTATGTAAAGGGTTAACATGCATCTGCCACACTTCCCTACATCCAGGCACCCCATCTGCCACACTCCCTCTTCCCTACATCCAGGCACCCCATCTGCCACACTCCCCCTTCCCTACATCCAGGTACCCCATCTGCCACACTCTCCCTTCCCTACATCCAGGCACCCCATCAGCCACACTCCCCCTTTCCTACATCCAGGCACCCCATCTGCCACACTCCCCCTTCCCTACATCCAGGCACCCCATCTGCCACACTCCACCTTCCCTACATCCAGGCACCCCATCTGCCACACTCCCCCTTCCCTACATCCAGGCACCCCATCTACTACACTCCCCCTTCCCTACATCCAGGCACCCCATCTGCCACACTCCCCCTTACCTACATCCAGGCACCCCATCTGCCACAATCCCCCTCCCCTACATCCAGGCACCCCATCTGCCACACTCCCCCTCCCCTACATCCAGGCACCCCATCTGCCACAATTCCACTCCCCTACATCCAGGCACCCCATCTGCCACACTCCCCCTTCCCTACATCCAGGCACCCCATCTGCCACACTCCCCCTTCCCTACATCCAGGCACCCCATCTATTACGGTCCCCCTTCCCTACATCCAGGCACCCCATCTGCCACACTCCCCCTTCCCTACATCCAGGCCCCTCATCTGCCACACTCCCCCTTCCCTACATCCAGGCACCCCATCTGCCACACTCCCCCTTCCCTACATCCAGGCACCCCATCTGCCACACTCCCCCTTCCCTACATCCAGGCACCCCATCTGCCACACTCCCCCTTCCCTACATCCAGGCACCCTATCTGCCACACTCCCCCTTCCCTACATCCAGGCACCCCATCTGCCACACTCCCCCTTCCCTACATCCAGGCACCCCATCTGCCACACTCCCCCTTCCCTACATCCAGGCACCCCATCTGCCACACTCCCCCTTCCCTACATCCAGGCACCCCATCTGCCACACTCCCCCTAACCTAGAATGAAAATTACTTTAAAACTGTGCGGCGACCGCTGACCATACCTGTCACGGCCGCCGCACAGCATTCAGATGCATGGGGGAGGGGGGAAGAGGCTATTGCTCACCACCGCCGCATCTCTGCTCCGTCTCCTCTCCTCCACTCAGTGAGTGGAGGGGAGGAGACGGAGCAGAGAGGCGACGGTGGTGAGGTAAGGAAAGACGGGGTGAGGAGGGAGGAGGGAGAAGGGTGCCAATTGTTGCGGGGGGGGCGCCGATTTTGCAAAAATGCCTAGGGCGCTATGGAGGCTATCACCGGCCCTGGCTATGCCCCCTTCAATGGCTCACCATGCTCCGTAAGAGGCAAGCAAATGCACACACTAATTTATGGCCCCCTACCATTACGTTCCCCAGGTTGGTCCGTCATACCCCAGTCCCACACTGAATGTATCTAGCATCAGTGTCTTTAGAGCATGAATTCAACTCATATGGTAGGGAGCTCCATATCAATGTAGCAATGCCATTATGTTTAGATTGGCTGATGGAGTAGAAGGCCGTGGGGTAGCGCATAGATGGCAATAAAGGGTGAGTAGAGCCTCTGAAATGTGTCTCTTGTATGAAGATGATGTCTACCTGTAGCTTGCATGTTGTGTGGTACAGGAATGATCTTTTTTGGGGTGAGTTCAGGCCCTTAACATTAAGGTTGACAATTTTTACTGAAATGAGAGCAAGAGGTGTGCACTATAAGATAGTGTAGGGTCCTTCTGACTCATGCAGGGGGTTATAGGAAGAGTAAGGGAGGGATGATTACAAGGGGGGAAGGATATAATGAACGGAGATGAGGTGCTGGGGGTAGGAAAAAAGGAATTAGGTTACAGATTAAATGCTTAGTGCTCTCTAATGGTACGAACACTGGCACGTAATAAGTGGGACTGCATGGTCCACAGAGGTGCTAAGATTAGAATTGCTGCACTTCAGGGACATTTGAGAATGACAGGGGGGACTTAGATGGTGGAAAACAGCTGCGTAACTGGAAGGTGTTAAATGTCAGGTGAGAGGGCAAATCCCATATTCCCTGGCTAATCTTGCAAGATATCTATTACTTATCTCTTGTTACTATGTCGTGTTAGAGGTGTATGTTCAAATGACTATAATTGTAGAGGAGCGTAATGAAAGGATGCGTGGGACAGGAGAGGGATATGCAACAGTGCTTTTTAAAGTGTAGTTGAGGGCGTAAACATGGGTCGAAGCATTAAAAGCAGACTCAATGCAGTTTTGTACATATGAGGGGATAAGAGAAAAAGTTCAAACTTAGATAATGTAACATTAAACATCAATTCAATTGCATAAGTAAATGTGGGGGGTGGGGGAGGGAGAGACAGCCCCTAGGATCTCATCAGGCCACAGAGCAAATGTATTCATTGACACTTCTTGTAAAACAGTCATCATTAGTGAGCTTATTGTCAGGATAGCAAAACATTGACCATTGTATCCACTTGGCCAACCCCCCACCATGCTAAAGAAAAACAGTAAATAAAGCTGTGACAATGAAACACTAAGGGCTAGATTTACTAAGCTGAGGGTTTAAAAAAGTGGGGATGTTGTCTATAGCAACCAATCAGATTCTAGCTATCATTTTGTAGAATGTACTAATTAAATGACAGCTAGAATCTGATTGGTTGCTATAGGCAACATCCTCACGTTTTCAAACCCGCAGCTTAGTAAATCTAGCCCTATGACTTATATAAGCTATCTGCAATAAACATAAAAAATTAGAAATTAACATTTTCAAAATGTTTTATGTTCATCTAAACAGAATAAACAAATGAAACATCCTTTCTTTTAGGTTAAGAAAAAACGGTCTCATCTCTGATTATTAACCTTTCCTTTTCCCCATGTGTAAAAAGTCACAAAAGGTTAAGAGAGTTCTGGGGGATTTGTACAAGAGGATAAGTTACATAATTAGGCTGCTCTTGTGATGAAAGCAGTAATGTATTGTAGGGATATATAAAGTACTAAGGCAAACTAGTTTTACCGACAGAATATGAAGTGATAACAACAAGTATTATCACTGATCCCGGAGGTGTTCTAGATCACACAATTCTTGCAGATATGTGAACAAGCCCTTTCCTTCTCTGGGTATATTGATGAAGACTGTCTGTACTCAAAGATCAGCTATCAGCTTAAAGGGGAAGCCCCACCTGTAGTGGATCAGCTTTTGTAAGGTCTTTCAGCTTGTGTCTGTTGGTTATTGTTATGGAGAGAGGTCTTGGTAAAATTGCACTTTAATGTTTTCATAGAGTAAGTGTGGTATACCTCTGACAGAGTTGATGATGTGCTCCTAGTCTTTGAAGCTTAGTAGGCGTATGATAGCATCACAGTACTAAAAGAGCCCTTTCAATGGGTATTGTGTATGAATTTATATCTGATTCTGGGAGATTCCTAATGTGGATACTGTTACGCTGCTCCCAGATTTCCAGTTCCTCATTTTTATTCCTTACTTCTTCTAGTTTACTGTTGAAGTGGTCCAGGACCCTGCTTGTTTCTTACTGAAATCAATAAAAGTACTCTAGGCAGGACTCCAGTTTTGTGGTGCAGACGGTCAAGGATGAATATCTACCTTAAACGATGAGACCGTCTTATCAAGCTGAGGTTTAAGAGATTGCTTATAACCTGTGATGAGGTTTTTCAGGGCAAGGATATCACCTTTGGCAGATGGAATTGGAGGAGGAGTTTATTCACGCTTCACTGAGACTTGCGGTGGTAAAGCTTGGTTTTGTTGTGTGGTACTCTTGCCTGATGAAGTGATGAGTAATTTTTGAATTAGGTCCTTTATGGGTTTAGCTGTTGAGCACTGCATTGGTGGGCTTTCCGCAAAGGTTATCACATATAGATGAAGACAGGCACTGGAAAGCATTAAATTAGAAATCAACTAGAAAAGAGATGCCACGGAAAGGAGGATGGACTTCTAACCTTGACATGGCATGCAGGGGTGGGTAATAAGATGGTGTTGGCAAATTTAATAACAAATGGCTAAACCAATAATGATTATATTACAGTCTCATTATCGTAATCAATATTTATTTTTATAGCGCCAGCAAGTCCCCTAGCGCTTTAATATCAATTGGTTGAAGGCTACAGACAGAAAAATGCTTTGAGACCTACCATGGTTTGATGTGCTGGGCCCCGTTTTCCAGTTCCTGCTGTTCTTTTTCAGCCGCGTTGATGTAGTTGAGCTATAGAGACTCTTCCAAAGCCTATTAGAGGCCCACCATATTTGCTGTATTTAAGGCTGCCAGAAGAGTAGCTTCTGCATTCACTTGTTATGTCAGCAGACTTCACTGGTGCACTACACTTGCTTGAGGAGCAGGTGCTTTTTCTTCTGCTGTTTTTGGTACATCAAGTTTAGTGATCAGAAATCCCAGAGCATGGGCAGGCCGGGCTGAGGGGCAGGGGGGCATCTGCCTGACAAATATGTCCCATAGTGGGCTACCTTGGACTGAGTCAAGTCTTGCCCCCCAAGCTAAAATTTGCCAGCTGGATAAGCAGAGCCGCTGTGAAGGTTTTGCACGCAAACTAGGCCTCTCGTTAATGGTGCTTCTGAGTTGCCTTGTAGAAGGTTGCTGGCAGATAAGTAGAGTTCTGAGATGTTCAGGTACTCTTTGGGACTGTTTTAACTGATTGTGGGGCAGGTAGGTTATGCAGGGATTTAAAATGTGTGAGCTTGAAAATAGAGCTTCCTCAGGGTACTGCCATCCCAAATGGCTCCCAGGCAATGCCCTCCTTAGTTGTACATTTTTATAAAATATTCACTAGAGAATTTTTTAAGAGTTGACAATTCTGATGATGATGATGATGATGATCCTGGTCAAGGCTCAAAACCTGAGCATGCAGTCATAACAAACTAGGGCCAGACTCTGAGAAAGCAGACTCAGGAATGGAAAAATAAATATAAAAATATAATAAAATCTAACATATAATAAGGAATAACAGAATATAACAAATAATATGTCCAGAAATAGGACAGACAGCTATGTTTGTCACCTGAATCACTAGTGGCACTGTGTGTTCTTGTGCCTATAATAGTATCCTTTTCCTTCAGACGATGTCTCCCAAAGTCTTAATATACAAAGTTCCTGGAACTCCCTTGGGGCAAGCAAGGGTGCCAGAGTTGATACCATAAAATTGACATGTATAAACACAGGCAAATAAATACTCAGGCACAGGGTTAATCATCGGAAGCACTCCAAAGATACAGGGATGCATAAAAGGCAGAGACCACAGATGAGAAATGACACGGCAACTACAGAATTACCAAGTGTCACGAAGAAAGCTGAGGGAACACAATGCCAAGGGCAATAATAAGGACAGAGCCTATACAAAAAAATAGGAGAGCAAGCTCAATGCTTCAGCGATGCAATGTATGCAAAAGCTGTGACTGCTAGAGAAAATGTATAATAAATAATAGTAATGAGCTGCCACTTATCACAGTTATAGAGAAGACATTTGTAAAAGAGAGGCAAATCACATGACCAGCTCAAATAGTTTAGAGGCTAAATAACAGCGGTAATAAGGATCAAGTTTTGCATTCAGATCCCACTAGTTCAAAATAAAAGTAATTAATTTAACATCAATAATAATTATTATTGAAAACAATGCAGTCATTATAATTTCCTTTTGCACCACAAGAAGGGATATATTAATACTTTATTAAATACCTGAATTTCTGCTCCACCCTACAAACGAAAGTGATGCAGAAATATGAGTATCAACTACACCAGAGCCCAGAGGCACTGAGGGTCCTAGCAGCCGGTAGTAGTCACTTTAACGGTGCTGATAACACCGACGGTGACTGCCACGGCATGTTGTTACTAGGTCATTTTCAATTGCGACTTGTCTCTCACTATTTTTAAAGCGGCAATGCCGCTTCTCATCCTACCTATTAGACTTAGGTGTAAGTGTAATAGTTAGGTGGGATGAGAAGCGGCATTGCCGCTTTAAAAATAGTCAGAGACAAGTCGCAATTGAAAATGACGTACTAACAACATGCCGTTGTTACTGGGGATCGTGATTCATTACCACACTGCCGGGCACTTGTTCTGTCATTCTTAAGGTCAGTCCTCCTTTCTTCGGGGAAGTCATTTTCGTTTTGGTCTCTTCGTGGTAGTCACTGTCGGTGACACTACCACCTAAATTTCGTACCCCATCCCAGGGGCAAAGGTAGGTTTTGTAGATGGGGTTTCCACACCACGCGCCAGTGGACATGACCAGCATAAATGGGGACGTGGCTATAATTTTCTATAATGCTCTCCAACTCTTCCTATCTCCATAATAGACATGAGCAATGCTGAATGCACTACTGTTAGGTGGACACACTTCTCCCTTTTCAAGCAGAGCTGTGTGAAGCGGGGGCAGGGTCCTGACACCTCAATTATACAATGCCCCAGGCTTGGAGGGGAGTTTCCAGGCACTAGGCCCCCCCCCCCTGGTTTGCCTATGCATCCCTAGCAGCATCCCCAATATGCTACAGGGGCAGAAAACTGATTGGAGTTCTCAGCAGTTAGAAGAGGCTTTCTAAACCACTAAACACAGTGCAGTAACATCATTGCATGATACTACCATAAGACTTTTGAGCTGAGAACCCGCTCACATCTACTAAATGGTCACTCTTCACAGTATATATCATTCTTTTTCTCTCTTTAAATTGTTAACCATAGCAATCATTGTTGCGTATACTGTTTAATAAGACTTTTTTGCATGACTATACTTATTTAGAGGCTGCAATAATATTTATTTTTTGCATAGTAGTATTTTACTTTAAGAAAAAAAAGTGCACACAGTATTAAACTGGGTCGCTGGTCCTTTGGTACAGATATCAGCACCTTCAGGCAATAGGTAGCAGAAAGGCACATTCATTATCACAGTGGAAGCTCATCTTTGCTATTATACAATTTGTATGGCTCTAGCACTCTGTCTCTACTTACTGTGCTGAAACACTGGTAGAAGCAATTCTGTTCCATTAAAGAGCACCACCTGGGGGGAAGAAAGGGATACCTGCGCCGAAGACTTCAATGGAAAATATTTTTACAATGTGTGTTTACAGATAGAAGGGCACAAATGATTTTGATGTTGAAATGACTAACGTAATAGCTATTGGTTTATTAAATGTCGAGAAATGTTTTCACTAACAGTAATAAAATAGCAAACTTGTCTAGATTGAGAAATCTTTAAATAGAATAATAGATGATAAATAGCGAATTATTCTTCCAGACACATGCAGGCAAGCACAAGGGAGACAAAGGGAACATTAGCAATACCTCCAGAGTTAGTGACTTATATTTGCGAATCAATGTTAAAAGATGTACGACGCTGGGAACGCACAGGGATATTGGGCAATTGGCGCAATGCCTGATAATAAGCCAATTAGAATTGATCGGATTGTTATTGAGCATATAAGAAAATGGAAAGATAGCGTATTTATGCTCACCATCGCTATTAAATGAAAATTGGGGTTGAATATGAGTATTACAAACAAAAAACAAGTTGTTCTTCTGCACTCACCTAAGACATTTTAAATATTTCTGTTGTATGAATTCTGTTTTTGCAAAGTACAGGGTTTGTGGCCAAGCTCTTATTGCAACACCCGCAACCTCCAGCTCATGTCAGGTGACACCCTTGGCATCCAATAAAAACGGATGTTTCTTGGAGAGTACTTGCCTTGGAAAGGCAATGCATAGCGCCAATTATGTTGACACTGATGAATTCATGTATAAATTGGCTAGAGGGACTTAGAGGGGAAGTCTTTGTACCACATTGGTAAGCTTAAATTAAATATTGCAATATAGGCAATTAACAATCATCAAGGCACACATACTGAGCGCAAGATGCGTTTGTTTAAAAATGCACGTAAATCGGCTCCGCTTACTTACGAATTCAACAAGGAAAGAATCTGAAGATACGTGCGCTGATGAATTCAAGTATAAGTCTGCTGTTCTGTACTGCACAAGACACTGCAGGATATGTCTATGTGGAATATATATTCGCAAAAGAATGCACAGAAAAATAAACTATTGATTTAATGTCACCTATTAATAATATCAGCATTAATGATAAAACAGTTAAAAACCCCAAAAAAACGTTTTTTTTATATTTTTTATTCCCAGGAAAAACATTTATTAGGATGATCTTAATGTCTACTGAAAATAAAATACATTTTTACAGTTGCCCCTGAATGCAAACACATGTTATAGCATGCTTACGATACTGTCATCACTAGTAATCAGGACTTAGACTAGCCTTATGGCTGGAGCAAGAGATATGGCAAAAAGACAAGTAACATTAAGATGGTCAGAGTTGGATTCTGACGTGACTGTGTGCGCTTAAGTTTGGAACACCCTTTACTGTACATTGACTACGAATAGGCACCCCTTCAGTGCCCAGTTCCCTCCCAGAAATCAAAGGCTGTAGTAAGTGTGTTCTGCATACATAGATGCAGTGAACATTGCTGCATTCACTGGTGTATGTCCCGGTTCTGGGCAAGCGCACAGTGATTTTTCTTGCGATACACACAAAGTCGGCAGAACCATGCCTTGATGACTCAGGCCCAATGTGGTTAATGCAGAATGCATCTTGTGGTCGCTATGATATCCTAAAACATGTCTTAGGTGAGTGCAGAGGATCATTTATTTTTGTTAAATTATGTACTTAAGAGATGGCCACTGTCAGTCTGTGTGTGTGGTCATTCCGATTACATTAACAGGTCACAGCACATAATGCCCACAACCCGGCTGGCTGGCAGGCTGTTTCTCACAGATACTATGTTCCGGTAACACAATCTTTAAGTTCTGCATTTGCTTTTCCATTGTATTTGTAAATTTGCATTTAGTAAAATTTAAAGTCTATGAATAGAGCTAGGAAATAAAAATCAAGCTTGAATAGAGAACTCATTCTCCTGTTTTGTGTACTGCAATGAGCAGGGAGGAAAGATATAAAACCAGAGAACTGTCTGAGGAGGTCAGACAGAATATTTTAGCCAAGCATGGACAAGTCTACCAACCAATCTCAAGAGACCTTGATGTTCCTGTTTCCACCATACATTATATTACTTTTTAGGCCCATGACCCAAGAGTGCAGAATTATTGGAATGTTCGAGAAAGCTTCTCGATCAACTGCTATAAAGATTCAAGCTGATCTCTAGACACAAGGTACAGCAGTTTAAACTTGCACCGTCCGTTGCCAACTGAATGATAGGAGAAAGAGACTTAAGAAAGCCCAACCAAAAATGACAAAATACACCCGAACGAGCCCAATTCATTCTGGGGAGATTATAGATGAGACCAAATTACAGTTTTTGGTAAAGCACATTATCCCTATGTTTGCAGAAAGCAAAATGAAGCTTTTGAAGAAAAGAACAGCTTCCCTACAATCAAACATGGAGGAGGTTCAGTGATGGTTTGGTTGATGTGCTGCATCTTGAACGTGTGCATGGGTTCATGACATCTGGAGATGTTCAAACTCCCGTTGTCCCATAGATTGTAAGCTTGCGAGTAGGGTTCTCTTACCTGTCTGTCTTTATGTATTACCCAGTATTGTTTTATTAATGTTTATTCCCAATTGTAAAGCGCTACGGAATTTGCTGGCGCTATGTAAATAAATGTTGATGATGATGATGCCATTTTGGAGTGCAATGTTGAACCTGGTGTCAGAGAGTTGGGTCTCTATCAAGGTCATGGGTCTTCCAGCAGGATAATGACTCCAAACATACTTCAAAAAGCACCAAGGAATGATTCAAGGCAAGACACTGGACTATATGAAGGGGCCAGCAATGAGTTCAGATCTAAATTCCATAGAGCACCTGTGGAGAAATCTGAAAACAGCTGTTGGGAGAAGGCACCTTCAAATCTGGGGAAACAGGAGCAGTTTGCCCACACAAAGTGGTCCAAACTGTCTGTAGAAAGGTGCAGGAAGCTCATCCATGGCTACAAGAAGTGGATGATTGCAGTTATTTGGGCCAAATATTAGTTAAGGGTGTTACTTATTTTGTTAATGCTATTTCTTTTCATTTTCTGATTTAAAATGATATGCAGTATTGAAATCAAAATCGAAAAGAAAGGTTCTGTTCATTTCAACTTATGTTTAGAGAAAATTGTGAGTTATTTGAAAAAAAAGTGCATATGTGCCCATAATTTTAGCCACAATTTAAGCATGTTTATTGGGTAATATTTTAGAATCCGTTTTTAAAATTAGATTTATAAATTTTTTTGAAACAATGCTTCCGATGAAACTACATCTGAAGCTCAGTGGTTAGCACTTCTGCCTCACAGCACTGGGGTCATGAGTTCGATTCCCGACCATGGCCTTAACTGTGTGGAGTTTGTATGTTCTCCCCGTGTTTGCGTGGGTCTCCTCCGGGTGCTCCGGTTTCCTCCCACACTCCAAAAACATACTGGTAGGTTAATTGGCTTCTATTAAATTGCCCTTAGTCTCTATCGGTCTGTGTGTGTATGTTAAGGAATTTAGATTGTAAGCTCCAATGGGGCAGGGACTGATGTGAATGATTTCTCTGCACAGCGCTGCGGAATTAGTGTGGCTATATAAATAGCTGATGATGATGATGAAGTATGGGAGAGAACATTGCAAGAAAGTTGCTGTCTGATATTGACACTGGTGGAAAAATATACAGCTTTGGCTCCGAGAGGAGTCTTTCAATGATGGAGCAATGAGATCTCTTTCAGACCTTTTCCAGCCCATTAGATAATGGATATACTTCAAAGGGACTTTTATTGGTTTCAGATGATCAGTCCTCCCATAAAATCGCATTGATCTTCTATGCACATTATCTGTCCTCCATTAGTGTTATCTTTACTAGAACTTGATAGTTCATAAATGTTAATTTACAAATGTGATTCTAAATATTGAGTTATTGCTATTGTCAGTATGTTTTTTTGTTTTGTTTTTAGTATATTAGGGTTTGTTTTTTTACTTATTTTATGGTTAATGTATATTTTGAGATTTATGTACAGTCTTGCACTTTCCTAATCTATACCATATATATTTTTAGAGAATATCTTTTTTTATAATTGAAGAACTACACAAACAACCTAGTGCCCACAAGTGTATATGACTTGTCTGGTTTGATATATATCGGAGATAGCACAGACTCCATGTGTGGCAGCTGCAGATTGACTTTGGAATTATATTTAGACTTTTAAGCGCCATAAAGTACGAGTTGTTTAATATTTTGAAAAGTCAACTCTACGGAACAGACTGGTCCAGAAAAAATAAATAGAATATTGTGTGTACCATGAAAAATGTGTGTGAAAATGGTGCAAAGTGACTCACTAAGGCTGGGTACAGACTACAGTGTTTTTAGCCGATTATTGGGCCATCAAACAATAAATGACCGATCGGCCAGATATTGCATTAGTGTGGACGCTGCAACGATGACCGATCATCATTCCAAAGCTCATCGTATCGTTTCATTTGATTTTTAAACCGGACTAAAAATCTCATTCAACAATGGAACAATGTTGTTCCAATTCTGCAGTGTGCATGCACTCAGGACGGCAGTGTCCATAGATCTCTATGGAGTGTGCAGAGTCACCATCTTTTCAGCCGATGGTTATGACAGATGAAGTGCACCGATCTGAAAGTAATTCTTGTAAAATGTGTTCAGTGTGTACACAGGATTCGGCATGTTGATTGGGACTTTTATTTTTAATCGTTGGTAAAAACGCTAAGGATATTGCATCAGGAGAAATTTTGTATGTCGTGTACCCAACCTAACACTTTATTATCTATCTTTTTTCTGAGTCCATCTATGTCGGTGTATCAAATTATAACGATCAACAAATGTTATGTGTCTTTGATAGACTTCTACACGGAATTTATTCTTCCTGGATTGTTCTATTGGAAAATGTCTGTAAATGCTACTATTTGTGATTGTGACTTATATGTAGGTCAGCCACTGACTATTATAATCTTTACTTCGTACATTTGCATGTTACTTATCGTGACTCACAAACTTTTTGAGTGCAATAGTTTGTGTAGGATATCACTTTACCCCTGTACAAATCTCTACACCTTTTCTATCATTCAGTACTGTAATAAATACACATCATCATCATCATCATCATCTATTTATATAGCGCCACTAATTCCGCAGCGCTGTGCAGAGAACTCACTCACAATCAGTCCCTTGGAGTTTACAGTCTAAATTCCCTAACATACACACACACACACAGACTAGGGTCAATATGTTAGCAGCCAATTAACCTACTAGTATGTTTTTGCAGTATGGGAGGAAACCGGAGCACCCGGAGGAAACCCACGCAAACATGGGGAGAACATACAAACTCCACACAGATAAGGCCATGGTTGGGAATTGAACTCATGACCCCAGTGCTGTGAGGCAGCAGTGCTAACCACTAAGCCACCGTGCTGCCCAATACACAGCCAATTGTTTCTGTTGGTGTTTCAGTACCCACTTAATTCATTGCTTGCTATCTGAAACAAATTGGTATTTTTACAATGCACTGACTGGCTCAAAACATAAAATTTTCTCTACTTGCGTTAGCACAATTAGTTTTCTAAGTGTGTAAGTACACAAACGATGCATTATCATTCTTAACGAGCATATTTTTTAACAATGCAGTGTCAGGATTATGGAGAGAGCCGGGATAGGAACAGTGGCAGACCAAGCTGATCCACTGCACCTCGGCCCATTTAAAGTCTATATTGGTTGCCCTGACATTTTTCTGAGTCAGGCGCTAGACTGATATCCGCTGTGAGGGCTGGATGTATCTGCTATTGGGATCAGTTACTGGTGGTTTATTAGGCAGTCAACTGGTTGCCTGTAATAGTGTTAGCTTGCCTATGCATTCGTGTTTTGTATTGTCTTGAAGGCTCATTATTGACCCTGCTAATTTTTGATTACTCTAGCCTGCCGCCAGCTTCGATTGCTGATTGTTATCTTTCTTCCTTGTCTGCCACCAGCCCTGACCTCGGTTTGTACCTCCACGATTTTGCTAGCCGCTTGTCCCGATTTTGAATTGGATATAATTACTCCTGCCAAGTTAGGTTATTTGGTTCACTTCTGGTATATATTGTCAGTTCCCTCTTATTCTGCTAAGGGTTTAGTCTCCACTTCCCTTTGTCTGCACTGTCATATAAACCTACACTACAGCACAAAACCTGGGGGCAACTGAGTACCGGTGAGCACATAGCGCTCAATGGGAAAATAAGGGCTGTTATACGTGAAAGCCAGAAGCAGTTCCAAAGGTTTATTAAGAAGCTGTAGGCAAACATTACCTGCAGCAACTGGCACAAAAAAATAGTTTTTCTCCGCTTGCCATTAGCGCCATTTGCTATTTTATGAGGGCATTTAATAACCGCAACCGCTGTGCACTGCATAACAACTTTGTTTTCTACCAGTGTGCCTCAATGGCGCTTATCAAAGTGCATGCCTAGACACTGCTTTTAGGAGCAGGCTATGATAGGTTAAGTGCTGCTAGGTGTGCACAGTGGTAGTGAAATCTGTAGAGGTGTAAATGTAACATTATAGCCCAATCTCCTACCTTTTTACCACCACCCATTTCACAAAAATAAACCTTTCTGAATTTCTCCTAAAATAGCGCTTGCTTTAGCTTTATTTATGGTTTAAATAAATCATGAAAATGAGCGATCCCTGGGTGTCAGAATAGAGGAGGGTTGAACAAGCCAAGGTCAAAGTCAGAAGAGCCACAAAAGTACCAGGGTTTGAACTGGAGTGTAGTCAAGAACGGAGCCTGGGTCTGGGTCAGAAGATAAGCAGCGAAGCCGAGGAGCAATCAGGGGTCAATGCTAGGAAGTCAGACTGGAAAAGGACACGTGATACTCTGGAGAATCAATGAACCAATCAAGACAACAATGAACTGCTACAGATTACTGGGAGAAGGAGTCTTATAAAGGTCAGATAAACTGCTAGTGAGGTGGAATAAACATTGGTAGGACAGCAGTACCTCTAGTGGTAGTACTGCAGGCCAGAGTCACATAAAGTCAAAGCCCAAGTATAGTTCTTAGCAGACAGGAGCGGATAGGAGGTAAGCAGCTTCCTCATGGAAGATGCTGCAGTGCAGTCAGAGGCAGTTCATGACAGACTCCCCAAACTCTCGTTTACCACTTTATCTTCTATTTTGATCCAACATAGTCCAAATGAAAAAAACTAAACTGATAAATCTCCTTAAAAGATAATGCACCCACATAGTACTTGCAGCTGATACTAAATGATTATAGTTGGGATTTCTCGGGTCTCACCTTCACCAGTTAGCAAAGCACAAATATTTTCCAATGAGCAGCCAATCACAAGCACTGAAAGTGGGAAAATGCTTATGATTCAGGGTCTGATAAGGTCTATCCCGGGGTCTCTTGACTTTGATCATTTAGGAGGGTGCGGTTTGGGTGTTTTTAGGGAGAGTTTTACTATATATATATATATATATATATATATATATTTTAAAAAATATATATATATATATATATATAGTCTTTTCTTCATTTGTCATGAATTACCCTACGAGTTAAGTTATCAGAACCTGATGATGATAACTTCACCTTTAGCAACCCCCTTTCCCATGGAACAAGATATGTTCACCGGTGCTCAGTTGTCCCCAGGACTTAATCTAGATTAGTGATAACTTAACTCAGGCAGGTGGGCACCACAGAGGACTAGGCAGTGGGATGCTGAGCAGAGATACTGTATCTATGGCAACAAGAATGCAGGATGCAGCTGGACAAGATGAGGCAGATATACTGAGTTGCAATAGGATGTAGTATCAATCTCCACCAGTATAGCTGCTTAGCAGTATTGAGTTGAGGATGGGTGCAGTACCCGTAGTGGCCTGTGTGGAGATGGAGAGCAACACAGTGCAAGGGAAGGTGCCGGAGCAAGATCAAGCTGGAATTCTGGAAGGAGAAAAACACCTGGCACAGGTTAGTCCGATGGAGCAAATAACGGGCACCGCGATCCTGTAGCTGGGAGATGGTCTCACAGACGCAAGGCAGAGTATAACAACAGGCAAAGAGTCGGCCCAGGCAGCGATAAATGCCCAGGACATGTGCCCCCAGCCCCACCTCACCTCTCCTTAATCCAACTAAACGACTGGGTACACTCAAAATCAGGGATGTCTTCAAATATGCATAATCTCCAGCCAATTTATTGCAATATAATATACCACCAGGAAATATGCGTGACATTATTTTTATAAACATTATTAATCAGCCTATGCTACACTCCATATGGAACCCTATTCTTTTTGGGTCCTTTGACCACTTTGACCAAATATTTCTTCATCCTGCAAAAGGCACCATATTGCGGACAGTTGCACTTGTTATCATTACAACGAGGTGCAGAAAATAACAAGCAGAATTTGTGATGTACGGTCGCTTTATAGTATGTTAAAGATCCTGTATTCTGTATTGACCTCAATTACATCCATAACGTACATTATTTTGAAGTATTATAATGCTAAAGTACGGAGGTCAATTGTTGCACACACAGATCTATTACAATGGATTTATTATGAAAATAACACAATAGTTCAGTAGGTGATAACGTCACATACACAACATTGTTCTTATTGTCATTTCATTGCATGAACATGTCAGAAGAACACATTGAATGAATGACTTATTTATTTTCTCTCTCAAAGCAACTGAGCCTCTAAGCTACAGACATGCTTTGCATTATTGTGTAAACCGTATTATGAAGAAGGTGAATGTGAGGACAAAGAGCTTAGCACAAGTTTTGCAAATGTATAATTAATCATGGTCCATTTATTTTCAGTTATGTAAACACATTGTTTGCTATGTGCTCACTCTGTATCACACCTGTGCTGAGTTCACCACAGCTTGAGCAGCTGTTAAAGTAAGGGTTATTGATCCGCTGTACAGATCCAGATAATGTCTTTTTGGATGCTATAAATCTACTCTTATAAAACATTTTATGTTTTGTTTATATATGTCTAATATAAGTTTTATGAGACGAATGTGTATTCATGTTATAGGATATTACTTACCTGCTATACAGATGTAACTAAACCTGTTTCCACAACTCACCATTCACTAGTAAGACTTTTCTTTCTCATTGTTCTACATTACCTTTTCTCCATCCAAAGCCCTTGGGTCAACTATATTCAAGTATAATAATCCTATTTTAAAGCATCTACTTGGGGGCGTGGCCTAGTCTCTGGAAGCAAGACTGGCAATATTGAAGACTTAGGGCTAGATTTACTAAACTGCGGGTTTGAAAAAGTGGAGATGTTGCCCATAGCAACCAATCAGATTCTAGCTGTCATTTATTTAGTGCATTCTACAAAATGACAACTAGAATCTGATTGGTTGCCATTGGCAACATCTCCACTTTTTCAAACCCGCAGTTTAGTAAATATACCCCTTAGTATAATTGTGGGTGTGGCCAGTTGAGGTCTGAACAAAATATTACAGAGACTAGGCTAATGGGAGTCTATCAAAAGCATCAACAACGTCATCATCAACCTTTCGATTATCCTGCACAGAGGGATGGCATAAATTGTGTCTAATGTTTACTTTCCACTGTAATAGACACCTTTAAATAATACACTTTATCAGGTTATAGTGTATCTAAAGTTAACAGCATGAAGTAACAACTGATATACTTATAGAGTACTGGAATGGAGATCATTAGCCTTTGAATAAATTGTTGCTAACTGGCCATTTCCATTAGTAGACTGACCCGATCAACAGCTACCACCCGCTCCATTCATTCCTCATCTACGATTTATTATTATTTCCTTTGTTTCTAATGCTCAGTTAGAAAACGAATTACCATTATTACCCGAACAAAGGGGGGTTAGAACATTCAACAAAATGACATAAGTACATACAGATAAGAAGAATGGGTACAGATAAGAAGAATAATAAATACATGGATGCCATTAACAGAACAAATTACATCTCATACAAAAACAATTCCGCATAAGACAAAACAGGGACATCGAGCAGGTCAGAGAGTGGGCAGACATGAGACATAAGATCAAGGTATGAGACGTAGGGTAGAGGGCATTGACCGTGGTAGCTTACATTATAAAGAGGTCTACCATGGTACAGAGGTCTGCAAGATACTGAGGCCAGGATGTAAATGAGGCCATTAATTATTCATTATTGATTAGAACATGCATTATTATGCATCAAGGACCTTAATTCTGAGCTTATTTACAAGTAGAAAGAAAGTAACTAATTATTTAAGGATTTAGATAAACTAGCAAGTTGCGCAGGTAGTAGTAGCTTTCATACTTATATTTTCATCAGAACCACCAGGTAGAGCAAAATCAACTACCTACAGGTGAGCTGGGATCATGAGATGATACAGAGGAGCTGTGAAAGGTAGAAGTAGAATATTGAAGATACCATATGAAGAAACCATACGAGCAATTATTCTGTTTACAAACTAGGAATTTCTCTATGAACAATTGTTAACTGTCCCAATGCCACCTAACGCTCAACATGTCCAAAACATAGCTAGTTAACGTCTCTCTTCCCAGTGTCATTGCCCTCCTCTAGCTTCCGCTATGGGTGACAAGATCACACTTTGCCTAGTTTTCCAAACCCGCTGCCTCGGTGTTATCCTGGACTCCATTCTCAGCTCTACTCCACATCTCCAGTACTGGAATATCACCTCCTACTTAGAACCATTGCCACAATACCCTAGTTTCACACATAGATGTTACCAAATTCCTTATTCATTTGCTCATTATCTCCTGCCTTGTCTTCTATAACCTCCTACTATCTGGATTTACCATCTACAATCCACCCTATATGCTGCAGCAAGACTGGTCTTCCTCTCCCTTAGACCCACATCTGCTGCATTACTCTGCAGATCCCTACACTGGCTACAAAGACTCCACATCCCCATTCCTCCCGAAGGCTGTTCAAGTTATTCACCTTCACCAACTACTTCCATTCATACACTGGTCTCATCTCAAGGTACTTCCCCTGTCTCCCTCTTAGATCTGGTCTGACTTCCGCTTCACCTTCTCACTTTCATCCAACCTCCAAGACTTCTCCTGTGCTTCACCCCATTTGTGGAATTTACCTACCTCCCCTGGTCAGATTCAACACAATCTTCAATGTTTCAAGTGTTCTCTTAAAACCCATCAGATCATTATAGCCTGGCCTATTTTGTGTCTTATGCCAGGTATCTTTTCCATAGCATTGTACATTGAAATTAATGTAAAGCTTTTAGTCACCGACTAAAACACTTCAACAGACAACAATAGCACCACTGACACCCACTAGTTATAAATGACTGAGGATACCAGTACCAAACAACAATTACATGAAAAATAATATATTACTAATTAAATAAATTATTAAGGCCACATACAGTATAGTTTATTTTATACATTTTGTATAAATGTTCCTTTGATTTTTACCTTGTACTTATATTTTATGATACTCTGACTTGACCTTTTTCCCCTCAAATCCTCAGTGGCCAGATGGTAATTTTATTTACCTAACAAATAAATCCCATTGTGTTCACATTTACACAAGGAAACATTGTAAAAGTAAATATTTTCTGCTGTTGAAAACAACAGAAAAAGGGATAACAATAAAAAAAAAATATATCCTTGTAATTTCTACTAGCGCAGCAGAAAAGTTTAAAATATTATCACAACACTCTACAAGTGCGTAATCCCATTATATACATTTCTTCTGGTAACTCGTTTTCCTCAATTATTTGCCAAGAAAAAAAAAAAAACTCTGAATATAGAAACGTATTTTTTTGTTGTTGCTGTTGAAGGAAAATTACCATGTTGTTCTAGACGCTGAGATTAAATGATGATGGCTGTTTTGTAACCTGCCGAGTTGCAGAAAACATTGCACAGACTATTGATATTACCTTCCCTTTTCTATGAGATTTCTTGCTTGGAGCAAATTTTAATGTTGAGCAGAATTTGAACAATTCCGTCCTAAGAAAATAACAAGAAAACATGTCATCAATTATTCAAGATCATATAAATTATGCATTTTTAATGTGTTCTCCCTTCAGATTAATTTGGGCTGTCATATTTTAATGTTCCTTCAGTTATTCTGGGTGGAGAGTGAATGACAACTCGATTTGACTTTTATCTCTAGAAGTCGAAAGTCATTTTCCATTGCAAATTTTGACTTATACCATGAAAGTTAAGGTTAAAGTGGAAATATTGCAATTTTCCTTCTTCTGAAAATGTCTTGACTCTCCCCATGGTTAACAGAACATTAAGGATCCAGTTGCTGAACTGTGTAACACCTTCTATACAACTCATCTGTCCTGGAAAACAGACTAGAAAGATACACCTGCCCGGACATTGGGAGGCAGTGATTCTTGGGGGTATATTTACTAAACTGCGGGTTTGAAAAAGGGGGGATGTTGCCTATAGCAACCAATCAGATTCTAGCTTTCATTTATTTAGTACATTCTACAAAATGACAGCTAGAATCTGATTGGTTGCTATAGGCAACATCCCCACTTTTTCAAACCCGCAGCTTAGTAAATCTAGCCGTAAGACTGAAACGGGACACTTATTTATTTTAGACAGATAGGAATGCGGAGGTAAGCGCATTAATGGAGGGCAGATTAATGGGTGTCCATAATCCCACCCTAGACCACTGTTTAAAATATGGAAAAAAGCTATATAATTTGCAATGGATAACTACTAGCATTTACTGTGCTTTGCAGTGTTATGTGACTTGTATACTTTTGTAGAACAGGTTGTATAGGTAGTAGTATAACTAAGCGATTTCTAGGGGACTGTCTTTCCATTCCAACTGTCTCAAATACAGGAATATTGGGAGGTATGTACCACTCACTGCTCTCATTGTAAAGCAGTGGCGAACAGAAGCCATGGGTGGGCATACCTAAGTGGAGGTGCTTTTAGGGAGGAGGTGGTAGTTGGGGACAGCTTTGCCCTTCAGAAGAGCTAGACCCCCCCTCTCAGGTGTGACATGCTATTAACATAATCAAACCATGCCCCCAACCAGGGCCGCCATCAGGGGGGTACGGGGGGTACTGTTGTGAGGGGCCCGTAGTGACTGGGGGACCCGCAGGCTGCAACATGTGGAGCAGACAGCTGCTGTCTAAAACATGAAGCCGGCATCCTTTTTGTTTTTGCTCTTTTTATTTTGAGAACTTGTAAATGTTTCCTGTCGCAGGGGGCGGGGTTGTGATAGAGAAGGCGGTGGCGTTCTTGTGTGATGTCCGGCTTCTGCCTCTTTACATTTGTCTCTGGTTCTTGCAATGCGGAGCTCGTGCAATGACGTCAGCGTCATCCCGTGGGACTGCCTGTAACAGTGTGCTGGCAGCTGATGGTCCAGTCTCGGCTGGCGCGCTGAATAGAAGGTGAGCACACAGGGGGCGACTACACTATGCAAATATGTACATGTGACAAAAATAATATGAATTGAGGGTACTGTGTGTGGCGTGATATCAACTGGGGGTACCATATGTGGCAAAATATGATCTGGGGGTACTATATGTGGCATAATATGAACTGGGGGTACTATATGTGGCATAATATGAATTTGGGGCACTACTGTGTGGCATAACATGAATTGGGGCACTAATATGTGGCATAATATGAACTGGGGGTACTATGTGTAGCATAATATGATCTGGAGGTACTATTGTGTGGCTTAATATGGGGTCAATGTAATATACCCCTCACTATACATCGGGAAGGGTGGGGGAGGCTGCCTCTTTTGTTTGTACCCCACAATTTCTGATGGCAGCTCTGACCCCAACTGGATATGACCAAGCCCACTTTTTGATTAGGATCTAGATTCGCAAAAGGAAATGTTGTGACTGGATCATTGGGAGAGGAGATGAGAGGCATGTTGGGGACAATGGGAGGAACAGCTCTCTGTGATCCCAGCAATGAGCATTTGCTTAATTTCTGAACCTACACTAGAGAAATGACAGAAATTGGCTGCTATTGGTGACACAGCTCCACGGGTGCCAGTTTTCTATTTATTTATTGCTTACAATTTCCATTAAATAAAACTAAATCTGATGAAATTATTAGAATTGTAAGATAAATAAGAGCTTACACATTTTTGCCAAAATAATTAAGTATAAGAAACTAATACCTCCTATTTTATTCTACTACTTGCAACATGGTTGGCAACTGTCAGTAAGAGTACTAGCAGTCAGTAAAAATTTACTGACATTTTCATCTGCCAGTAATAAAAAAAATGAAGGTCATTAAAACGTTTCCAACTTCCTAATAGTACTATGCTGTATTTGTAAGGACCATAGAAGTGAATGTATGACACTGCAGACTTTAAATTGTCTTTATTACATCCCCTGATTTCTCTGTTGAAGTAAATATCATACTTGCCAACTCACCCGTAATGTCCGGGAGCCTCCTGAAATTCGGGTCAGTCTTACGGACTCCCAGGAGAGCAGGCAAATCTCCCGCATCCCGCTACTCACGTCCCAAAATGATGCGATTCACTGTGAATCGCTTCATTTTGGCCCCGCCCCCAAGCAAAATGTCATTTCCGTCATGGGGGTGGGGCAAAAATGACGCGGTTGGCCGCGCCCCACCCCCTCCCATCCTCCCGCCACGACCCTCTCCTGGAAAGAGCTTTCCCAAAGAAGGCAAGTATGATATATATATATATATATATATATATATATATATATACTGTTACTACTTTCATGTTTAGAGAAGATGTCTAGCGTTGCATAACGATGACCTGATAAGAATGCTGCAGGTACATTTTTAGAAAACTGCAATTAAAAAAATATTTACAGAAATTGGCATCAGTGAAATGCAGTAGAAAATAATTACAAAGGTGTTACAAAGAGTCCTAACAAAGATTTTTTATTTTTTCTTGTGTTATAAAGGTGTCTAATAATACTGTAAGAGGTGTTCAAGCTATACAATACAGATTAGAAGCTGACAAATGCCTCCAGTACTCCTGTAATTATGGTTCTGCAGACTGAAAAAGGTTTTTGAATTAAATTTTACCAACAATCCAGAAATCATCGCTGCTCTCCAATTAATTACTTCCTGGTATGTAATTATCACCTGATTATTTCCATAGCTATTCACTATGGCATTTCTGCACAAACGGCAGAGATATGAGATGGCTACATTTCCATCTTGCGTATTGAGAATTCCTGGCTTCTGCCGTGATGCCAGCCTTTTAGCATGCAACGATCATACAAGCCTGGATTCAATCATAGCAAACTTGTTTAAGAGCCTGTGCCATTCATTCTAATTGCAGCAGTTAATAAAATAGCATCCCTATGTAGTTTAATTTGTAAGCAGTGATTTGGGCTAACTGCCAAATTTGATTTAATGCTGACAAAATAATATTTAATTTATGGATCTAATTATTAACATTAATTAAGCTGTTCCAAGCATCTATTAAGAATTATTTTCTCACATTTCCCCAGAGTATGCTCCCTTCTGTCTTTAAAGTACAAAAATGTGTTCCGTTAGTTTCACTTAATGCTTCCAATCTGCTCTTTGCTACTACTACCCTTGAAATATTTACGGATCACTTTTATTCCTATGGTTTTTTGGCTTTAGGTATTCGAACTGGAAAATTACAGTCACCGCAGAAAGGTGGAAAAAAACAACAGTTCCTTTCATATAAATACACAGCAAAATAATGATAGTGATAACTGACCTATTAAATACTAAACAATTTACAGCATAATTACCTACACTCTCGGAATGTCCAGGAGACTCCTGAATTCCGGGTAAGTCTCCTGGACTCCTGGGAGAGTAGGCCATTCTCCCGTATTCTGCCCACTTCCTAGTGAAGTGCTTAGGATGTGAGCCTCCATGATGCGAATTGCGGTAAATCACATTATTTTGGCCCCACCCTCAGGGCAAAATCATTCTTTCATGTCATTGTGCCATGTGGGTGGGGCTAAAATGATACGATTTTCCACACACCGCACCCCTCCATCCTCATACATCACCTCCCCTCCAGGTACGTTCCGAGGAAAAGAGTAAAAAGTTGCTTTACAGAGTAGTACATTGTGGGCCTGAGTCATTAGGGAGAGCAAAACCATGTTGCATTGGAGGGGGAGATAAATTTAAAATGTGGGGACAGATTTATAGTTGGGGTAGGGCATGTCCTAGATCAACTTTGGATTTTAGTGCAAAAATAAAGCTATCAAGTATTTGTGTGCTACATGAAAAAGAGCCAGTATTTAACTTATATCCAAAATAATAAACTAATTTGCACCCCTTGCATTGTAACATGGTTTGTCCCGGAAAACATTTACACCTTTTTTTTGCCTTACTCTCCTTAATGACTCAATCACTGTATCTTTAAATATTTATAAATTGATAATCAGGAATGTATAATAGAGGGAAAATGGCATCAGTTTTGGGGGAATTATTTTAAGAACATTTGTGTAACTACGCAGGTCTTACATGTCATATATTACAAACTAGTTAATTGTAGAGATGCTCAGGCTCGGTTCCTTGAGAACCGAACACACCCGAACTTAGGGGATCCGAGTACCGAGCCGAAATCGGCTCGGTACTCTCGCGCGCCCTCGGAATAGAAAACGAGGCAAAGCGTCATCGCTACGTTGTCGGATCTCACGAGTTTTGAAGTCATTTTTAAGATCCAACATAGCGGGGGGTAGGAGGGAGGGCGGACCCCCAGTTTTCTTTTCTGCCACTGCTGTGTGCCAATGTGTCCTAGATGTGGTAGGAACTGCCGTGTGTTTGTGTCATTGCTCTGTCGCTTACCATCCAGCCAGGTCGCTGCAGTATTTGTCCGAAAGTGTATGAAAATAATATTGTGTTCTGTGAGGTGGTCAAAATTGACTGCAAAGGACTTGAAATTAGTGTTATTGAGGTTAATAATAATGTAGGAACAAAAAAAGAGCAAAATTATGTGATTTTAGCATATTTTAGGATTTTCCCCTAAAAAATCCAAAACCAAAACACACGAGGGCGGTTTTGCCAAAACCAAAACCAAAAACAAAACACAAAGCTAATCTAGATGCAAAACCAAAACCAAAACCGGTTCACGGGGATCAGTGAGCATCTCTAGTTAATTGGCTGTAGTGGCTAGGTTCTAATCATGTGATCATGTGCGTCTTAAGATATAATGATATAATTAGGGACATTTTTGAAAACTGGTTCATATAAATAAGGTGATTCAACCTATAGGAACCAACACCTACTTTAATTTTTTTATTACTTTTTAAAATGACATAATCTGATTGGATGCAATTAGTTAGAGCACATTTTCATGTGCACCAGCTGTTTGATATCACTGAGCATTTACATCGTATGTTCCGTTTGGTGCATCTCAAACATGGATATAAAAGATGACCTCACTTGATCATTCTCCCCATAGTGCCCTGTATTTATAATAACTACAGATACCTTTTCTTGTATGAAAGGTATCCAATCCAAATTTAAATTCTGTTAGGGAATTTACCATTACCAACTCTTGTACTAAGGAATTCCAATGTTTAAACACCCTTACAGTAAAGAATCCCTTCCTATGCTCATGCTGAAACCTGCTTTCTTCCATTCCCCATTGATGCTCCCATTATATAGTCCTTGGTATGAAAAGTTTTTTATAAATATTTTTTGCATTGACCTCAAATATACTTATACATATTAATTAGGTGCCTTTTTTCCAAAGCAAACAAACCTTGTTTTCTTTTAGTACTGGGATACTCTCCAATTCTTCTATATTGTTGTAGAGTGGTGTTATGTGCGTATTGTCGCTAACCAATAACGATTGTCGAACCTCGATTTGTGTTTCCAACGCACAAAGATTTATTCGCAAATAGTAGAATAATATGCTCAAGCGAAGTGATAATAAATACAGCCGTTACTTATCTCAGGCGCTCTGGATCCAGTGTGCAGCATTCAATCCTGAAGTCTGGGGACAAGATGTCTGAACACTAGATGTGAAGCTGCTGCTTATATACACACAAAAATACAGTAACACAATGAAGATGGTATAGCTTGCATCTATTGGTCCAGGTCTCAGGAAGGTCCAAGGGGTTGTCAATCATTGGCTAGTTCCTCCTAAGGAATCCAAAGGAGGGGGTCACCTCTCCAGGGGGTATGCTCGGCTCTTCCCGCTAAGATTCCTTAGTCTTAAGTAGTTCATAATACCCTATCATTCATAACTTGTGTATGCACTCTGCGATTCCCTCGCAGAGTGAACCAAACAGTAGGATATGTAAAGAGGTTTATTATGATATCACTCATGATATGATTAATTCAACCTGTTCCGTGTATTTCACTAATATGCATGTAACTCTAATATAACATATAAATACTACTATATCTCGACATTACTGACTATGTGTTGCAACTACCATTAATGTGTACTATTTTATTGGTATGCGTGTTTGTGCGAATGTATGGTAAAAGACCAATTACTGTTGCTGCCACGTGTAGTGGATGCATACGCCCTTTCACGCCGTAGCGTGCCCTTGTACGTCGTAGCGTACCGTACGCATCTTTTCAGACAAAAACAACCAAGTTTGCTCGACTTTAATTGAAATGACTTTATCCAATTTGCTGACTTCGACAGCTCCACCCTTTGATAGTGTAATAAACTATCACCCAATCACCGTTTCAAGTTCAGGATTATACAATACTTCTTCACAGATCATGATCTCGGTATCTGGTACCACCCTTTCAGTCTCTTTCTCAGTGTTACTCCTATGAGACCATTTTCCACACTTCAACACAGTATAAACACATTTGACAACTAAACCAATTGCTAAGATGACACCCAGTATAAGGAGAAGGAGCTTACCTACACTAGCAACCATTTTCTGTACCCACTCCCCCAGATCGGAGAACCATTTCACAGGGTTCAACCACGAGAACCAACCTGCCACCTTTTCCCCGACCTCTTATAATGAAGAATTATGGCTCTTTCGAAATTCCCATTTCAGCTGCAAAATTTCATCCATCTTCCGGTCTATAACCTCTTTAGGGTCTTCCGTATTATTAGTAATGTACGTGCAACATTTGACACCGAACTGGGTGGCCAGTGTCACACAGTACCCACCAGTAATAGAGGTGAGATAATTTAGTACCAGTCTATGTTGCACCAACTCCTTCTTGTACGCTTGTAGCTCCCTTCCAGTATACCTGAAAGTGTCATCATACATCTCGGTGATATTATCTATTAATTTAGCTAGGTCTTGGATATATTTAAAGTTTAATGTTCCCCGAGCGGTCCTGGTGAGGTCTAGAGCAACCATAACTTGAAAACCAGCAGTTTCACTAATCAATTTTGTAGCTATGGGTTCCTCACCAGGAATCATATTTCTCTTGCCACGGTGTTCATACTGTGTGTGTATGTATGGTGGTGATGTAGTCTTGTGAATACCAACCATTTCTTCATGAGTAATAGTCATGATTTCAGGAACCAGTTTAGCTAAGAAACACAAGCCCTTGGAACTCGGAGTCACCCAGGAATAAGCTTTCCTCCCACAAACAAAATACACATCATCAGGGAGAACATAAGGAACAGTATGCCCATGAATTATATCACACAGAGTTTTGATAAAACTACCCATGCCTAGTGTCTCCATTTGCTCTAGACACGTGTCGGCATTAATGACATTTTTACATTTATCTGTAGAGACTTTTCCAATGGATACCTTCTTATGTTTGGTTATACGCCCTAATTTGTGACTTCCATCAACATTCCTGTCTAGTAGTGACCTTGTGAGTCTCCCTCTAAAATGAGTGTGGCGAGCCATTGTCTGATCTGATAGGTCCGCCTCCCAATTCTCCAGGCGCTTTGCATGAGATATATTTAGGCACAGCAAAGATCTGCCTATGGAGTATTGTCGAAGCATCAGACTAGGGGACCTAGTGTTATTGTACCTCCCGTCTATGGGCCTCCCACCCCTCAATTCGAGTACTTCAGATATGTTTAGAGGGAATGGCACTAGTCCTATATTATGCTGCCCTTGCGGCACGTGAGAGCACACCCAACACTCGGTTTGGTTTAGCACCTTACCCACCATGGAGTGATAATCCTCCAAAGGATGCCCGCCTATATTCAGAGTACTGGGGGACTGGCATCGTTGGATGCATCTCTCTTCAACTAGGGAGTCGCAGAATTTGCAGATACAATACTTGTCAGACAATTGCCCCTCACACTGCCTCCGAGTTCCTGAGCTAGCAGACCTTTTCATAACCCCCGAATCAAGTTTGATAATGGGCTGCTCTGAGTATCCTAATAACTTTTCTTCTGCCTCCATTTCATCCGTATCACTCCCAGAACTCTCCTCCGTCCTCCATCCTCCTTCACAAAAATAGAATGTTCTAAAAAAAATAAAAACAAGGAAAATCCTGGAACAAAAGAAAAACAAAAACCGCCACTCCATCGCTGGAAAGATAGTTCTGGGGCAACGTCTCTGGTTCAGGTGTCTTGACTGCAGGCTTTAGGTCTCCCGGAACAGACTCACGAGTGACAGATCTATGTCGTTGGACTTAGCTTTATCTTGCACTTTCTCTGGATTATGGACTCTCCTACAGTGGGTGGAATAGACCCAAGTGTCTCTCTCTGCAACCTTCAGTGATGTAGTACTGGTCAGCAGCACTTGGTACGGGCCTTCCCAACGGTCTGTTAAACAACCTGAACGTAAGAAATTGCGGATCGTAACATAGTCTCCAGGTTCAACATCATGACAGTTCGTTTCTGGCATACCAGGTGACAGCATTTTTAGTTTTTGTTGTTGTTGTTTTAGCTGTCTACTCATTCTTATAAGATATTGTACAGTCACTTCATTATTACACTTCAAATCGTCTTGTGGACTCACGATCAAATGAGGTTGTCGTCCGAACAGTATCTCAAAGGGGGACAGATTAAGAGGAGGTCTAGGAGTGGTCCGAATGCTATGGAGGACCAATGGCAAAGCCTCAGGGCATGCCAACCCAGTTTCAGCCATTATCTTACCAAGCTTGTTCTTTATAGTACCGTTTACTCTCTCCACCTTACCACTGGCTTGTGGTCGGTAAGGGGTGTGAAGTCTGCTACCGATTCCCATGAGTTTACACTTGTTTTGGAAGATATCACCAGTAAAATGGGTACCCCTATCACTTTCAATGATTCTAGGGATACCGAACCTACACACAAAGTCTTGTACAATTTTCTTTGCAGTGAACACAGCAGTATTAGTGGCTGCCGGATATGCTTCTACCCAACCGGAAAACAAATCAATACACACTAACACATATTTTAGATTCCTGCACGGTGGTAATTGGATATAGTCAATTTGTATTACCTGAAAAGGTCCATCTGTAGGAGGGATGTGGGATGGCTCAGTTGGAATAGTTTTCCCGATATTTTTCCTCAAACAAGTAAGACATGACATTGCCTTCTTACCAGCCTGAGAGGAAAATCCAGGAGCACACCAGTATGCTCTCACCAGTTTGCACATACCTTCTTTACCCAGGTGAGTCAGGCCGTGTGCTGCTTCTGCCAGGCTTGGATAGTATGTTCGGGGAGCTACAGGCTTACCTTGTCCATCCCTCCAGAGTCCTGAGGACTCTTGACCACATCCCTTCGCCTTCCAGACCGCCTTTTCCTGCAGGAAACACAAATCTTGCATTTCAATTAATTTCTGCATGTCTAATGTCTGAAAAACCATCATAGTCTCGGTCAATACAGTCATAGGTTGCCCTGCTGCCCATTTAGCAGCTTCGTCTGCCCTGTTGTCGCCCAATGACCCTGGGTCTTTTTCAAAGGTATGGGCTTTGCACTTTATGACGGCTACTGTTCTGGGTAACTGTATCGCTGTCAGAAGTCCTTTTATGTGTTGTGAGTGTGCCACTGGTGTACCTGCTGCTGTCGTAAAGTTTCTAAGACGCCAAAGGGCCCCAAAATCGTGCACTACCCCAAAGGCGTACCTAGAGTCAGTAAATATATTGGCTGATTTGCCCTCTGCCAATTCACACGCTCTCCTTAGTGCTACTAGTTCCGCCACCTGGGCTGAGTGAGGTGGGCCAAGGGGTTCAGCTTCTACCACATCCTGATCGTCTACAACAGCGTAACCAGTACATAGCTCTCCTGTCTCTGTCTGTCTATGGCAACTTCCGTCTGTATAAAACGTAAAATCTACTTTTTCTAAGGGGGTGTCACGTATGTCGGGCCTTGCAGTAAAGGTCTGATTCAGGTGTTCCATACAGTCATGCGTGTCAGTATTCTTGCCTAACTCATCATCAACCAGGGTCTCCTCACCTCCCACCCTTTGTGTCTCTTGAGACACATACGGAAGGTATGTAGCTGGATTTAAGGTGTTACATCGTTTGATGGTGATGTTTGAGGGTGCCATCAGGGCTAGTTACCATTTTGTGAATCTAGCTGAAGAAACATGTCTGGTTTGGGCTGAATTTAACAGAGCTGATACAGCATGGGGTGTATAGATGGTTGAATTATGACCTAATACTACATCCTCGCTCTTACTTACTAGAAGGGCCGTTGCTGCTACACTTCTGAGACATGTTGGGAGTGATCTTGCCACATTGTCTAATTGTGCACTGTAGTATGCTACCGGTCTGCTAGCGTCACCATGTTTCTGTGCGAGGACACCTGCTGCACAGCCATCAGCTTCTGTACAAAATAGCTCAAAAGGCTTTTCATAATCGGGTATTCCCAATGCAGGTGCTTTAGTCAGACTATCTTTAAGATTAAAGAACGCTTGCTCTGACTCTTCTGTGTGTACAACACGTTCTGGTTTTGAGGAAGAGACTAGCTCCTGCAATGGTAATGCCAGAATAGAAAAGCCTGGGATCCAGGATCTACAGTATCCACACATCCCCAAGAAAGTACGAATCTGCTTCTGGCTCTGCGGCAGGGTCATGTGTTGTATGGCCTCAATTCTGTCGGTTGTCAGGTGTCTTAGCCCCTTAGTGAGGCAATGTCCTAAGTATTTGACCTTAGTTTGACATGGCTGTAATTTATCCTTTGCCACCTTGTGCCCTGTTTGTGAAAGATGAAGCAACAACAATTTAGTATCATGCAAACATGACATAAAAGAATCAGAGCACAACAACAAATCGTCCACATATTGAATTAGAACAGACCCATTGTGGGGTTGAAAGGATTGCAAACAGTCATGTAAGGCTTGGGAGAAAATACTGGGGCTGTCAATGAACCCCTGGGGTAGTCGGGTCCATGTATATTGCACTCCCCTGTAGGAGAATGCAAAAAGGTATTGGCAGTCAGGGTGAAGAGGGACTGAGAAGAAAGCAGAACATAGATCAATGACAGTAAAATGACTGGCAGACGGTGGAATCTGCATGAGGATGACAGCTGGATTTGGCACTACGGAGAATTGACTCTCAACAACTTTGTTAATTCCCCTTAAGTCCTGGACTAATCTATAGCCCCTACCCCCACTCTTCTTCACAGGGAAGATGGGACTATTTGCTGTACTGGCTGTACGGATTAAAATCCCTTGTTGTATCAGCCTCTCAATAACAGGATATACCCCTAGTTCCACCTCTGGTTTTAATGGATACTGTGCGATTTTTGGAGCTATCCTACCACTTTTTAGATTGACCATGACAGGGGCTACGTTTGCCATCAGTCCAGTGTCCTGTCCATCTCTGGTCCATAGGGAACCTGGTATTTCCAGCAACATCCCCTTTACTTGAGATGGACTTTGTTCTATAACAGGAGAGTGTAACATTAACCTTTGAGGGGTGTCCAATATGTCCTGTACCTCATGTGCAACCTTCTCGGGTATATCTAGGAACACACCATCTGAAGTACAGTATATGACACATCCCATTTTACATAACAAGTCTCTCCCTAGCAAGTTAGTAGGAGCCGCTGCAGCTAAGAGAAACGAATGCTTAGTATGCAGAGGGCCTATAGTAACTTCAGCGGGTTTAGTTATAGGATAATGTAACACTTTTCCCGTCACCCCCATAGCTGGAATGGTTTTACTGGTCACCTGTAGATTGAAAGGAGAGGTTATCACAGATCGGGCCGCCCCTGTATCTACAAGAAAAGTTTGTTTCCTACCAGCTATGTCAACTATCATTGTTGGTTCTTCACTCTGACTCTCAGTTAACCTCACTGGCTGTAGACTACAGGTATGACCTGACCCCTAGCGCTGACTATTGATTTCCCGCGCAGCATTTGCTGCCGTAATATGCGCGGGTAGATGTGAGTCTTCTAGTCTACGTGAATCCCTCCTTGGAGGATATCTATGTGACCCACCCCTCTTTGTATTGAGTCTTTCCTTTTTACAATCTCTCATGTAATGTCCTTCCTTGTTACAGTTGAAGCACCTGATCACTTTAGGTTTCTTGTTATATGGGTTGTATGCTGGTGGTCGTGTATGCACCCTTTCTAGAGCCTGTATACTTACCGTCATTAACCTATCACTTTTCTCCTCCCTTTTTCTAAAAAGGTTTTTGTCATGCTCCACAGCAGACTCCCTAAGAGAGTCTACCGTGACGCCTCTCCAATTAGGTAATGTGGTTTGTACTCTCGTCTTTAAATTTTCTCTAAGGCCATCCATCAGTACCCCTACAGCTACCTCTCTGTGATGTGGGTCCTCACTTATGTTGGATATCCCAGTAAACCGTGTTATCGCAGCTATAGCTCTAGTGAAGTAATCTGCTGCTGTTTCACTATCCTTTTGTTTAATGGTGAAAATCTTACTCCAATTTACTACTACTGGAAAATAGATGGCTAAGTGTTTGACAATCTGTTCTATATTCTTTTGGTTAATCTCATCAGTCAAGGTGTCATCTTTCTCCAACAAACAATCTTCAATGAATTTTTGTATGTTAGTATTGGGAGGAAGACACGCCCTCAACACTACACGCCAATCCTTATTGGTTGGTTCGTGGGCATTCCCTAAGTCTTTAACAAATTTCTGACACTTAGCCAACTCTTTTCTAGGGTCTGGGAATTCAGTCATAATGGAACGTAATTCTGATCTAGTCCAGGGACAATGCATTGTAACATTTCTTAAATGAACTACACCATCCTTATCCGGTTTCCCATTGGGAACTGATATTGTGCGGACTGGGAATGCACCCTCTGGTACACTGACTTCAGGGGACACTACAGGATTTGCTGGTTCTAGATTTAGAACGCTCTCACTCCTAGTGATCACGCTACTCTCACCTATCTCAGCCATTTTCTCATACTTGCGCTGAGCCTCTAGTACACTAACAGCATGGGCAATGGCTGAAATCACAGTGGGTTCATCTTCATTTTCAGATACACTTGATTGAAACTGGTTTAAAACAGGATACAACTTAGCAATCTTTCTATTTTCAGTTTTAACAACGGCTGTACTTACCCCTCCCGCCACATAAGGTGGCGGGGGTGCGCTTGCGCTGAGTTCGCCACGCTTCGCAACGGTTACATCCGCCTTGCGCGCGCTTTTCGTCACACCTACTTCCGGTTTGCATTCGCTGCTCTGCCACGTGTTACCTTCCATTTGCCACAATTTTAAACAATCATTATGTTTATTCCTCACTTTCGTTGAGGTAATCAACCATACTTTATCTTTTACAGTATTTAGTACCTCTGCATTAAAACTTCCTATTGTTGGGAAAGGCCTATCACAATCTTTGGTCATCTTGACCCACGTGTCACAATACATAGTTGCGTATGCACCATATTTCTTACACATGAGAAACCTCGCTGAACCAATAGGACCTTCCTTAGGCAGTACACTGACCATCTCTAGCGTATCCTTAGCACCCATGTTGAACAACACCACTCTACACAGAACACAGACACACCGCAATGCTCTGTTCCTTCCGGCCAACAATTTCAAACCTGTTGCTACAATCACCGCTAGAGATCTCTAATGCTCGGTGAATGTATTACCTTTAGCCGAGTTCACTCGCTTTCTCTTGTTCCGAACAAGAATCCCTAACACAGAAATAGTTCCTCGATAGCCCGGCTATCTCAAATTCCTGTTGAGTTTATTATAACTGGGAGAACAAAGTCGATACAATCAACCAGCCTTTCCAATATAATTCCTCCTAGCTGCTTCACCAATTCGCACTAACGGTGCGGTTAGATCGCACTGCCTACCAATACTAATTATTAGCAAACCTTGCGATCTATTGGTAGCGCTTTTGCGAAAACCCGGTTTTCGCATTCGGTATACCTGCCCTGTATACCGTCCTTCAGTTGGGCACTCCGCCTCATCAGACAGCAACTGAGCACAATGAATAATAAACAGTGTATCTACGTTACAAAATCACACACTATACACCTTTTCTGCGCAGAAAATCAAAAGTTCCCAACAACAGTAATAATATCTCAGAGGCTTTCACAAGTAATTATATTATGCACATATAATAACTATCAAGAAGATTGTTTAACCACGTGGAAAATCTACCGGAAGTTCGCGTACGCACAGCAGGAAATACACATACGCTAAGCAATGCAATACAGTTAAAACGCACAATGACAGTAAAAAGAAACAGTTTTCTCTTTTGTCCCTAGGTTCTAGTTAGCGTGCCCTAGATAATGCAAAACGGACATTCGGTTTCACAACACAGAGTAAAATTCAGGTTTTGAACACATTGCGTTCTTACCCGTATATGACGCGTCTCCACCCTTTGTTGCGGAACCGAAATCCGTTGGTCTTGCGTATCATCGGCAATGAAACCTCCAAAGCTTACGAGCCCCCAAATTGTTATGTGCGTATTGTCGCTAACCAATAACGATTGTCGAACCTCGATTTGTGTTTCCAACGCACAAAGATTTATTCGCAAATAGTAGAATAATATGCTCAAGCGAAGTGATAATAAATACAGCTGTTACTTATCGCAGGCGCTCTGGATCCAGTGTGCAGCATTCAATCCTGAAGTCTGGGGACAAGATGTCTGAACACTAGATGTGAAGCTGCTGCTTATATACACACAAAAATACAGTAACACAATGAAGATGGTTTAGCTTGCATCTATTGGTCCAGGTCTCAGGAAGGTCCAAGGGGTTGTCAATCATTGGCTAGTTCATCCTAAGGAATCCAAAGGAGGGGGTCACCTCTCCAGGGGGTATGCTTGGCTCTTCCCACCAAGATTCCTTAGTCTTAAGTAGTTCATAATTCCCTATCATTCATAACTTGTGTATGCACTCTGCGATTCCCTCGCAGAGTGAACCAAACATTAGGATATGTAAAGAGGTTTATTATGATACAACTCATGATATGATTCCTTCAACCTGTTCCGTGTATTTCACTAATATGCATGTAACTCTAATATAACATATAAATACTACTATATCTCTACATTACTGACTATGTGTTGCAACTACCATTAATGTGTACTATTTTATTAGTTAACGTGTTTGTGCAAATGTATGGTAAAAGACCAATTACCGTTGCTGCCACGTGTAGTGGATGCGTACGCCCTTTCACGCCGTAGCGTGCCCTTGTACGTTGTAGCGTACCGTACGCATCTTTTCAGACAAAGACAACCAAGTTTGCTCGACTTTAATTGAAATGACTTTATCCAATTTGCTGACTTCGACAGTGGTAATGTTTTATCTTGTGTATTTATTTCCGTTTTCATGCAGCAGATTTTTTTTCGTCTTTGCAGCCTCCATACGGTACTATGTCCTCCTACTCAGCTCTCTGAGTTTCTCTAATAACCTGAATCCTTTTCCATCTCAATTTTCTCTAGTTGTATTTAATTTAATGTGTAAAAAGCATAATTATTACCCTGGCATAAGTGCGTATGCCTAATTTTATTTCCATTAATTTTAACCTTCCATGTCGTGGCCCAGTTTGCCATTTTTACCTAAATTATTCTGTAACAAGCTACTATCTTGCTCTATGTTAAAATCCCTACATAGAGCCATCAGCATATATGGAAAGCTTGTTTTCTCGGCCATCTACCAGGGTATTAATATGGAAAGATGAAAGAGTAATGGCTCCATCTTGCTACACCACTAATAGCTTTATTCTAGGATAAATATGTTTCATTTATATCTAACCTTTGTATTCTATTCATCATTCTACCCAGATATATACTTTTGCCTAAAGATCTAGAACTCATCTTATGTACCAAACTTACCTCCTCATAAAAATGAACAATATTTGTTAGGCATGACCTGTCCTTCATGAAACCATGCTAACATTGTTATGACATTATTTTCTACAATATATTTTAAAATCAGTGAGAATCCCTACAAATTCATCCACAACAGAAGTTAGGGTCACTGGTCTACAATTTCTTGGTTCTCATTTTGTTCTGTTCCGCCAATGTTGTGATGCTGACAAGGTTCTAATGTTGTACTTTTAATATAAGAAAAAGTGGTCCATTAGCAGACTCAGTTCCTTTAGCACACATGGGTGGACAGGTACTTTATTTATATTGTTTAGTCATCATCAACATTTATTTATATAGCGCCAGAAAATTCAGTAGCACTTTACAACTGGGACTAATTAGGCATAACTGTATCTCCTGTGTTAGATAAGATTAGATTTAGTGGTGCTCATAGGCTATTATTTATTGTTATATAATGTATGTCTTGGAAATGCTTCATCCTTTGTGGATACAGATAAAAAAAACCGCTTTTAACAGATCAGCTGTCTCTTTATCTTCTACAATTATGTTTCCTACTTTATATTTATCAGTGGCCAAATATTATTAGTTGTTGTTTTTCTTCCTGTTTATGTACTTTTGGGATTAGACTTGGTTTCTTGCAAATCATTTTTCATCTTCAATTTTTTGCTAACCTGATTTCTTTTTTATTTACTACATCCCTTGTGTTTCCAAAAAGAAATTTGTCCGGCAAATTTAAAGACTTCTGCTTGGAAGCTAAAACTAAGCTTTTCTGCTTTTTCTCTTTTTGTTCCACTGTAAGCCAAAGAATTAATTATGTGGATATTCAAAATATTATGTGAGTGCATCTGCACCCAGTGAGGCAAAGAATTTTGGAGGATGGCCTGGTGTCAAGAAGGCCAGCAAATAAGCCACTTCTCTCCAGGAAAAACATCCGGGACAGACTGAAATTTTGCAAAAGATACAGGGATTGGACTGCTGAAGACTGGGATAAAGTCATTTTCTCTGTTAAATCCCCTTTCAGATTGTTTGGGGCATCTCTGGAGAAGGAAAGGTGAGCGCTACCATCAGTCCTGTGTCATGCCAACAGTACAGCATCCTGAGACCATTTGTTACAACTCTTCCTGTGTTTTGTATCTAGCAGCAGTATATTATACCACCAGAGGTGCTGCTGTTCTGTTCCTAAACTCTTCAGCATGACTGAAAGAGTTAATCTTCTTGCCTGAGGCCTAATTAGAACTGCACCTGTCACACTGCTTTAAATACCTGCCTCAAGCTGTGCTTTGTGCAGTTCATCCCGTTTGTTCCTGGCTGCTGCTAACCTGCTCCTGTGTTATTTGATATATACCTGCTGGACTGAACTTCTGTGTATGACCCCTGCCTGTACCTTGGACCTTGCTTGCTTGCCTGAGACCCCGAATCATTTGCCTGTACCTTGGACCACGCTGTTTTGCCTGTTGCCCTGACCTTATGGCCTGACTTCTGGACCTTGATTATTTGCTTGTGTCAGTTACTTTGCCTGGACTCTGTTTGCTTCCTGGACAGACTTTTGCATCCTGGAATTGGGTAACTCACCATTGTTATTCCTGCATTCAAACTACATTAGCATTCTGTGGAACCTGTTATTTCTGTGTACCTTCCTGCCACACCTGTTCATGTTTATGTTGGGAGTTATACCTGTTTATGAAAACCTGCATGTTCATTGAACTGAACCCTTGCTTATATATTCTGCTGGAATAAAGACATTTTTATTATACATTCGTGGCTGCTTGCTGAGTTTACTAGGAATCGTAACACCATTCATGTGTGGGGTTGCTTCTCAGCCAAGGGAGTGGGCTCGCTCACAATTTTGCCTAAGAGCACAGTCATGAATAAAGAATGGTACTAAAACATCCTCCAAGAGAAACTTCTTCCAACCATTCAAGAACAGTTTGGTGATGAACAATGCCTTTTTCAGCATGAAGGAGCACCTTACCGTAAGGCACAAGGGTGAGAACTAAGTGGCTCGGGAACCAAAACATCAAAATTTTGGGTATGTGGCTAGGAAACTTCCCAGACCTTAATCCTATTGAGAACTTGTGATCAATCCTCAAGAGGCGGATGGACAAACAAAAACCCACAAATTCTGGCAAACTCAAGCATTGATTAGGCAAGAATGGGCGGCCATCAGTCAGTATGTGGCCCAGAAGTGGATTGACAGCTTGCCAGGGCGAATTGTAGAGGTCTTCAAAAAGAAGGGTCAACATTGCAAATAGTGACTCTTTGAATACACTTAATGTAATTGTTAATAAAAGCCTTTGACTCTTATGAATTGCTTGTAATTTTACTTCAATATACCATAGCAACATCTGACAAAAAGGTTTAAAAGCACTGAAGCAGCAAACTTTGTGAAAACCAATACTTGTGTCATTCTCAAAACTTTTGGCCATGAATGTATATATGTGTGCAGTATGCACATTTTGTCACTGTTTATGATCCATCACTTCATAGCGATTGCATTGTGTACACTGAGGCTGTGATGTGAAATTAATGATCACAAGCCCAACGGTATTTTAGAGAACGCACTGTTCAATGTGGATTGAATGGAGCATCTTTAAAACGGAGAAAAGACACTTGTTTCGTGGAGGTCTGAGAAATAGGATGGAAGTATATGGAAGATCTTATTGTCCAAAAGAGCTTACACTTTAATTTGATATCGCTGCTTGCTTCCTTTGCATGTTTCAAAGAATACATGTTTTATTTGTTTGTAAGAAGCTAACAACTAGTGTATGCTAGGGTTCATAATTGTCATTCATTGTGCCTTCTATTGTCAATCAGACTAAAATCCCATCTACAGTAAGAGCAGGCAGTGCCCACATTCATCTTAACTTACTAGGATTGCCTTTTATAATTTGAACCATGACATAGATTGCCCACATATTTTATTTTTGTAACAATTGCAATCTTTCCTTTCAATCCAATTAAACACAAACAGATGCAAGCAGGGTCATTGAGCACTATGCCTCTCTAGTCAAATGTGCTGCTTTTATCAGGCTGAGGCTATTTAGAGAGGTGAAATTACTATCTCTGGCCATTAAGCAGGTTTATTATGTGGATAATATATATTTATGGCAGAGAGTTAACATTATACCACACACAGTGCGTTTTCTAATGTGTAACACAACTGACTTATAAGTGAAAAATTCTAAGTATTGGACATATATTTACGTGGCCATCTGGTAAAATATGTTCTTAAAAAATAAATAGTGCCACCGATATCACATTAGGGTTAGTGAGAGTCTAGAATATCATTGTACATTTTTTCAAAAATTATTTTCAGCTTGAAATGTATATATGAAAACTGATATTTTGCAAACGGGTCTATTTAGAGTTGGATATTTTTTTAGCAAATTTTGAGCCTTCACCCGCAGCCCTCAGCCCTTTTCGAATTTATGGTCAGATATGTTTGTTATAGCTTGTAACACTTGTTTACAATCTCTGCTAATATGTTATTACAGATACATGTCTCTTTTTTTTTATTAAACGTATTGTTTTAAACTATTACTAAAATTAGGAGTAATGTGCGGCCCTTTTGAAGGTATTTGGGGGCACTGTGTGGCACTTTAAGTGTTGCTTGTCACTGTATTATACAGTGTACCATAGGCCAAACCATGGAATACATCTATTTACTGTTAAGTATATTGCTATATATGTTTTATTCTAAATCTAACTAAAAAGTAATAAGAAAAAAAAGTTATACAGTTTCGAAAAACCCCAAAATGTTATCAAGTTTCTTCCAAAAAAAAAAAAAGTTGACGTTGTATCTGTGAAGAGGTGCCCAGTGGAGGATCGCTAGTTACTGCTTCGCAGACATCAGGGTGCAGGTAAACCTTTCATCATCATCATCATCACCATTTATTTATATAGCGCCAATAATTCCGCAGCGCTTTACAGAGAACTCATTTACATCAGTCCCTGCCCCATTGGGGCTCACAGTCTAAATTCCCTAACATACACAGGCTAGGGTCAATTTGTTAGCAGCCAATTAACCTACCAGCATGTTTTTGGATTGTGGGAGGAAACCGGAGCACCCGGAGGAAACCCACGTAAACATGGGGAAACCATACAAACTCCTCACAGATAAGGCCATTGTCAGGAATTGAACTCATGACCCGACTTAGCCTTTGGCGTCTTTATCCAGACCTGGACCAGCCTCTTTGTATTTTAATCAGCTCTATTGTTTATTGAGTGTTTATTGTTTGCAAATGGAGCAGTAGCAGAACATTCTCAGTGCAGTTGAGTTGGGTGGAAGTGAGTGTGATATACGCCCGACATAAACCCATGGTGCATATTCTACTGTTGCAGAGGTGGATATATCTTGATTTGTGTCCGGCTCAATGTATGCATGCAAGCACATGATTTACATGAAACTTTTTGGTGCTTAATTTTTAACGCATATATTTCCAACCCAGCAAGGTTCTTAGATCTTATACGCTCTAGTCCAAGTTCACATGGTGGGTTCTTACAGTAGCCAAGAGTGGAGGCTTTATATACCTTGTTTTACTTATATGCTACAAGTAAGGTAGATATGTGCCGTACCCTTGGGAATCAAACAAGGGAACTCCGGTAAATTTGCCAGTTGCAATGTATATCTTCATACAGTGAACATGTCCAGTTTGAGATTAAAATGTAAATCTCAATTCTACCTTTTCACTAAGCTCAAGTGTAGTGTCTGACCAAGTATGGTTGGTTATGGACACCCTGAATGGGTGGGTCTCCAAGGTCTGATGCAGGAAGGTTGGTGGTATTTGGAGCCCGAGGTGCCTGTTCCTCTGGGTAACAGGGCCAGTAGGTTACCTGAAAATGCAGTGGTGGTGGGACTGGAACCCTCACCTTGCACAACCTCAGGGTAAAGGCTTTCGGCAGAGGTGGTTCCAAAGACCCATGTATATAAATATGGAATGTATAGATAATAAAGTTTTAGAAATATGTAAAACAGACAGTTCAGATAGGCCAATAGTTGCCCTTCCTACACAAGTAAATATGTATAACTAACATTGATGCAGATTTGGTTGATTAAAAACATCAATGCATTTGAAAATCAACATTTTGAGACATTAAGAGGGCAGAATTTGGCACTGGCAAAGAAAACGTATATATAGATGGACATATGATAGCTGGTGATTTACGCTATGTGATGGACTTTAAAAACCATACAGACTGATTAATTATTTTTTTAATTGAATTGGAGACAGCAAGTGCAATGATGGCAGAGTTACAAAATCCTTCATTATGACGAGAGTAAACACAAGACTTCAACTACGGAAAGCGGCATTTGTAGACATTGAAAAGATGATGTGTGGGCATAATAGTAAATGGTGCAAGTCAGGGTGGCATTGCCCTTGGGCTCACCCACCCATGTTTTGAAAAGAACATGCACATAGTTTAATAAACCGCGCACTTTAGCGAAAGGGACTGACACTTTTGTGGCTGATGTGGTTGATTTATTTGGGCCCACACAACAGCCAACATTTTTTTGTTGAAATGGAGAATAGATAGGGAGGTTAACAAATGAATCATGGGCATTTGGATAACAGTGGTCACTGGTCATCTTACTCAATGGTGACAAATCAAACCAATGTTATCATCACCCTCATCAAAGATGTCTTCAATGCGTTGAGATGCCCGATTAAAATTATTCGTATAATGGGCATAGGACAAAATGTAGACTGTTGTGCACATGGCTATACTCAGGGGCGGATTGGCCATAGGCACTACCGGGAATTTTACCGGTAGGCCGATGACCTGAGGCCGCCCGTGTGCCGCCTGACGTTTTTTTTTTTTTTTTAAACAAGGAAGATGGCTGGCCCCTTTCCCCGGGACAAGCCACCTTCCTTCTAGTGGCCGCGGATCTGTCTCTCCCTCCCCCTCTGCGTGGCCTAAGTATCACATGGGACGTGCACCATGTGACAGGTGCCGTCCCATGTGAGCAGAGCAGAAGCTGGAAGCGGATGACAGGTAAGTGTGAAGTGGGGGCGCTGATAACAGGTGTGGGTGGGTGGGTGTGTGTGTGTGAAGGGGGGGGCTGATGTCAGTACAGTGTGTGTGTGTGTGTGAAGGGGGGGGGCTGATGTTAGTACAGTGTGTGTGAAGAAGGGGGGGGGGCTGATGTCAGTACAGTGTGTGGGAAGAAGGGGGGGGCTGATGTCAGTACAGTGTGTGGGAAGAAGGGGGGGCTGATGTCAGTACAGTGTGTGTGAAGAAGGGGGGGGCTGATGTCAGTACAGTGTGTGGGAAGAAGGGGGGGGCTGATGTCAGTACAGTGTGTGGGAAGAAGGGGGGGCTGATGTCAGTACAGTGTGTGAAGAAGGGGGGGGCTGATGTCAGTACAGTGTGTGTGAAGATGGGGGGGCTGATGTCAGTACAGTGTGTGTGAAGGGGGGGGCTGATGTCAGTACAGTGTGTGTGAAGGGGGGGCTTATGTCAGTACAGTGTGTGTGAAGAAGGGGGGGGGGCTGATGTCAGTACAGTGTGTGTGTGAAGAAGGGGGGGGCTGATGTCAGTACAGTGTGTGTGAAGAAGGGGGGGCTGATGTCAGTACAGTGTGTGTGAAGATGGGGGGGCTGATGTCAGTACAGTGTGTGTGAAGGGGGGGCTGATGTCAGTACAGTGTGTGTGAAGGGGGGGCTGATGTCAGTACAGTGTGTGTGAAGGGGGGGCTGATGTCAGTACAGTGTGTGTGAAGAAGGGGGGGGCTGATGTCAGTACAGTGTGTGTGTGAAGAAGGGGGGGGCTGATGTCAGTACAGTGTGTGTGTGAAGATGGGGGGGCTGATGTCAGTACAGTGTGTGTGAAGGGGGTGCTGATGTCAGTACAGTGTGTGTGAAGGGGGGGCTGATGTCAGTACAGTGTGTGTGAAGAAGGGGGGGCTGATGTCAGTACAGTGTGTGTGTGAAGAAGGTGGGGGCTGATGTCAGTACAGTGTGTGTGAAGGGGGGGCTGATGTCAGTGTTTTGTGTGTGTGTGTGTGTGTGTGTGTGTGTGTGTGAAGGGGGAAATAATGGAAGTACTGTGTATGTGAAGGGGGGCTGATGTCAGTGTTGTGTGTGAGGGGGGGCTGATGTCAGTGTTGTGTGTGTGTGAGGGGGGCTGATGTCAGTGTTGTGTGTGTGAGTAGGGGGGGCTGATGTCAGTGCTGTGTGTGATGACAAGGGGGCGTGTGGCAATGTAATGTGGGTGTGAGGTAGGTGGTGGCTAAAAGGTGCTATTTTGTTTGTGGGGTGATGGGGTAATGTAATTTAATAGTGGGGCCTATTAATTTAAAATGGGGTGGTTTGGGGGCTATTAATTGAATGTGGGGGTGAGTTTGGGGACAATGAGGTCTATTTATTAAATTTGAATATGAATTATTTAATGGCAGGATAGTTGTGAGAAATGGTTATATTTATTAAATGTAAATGCTATTAATTTAATGCTGGGGCTCTTGGAGGGAGGTTTATTTATTCAATGTAAATGCTAGTATTTTAATGTTGGGGTTGGAGGGAGGCCTTTTCATTATATGTAAGTTATTTTGATTTAACACCAGAGCTCCTTAGAGTTTTCTAAATTTCATGTACCCATTTTCTTTTCTAGATGGGGCCCCCAGCATTTCAGCATCCAGACAATCGGCAAACTGAGCAAGAGACACTAGAAACCACAGGTAGGGAAAGCAGCAAGAACAGGTAAGAGAGAGCAGGACAGTCTGCCAACTGTATTTTTCTATATTGGAAGTTCCTTTGCACCCTGTTATTAAATAAACACAAATATGTACAGTCAGGGCCAAATGTTTTGAGAATGACACAAGTATTGGTTTTCACAAAGTTTTAGACCTTTTTGTCAGATATTGCTATGGTTTACTGAAGTAAAATTATAAGCATTTCACAAGTGTCAATGGCTTTTATTGACCATGTCTTTAACTTTATGCAAAGAGTCAATATTTGCAGTGTTGACCCTTCTTTTTGAAGACATCTACAATTTGCCCTGGCATGCTGTCAATCAACTTCTGGGCCACATACTGACTGATGGCCGCCCATTCTTGCCTAATCAATGCTTGGAGTTTGACAGAATTTGTGGGTTTTTGTTTGTCCACCCGCCTCTTGAGGATTGACCACAAGCTCTCAATGAGATTAAGGTCTGGGGAGTTTCCTGGCCATGGACCCAAAATTTTGATCCCTGAGCCACTTAGTTATCACTTTTGCCTTATGGTAAGGTGTCCATCATGCTGGAAAAGGCATTAGTCACAACCAAACTGTTCTTGGATGGTTGGGAGAAGTTGCTCTTGGAGGATGTTTTGGTACCATTCTTTATTCATGGCTGTGTTCTTAGGCAAAATTGTGTGTGAGCCCACTCCCTTGGCTGAGAAGCAACCCCACACATGAATGGTCTCAGGATGCTTTACTGTTGGCATGACACAGGACTGATGGTAGTCCTCACCTTTTCTTCTCTGGACAAGCATTTTTCCAGGTGCCCCAAACAATCTGAAAGGGGATTCATCAGAGAAAATTACTTTACCCCCGTCCTCAGCAGTCCATTCCTTGTACATTTTGCAGAATATCATTCTATCCCTGATGTTTTTACTGGAGAGAAGTGGCTTCTTTGCTGGCCTTCTTGACATCAGGACTTCCTCCAAAAGTCTTCACCTCACTGTGTGTGCACTCACACCTGCCTGCTGCCAATACTGAGAAAGCTCTGCACTGGTGGTGCCCCGATCCCGCATTCTGGGGTATATGCAAATTGCCATCATAAAAACTGAGACAGCAGACTTTGTGAAAATAACATTTGTGTCATTCATAAATTTTGGCCATGACTATATATTGTGATGACATTTTCTGTTACTGGTTTACTACTGCTAAATTTAGGTGCTCATATTGTCCTACTTACTATGTATTAGTCAACGTGTACCCATCACTCGTACACAGAGAAGGCAGCCATTATGTGGGTGAACCAATAATCATACCACCCAACTGTCCTGATTTTAGCGGGACAGTCCTGATTTAGGGTTCTGTCCCGCCCAGGGACATGTTTGTCCCATGGGTGGGAATGTTGGATGAAGGGTGCTATGTAAAGGGGAGTCTAGCACTTTACAGACCTCTGGTGGCATAGTCGACTTTGTACTAATCCCGCCTCCTTTTGTGCTTGCCCCGCCTACAGTTGATATGGTCCCGTCCACATGAGGCCACTTCCAGAAATTTTTCCAGGGCCACTTTAAGTTCCCAATCCGCCCCTGGCTATACTTATCACTCAACGCCATAAAAGTCCATGACATTTCAGGTGAGGCACCGAGTTGATAATGGTTACAATGCTTATTGAATTAACAATCAAGTCTATATTTTTTTTATTGCATTTTAATGTTTTGATATTTTTAGTTTCCTCTCCACTGCCGATAATGCAGGTAGACTGGTTTATAGTTTTCATTTAAATATATACAAAATGTCCACTAGTATTTTTCACACCACTAAGTTGCTAATTATATTAAGTGAAAACATTTTATTCATTATTCTGAAAACATTTTTGTATATTTATTCATTCTGCATCCTTAGGCCCCTTGCCCAATAGCGTTAAAATGCTGAGCCTGACTTACATGTTGAAATAAAATCCATTTTTTTCTAAGTATCCATACCCAGTTACGTACATATTAGTTTCATACATCTGCCTGTGGTTGCATTTTAGTGCATTTTTGTGAAATGCTTCTGGATTTATGTCAGAGTGTTAGAAGCATGTAACTGTACTTAAAACTAGAGATGCTCACTGACCCCCGTATTTTGGTTTTGGATCTGGATTACCTTCGGGTTTTGGTTTTGCCAAAACCGCCCTTGCGTGTTTTGGTTTTGGTTTTGTTTTGCTTTTATTGACATAATGCCACTTGTTGGGCGAAAATCACATAATTTAGCTATGATTTTGTACCTACATTATTATTAACCTCAATAACACTAATTTCCAGCCATTTCCAGTCAATTTTTAGCACCTCACAGGTCACAATATGATTTTCATATACTTTTGCCCAAGAGACTGTGCCATAGCTCACCCCCAAATAGTTGCCAGTGTTCAGTGCTTCAACAGAAGTAATCGGCCTTGAATTTATTTTTCAAAGTCTCCATTGACATTGTATTGTGCCATAGCATTATTAATAGGCGTGGCAGTTTTCTTTAAAGTGTAGTGACATTGTACTGTGCCATCGATATGGATTCACATCAGTCAAGAACAGACCAGGAGCACCAAGCAGCTGCTGGCACCAGTCCTGATGATAGGAATGCCTCTACGTTATCTGCTAAAGCCTATGTTAAAGACTGAGGTGCATAGTGTTTTTAAAGTGACGGAAACCAAAATGTAAAAAAACACAATTTTCCTTGGTAAATTAAAAAACACCTGTAATCAAGGCAAAGTTAAATAGGGTAGGAACTGATGTGAGGTAACATAACTTACTATATCTTATAACTATCTACATAACTAACATAACTTATAACTATATCTTGTAACTATCTACATGACTAACATAACTTATAATGGTTTCTGCTCAGTTCTCATCTGCTCTGTACAGCGCAGCACAATTACTGGTGCTATATAATTAGCTGCTGCTGATGAGGATGATGACAGGGATGTGCAGGAAATGCTGTCTGTGGCTGGAAAAATTTCTGGACTTTACTGCCATTTTCCAACAGCGTGTAGGAGATTGTAGCAGCATGTACCCAAGCACGTCACATTTTTCCGAAGTAGGCTACTCTGTGTATCAACGGCTTTACTAAGAGGCATACAGCTGACAATCTGTTACAAAAAGTAAGGGATGTCATTGCAACATAGCTAATCCTGCTTGGACTCTCCTGAGGATATGTGATTTCTAAAAACGACACCAATATTGTTAGAGCATTGCAGCGGGGGGGTGGGGGGATTCCATCACATTTCTTGTTTTGCTCATACAATCAACTTGGTGTTACAGAACTTTTAAAAAATGACAATGACATGCAGGAGATGCTTTTTGTGTCCGGAAAAAGTTAGGGTCATTTTCGGGATTCTGCAACAGCATGTAGGAGAATGCAGCAGCTGCAAGAAGACTAGCATTTGAGGGTAATGTACTTTAGTCCAGCGAAGTAGACACCTGTGAAGAGAGTACAGACACGGTTTGCTTGAGTCAAGTGATTGCCTTAATTATACTTTTTGAGAAGCAGCTAGAGAAATTTTACGGATGAAATAAAATCTGATAACTATATTGTAATTGTAGATTAAGTACTTAATTCGCTTCGTCGGGATCCAAGAGCTATCAACATGTTGTAATGACGTCTTCAGTTTCTCTGGCAACTGCTTCTTGGAAAAAACGTAGCTTTCCCAAGACACCCAGTGGTGATGCAGATGAGTCAGCACAACATTTTGATATTTGCTCTGCTCTTAAAAGACTTGCCCAAAAATTGTGACAACTCTGCCGTAAAATGAACTAGAAATTCCATGAGGAAGGCCATTATTGGCAACTACATCAAAGTACACAGACTTCTATGATGGTGGATTCCAGTGGGGATGAATTACTATTGTTTGAGGAAGATGTACACAATGATGAGAGTGATTATGATGACAGTGTAGAATGCAGCAGGGACTAAAATCTAGCTAAGAGAAGGGAGCTACCTGATGCTGGTATGCCTGGTAATATTTTGGGTAGAATGGCATGATGGCAATTTTATGTTTTTCTACAGTAAACTTTCACCTTTTTAGAGAGGTTTTTTTTTCTTTAAAAATGTATGATTTTTATTTACATTTTTGTTTCTCTGACTTAAAAACAGTATGCACTTGAATATAGACTTTAGTACATGTGGTAGAAGGATTAGTATCATCATGACTGAGACTGGAGAGTGACAAGAACAATGCCACCCCTACTGTTTCTGTATAAGCTATGGTACAATAAAATGTACCTGCAGATTTAGACCAAGCCAGGCAGGCCTATAATTTCTATGTCAGCAATTATATTATATTGCAATTATAATTAGCAATGGAGCAATGGAGCTCTTCTCTTTGGGTGTTATCTATATAACGCAGTAGAACCTGCAAATTCTACAGACAAGCCTGCTTGTCTTCCTCTTCATCAATAACTCTTAGCAATTGAGCACTCATCTTTGGGTGTATATTAGACTCTACACTTTGTAGTGCAAATTCAGAAAAAAAGCCTGCAAGGACTTGTAGATTAATAAAAATGACCAAAGCACCTCTTCTCTTTGGGTGTATATTAGACCGTACACTTTGTAGTGCAAATTCAGAAAAATACAGTGCAATGACTGGTATATTTAATATATTAGAATTTCAGCAATGGAGCTTTCTCTAACACTGCTACCACCCTCCTATTTCTATTCTATCACTTTGCCTGCTCTATACTCTGACCTAACCCTTCTCTGTCTCTCTCTCAAATGGCGCTAGATCGCTGTGGAGGCGGGAATTTATTGATTTCAAAACTCGAGATACGAGATCCGATAACGTCACGATGACGTTTTGCCTCGTTTTAGAATCCGAATAGGTGAGAGAGTACCGAACCAACTCGGCTCGGTACTCGGAACCCCAAAGTCCGGGTGGGTTCAGTTTTAAGGAAACCGAGCCTGCCCATCTCTACTTGAAAGCGTCCAGTCATATCTATGGGAGTGCATTGTGTTTATACCCACTCTTTTTTCCAATCACTTCACTGGCCCATTCATTTTAATGGCATTCTGCTGTACATGTAGATACCCCATTGAAATGAATAGGCCATTGACATTAATCGAGCAACATAGTAATCTAGTACACATTTAATTTAGTCTCTTCCAATGTGACATCAAAGCAGGGAGTCCCCAGGACTTTGCTTACTTCCAGCCAAACAGAAGAAGTATTTCTTGGAAAGCACTTGTGATTGGTTGACAGAGAAGGGAAGTCATTTAGCGTCGGGAAGTGATAGTGTTTGGACAGAGTTTTTTTCTCTGGACTCGGCAGAAAAGTTGAGTTTACAATTGGTCATCAGCAAAATTTGGCACCTGGTGACAATGGAAGAAATAGCAGCCAATCTCAATAATAAATGCCACCAATTTTCCCAAATGTAGTACCTATCATCATCATCATCATCATCATTTATTTATATAGCCCACTGCCTACCTATGGTATTTTTTCAATAAACCACCCTCCCAATGTTCCTCTGAGAGGCGTTGGACCTTCTGTCCTAACACTTTATACACGTGTTTTTACTTTTATCCTTGCCCTTTACAGATCTTATTTCTCTGCAGGCTTTATTACTATTTATACCCCCCTTCAGGCCACCAAAGATCCCAATTCTGGGTTCCCGCCTACTCCCACATACCCTTCTGTCTTCCTTTAACACCTTTCCCCCGCAAACGAAATGTGCATTTTCGTTAAGTCAGTACCCATTTAAATGCCTGACATAGATAGTTCACATAAGAATTCAATATTTAAATGGTTTCCATCAGTTTTGTGGCTTGCGTTATATATCACTTGTGTTATAAACTATATTTAACTGCCTGAAAATAAAGAAATCAAAAAATGAATTAACTGTATGTTCTTTTTCATTGAAACTATTATGTAAACACAATTTGAATAATTTTAAACTAGGCTGATTTCAAGCCAATCTTATCCATCCTGTCTATCACTTACACCCACTGTTCAGAGAAATTCACATATTTTTTCAGTTCACACCTTTCATAATTGTAAAACTTTGGGTTCGGCTGGAACCAGATGACTGTATACTGTGTACAGAGGAAGAGGAAACTGCTCTCATGTATATTCATGATTTCATTTTGCTTGCTAAATATAAATTTAAGTTTATCTGTTTACCTTTTCTTGATTGAAAAGCTGGATGGATTTTTTTTTTTCAGTAATGTCAATCAAGCGCTTTCCGCGATGACCTCTAGATTCATTGTCTTATTAGGGACTGGAACTGAGAGCAATCTGACTCACGTATTTGGGGCTAATTGTTGCATCTATTATTACAGAACAATAATGAGCTGAGAGAATGCTGGCTGAGTATTCACGTGTACGCCACCACTGCTACACCCTTCTGCGGAACTAATTTACCCTCACACATGTAGGCATGCTCTATCGGCACCAATAGTTCAATAGTTAAAGGGATTTTCATTTGAAGCACCCTGCCTAAAATATACTGAACTACATTAAAAAACGTCATTAAATGTGATCATGTCTTTGTATATATATCCATTATTAAAAAATAGATCGAAATCACCTGCTCCCGCCTCCAGCATTTTATTCTTCACATCGTAATGGTCCCTCCTGTCGCGCAATTTAATCTAAAGAGTAGGCAAATAATTAATTTTGTCAAGAAATATTAGAATATTCTATGCAAAAATTACCCAAATATCCCAAAAGTTTCAATATTCCCCATGCCTTGCATATCTTAGGGGAAAAACACTAAGGGCTAGATTTACTAAACTGCGGGTTTGGAAAAGTGGAGATGTTGCCTATAGCAACCAATCAGATTCTAGCTTTCATTTATTTAGTGCATTCTACAAAATGACAGCTAGAATCTGAATGGTTGCTATAGGCAACATCTCCACTCTTTCAAATCCGCAGTTTAGTAAATATACCCCTAAGACAGAATTGGCTTGAGCAGAAACAGCATCTACGGTGATCACCGGATGTCTTCCATGTGCCGCATAGAATAGCATGATTCATGGAACCTACATCATCCACTGGCAAAAATCTTATCATAAAAGACAATATATAATTGTAATTTTTCATTTGTTGTCTATTGACTCAAGTTTCCTTCTGAGCAAACTACACATAACAAGACCAAGGCTGTACATCTGAATCTAAAACATTTATCTGCACAAAACTTACCTGTGGCTCACTGTCATCATCATACTCTCACTCAAATGTGTTTCTAGTTTTGTACTTGGCTCCCTATGAATGCAGAGGTGCTGATTGCTTACATAAATTACAGAAATATAAATCGTTTGGATCAATTATGTAAATACACTTTGAAGTAATCGATTACTAGGTATAGTAGTAATTAATATTTCTCTGTTTTAGATCATCATTTCTACATCTGATCATTGTGAATGACTGCTCTTTGTTCTATCACTGAATTTGAAATTAGTATTATTCAATTTTGTTCTATGCGCTGTTGTTAAATATTGCTTCATAATTCCTTCCCGTGGGCAGCACGGTGGCTAAGTGGTTAGCACTTCTGCCTCAAAGCGCTGGGCTCATGAGTTCAATTCCTGACCATGGCCTTATCTGTGAGGAGTTTGTATGTTCTCCATGTGTTTGTGTGGGTTTCCTCCGGGTGCTCCGGTTTCCTCCCACACTCCAAAAACATACTGGTAGGTTAATTGGCTGCTATCAAAATTGACCTTAGTCTCTCTCTGTCTGTGTGTGTGTGTGTTAGGGAATGTAGACTGTAAGCTCCAACGATGCAGGGACTGATGTGAATGAGTTCTCTGTACAGCTTTGCGGAATTAGTGGCGCTATATAAATAGATGATGATGATGATGATGATATATTAGTTTGTTGTGTTTGTAATTTTTTCTCTTTCTCTCAGGTCACCTGTTTAAAAATGTCTATGGTCTCTGTACGTTACACTTGATAAGGGGTACAACTTACCTCCCAACTGTCCTGATTTTGAATGGACAGTTCAGGATTGCGGACCTCAAAAATGACGGGGCTTACATGTAAGTGGGTAAGGTTTAAATCAAAAGTGGACAGATTGGGGAGGGTTTTGGGTGCCCTGATTAAATGTCGTGAGGTATGGTACAGGATAAGCTTGAAAACTTGTGTTGGATTGGCTTTTCTGGGATGCTTAAGTTTAATTTGGGCATGTGTGCTAAAATTGTCCCCATGTCTATCTGCTTCACTTTTCCTCCAACATGTAAAAAAGTACTTTAATTTCTTATCAGACATTTGTTTAGAGATGTGGAGGGTGGAAGACGAGGACCATGACAGACCTGTCATGGCTTCTGCTTTAAGTAAGCAAACTCAACAGGACTCATTTACTTTTATTGCGATAGATAGACCGATAGACCGATAGATAGATAGATAAATAGATAGATACTTAAAACCATTTTATTGTAAAATTATCACTTTCTAATCTTCAGTGACATTGACATTAAAGGTCAATGCAGAGAACTTTCATGGGAACTTTTTCACCCCAAGGACTGTACACAGGACACGCGGTCGTCCCCTAAGGTTAGATGAGAGGAAATTTCACAACCAGCAAAGGAAGGGGTTCTTTACAGTAAGGGCAGTCAAAATATGGAATTCACTGCCAGGGAAGGTTGTGATGACAGATTCAATAGATATATTTAAGAAAGGGTTAGACAAATTTTTAGCGGAAAAGTGTATCCAGGGATACGACCGTTAATTAAAATGAAGGATAGTAGTGGATATAGGGTAAAAACAGGACTGTAATATTGGGTCTGGGGGGATTTTCACAATTGAAACAGATTGGCGGTTGCTTACCCTGTATCAATTTCAAATATAAGTGAGGGATGACAGAGATCCAAAATAGGTTGAACTTGATGGACTGGTGTCTTTTTTCAACCTCATCAACTATGTTACAATGTTACATTCATATGACCTATGGATGATTGTTCATTAAATTGCTTACAAAATTGTATCCAATGATTGGAATAAATGACAGGAGTTAATTGGACGGAACACCCGGTACTCTGGAGTTCCAGCTTCAATCTATTCATGTGATAATTTTAGCCCGAATAATAATTTCCCATCACAGCCATATAAACAATATCAGCTGACAGAAATGGGACACGTAATGAACACTAGTCTCACTGTATAGGCAAATGTATTCAGCGCACTGTTAACTATATTAGGATCTGTATATTTAAAATGCACAAATCTTTGTTACATGTATTAGAATCATTAATGTTGATACTGCTGTCACCTCGACTTAGTTACTTTGCGATAGTACAACTTTTAAAATATTCATTATATTCTGCTTTCAGCTAGATTTAGTCTCAAACTAGGCTGCGTCTCTTGTTCTGCACTTTATAATAACCTTTTGGCTTCTGTTTGTGCATAATTTTAAACAGTCTTTTTAAAATATTAGATTTGATTTTAATAAAGAGTAGTCATTACTATTTTATTTAGTTTCAGTTGAATGTAATATTATGGAAATACTCAATTTCTCTGACATTTAGGTCTAACTCTTTCAGATTGTGATTTCATTACCATCATATCTGGCCTTAAATTAGTTTTAGTTTAGAGTGTTTTTCTATTAGCATTCACTTGGGTACACTAGGTAAAAGGATATTACAGCCAAAATGCTCTATGGCCTGTAATTGACTGATCAATCAGGACTAGGATCTCATGTACGGACAATCTCATTTGAAATAGGTATTTGGCATCAACAAACTGGGGATTACTTAGAGTTGGATGTACCCGTAAACTATATATTTACTATGGTATAAATTGGGTATGTGCATAAATAAATACTTATGCATATATCTGTATGCAGGTTTTTGCATATCACTGACTGCATACCCTTATGCCTGGGGAGGCGGAACTGGGTGGAAAGAATGGGCGAGCATAGTCTGTGTACAATACAGGCTTGTACAATGTAATTGTGACATAATTAGTCGTGGATGTAGGGCTAGTGCAAACCTACACAATGGTGATGATGAGTATCTGCAGTACTCTCTAGCCTCTTCTGATTGGCTGCTTGTGTATTGACCCATCCAACTCAACATCATCATCATTAATGTTGCGTTTATGAGTGGCGGAACTACCATTGGTGTAGCAGGTGGGTGCTCCAGGGTCCATGGAGATAATGGGGCCCACTGCATGTGGAACTAGCCACAGTACGCTGGTTCCGCCTCTGGCGGTTATATTATATCAAGTTGTGTCCATCTGTTTTTATTGCTTAAGCAACATCTCCATTTGGACTACTGCAGAAAATAAGATTCTTATTTGATTCTTAAAAGGGGAAACAAATGTGGAGGCGTTTGCATTCAATTGACCTAGTGGTTAGCACTTCTGCCTCACAGCACTGGGGTCATGAGTTCGATTCCCGACCATGGCCTTTTCTGTGTGGAGTTTGTATGTTCTCCCTGTGTTTGCGTGGGTTTCCTCCGGGTGCTCTGGTTTCCTCCCACACTCCAAAAACATACAGGTAGGTTAATTGGCTGCTATCAAAATTGACCCTAGTCTCTCTCTGTCTGTGTGTGTATGTTAGGGAATTTAGACTGTAAGCTCCAATAGAGCAGGGACTGATGTGAATGAGTTATCTGTACAGCGCTGCGTAGTTATTGGTGCTATATAAATAGCTGATGATGATTTAATATTGAAAATGTAACTTTTACACTTATTAATAACTGTCCAGAAAATATTTTCTCTTGTGTATATAACACACTTTATTACATTATTACGCCAGTCTCTAAGTTATCATGGGCCGTAATGATACATGCTTGTAAGTCTGATGTAAGTCTGACTCAAATAATACTGTTTTTGAGCTGGATGCATTTTGAGATGCGTCCAAGTCAACATATACACGTAAATATACTTTGCGCGTTGTGTACCTTCTAGTGCAAATGCATTCAAACTCTAGTTGAGGCCCACTATGTGTGTCTGTGGTACTAAGAGGAAGCATGAGACCACAAAACATTAATGAACATGAACTCCTGTTCATCAGTATCCCACATATTTAATTTTAAAACTGTTGCTTGGAGGAGAGATGGATACGCACATGGAGATCCATGATCGTTGTGTTGGTGTAAGGTACACAAGAGCTTTACCATAATGGATTGTACAACAAGAAACGGGAGAAAGTAGAGAATGCTCTATTGACCCTGACTTGGTCATCCGCATTTGGTAAAGCACTTTACAGGTATCTCTATAGAGATCAACGTTCTATATGTAATTTGCCTCTTGTCAAAGCACCTAATGAAAGAGAAATGGATTGAAAGACACCCAAGATCTTAAGTAACTTTGGTATCATACTATGATAGCATACTATGTCTGGTACTGTAGAATGACAAATCAGAAACATCAACACTCCTGGGGCTTTCATGTGTGACACTATCATAGGTCAAGAATGGGCCTTCTCCCAGATAGCATCCAGTCAATAGCAGACTAGTGGCTAGAAAAAGACCATTGATGGAAATGATTAATGGCGGTGGATACAACTTGTGCTGGACAGGCTACAGCCAGTTAACTAACAGCTGATTATAACAGTGTTGCAGGGAAGGGTATAACAGAATATACAACTTCTTGTACTTTGTCATGAATAAAGTATGGTGACCCACGACTCAACTGAGTACATAATTAAGGGTTTGAGTTTACAGTGGGCCAAATAACATGAACACTGGACTCTGGGAGCCTAGACTAACATCCCTTGCTCTGATGGTTCCTTGGGCTGATGTTTCAAACCGATATGAAAACGAGCATATGACAAATATATCTATTTTATTCTAATGTATTTATTTATGCTTATACTTGATTACACAGCTTTGTAATGTTCCTATATATACAATAACAGAACTACTGTACGTCACTTGTCCTTGGGCCACGTGTTCTTAGGTTTTAAATTGCTGGGACAGGGTTAATGCATGTATAGTTCTTCGTTTCTGCTTGTTCTTTGTTACTCGCAACATTATATAGAGAAATAATAATGGCTCTAAGATCTTATCATTTGCATTCCCATCTACAGCGGCGTTCAAAGGAATTTGTTTTATACATACGGATTCATTGCCACTTAGTGACTAGAATATTGCTACTTTTCACTTCAGCTCCAAGACTGTGATTTAAACTCCCATTGTGCTGTAGTATATATTTACTGGGTGTATTTTAAGAAAATAATACAATTTACTTTTTACAGTTATATCCTTGAATCTTTTTTTTCCCCTGCATTGCATGATTTCCATTTCACTATTTAATTCTGCTCTCTGATTTAAATCCCCAATGTCAGGTGACATTTGTTTCAAATATACAGTTCGTGTTTATTCTGGAAAATAGTCATAAATAATTTTAGCACTTGTCCTGTAATATCATAACTATTATAATGGCCGATCAGTGACATCATTACATGAATAATATATATCCACAATTAGATTTTTCATATTCCTATGTTACCTGTCCTCAGTCACATGACTTTATATTATAAAGATATTCCAGGACTGCATCTTAAATAGAGGATTATGTACAGATGAAGGAGGCTGTATTGTGTTTTCTTTGGTAGACAATGGGCAACAAATGACAGCATTTCATAGCAAATCATCATTCACTTTAAGAGAAGAAGTGTGATTTATGTAATTAGTGCTAATTGTTGACCCAAGTGAATGAACTGTTGCAATTGATGTTGCTTCATCTGTTGTTATGAACTATACTATTGTTAATGGATTTTAAGGATTTTCAGGTACAGTCACGAGGCTGCAGGCCGAGTGAGTTTATACTCTGATGTGTCCCAAGTTTTCCAGTATATATTATCAGCCTAGAAGGCTGTATTTTATTAAGTATATTTTACTCAAATTCAGTGTCAGATGCATATGGACTAACAGAATGTGTTGAAAAGATTACTAATGCTGTGTCTGAGTAATACACTCAGGGTGGTTTGCATGGACCAAATATCATGTCACAAGGCAGTGCCAGTCTTTTTTGAGAGAGGAATTGAAAACTGGTACACCCATTATAGGATCATCACCTTCAGCTATTTATATAGCTCCACTAATTTCCCAGTGCTGTACAGAGAACTCACTAACATCAGTCTCTGCCCCGTTGGAGCTTACAGTCTAAATTCCGTAACATACACACAGATAAAAAGAGAGAGACTAGGGTCCTTTTGATAGCAGCCAATTAACCTACCAGTATGTTTTTGGAGTGTGGGAGGAAACCGCAGCACCCTGAGGAAACCCAAGCAAACACAGGGCGCACATACAAACTCCACACAGATAAGGTCACGGTCGGGAATCAAACTCATTAACCCCAGTGCTGTGAGCAGGGTCGGATTAACCCGAGGTCTAACTGGGCTACAGCCCAGGGGCCTCGGGCATCCAGGGGGCCCTTGACAGAGCTCAGCAGAATTATTGATCAGGACAGGGGCGGCCTGATCAATGCTGAGCTCTGTCACTGCAGTCCTCCTTTTCCGGTGCTCAGTAATCTCCTCAGTAAGCAGCTTACAGCGCGCCGTGAAAGGAGGACTGCAGTGACAGGAGAAGGTAAGCGCTTGGGGCGGTCGGCTAACAGGGGGGCCAGTCTGCTAACGGGGGGGCCTCATGGGGGAATGGGGGCCCTCTTAGCCCAGGGGCCTCCATTCCATTAATCCGGCCCTGGTTGTGAGGCAGAAGTGCTAACCACTACGCCACCATTCTTAGTCATACATCATATGTCATCTTTTGTTTGTCTACAACTTTTAATGGGATGCCAATTATTCTATTTAGCTGCATAATATAACACTTACAAAAAATGATGCACACATAATCCAATACACTTAAAAATTTACTTATGAAATAAAACCAATTCCAAAGATTCCTTCATTTACTGACTTGTTGAGGAGAACACTCTTTTGCAGAATATTGTGGGAGTGCTGTTTGTTTCAGACACGGAATTTATTTTAGTTGTTCACACATCGCTCATTTTCTATTTGTACCTGACATTCCTATCAAGTTTATTGTATTCATATACATCATATCTGCAATGATTGTCTGGTGCTTGTGGCTGCCTATAAATAGACGATACTGATGATGATGAAGAATAATACAAGAGATTATTGAATAAGAATGTGGTGAAGGAGGGTTGTTGAAATGTGTCAATGTATAGTAAAAGAGGAAAGTGAACTTCGGCACATGATGAATGTGAATGTGGTCTTGTATTCTGATGGTACATGTAATCATTTAGTTGCTGCCAGGATAACATAGAAGCTCCCAAAAGATGCTCAAAAGTAAATCCAAAATTTCAGACGAAATATGGCACAGAAGACCCCAAAAAGATTAAAGCTAATTGTTATGATCCAGCACTAAAGGTTAATTAAAAACAACCACCTGGTCTGTTTAAAAATGACTAAACATCTACCTCTCTGTCCCACACACTAACTCTGCCTTACCAGTTATGCCATCACCAAGGTTTTTGTGAAAAGCTGACACTCTTATACAGGAAGCCTTTGGTTCTCCCTTTAAACTAATCTATCCCAATTTACTTTCATCAGAGTTATCATAAACAAAATGATCTCCCCTGACCCAGAGTTATAATAAACCAAAGGATTTCCTCTGCTTCAACTATGTAGCATTTTAAAACCAAGTCTGAAACGTGAATTCATAAGAGCACATGATCTTATTAAGTGTAATTTAATATGGAAAACAAATCCACAATGCTAAATAAAAAAACAAAAAAAAATGACAAAGAAAGATATAACACAATAGTTTCTTGTTTAATAAAAACAAATAAATAACAGTAATGATAAACTTATGAATGATCGGTTTTTGTCTGTTTTGTCTGGGGAAGAACAGGAATAAAGGACACTTCTCAACATAAAATTGATCCCCAAAATGTACAAAATCGTCAGATTTACACAACATTTTAAACATACTGCAGATACCCATAATCCCACTTCCACTGTGATATCAGGAACAGAAAGTCTGCATAACTGCATATTAGTTGTTTATGACCTCTCTTCAAACACCTTTCAAGTCAAGATTTATTTAAACTCGCCTGACTTCTTACCAGAATGTCCTAGAAAGATGATATTCCAGCCACACACCAGTTTATTGGTTTCCCTTCATTTACATATTAGGGATAAATGTATCAACCTGAGAGTTTTTTGGCGGGTTTGAAAAGTGGAGATGTTGCCTATAGCAACCAATCAGATTCTAGCTATCATTTTGTAGAATGTACTAAATAAATGATAGCTAGAATCTGATTGGTTTTTCAAACTCGTCGGAAAACTCTTGGCTTGATACATTTACCCCTAGATATAATTCCTGAGATATCATTGATAATAGTAATAAAACCATAAAGGGAGCTTTCAAGAGCATTTACGACATGTCCCATAAATTGATATTGGACACTCATCTATATTTATGTGTGTCATTGCTCTCTGGTATATTCCACAATATTATTGCACAGAAACAGTGATGATAGTAAACTTAAATGTTTATTTTAAGTACAGGCAGGGTTGGATCTCAGTGGCTGAAAGGCCAGGCATGGCATGAAACAAAATGTCCAGGAATAATATTCAAAACAAAGTGTTTTAAACTTGCCAGGTTCCAGAGATGTAGAGTGAAGTCAGAGTCCAAAATCCAGCGCTGCAACATAAACAGAGATCCGGAGCTGTAACACACCACAATGAACCAGCAAGGAATGATTGGGTCAGTCTTTATGGTCTGGTGATCAGCATAACACTTAACAGCTGAGCGAGGACACACAATCCACATAGCGGCCACTAGTGGGGAAAACGTAGAACTGCACCTGTAGGGACTTGGTGCAGAAAAGCATCAGGCCATAACAATGTGTCTGGAACTTTCTGTCCATAAATACCTCATGGGTAGAGCAGAAGAGTTTAGAACAGTCAAAGCGATAAATTAATTTACTCTCCACCTAAGGTTTTAACTCATGGCTGGACACAGAGTTCATCTGAGCTACACCAAGCTAATACTATGAATTAATTCACCAACACATATCTGCAGTTTTATATGACTAGTAATTAGATTCCATATGACACTAATACAGCGTATATTGTTCAAATATATAAACAGTGACAGGTGTACAGCGAAAAACATATTAGCCTAGAATAGGTGTTAAAAATGTTTAAATCATGGAATTATTCCACTGTCCACGGTGGAAAGTATAGTCATCCATTCTGGAAATGATAAAAGAGAAAGAAAAAAAGACTTTAGTGTACTCTGTATAAAATCAGTGATTAAAGTCAATACGCAAGCTATTCATCTTGTATAGGTGAGGAAGGAACTCTGATAATTATACTGTATTATTTTCCATTAAATCCAAATTGGTCATTAGTAAAGAAGAAAGGAGAACATCATAGTGTAACATGTAACATTAGATTGTCTTATGCAAATAAATATCCCACACACCCAGATAAGCTATTCACAGTGCCTTTCTATTTTTAAGAGATAATTTTGGGGTTTTAGTGTGCCCAATATCCAGAACTTGTTCAAACTATGCAATATATATTCTTAGTAAAATACATGCAATGGTTGCCCTAAACATCTTCGTAGGGGGAACAATAAATTGCTCCTTAAAGCAAGAACTATTCGTGCTTGATGCAGTAAATAAAATTAGAGATACTGAGGCTTGATTCCCCGAGAACCAAACACACCCGAACTTAGTAGATCCGAGTAGCGAGCCGAGCCAGCTCAGTACTTTTGCACGCCCTCGGAATTGAAAACGAGGCAAAACATTATTGTTACGTTGTCGGATCTCGCAAGTTTTGGATTTTATAAGTACCGCCCTCCACGGCAATCCAGCGCCATTTCACAGAGGGACATAGAAGGGGTAGCACAGTTCTTAGCAGTGTCTAGAGCAGTTGGGCAGCGTCATAGGTATAAAAGAAAGAGGAAGGGTAGCAGTGTTCTTCAAAGGAGAGCTCCATTGCTAATTGTCTTTGCTGAAATAGTATGAATAGGTCTGGCAGGCTTGGTCTTCTAAATCTGCAGTCATATTGTACTGTGTTATATAGGTAACACACAAAGATGAGAGCTCCATTGCCCCATTGCTACTTGTCATTGCTAAAATAAAAATACTAGGGCTGACAGGCTTGGTGAGAATCTGCAGTCACATTGTACTGTGTTATATAGGTAACACACAAAGAGGAGAGCTCCATTGCTCCATTGCTAATTGTCATTGCTGAAATAGAAATAATAGGGCTGGCAGGATTGGTCTTATGAGTTTGCAGTCAAATTGTACAGTGTTATCAAAATGGATTCACAGCAGTACACAGAAGAGCAGGAGCACCAAGCAGCTGCAGGCACCAGTCATGATGGTAGTAATCCCTCTACATCATCTGGTAAAGTCTATGTTAAAGTGCATAGTGTTTGTAAGTCAGGGAAACAAAAATGTAAAAATACACCTTTCATCTTGGTTAAGAAAAAAAAACCTGTAATCTAGGCAAAGTTATCTGCAGAAAAAAATTGCCAACATGCCATTCTACACACACAGTGGCAAGTAAAGAAAATAAGGCCTTTGCCTTTCTCTATGAGTGCTAGTTCTGCAACTGTCACTGAGGCATCTTCTTGTAAGGTCAGTCGTGACCAAGCAAGACCTTGTCATTTGGACTCCAAAAGTGGTGTCCAAATACTTTTACGTGTAAAAGCCGAGCTTGAAGAAAATAGTACGGTATTAGAAGAAAATGTATGTTCAGATTCAGAAATGGCACAAATCCCTAAGGAGAGTCTATCCACAAGCGCTATGTGTAATCCTGACCATTCTGATAGTGTACTCATAAAGAAGGCCCTTTTCATAATTTCTGCAGTTGTGTGCAAGAACAGCCCAAGTGTAACCGGTGATACACAAATTGAGGATGCCACTTTGGAATTGCAACAGGATGAGGGGGAAATTTGTGCAGTCAACGAGGATGCTAATGAGGATTTGATGAGGATGATGTTCTTTGTGTAAGTCCTGCACCAGTGGAAGCAGTTCTTGCACGTGATAAGAAGAAGGCCATTGTCATGCCGTGACATAAGACCAAAAATTCCACCTCTTATGTGTGGAATTATTTTTACCCAAATCCTGACAACAGTTGTCTAGCCATTTGTAATGTATGTAAAGCCACAGTCAGTAGAGGTAGGGACATTAACCATCTAGGAACTTCATCCATGTTACGCCATGTGAAGCAAGTTCATAGCAAGCTGTTGGGAAAATTGGAAACTTATGCTAAAAAAATAACAACAAGCAGTCCATCATCAGCTAGGCCCCTTTTGTCAGCTAGATCCCGACACCTGCAATCTACACCCACAATACCGTCCTCATCAATATCCTCAGTAGCGATCGGAGTTAGTCCGGCATCCAAGTTGCTAAAGCTAGATCACTCCTCCACTATCCTGGATCCCTCAGAAGAATTCTTGAGCGTTAGTCCCGCTGCTGCTGCTGCTTCTGCTTGGGGTGAATCTTCATCCCAGAAGCAGACCAAGAAGAAGACTACTAGTAGTTTACAACAATGGACTGTTAAACAATCCTTTGCAAGGGGCAGCAAGTAAGAAAGCTGTCACCCAGTCGCAAAGCGGATCACAGACACCATGGGGACTATGCTAGTATTAGATCTGCGTCCAATATCCACTATTAATGCAGCTGGTTTTAGACAGTTACTTGAGGTCTTGTGTCCATCACAAAACCATTTCACTAGAAAAGCTATTCCTCACCTCTACCAGAAGGTTTGTAAAAATGTAATTATTGGGCTACAAAATGCCATTCTACCCACTGTACACTTATCCACAGATTTGTGGACAAGCGGAACTGGGCAAACTAAAGATTAAATGACTGTGACAGCTCACTGGGTTGGTGATTCGCCTTCACCAGCAGAAACAGCAGCAGCATGTATCCAAGTACGTCCCATTTGTCAGAGGCAGGCTTCTCTGTGTATCATCCGCTTCACTAAGAGGCATACAGCTGACTATCTGTTACAACAACTAAGGGATGTCATTGCGACATGGCTTATCCCGCTTGGACTCTCCTCAGGATATGTAATTTCAGATGACGCCACCAATATGTAATTAAATGTATAAAAAAAAGTAATGAAATAAAAAACACTGCCATAGCTGTTGCTGCTTTATGAAGCCAATGTGAATCTTCTTTTCTGCAGTAGTCCAAATGGAAGCAAATGACAAATAAGAAATCTGAATAGATGGCTGCAACGTGACATAGGAAAGCCGCTATGCTAATGAATGAAGAGCTATCAACTGGAGGAGTCAATCCGTAAGCAGCCAAATAGAAGCAGATAGAGCTTCAGTGTCATCATCAGAGTGTGTCTGACACTCACCACTCTCCACCGACAAGAAGGGGAGCAGACCAACCTCTCGCGACACTGCATCCTTTTTACCACATCTTGGCTTCCGGCTGGTACATCGTGGCCCCAGAAGCATTGATGATGTTTGTGTGTCCAGGTTTCACCATCTAGAAAGAACATTGTTTCGAAAGATAGGAAATAGGCTGCTCTAATCCAGTAAGGCAGCTCTAAACCACTAACGGATCGATTCCCTGTCCTGTTTCGGGATAGGAACTAACCAGTTCATATGGAGAAGACTAATTTATTTTATTAATTCATTTCATTGCAGAAGACCCCATAACTTACTTGCCTTGTGGTCCTGGCCACAAGTTAAAGCTATGCTCAAATCCAATTACGGAGGCATTTTGGTTCACAAGCACAGTGCGGAAATGCATACATTTAAGTCTCACCAATGGATGTAAACCCACCTTAAATGTGTATGCAGCTGTTTTGTAAGCTAGATTAAAACTTGCAGTCTATCAATCAGCTAGGGACATCGCTGTAACATTTGTTTCTCATAGTCTCACAAGTTCCCATTGAAGTGAATGGCTGAGTTCTCCTACAGTCACAGATATGATGTCCTGTAAGTAAACCATATATTGGGGCATATTTAACAAATTGTAAATATGTTACCGTAAATTACATGTCCCTCTTTGTGTCACGCATATTTAAGAAAGGTGCATCGCAGCAGATATCATGGATATCTGCTGCTTTGCACTCCTTTTCGTTTTTTGGAGCAGTCACCATTCAACAGTATAGTGACTGCTCCCATCTGCAATCTAACAAGTTCCGAAAAAAAGATTTTTCAGTAACTTGTCTTGATAATGTTAGCCAGCTGAAGCTGGCGTACATTATCATAAATGAAAAATTTTAGTGCTGTCAGCTCTGCTCCGAAGAGCAGAGCTGGATAGCGCATGTGTGGAGGGATCACATGATCCCTCCCTGTTACTCAACGCTCTGTCTCTGCAACTATAGTGAGAGCGAGATGTTTGTGCGCATGTGCAGTTCTTAGAACTGCACATGCGCAATTGCTGTAAGAAAAAAAGTGAAGAGGACAAAGAGGAGATCCAGAGACAGCGCATTCCGAAGAGGGGGGTAAGTGTGATTTTTTTTATCACAGAAACAGCAGTTTATCGGAACTGCTGTTTCTGTGCTGGGTTGTACATAAATGTGAGAAATAGTTCAATCCATATCATTGCGATTGGGATTGAAAACTAATTTTCACTTTATGTGAATATTGATAAATGTGCCCCATTATGTCAAGGCAGGGGCATAAACATACCATTTGTGGCTCCATAGCACAATTTGAAAGAATGGGTTCAATAATGTCGATCTATCCACCAGATGCTTCTGCTCTTCGCTTCTGAGGAGGCACAGGGGCCTGACACATGTGCACTGACCTCGTGTTTAGGGTTTCAGTTGCAGGAATTTAAACCCGAAATTGGGCTTCACTGAGCATGTGCCAGGCCCCAACGCATGCTCAGAAAAGCAGAGCATGGTCGGCAGAGGACAGACTGCATCACCAAACTTTCCAATCTATACCCACTGCAGCCCCTGCCATGTTTCGCCACTGTGTCATGGTTAATCTTATATACTTTATTTGCAAATTTATCTATAATAAACTTTAAAGATTGTCTTAAATAAAAGTCAGGATAAACTGGCTATATCTTAAACACAATGCATATGACATCCAAATAATGTCATTATTGTCATTATCCCAAATAATTTTTAAATCCATGCATGACAGTATATATGATTTTGTAGACTGTGATTACACATTCTTTCATTTACTTTCAGCGTATCTGTGGCTGCAAAAGATTGATTTCATGCCCCCCCCCCCCTCCGTACTTGATTTTAGGATGTGATTTTATTTTTAGCATGTTAATTGCATCTGTTCAGTCAACATTGGGTACATCAATCACTTTAAGCACCGCCATTTGAATCACAACTGCGATGATGACTTTAACAAGATGCTAATTTTATTTAGAATGCATAGTCTGCAATATGAACAGCGTGATGATACACTTCTCCTTCCTGCATTATTCGCCTCTTGCAAGAATTTACTATTTCTTGGAGACCGGTCTACGCTTTCATACATTTAGATTGCTTCTAAATAATGTACACATTTGCACAGGGTGACTTATATTTCCATACACATTACACTGTGTAGAATGTACGGATAAGTTTGTAAAATCTACAATCTACCTCTTTTTAACCATTTTTTTTAAAGGTCTGCTAAACGAAAATGTTTTACGTATTTGTGATCAAATATTGTACCTGGACCCAGGTGCCTTTAGCTAACACAATGAGGCTCTTCATTCACTAATTAAACTATCTTCAACTTTGTCATTGTGCTTGAGATATAGTAATTTGTTAAAATGTTAGAATATCAAAAAATAGCTAAACTTGGGCATGGAAATATACAAATAAGCCTTAGTTTTATTTGAATGGTTTAGGAAATAAATTTTAAAGGTCTATGTCATACAAAAAAAAACAATTGTGTGGGTTCAAGGTAATCAAAATGATTTTGACAGGTAGATTTTCTTTATGTGACAGAGAATATTGTATCCCTCAGATTGCAGGCAATCATTATCACGTTACATGTCAAGAGGTCACCAGTGACAGCCTAACATGGTGATAAGGTGATGTCAACATGGTACATTGGGAGGTTGACATCACCAGAACCATAACTGCAGGTAAGATGATTACAAATGTCAGTTTCGAATCAGGCATGTGCGACGTATCAGGTAGAGAACTGGAATAGGTAACTGATTCACATGCATCTATCGAAACAAGTACTTCTGGAGTTGAAGACAAAATTCAGCAAGCAGAGTGCCAGAAGAGCAATGGTTAAGGTCAACTGCGAGCAGCAAATTTTTGCCATCGTAACACACTCTAACTCCCGTGCTGCTCCCCACTTATAGAATTCCCTACCACGCCCAACCAGACTTTCCCACGGCCATCAATCTTTAGATGTTCTCTAAAAGCCCATCTATTTTTTAAAGATTATCTAATCCCCGATGGCATTTCTTACACTATTGCACCCTCACAGTTTCAATCTCCACTCTAAGCCTCACTCGCTCCTCTTGTTTCAGCTGTGCCCTCTTCCACTTAGAATGCAATCTCTCCATCAAGCAGGGTCCTCCATACCCTTTGTTTTCATGTCTGCGTTTATTGTGTCTGCCTTGTATGTCCCTGTTTTATGTATGTCCTTGTTTTATGTATGTCCTTGTTTCCCTACTACACAAGGCTGCCGAGCACTGTGGAACCTTACAAATCTATGATAATAATAAGGATCAGAGTAGGCAGCAGAGGTTCAGGGTCAAAGACAATTAAGTGTTCAGGGCAGCAACAGAGACCAAGCAACCAATCTGACAACATATGAGAATGCACAAAGTAGAGGCAACAACTGAAGGTCAATCAACAAAGACATTTCAAAGTAGGATGTAAGTGGTTTAACCTCAGATTCTAGCAAATCGCCGATATTCGGCAACTCTGCAGGCCAAATTTAAAACAGCAATTTATTTAAAGGCATGTTTTGCCTTTAAACACCTTACCGTTTAAAATTTTGCTGGCAAAGTCGACGAATGTCTGCGGTTTGCTAGAATCAGAGGTTAATACTCAGCCTCACAATCCATTTTAAAAGGACCAGTTGCATGGCAATATTAAAATACCATATGACTGCAAAAAAATAGTTGGTGTCTTCGCTTGTCTTTATCAGTACAAATCTGAATATAACATAATTTGATCAAAATATTTTAGCTTGAAACCCAAAGTGAAGGGCCCTTATTTTTGCAAGTCCATATACTTACATCTACGCTCTAGACATTAGCAAAATGCAGTTACTATCATGTGCACTTATCTCATTACATAGGAGGCTAAAATATGACAAGAAAGCAGTTTTTTAAATCACCCTTTACAAGGTGTGTGGGCTAGGATCCTAGGGGACATTTTGATTGGCTGCCTGCACCAGTATAGAACAGCTAACTTTACCCCTCATTGTTCATTATAGGTGCAGTGTATCTCATCTGTGTGGGTTCCTGTTTGTTGCCTGCTTATGATTCCAGCCTTCCGGATATCCTGATCTCTGTCTGGTTTTGGTTAGTTTTCTTTTCCTCAATATTTGCCCACTCTTTGGATTGCTGCCTATTCTGACCTTTGCTTGAACGACGATTGGTTTTTGGGTTGCTGCCTGTACTAACCACAGATGGAAAACTGACCATTCTCCTAACTTGTATGTTAGGGAATTTAGACTGTAAGCTCCAATGGGGCAGGTACTGATCTGAGTGAGTTCTCTGTACAGCGCTGCGGAATTAGTGGCGATATATAAATAACTGATGATGAACTACCTCCTGCCTCGATGTCTGTCTGCACCTTGTTTTGCCTAATTCTTCTGTAAAACATATTCCACTTATTGCTGGCCCAGCTTTTAAATATTAAGAAAGAACTTGTCAGAGCACACAGGGCACATTACCCAAAAGACTTGACCTGTCTAGGCCCTGGGACATAATTTGCAAAGTGCACATCTACTCTTTAACAGAAGAAATCATGCAAAAACATTGTTCAAAGAGGAAAATTGATTTTAGTTAGGTCAAGACCTAGTGTATGAGTTGCACATGAAACCTCTTTTAGTTGCCCTTAAGGGGCACAATATGGATTACTGTTCCATCTTATTGAGAGGGCAGAGAACAGCTCAGTTACAGTGTGGGCACCTGCAGGCCTGTCAACCATGTACAACAACTTTAATATTTTCTTGCTTGGAACTTTGCTGCTGTGTATTTTAAATGTAATAAAATAAGCTTTTTTTGCACATCGTGTGCTGGTTTCCAGTTTAATTTGAACTGAATTATATATTTACTAAGTGCTTACGATCACAATGAGTTTCCTATGTCATTTTATAGGTAATGGCTCAAATGGCTTAAGTACAGAATAAAAATATTGTTTGATTTGAACAAGTTTCGGTTGTTATAGCAGTGTATTGCCCAGATATGTGTACACCTAGCGCGGCTAATGAAAAAGCACTGAAAAAGTGTTGTGCCATAGTTAGTGCATATGAACCAAAGCACTGGTTGATATTACAATGAAAAAAGTAAGGAGAAATCCAGCAAATCTGAGATCTGGGGTTCAGAGTAGATTCAAAACACGACTCAATTCTTTGCGCCAATATCAGATCTGAAAATGAGACAAAACATAATTTCCAGAAAACTATGGAGGCAAAACGCTTGTTATACAGGAAGTGCGTCATGGCACTTCCGATTGATACGTTCCAAGCTGGAACGCATACTGCCAGAGTTTGCATTTGATAGTGGAGATGCATTATTGTACCTCCTTGGTACATGTCTTAGGTTCTCTTGGGGATACATACCTGCTAGATAGGAGTCCCAGTGACTCACCTAGGAATTGCTGTGTTTGTTTGTAGAGGGAGTTGGGGTGAAAGACGAGACATGGGAGGAAGGCTGATAGGCTGAGTCTTAAGAGCATGCTTGAAGCCTTTGTGAGTAGATTCTAAACTGGTTAAGCATGGGAGATCATTCCACAGCTGGGGAGCAGCCCGGGCAAAGTCCTGGAGGCGGGAGTGAGAAGAGGTGATCAATGTAGTAGTGAGGCGGCGATCATTGGCAGAGCGGAGGGGGCAGCAAGGAGTCTAGGTAGAGATGAGGCTGGAGGTGTATTGAGACAGACACAACACACTGTAGGATACATACACTACATATGTGCAATATAAAATCCTAGCAGAATGCACAGGGAAAAAAAAGTTTTCAATAATCGTCACCTGTTAACAACATGGGGCCTGATTCATTAAGGATCTTAACTTGAGAAACTTCTTATTTCAGTCTCCTGGACAAAACCACATTACAATGCAAGGGGTGCAAATTAGTATTCTGTTTTGCACATAAGTTAAATACTGACTGTTTTTTCATGTAGCACACAAATCCTTGATAGTTTATTTGTACACTGAAATTTAAACTTGATATTTGTGTGTTACATGAAAAAACAGTCAGTATTTAACTTATGTGCAAAACAGAATACTAATTTGCACCCCTTGCATTGTAACATGGTTTTGTCCAGAAGACTGAAAAAAGAAGTTTCTCAAGTTAAGATCCTTAATGAATCAGGCCCATAGTCATTAATGAAAGGAAAAAAAAATGTTTTAATTCCATTTTATTCCATTTGTTTTCCCAATGAAACACATTTATTGGGATGTCATAAAGTGTAATGTACATAAAATGTATTATTGCAGTTTTTCTTTATTGCAAACACATGTTCTAGCATGTACACATGACCGTCATCACTATCACTCAGCAATTACACCTGCCCTGTAGCTGGTGCAAGTGATACGACTGAAAAACACGTACCTGAGAGTTGCCCAGAGCATGATCTGGGCGCTGTGGCATGCACTCGACCACCCCCTTAGTGTACTTTACGTGAATATGCTCCTTTCCCTCCCCGCTCTGCACTTCAAATCATAGGCAGTCGGAAGAGTCATTTACGTGTGAACATGAATTGCGTTCTTTGGTGTATGTTTCGTTTGCACGTGTGTGCAGAGTGATAGAACCCAGAATACGCCATGTAAATGGTCTTTTTGAGTCAGATCCATGATGTAATGCTTGTGTATTTCTACATGTGGATAGGTAACGGCTGCAATGACAAGTACAGAAAACAACTATGTTTTGTGATAGTCAGTGCGCCTGGAAAAATACCTACATTGAGATCACAATAAATTGCCTTCGTATTTTTACATTAGAAAGCTGATGGAGCAAATGACAAGTAGAGAAAACAATTGTGTTTTAGGGCGGTCTGTGTTTGGGAAAATACACAGGTTGAGATCACAGTAAATTGCCTCTGTATTTCTACGCTAGATAGCTAATGGATTTAATAACAATTACAGAAAACAATTGTGTAGAAAAAAAAAGGAAAAAAAGATAAACCAGACTGGAAATGCTGCAGTACAGTTTACAGATCTATGTAGTAAATGCAGGGAGCACACAGGTGTACAGTTTTCTGGGCTTCCAATAGTCACAGAGAGCTTCCACAGGTGGTACAATACTGGAAGAATGATGGTCTGATCTATCAATGTGTGATATATTCTATGTCCTGTGGTTTGAAGGGGCGTATTATATGTTTACATCCGCTGCGTTGGTTACCACTCTACTCTTTCAGTTCTGGAACTGAAAGCCAAATGGAGCTTCACTCATCATCATCATCATCATCATCATCTATTTATATAGCGCCACTAATTCCGCAGCGCTGTACAGAGAACACACACATCAGCCCCTGCCCCATTGGAGCTTACAGTCTAGATTCACTAACATATACACACACACACAGACACACACACACAGACACACACACACAGACACACACACACAGACACAGACACAGAGACTAGGGTCAATTTGATAGCAGTCAATTAACCTACCAGTATGTTTTGGAGTGTGGGAGGAAACCGGAGCACCTGGAGGTAACCCACAAAAACACGGGGTACCGTACAAACTCCACACAGATTAGGCCATGGTCGGGAATCAAACTCATGACCCCAGTGGTGCGAGTCAGGAGTACCAACCCCTGGGGGTTGGACTAGCATTGGCCAGGCCTCCCTCTTCTCTGGGCCCCAAGGCCGTCGCTCCACCTGCAATTTCCGCCACTGGTGATTCGTCTGATTCTCCAGAGGGAGAGATTTTTTGACAAACCAGAACTGATTCACCAACTATATCTCCAATGCTAAATCTCAAAAATGTTACTATATTTTGAACCCCTGTCTTGTGATGCTCTCTCCATAGGATAGAACAGCTAATGCTATCATCAGAGTTTGAAAAATTGGCCCAGACTGCAGTTCCCTTTGAGAATTATGTGATATCCTGCGATACTTAGCCTAATGCAGATGATATCTTTGATCTATCAGGCCTTAGGCGTTTGCTAACTTACTAGAATACTAAAATATGTCTAAACCATGTTGGAAACAGACTTTTTCATATTGTTTAAGGCTTGATACATAGTCCCCATTGTCTGTTACTGGAGACAGCTGTAGCTCATTTGAACTGTGTGTCTTGTGCCTGTCTTTGTCTGTGCCTTCAGTCATGTGGTACTCTGTTGGGTGATGGCACATGGCGGCTGTCTCCCCTTTACCCCTTGTCGCCAACAGTGAGGGACTGTTGAATTTGACACTTTTAGAGGAACTGACAAGAAATGCCCCTGCTGTACTTGTGAGTTTGAAACAGAAGCAGGGAAAAAATGAGTGTGAATCTATTTGTGTCTGTATTTGTGTTGTGGATTCTTACTAGGTGTAAAAAACTAGGTGTGATGAGAAACTAGAAGGATGGGTTGCATCTAACAGCCGTCTGAGGTTCTATATAAATAGGCAGAAGGCTCATTGGATCTGCTCATCGCTGTAGCTTGTTTCCTAAACTATAACAGTTTGCACACTTAAGTGAATTGTGAATTTTAAACAGAATCAGGTAAGGAGACTACATAAGTAGGTACACAAGTATTCACGCTACCATTAACATCTGATACAATGTTTGGTGTAGTGCAGTGAGTGTAATGCTTTTCTTTTGCAGGAGACATTCTGGAAACTCAGATACTGTCCAATCTATAAACATTTTTCATTACTGCGGGAGGAAATTACCAAACTGCAGGCTGAGATATGTCGGATGTCTGTGTCCTTGAAGCCACCACTGCCTCAGAGAGTCCCAGAAGACATTCTGTCTGAACTATTGTACTCTCTGAAAGGGGGGGATTTCTAGGGGGACACCAGCACATCCCACAATCTGTGACATTGCAAGACTCATATGCTGCTCTTGCAGGGCTAGAATGTACAAATAAAATAGGTAATGTACAACATGAGGATATGGTGACGTCTACTAGCTACAGGGACAGGAAAATGCAATCTCCAAAAAGGACTACACTTTTCTTAATAGATTTTATTGTAAGAGGCATATATCTGGGAAAAGCTACTGAAGTAGAGAAACAAGTCAGCTCCAAGGGATAAAGAGCGTGTGTTAAAAATCATGAAGGCAGCAAGAAAAGATGGGGAAATGTATGAAATTATCCACTTAGGGACCAATGACCTAGCTAATGCTGAAGTCATGGCTGTTTAAGATGAATTTCAAAAATTAGGAACTGCTCTAAAGCAAGTGGCAGCCACTGTAACTTTGTCAGCAGTTTTGCCAGTACACAGGGGTGAAGACCGAACTCATTGCATCTGAAACTCCATGAGTGGCTAAGGAAGTGGTGTAATGAGGAGAGATTTAGATCACTAGACCATAGTCATCTGGCAAGATAGGGTCTCATACAAAAGTGACGGCCTGCACCCATCTTCAAGTGAAAAAAGTATTAATACTACTTTAATAGAAAGTATTAAAGAAAACACTGAGGCCCTTGGGATAAACATAGAAACGGGAGATAAGGCTATTCTTTGTACTGGGGTGATCTATAGACCATCAAGTCAGGAAGAGGAACTGGACTGGAACCTATGCAGGACAACAATAAAATTGCATTAAAAGGAGAGGTAGTAAACATGGGAGACTTTAATCTACTGGATGTGACCTGTAAGGAGTCTTCTGCAAGTTCCACTAGAAGTAGGGACATTCTGAATTCCTTGCAGGGAGCATCCCTCAAGCAAATGGTGAGGGAACCCACTCGCAAAGCGCAATATTAGACTTAATTCTTACAAATGGTGACAGAATATCTGATGTAAATGTGGGTGAAAACCTAGGATTCAGTTATCATCAAGCAGTATGGTTTAGTATAGACAGAGACCGACTCATACCGCACAAAAACAAAGGTGTTAGATTTTGGGAACGCTTACTTTGTAGAGATCGGAAAATGTGTAACTGACTCTGGCAGAGTTGAGGAACTTGAAAGGAGTGCAGGAGACGTGAGAAACATTAAAAAGTGCAATACTTAAAGCAACAGATCTTTGTATCAAAAGAGTTAGGAAAAGCACAAGGAAGACAGTGTAATTTGCAAAAGAAGTAGCAAGTCTTATGAAGGCAAAAAAGATGGCCATTACGAAATATATGCAGACTCAGAATAATGAAGACAAACAAGTGTATCTTGCTAGACAGAAGGAGGCTAAGAAGGTAGTCAGATGTGCAAAGGCACAAGCTGAAGAGAAAAGGGCACAGTCAGTAGGTATAGGGGGCAATTTTTTTTATTAGGTTTATAAGTGAAAGGAGAAAAACAAAAGGAGGAATAATAAGACTAAAGGCAGAGAGTGAGAATTTTGTTGAGGGAGACAAGGAAATGGAAGATCATCTTAATAATTATTTTTGCTCAGTATTCACTACAGAAGGAGAGGGGAAGGGGTCACAGTTAAGTTGCAGTATACTCATAAAAATGAGATAGATACAAGTACATTTACAGAGGAGAAGATCCTAACAGAGCTCTCAAAACTGAAAGTGGATAAATCAATGGGGCCAGATGGGATACATCCAAAGATACAAAAAATGGTTAAAGGGGTGCTGGTAACACCATTAACAGAATTATTCAATCAGTCACTAGCTACAGGAGTAATTCCAGAAGACTGGAAAATAGGGAATGTAGTCCCACTGCACAAAAGTGGAAGCAAGGAATAGGCAACTACAGCCCAGCGATCCTTACATCAGTAGTGGGGAAATTGATGGAAACAATCTTAAAAGAAAGAGTTGTAGAATATCTCAAATCCAGTAACTTACAGGATCCCAAACAGCATGGATTTACTGGGGGGGAGATCATGTCAAACAAATCTTATTGACTATTTTGACTGGGTGACTAAGTAATAGATCAAGGGGAGGATCGTAGATATAGCTTATGTGGATTTCAGTAAGGCTTCTGACACTGTCCCACATTGCAGACTGTACAATCTATATGTTTAATATATGTGAGTACTGTGATGTCTCTGCTAATTATTTTTAACAAGGTACAGAAGGGAAACATTCTTCAAAGGAAGAGAAGTATTAGAACACGAGGACATGTACTGACACTGGAGGGAAGAAGGTTCAGAGGAAATGTGAGGAAAAATGACATCACAGAAAGGGTAGTGGATAAGTGGAATAGCCTCCCATCAGAGATGGTAGAGGCTAATACAGTACAGCAGTTTAAACATGCTTGGGATAGACATAAGGATATCCTTACAAAAATAAAGGATCAAATAGGGTTTAAGGTTACTATAGGTTAAAATATGGGCAGATTAGATGGGCCAAGTGTTTCTATCTGCCGTCAAATTCTATGTTTCTATGTATCTGTACCTCTATTTAAATTGGTGGGAAGGAGGTAGAGGCGGCATCTTCAGCTCCCAGACAGGGAGTGTGGCGCTTCTGTATAGAGGTGTTAAAAATTAAAATGCAAAGCATTTCATTATTGTTATAGCATTTCATATGGTACAATTTGTGATCAGTGGTTGAGTTAACTTCAATGGTTGTAATAGTAGACATTAACAGTTCCACAAACTCATTTTAGACACAAACAGCTGGTGCTAGTTTGAACCTCCACCACGCCCGAGGAGCAAGGCTCCCAATGCTCCTATACTGGTGACCAATCAGGATGTTTGCTGCCCTGAGAGATTGAACCTCCGCAGAGCGGAGAAGAAAGAGACAGTGATGTGTTGCACAGTGGGAGCCAGCAGCTGGCAGGAGCGGACTTGCACAGAGCTGGGATCGTCATCGTACGTACTACAGAAAAGGAAAGAGTAGTGTTCAGAACGAAAGTTAGGGACAGAATTCAAAGAGAAAATACAGGATTGAAATTAAGTAAAAGGGATAGCAGAGGGGATTGAAGGGGAAAGCAAAAATCCACAGGAGGAACGGAGTTTGAGGGCGGGGGATTAAATTGGCCACAAGTTGCCGCAGGCCACTGCCTCACTCTCTGGCCATTATGGTATTAAGGAATCTCTGCTCATTTTCTCTTGCACCCGTATGGACACAACAAGATCAGAAAGACTGAGGGAAGTATAGACGAACAAGCAGAGGGACAAGAGGAGCAGAGGTGGTAGAGAAGAGGGCAACACAGGAGATAAATAGAAAACGTAACAATCTGACACCACAGAGACTAGGCTACAGAGACAACAGCTGCATAGACTACTGTACAGAAACGACAGCAGTCGAGACACACTACCTAGTCCACAGCTGTCAGGACCATCAGGAACAGATACATGATAAACTTTACAGGCCAGCACACCACGCGCTGCACACGCCTGACAGTGCGTTCTGGCCAGGTGCAGAGATTAGTGTTATTCTAAGATGATTTAGGAATGAGAGATATTACTCCCTTATCTTATTTAAATAAATCAGGAAGGAGAGTTTATTCACAAAAATCGGAACATGTAGCTATACATAAGAACACCCCAGGTCTACCTACATTTATAGGTTTTACTTTTTGTAAAGGCCACCATTCATCATAGAGGTTAAACAGATTGAGACATCAAAATCTCCTTATTAGATGATCCTTTATTACACTGTTAGAGTGTGATTTTAGAGGCATGAGTGTTAGGGGATTTTAGTAATTATACGTTTAAATAATAGATGCTAAGTGTGAATGGTAATACCATAAGTGATTGTTTTACTAGTATGATTTATCATTAGTATTTCTTGCTGAGCTGTAAGGAACATTTAATGTGTTTAATCCAATGTCCCTACAATACTTTTCCTATTACTCAGTAATTGTAATAATTTTCATTGAAAGCGTCAATTATTCTTGGGTCTTGGAATCCATTCGCCAGCATCTCCCCAATTTCAGAGTACCACAATCTCATACTCTTTAATAAAATTCAAATTTGTTCTTATTAACCTAATACAAATCAAATACTTTCTTCTTTATTAAACTATATTAAGGGGGAAACCTAATTTGTATTTGGGCACTGACAGCTTTGTTTCTGACCTCTTACTGTATTGTTTGACTTGTAGATTATGCAGAGAGGATGCAAACCCCTCACCACATAATAAGTGAACCTCGCTGACTGTTCTCCGCATTATGCTCCTAATTTGATTGATTACTAAATTGTAGTCTTCACTTTCAAGGTGGACCGGTTACAAAAAAATGTTTAAATTTACAGATTACAAGCATTTAAAGCAAAACTAATCAGACATCTGTCAGTAAATAGCATGGATTCTCCACTTAATCTTCAGACAAGGTATACTGTTCGCTGCTCCACGTGGACACTATATCCAGCTGAACAGCATCGTTGCACCTTGGCATAGATTTCCAAAGTGTCTGGAAAAGAAAATGTCATCAGTTAGCTATTTTATAGTGACAATAGTAATGGATGTCCACGGCTCACACCTATCCTTTGTTCTCAACATTGACTCTATATCTAAATCATGTTATAGACATCTAAAAAACATTTCCAGAATTCGCACATATCTCACACAGGACACTGCAAAAACCTTAATTCATGCACTTATCATCTCCCGCATTGACTATTGCAATTCCCTCCTTACTAGTCTTCCCCAAAACAGACTGAAAACCCTACAATCTATTTTGCATGCAGCGGCAAAATTGATTTTCCTTGCAAATCGTTATTCCACTGCTGAATCACTCTGTATGTCTCTATACTGGTTGTCTGTTTTCTACAGAATCTAATATAAAATACTTTTACTAACCTACAAGGCCATCAACAAAGCGGCACCAACATACATCTCCTCTTTTGTCTGAAAATATCTCCCAACTCAGCAATTCCGTTCTGCACAAGATCTGCGTCTCTCTTCCACTCTCATTACATCTAGAGATGAGCGCACTCGGATTTATGAAATCCGAGCCCACCCGAACATTGCCGATCCGAGACGGATCCAAGACAGATCGGGGTATTGGCGCCAAATTCAATTCTGAAACTGAGGCTCTGACTCATAATCCCGTTGTCGGATCTCGCGATACTCGGATCCTATAAATTCCCCGCTAGTCGCCGCCATCTTCACTCGGGCATTGATCAGGGTAGAGGGAGGGTGTGTTAGGTGGTCCTCTGTCCTTCTATATCTCGTGCTGTTCAGTTAAGTTCTGTACTGTTCAGTTAAGTTCTGTGCTGTGCTGTGCTGTGCTGTGCTGTGCTCAGTCCAGTGGTGCTGTGTCCTGTGCTCTGTCCTTCTTAGGTCAGTGGTGCTGCTGGGTCCTGTGCTGTGTCCTGTTCAGTCCAGTGGTGCTGTGTCCTGTGCTCTGTGCTTCTACAGGCATAGTTATTTCCCTAATATTCCCAAGTGTTTAAAAAAATAAAAAAAAGTTATTTAAAAAAAATACAAAAAACGAATTAATTTTTTTTTTATTTACAACAAAATTTGCACAACCAATCCTGCAGTATAAGCCCATTGGTACTGCAATATTACCAAGTTCACACATTCAGCAGTAAAAGTCCAGTGGTTCTGCAATATTACAAAGTTCACACATTCTGCAGTATCAGTCCAGTGGTGCTGTGTCCTGTGCTCTGCCTGCTGAGTTCAGTAGTGCTGCTGGGTCCTGTGCTGTGTCCTGTTCAGTCCAGTGGTGCTGTGTCCTGTGCTCTGTGCTTCTAAGGGCATAGTTATTTCCCCATTATTCCCAATTTTTTAAACAATAAAAAAAAAGTTATGAAAAAAATAAAAATTAAAAGTTAAAAAAAAAAATAATTGTAACCAAATTTGCAAAACCAATCCAGCAGTATATAAGCCCATTGGTACTGCAATATTACCAAGTTCACACATTCAGCAGTAAAAGTCCAGTGGTACTGCTATTACAAAGTTCACTGATTCAGCAGTGTATAAGTCCAGTGGTACTGCTATTACAAAGTTCACTGATTCAGCAGTATAAGTCCAGTGGTACTGCTATTACAAAGTTCACTGATTCAGCAGTATAAGTCCAGTGCTACTCTCCTGTGCCGCATATAATTTTTAAAGGCTTTGCTGAGTGTGTGTGGCTTAGGGGTACGCTCTCTTGTGCTACATATAATGGAAAACCAAAATTTGGAGGATAAAGTAGGAAAAGATCAAGACCCACTTCCTCCTAATGCTGAAGCTGCTGCCACTAGTCATGACATAGACAATGAAATGCCATCAACGTCGTCTGGCAAGCCTGATGCCCAATCTCCTAGTACAGGGCATGTAAAATCCAAAAAGCCCAAGTTCTCAAAAAATAGCAAAAAGAGAAACTTAAAATCATCTGAGGAAAAATGTAAAGTTGGCAATATGCCATTTATGACACGTAGTGGCAAGGAACGGCTTAGGCCCTGGCCCGTGTTCATGACTAGTGGTCCAGCTTCACCCAAGGATCTAAGCCCTCCTCCTCTCCCCCCTACAAAAAATGTAAGAGAGTTATGCTGTCAGCAACAACAAAACAGCAAAGAACTCTGCCTTCTAAACAGATGACATCACAAATCCCCAAGGCGAGTCCAAGGGTGTTGTTGGTTGTGAACCCTGACCTTGCCATCACTGTACGGGATGAGGTGACTCCATCCAGCATTTGCAGCATGCCCTCTGCATATGCTGGAAGGATCACCCACAGTCCAGTTACAGATTTGGCTAATGAAGGTGTGAATGTTGTACACCGGGAGGAGGATATTGATGTAGCTGGCGCTGAGGAGGATGTTGATGATTATGATGCAGACAGATACCAAATTGCCTTTCTCAATTTCTATTTATATTCTAGATTATATAACGGCTGAAAAGTTTTCTGTTTTACTCCTAGTGGAGAGGGGATCTGATGCAGACAGATACCAAACTGCCTTTGTCCATTTCTTTGTATATTTGAATTTCTAGTTCTACAGTCTATGCAGGCTGCTTTATTTATATTCAACTACAAGTGTAGGGCGGGGGGGGGGGGGGGGCATAGATAGCCACCAAAGTAACGTGGTCCATTTAATTTAACTTTCTAGCTCCACAGTCTGTGCATCCTGCTTTTTTTATCTTCAAAGTATTTATATTTAAGAAGCCTTGCAATCTAAATTAACTAGAGGTAGTGACGTGGTAGAACTCCAAAAGGCAGTTTGGAAGCCCCTGTACAAACTGGCTTTATGTTTTAACTGAGTTGTCCCCCCTCCAGTGTGTACTCGGAAAGAGTTTTTAGTGCAGCGGGGAACCTGGTCAGTGAGCGGCGAAGGAGGTTGCTTCCTCACAACATTGAAAAAATGATGTTTATAAAAATGAATAATCAATTCCTCAATGAAGTACAGCACTGCCCTCCAGACAGTACAGAGGGACCTGTGGTTGTGGAGTCCAGTGGGGACGAATTGATAATGTGTGAGGAGGAGGAAGTACACACTGTAGGGGGAGGGAAATCAGAGGTTGAGGATGAGGACGACATCTTTCCTCAGTAGAGCCTGTTTAGTTTGTACAGGGAGAGATGAATTGTTTTATTGGTGTGGGGGCCCAAACAAATCAATCATTTCAGCCACAGTTGTTTGGTAGGCCTTGTCGCTGAAATGATTGGTTTGTTAAAGTGTGCATGTCCTATTTCAACAACATAAGGGTGGGTGGGAGGGCCCAAGGACAATTCCATCTTGCAACTTTTTTTTTGGCATTATGTGACCATTCAACAGTCGTTTGCCATGTTCAAAAAGTAAAAGAAAATGCCAACAAATTCAATAAATTAAATCAAAAGTTAAATGCCTTGTCATTATTTAAAACAAGAGGTTTTGACGTGCTAGAATTAGTGTAGTGTTAAGATGTTATAAACACTACACTTGGAACTTGGAGGAGGTATTGTGGCCCCGGTATCAAATTGGGTACCGGGGCCACCCCACTACGCAGTCCAGATACTTGTTTGGTGGAATTCAGACCAGTTGAGAGTTTTATTATTATATTGTGGGGACCACTCTATACCACACTACCACTCTATTTAATACTTTAATTCTATTTAATACTTTAATTCTATTACTAATTGCCATAAAGAGGAACTGCCGCTTCTATTTAATACTTTAATTCAATTAGTAGTTACCATAAAGAGGAACAAAATATTTTTTTTCTACTAAAAGTGTAATATGACTTACAAACACTACACTTGAAAGATGGTGCCTTTAAATGAAAAAGTCAGTCTTCATTGCACGACTATGTGCAACAGGGACAGTTTTTTGGTTTACAAAGTCAACCAATAACACTTCGACCCTGTCTGTCTTTAACATACTTGATGGGATCTCAATGACGAATGGTCTGTACCATGGTTGGAGGAGGTATTGTGGCCCCGGTACCCAATTTGGTACCGGGGCCACAATACCTCCTCCAACTATGGTACAGACCATTCGTCATTGAGATCCCATCAAGTATGTTAAGATAGAGGTGTATCAGATATTAAACAACGTTGACTGTTGCTGCAAAATTTTTAAATAATATTGTGGGGAACACTACACTACGCAGTCCATAAACTTTTTGGGTGGAATTCAGACCCGTGTAGGTTTTTTTTTAATAATATTGTGGTGACCCACTCCTCTACGCAGTCCAGGTACATTATTGGTGCGAATCATACAAGTTCAGGGTTTTTAATTTATATTGTGGTGACCCACTCCTCTACGCAGTCCAGGTACATTATTCGGTGCGATTCATACCAGTTGATGGTTTTCTTATTATATATATTGTGGTGACCCACTCCTCTACGCAGTCCAGGTACATTATTGGTGCGAATCATACAAGTTCAGGGTTTTCAATTTATATTGTGGTGACCCACTCCTCTACGCAGTCCAGGTACATTATTCGGTGCGATTCATACCAGTTGATGGTTTTTTTATTATATATATTGTGGTGACCCACTACTCTACGCAGTCCAGGTAAATTTTTGGTGCGAATCATACAAGTTCAGGGTTTTTAATTTATATTGTGGTGACCCACTCCTCTACGCAGTCCAGGTACATTTTTTGGTGCGATTAAGACCAGTTGATGGTTTTCTTATTATATTGTGGGGACCACTCCACTACGCAGTCCAGAAAGATACCTCGTTGCAACGTTTTGGACTAATAACTATATTGTGAGGTGTTCAGAATACACGGTAAATTAGTGGAAATGCTTGTTATTGAATGTTATTGAGGTCAATAATAGCGTAGGAGTGAAAATAAGCCCAAAAACTTGATTTTTTAACTTTTTATGCTTTTTTCAAAAAAATCTGAATCCAAAACCTTAAATCCGAACCAAAACTTTTCGGCAGGTGTTTTGCAAAACAAATCCGAACCCAAAACATCGAGAAAATCCGGATCCAAAACACAAAACACGAGACCTCAAAAGTCGCCGGTGCACATCCCTAATTACATCCTCCCATTTCCGGTTACAGGACTTTTTTCGGGCTGCACCCATTTTATGGAATTCTCTCCCTCGCACAAACTTTCAAGCATTCTCTGAAAACATACCTCTTCAGACAAGCTCATAATATTCATCAAACACCCTCTTAACCTCACTACATTACCCTATTACTACCCGTTACACAATTTCACAAAAGACAACTACCCCCCTGACCAACATTGTTGTGTGACAGGATCATTTAGCTTATGAGTCACTTTTACCTTTGCAGTCTGGCTGGGCAGAAATACAAAATGTAGACTTAAACTCATGTATCAAACTCCCATTGTCCCATAGATTGTAAGCTTGTGAGCAGGGCCTTCTCACCTCTTTGTCTGTTTTACCCAGTTTGTTTATTAGTTTACTGTGTTTGTCCCCAATTGTAAAGCGCTACGGAATATGTTGGCGTAATATAAATAAATGATGATCAAAATGATGATGATGACATAGCGCAGAATGTACCAGGATTGTTTAGTAGGTCTGAGTACTAGTGACGTTCATGGCCATGAAACACTTTATAACATTTTTACACTCATCAAATCATAGAGTCGTCCACCCTTTAAAATAGTTTTACTGACGAGCTGCTGACTCGTTATTATGGTGTTTTGAAATATGTTCTGAACTAAAAGTGAAGCAGCAAATACAACAAATTAGGGCTCAGGAATTTAAAATAACTGTTTTACAACCTTATTTCATCTCAAATACACTTACACATGTGTAATATTGTGGCAGGCCTGGTTTTTACTGACTACTGTTTTTATTACTGATAGCTGAAAATATCCCTATTTAACTGTGAATCAATTTGCTAATGGTTGGTAACTCTGCAATCATGCCCTGTGGGTGGGGAAATCAGTTTCCTTTGGCACAGAAGGTTAATACTCAGCCAACTCTTGTAGAAAACGTTTAAGAATTCTTAGATAATTTAAATAATTTCCACACCAATCAGATTCTAGCTATCCTTTGCAAGAATGTACTAGATAATTAAAAACTAGAATCTATTTGGTTGCTATGGGCAACACCTGTACTTTTACTTTTTAGAGGTTTTAACAAATCTACCCCTGTATCTACAATATATTTCATACTGAATAAGTGTAACAGAGCTATTCCTGGTCTGACCAGTCGCTATTCTGATCTCAAACATAATCCTTATTTCTATTGTTATTCTTTCTTCTGAGCCTACGTTGTCATTTTCTTTAAAAGCATAAAGGAACTCTGACATTATTTATTTAATTATGTATTTACTATTTCACTTTTTAATTGGTCTCCTTTCATTTCTACTTGCAATTCGAAACATCCATGGAGTGTGCAAACTGCAAAATATTTGGGGGCAGACTGTTTGCTTTTAAAGAATTGTCAAATTCTGAAACAAACCATTAAACAGTTTTAACGATTAACTTTCATGCAAAATAATATTTAGGAAACCGGTAAAAACTAGTAAAAAGGTGGAAATGATGAAGTATTAGTACTTGTTTGACCCAGTCTTGGACTTAATAACTGCTGCCAGGCAACAGTTTACCAGGTTCCAGGTGGTTTCAGAAGACATTTGGTCAAAACTGTCATAAAAACGTTTACATTCAATCACATTGATGGATCCTTAAAGTTGACTTAGCACCTCGTGAAAGGAGGTAGCGCAGTTCCTCCGCAAGTTCATTAAAATTAACCAACTAAAGTAAGAAAGGGAAATTATTTGCGAACTCCTATTGATCATTCTACCTCCACCCCAGAGATGACCCGCTGGCTTTCCATCTTCTCCTCTTTGAGAAATAAGGACCTCTTACAGGCTCTTGAGACTTCTTGCAAGTACATGTCCTCCAACATGTCCACGGAAGCGTTTTTGAATATCTTTCACCCAGTCTACCTATCCCCTTACTGTAGATACCAATTGGAATCTCAGCTACCTCTCGCTGCTCTAGGTGAGGCTTGTTGGTCGCGGATCTGGTACATTGTTTTTGTCAGTGCCCCATAGTTAGACGTTTCTGGTTACAGGTCAGAAGATTTGCATTAAACAACCTTCTTAACTATGTCCCCTTTACCCCGCAATGGGCGATTCTTGGAATATTACCGAAGAACCAGAGAGTTACTGGGGGTGGTAGGAGGTTGTTACTAGCTATAAGTGCCACAGCATGTAAAAACAAAATCTCCAGACATAGATTCATACTAACCCTCCCTATTTGACTTTCTTTAAGGAGAAAATGATCTACTTCGTTAGGAGGGACTTGTCGAGGTACCTATGGAGAGAGATTCTAAAATGGAACGGTTCATTGTCATCTGGGAAAGCTATATAGCCACTCTACTAATTTACGCCAGAAAGCAAATAGATAATTGCCTCCAATATACCACATGGTATGGACTCCAAATGGTAGCGATAACCTCCACCTTTAGGTTCCAACGTTTTTCTCATACCTTGCGCTTGCCTCCAGCCTCCAGCCAATAAGTTGTTGTAGAATAATTATGTAGAAAGACATGGATTGTAGCTGTAAAGATAAATATATATATATATATATATATATATATATATAAAGATGACAATAACAATGGCGCTAATTCCGGAATTGAAAATATATGCAAATATACATAGAAAAAGTCCAAAAAACAAATTCACACCCGGACACCTCCTTAATATCAAAGTGGCCGCCTCCCTTCAGAATTGGATGGTAAACCAAGTAAAGTTCAATGATAACAGATGAGAAGGGGTATGACGCCTATGGTGTAAAATTGTGGGTAAGGTAATCCACAAAACCAAGGTATGTGCATATGCGTACCAACTTTAAACTTGATAACAGCTCATCAAAATCAGGATAGATGCTTTCGCTGCAGTCGCTTGCGTTCGCTGTATCTCATATATTCATGCAATGAGAGAAGAAAACCAATAGTGTGATACCGTAATAAATGTACTTGCATATATTGCCACCACCCAGATATATGCGTACCAGACAATATATAGTTATGGCAATAGTAATGTGCAACAACGTAGAAGTACCAAAAATGGCTGCGTACCAAACGAAATAAGAAAAACAGCTTATCTGTGACCTAGTTCCGTGACGGACTTCTCAGCTCATCCTGGTATGGAGACAGCTTGTCTTATCCTTTAACACGCTCAGCCACAGCTAACAGGTAACACTCAGCGGGTATATAATAAAAGTAGAAACACTATATAGTGGAGTATTTCAAGTGTAACATTTATTAAACCAATAAAATATAGCACACTCACATTATAAATAGTGTTAAGTGTTCATCATAGAACCATATATGACAAGTGTGTGTTTTAGCAAGAGTTTAGTCTCAAAAAAGTTTGTGAGATGGCTTCCAATGGCCTCCACACAGAAGTTACCAGTCGGTTTTGGCTCAAGAACCAGAAAGAGAACAATTACCTTATAAACATATGGTACAGGCTTAGTCTCAGGTTAAATCTCAATCTCAACGCGTTTCGTCCTCTGAACGTGAAGAATTCCACTCTGATAACAGGGTGGAATAGAGGAGTTAAAAGTACAACTTATACAAGCTTTGCCCGGCCGCTGTGACACAGCTTACAACTCTTCAATCAATTGTCATCAAGGACAGGAATGTACAGGAGGTGTATAGAATAATGCAGTTCATCAGATAATAAATACAAATCAATAGATGAAGGTGTACCAGAGAGTAATATAAAACCCAGCTTATCTGTATCGGGTTCTCCAGGAGGGAATCACAGCTCCGCCTAGTGAATCAGGAACGGACAAACAACGACCGTGGTACACGATATTTCTTGAATACGGCAGACGTCCCAATGCAAACACTGCTCTCAGGCTCCAATCAGCCACAATAATAGAGATAAAGAGCTATATAGTGTAGTAATTTATGTACACCAGTTATTTGAAACAAATCAATAAATAGGAGCGTACCACAAAATAATATAAAACCAGCTTATCTGTATCAGGGTCTCCAGGGGGGAATCTCAGCTCCGCCTAGTGAATCAGGAACGGACAATACAGCGACCGCAGTATACAATATTTCTTTAACCAAGAGCAGACGTCCCAATTGAAGCACCGCTCTCAAATTCCAGTCAGCCAGAATGTTAAAAATAAGGAGCCATATAGTGTAGTAATTTATATACAAGAGATTTATTCATCAAACATATAAAAATGCAAACTCACATTTTGCAAGATAAATAAAATCTGTACTCAGTAGTTGGTCAATAAATTCCTCCTTATGAAGTCTACCTAGACGAAACGCGTTGAGGCAATACTATTTCTGTATATGCTAGTTAGGTCAAACTGCCACCCTGACCATTTTGATGTTATATACCTGATACTTCTGTGTGGAGATCGCCGGTAATACCCTTAAAACTTTCCAGGGATCCATACTGGTAAAAGTTGACCAACTACTGAGCTCATAAGAGCTTACAAACATAAGTGCGGGAAAACAGACAGCAGGCAAAAGAGGAGTTAGTAGAGGGTATGAAGCACAAGAGGAGTGTGAACAGGAAAGAGGGAGAAGGTGAAGAAGGATTGAGAAGGTTAGGTGGATGGCTGGTAGGTTTAAGGAATAGATGGGTTTTTAGCGCCTGTTTGAAGGTGCTCAGATTAGGGGACAGACAGAGGTCATTCCAATGGATGGGGGCAGCATGGGAGACATCTTGAATTCTGGTGTGGGATGTGATGATCAGTGCATAGGAGAGGCGATGGTCACTGGCCGAGTACAAAGAATGGGCCGGAGGGGACCATGCACATAACTCTTACGCAGTACCTGTGACGGGCACTAGGAGTCTTTGCCCAGGATATCACCAGATGTAGTCTTACCAGAGTAGTGTATGCACACAGTGGTCTTCTGGTAGCAGGGTGTCTAGCGGAACAGGAGAATCAGCAGATGGTGAGAGGATGCTAGAGGAAAGTCTATGACTAGCAGCAACAGGTTATGGGTTAAACAATATGAACACGAGGATCTTGATGGACGTGAAGACATGAGGAAAGTCAGTGGTGTGCGTACAGCAAGTTGTACCACTGCTATAGTGAGAGGAATGTCCAGGGATAGATAGGAGGTAGTGAAGTCAGTGGTCTGCGTACAGCAAGTTGTACCACTGCTTGTAATGATGGAACTGGTTCCAGGTGCAAGTAGGTAACGGGGAAGTCAGTGGTCTGCGATAGCAAGTTGTACCACTGCTTATAGTGAGGAAACTTGTAACTGGTGCCAATAGGAAACAGGGAGTCAGTGGTCTGCGTTTAGCAAGTTGTACCACTGCATATATAGGTGAGGATAGGCACTAGGGTAGATGAGTGGAGCATCAAAGGTAACACGGAGAGCACAAGGAACTTGATTTCAATGGTATATATAATACAATAGCAAATGACTAGCGCTGCTTGGAGATACAAAGTCACTACTGAGATCCAGGACATATGAGACAAAGTCAATAGCATCTATTACTTCGTGAGATAGAGGACTCCGTAGATGAGCAGAACACAGTCCAAGCGGATATGCAATAAACTGGTAAAGTCAATAAAAGATAAGCATACCGCGATTCAGTTGAGCAGGCTGTCACGAGAGAAACACAGGGATAGCTGAGCGGCTGAACGCCGACACGAGTAGAGACCACAGGAGAGTGGTAGCGGTAATCCGTGTCTGTGAAGCACACAGACAGAAAACATAACACGAGAGGAGCAATGATGATTCTTGCGGAGGACAGCAGGAATAGTAGACACGATGAAATACAGGAGAGTTGAAGCGGTCTGGCAACCGGCAATGCAGTAGTCAGGAATCAGCTAGGACTGAAGACATGATGAACACAGGAGAGTTGAAGCGGTCTGAAAAACCGGCAGTGCAGTAGCGAGGAATCAGCTTGTACACGATTAAACACAGGAGAGTTGAAGCAGTCTGGAAACCGGTAATGCAGTAACGAGGAATCAGCTGGGACTGAAGACACGATGAAACACAGGAGAGTTGAAGCGGTCTGGAAACCGGTAATGCAGTAGCGAGGAATCAGCTGGGATTGAAGACACAATGAAACACTGGAGAGTTGAAGCGGTCTGGAAACCGGCAATGCAGTAGCGAGGAATCAGCTGGAGCTGAAGACACGAGGCAACACAGGAACACCTTCAGAGACTCACAGGGAATGAGACTCCAAGATCAGGCAACGAGGTAATGACCACAGGTGCTTTAAATAGGGAGTGTTGCCTGATCAGCCAATTAACTAAAAGCAACAGGTCTGAAGAGTTCATAGAGGCTGCGCATGCGCAGACCATCAGGGTGGCGGGCGGCCACGGTTCCTAACAACGGGAGAAGAGGCACTAACAGTCCGGTGAGTGACAGTACCTCTCCCATGTGGGTCTGGAGGCAACAGTTATTTTAAGTATCAGCTATCTATTGTGACCGACAGATTACTCGTAGCCAAATCACAGATCCCACTACAGGTGAGAGTGAACCTTATTCACCCTTCTAAAGGAAGGTGATGACCTTCCAGTCAATCACTTCTGGTTTTGGGTTGATGGAACCAGGAAGCGTGTTTTCTTGCCTGGTTATTCTCTCCACAATCAGGAAAATTTATTTTTCTGTCGCCAGAAGATTCACCTTCTAAAAGTAAAAGTATGGCTTTCTGGCCATCCCATCATTCCCTGATTCAGTAGATGCTGCCTCCACCTACATTGGAGTCCAAATATTGCCCCATGATGACATGGGGGAGCCCAGGGTAAACTTAGCCCACCCTCTATGAGTAAACGCACACCTTTTGGTCAACTAGTCACTCCCTGTGGCTCCCATGACAGAGGGAAACAAATTAAACTAGAATAGCAATAAAAAATTGGGAATATTTTACAAAACCCACTATGATGGCCCACAAGCATACATCACACAAATTTTCACAAATTCCATATCACTATAAGTTTAAGACATCACAGAATAAATGTGAGGATATAATTTTTGGGTTACACTTATTATGTGAAAATAGCATATGGACAGGATTATGATTCAAGTCTAATTTTCCTGTTTACAATCTTGCATTTCTGTAGTTTTGGTTATTTCTCAATCATATATTAAAACTTTTGTATGTTCCATTGTGCTAGCATGAGCCTTTTAGGTGCAAACAATGATTTTTTTTGTGGGGCTATTTTGGTTAAAAAATGAATTTGTGACCACATTTGCAGTAGCACATAGTGAAGTTCACCATGAACCAGACTGCCAAGAGGAATTTTTGGCCGACAATCCCTTCCCCCGATTCCAGCTGCCCCCCTTTCCCCGCGAGACACCAATTTTAAAAAAGTTGGAAATTTTTTTTGTAGCAAATAGAAAGTCACTGGCATGCCTGGGCCCTGGTAATTAGTAGCCCTCCCATCTTGATGCCCCTGAACATGAATACTAGTTTTAAATTATCTAGCATGTTGTGACAGAGTGAGACATGAGTAAAAGGTTTAACCTCCTGGTTCTAAAACAGTGTTTCCCAAACCCAGTCCTCAGGTACCCCCAACAGTGCAGGTTTTCCAGGTCAGAAGAGAATTAGTACAACCTGTGGATCTTTCAAAATGTGTCCATCATGAATACACCTGTGCTCCAGCAAAGAGATATGGAAATCATGCACTGTTAGGGGTGCTTGAGGACTGGGTTTGGGAAACAATGTTCTAAAGTTTAAGGGGAGCCTCTAATCATCATCAGCTATTATAGCGCCACTGATTCCGCAGTGCTGTACAGAGAACTTACTCACATCAGCCCCATTGGAGCTTACAGTCTAAATTCTCTAACACACACACACACACACACACACACACACACACACACACACATAGGTCAATTTAAAAAGCAGCCAATTAACCTGCTAGTATGTTTTTGGAGTGTGAGAGGAAACCCACGGAAACACAGAGAGAACATACAAACTCCACATAGATAAGGCCATGGTCGGGAACTGAACTCAAGACCCCAGTGCTGTGAGCAGAAGTGCTAATCACTAAGCCACTGTGAATGCAATACTTTACAATACAAAGAATTTTGCAATACCCCAATATCAAGTTCAAATATCTGCACGTCTTATAATCCATACATACAGAATATAGCAGCAATATGGTTAAATAAAAAAAATATATTTATTTCACTTTGCTACAAGGCAGAACCTGGAAAAAAAAAATGGGGAATTTACAATGACACGTAGTAGTTAAAAATTATTCTCAGTTTAGCTGAGTAAATCTGTAAGATATCCTCTGGTCAAAATACAAACAAATGAAGCCTGGTCAAGCTGTTAGAAACAATAATGGTTGCATTCTGTGTGATGAATGCAGATGCACTTAGAGTAAATAGTGACGTCAATTTAAAAAATAATTAAATTATTGACTCAGTTCTAACAGTATTTTTTAAAAGTTTTACATCACTTACATCTGGTTGTTTCGATGAAATGTTTTGTAGTGGTGCCTATTGGAGAATTAGCAGAAGAGTTTGCCTTGCATGTTGACTTTTTGAAGTATGGGCCTGTGATGTGTACTTGGCATTCTCAAACTGTTTGTAATTATTTGACATTTTTTTTCCTGGAATGATATAAACCTATAGACCCAGGCACATGCTACAGGCTTCAAAACAATAGAAAATTGACTGTGGCGTTGCCTTCACATCAAAACACCAAGAGGAGAAACAGATGGAGAGAGTTTACAATTACTGTTTGAACATTGTTTGTTGCAACAATGGATTTCTCCATCCAAACCTTCTTTTTTCAGTCTTTAAACAGCCATATCTGTAGGTGTGAATAAGAAAATGCTTTATCCTGAAAAGGAAATACCTTTTTAATGACCCATATGATTGTAGACTGACCTACAGATAAAGGATCAATTTTCTTGCTGCATGAACCTTTCCAGGCATGAACCAAAGCCGTGGCGGATTGTTTTGAAGTGGAGTTGTGAAGTCTTGTTCCCGAGATGTGCTATATCTCAAGCTTTGAGAATAAATAAGGGTCTGTATTTCTGAGCATTGCCTGAAATGCATAAATGGATGCCAAATGTAAACCGTGGAACACGTGTGATATTTCTTTGCAGAGGTTTTAGTCTTTCGCTGAATGAGTGAACATTTTCCATAATTTATGCACTGTGTAAGAGGGAGAAATTCATGCCTTTGAAACAGGTAACTGCATAAAATGCCCTTACTTATGTCACTTTTACAATCATTATCTTCCTGTCATGATGACCTCTCAAACAATGATCTACTATAGAATATATAGAGAGCGCAGTAAAAATATAAACGTCTACCATAATGGGGTGGAAATGTTGTGTAAGTTGGTATTTGAGATGCAGAAAATATGTCTGTTACCAAGTCAGGTTTTGTTTTTTTTAAAAGGGGCATCATGGCTTTCCAACAAGTTCTGTAGCCAGTGCAATGGTTGTCATCTAGGCTTGGATTTACATTTTCCCTTTATTATTATTATTATTATTATTATTATTATTATCTTTAATTTATTATTTATGGCAGCACAATGGGAGCGCGACATCGTACATATAGCATGGACAAAACATAGCATAGGGGGCATTACAAAAGCAAAACCAGAGTGCAATTAAAAAACCAGCTTAACTAACACAAAGCATTATTGGGTACGTACCAGAAAGCATAGAAGCAAGGAAAGGGAAGGAGAGGTGGGGACTGAAAAAGGATGACGTGAGCCCAGCGGTGGGGCGCAATTAACAGGGACAGAACAGTGATGGAGATGGGAAAGAAAGGGAGAAGAGGAGAACCAAGGGCAGGGACCTATTGTCGAGGTGCAAAAATGAAGCTGGGTAGCCAAAGGTATGACTACTTTTTCTGTGCCAACCCTCCCCACCTGCTACCTATCACTGTAGCTCATATAGTTCCATCGACCACTGCATTCCTTCTATATAAATTAAAGGCATGGAAATTATTTAGGCCTAATTGAAGTTATGGTTCAATGATCAATGGTAACTGAAACATAGTAACATAGTAACATAGTTGATGAGGTTGAAAAAAGACATCAGTCCATCAAGTTCAACCTATTTTGGATCTCCTGTGATCCCTCTCTTATATTTGAAATTGATCCAGATTAAATAATCACCAATCTGTTTCAATTGGGAAAAATCCCTCCAGACCCAATATTGCAGTCCTATATTTTCCCTATATCCACTACTATCCTTCATTTTAATTAACGGTCATATCCCTGGATCCACTTTTCCGCTAAAAATTTGTCTAACCTTTCTTAAACATATCTATTGAATCTGCCATCACAACCTTCCCGGGCAGTGAATTCCATATCTTGACTGCCCTTACTGTAAAGAACCCCTTCCTTTGCTGGTTGTGAAGCTTCCTCTCCTCTAACCTTAGGGGGTAACCGCTTGTCCTGTGTATAGTCCTTTGGGTAAAAAGTTCCCATGAAAGTTCTCTGTATTGACCCTCAATGTATTTGTACATAATAATCATATCTCCTCTTAGACGCCTCTTTTCTAAAGTAAACATGCCTAACTTGGCTGACCTTTTCTCATAACTTAATGACTCTTTATCAATTTTGTGGCCCTTCTCTGAACCCTTTCTAGTTCCAAAATATCTTTTTTATAGAGTGGTGTCCAGAACTGTACTCCATATTCAAGATGAGGTGTTAACAATGATTTATACAGTGGCAAAATGACACTGTCTTCCCTTGCATCTATGCCCCTTTTTATGCACGCCAATACTTTATTTGCCCTTGCAGCTGCTGCTTGACATTGAGCACTATTGCTTAAGCTGGGTACACACTACAGGATTTTCCACCAACTTTTTATCGATTTTACATCCGATCGCTCGGTCCATGGACTGTATACACACTAGCCTTGTTTTAGACGATAAAGGGAAGAACGGACGTCCCTTTAGCGACTTTTTACAGCCATGTTGTCGTGAGCAATGATTGCAATTTTATACACACTGAAGCATCATTTGCGGGGCATGTAAAGATATATACCAAAGACATTAGCATATAGGGGCAGAGCTTTTGCTATAGTTAACACCAAAAACCGCATAAAAAGAGAAGGCAACACTGTCTCTTCATTCATTCCTATTTGTAAACCTACAATGGATACAGAAGAAGAAGAAAAAGCAACTGTACTTTTCCTGCTTGCTGTGGCAAGAAGACTGCAGGTACGGAACCAAAGAGAAAAAAGGAGAAAGAGTAGATCTTGTTGGAGCAAAGATTGGTTAAAGAGGAGAGACACATTGTCTCATATGCTCCTGCTACAAGAGATACGGGACAACAACCCAGATGACTAAGAATTTCCTTCGCATGAATTAGGGATGTGCACCGGCGACTTTTGAGGTCTCGTGTTTTGTGTTTTGGATCCGGATTTTCATTATTTTTGAGGTTCGGATTTGTCTCACAAAACACTTGACGAAAGGTCTCGGTTCGGATTTAAGGTTTTGGATTCGGATTTTTTTTGAAAAAAACATAAAAAGTTTAAAAATCAAGTTTTTGGGCTTATTTCCACTCCCACGCTATTATTAACCTCAATAACATTCAATAACAAGCATTTCCACTAATTTACAGTGTATTCTGAACACCTCAAAATATAGTTATTAGTCCAAAACGTTGCAACGAGGTATCTTTCTGGACTGCGTAGTGGAGTGGTCCCCACAATATAATAAGAAAACCATCAACTGGTATAAATCGCACCGAATAAAATACCTGGACTGCGTAGAGGAGTGGGTCACCACAATATATATTAAAAACCCTGAACTTGTATGATTCGCACCAATAAATGTACCTGGACTGCGTAGAGGAGTGGGTCACCACAATATATATTAAAAACCCTGAACTTGTAGGATTCGCACCAATAAATGTATCTGGACTGCGTAGAGGAGTGGGTCACCACAATATATATAATAAGAAAACCATCAACTTGTATGATTCGCACCAATAAATGTACCTGGACTGCGTAGAGGAGTGGGTCACCACAATATATATTAAAAACCCTGAACTTGTATGATTCGCACCAATAAATGTACCTGGACTGCGTAGAGGAGTGGGTCACCACAATATATATTAAAAACCCTGAACTTGTATGATTCGCAGCAATAAATGTATCTGGACTGCGTAGAGGAGTGGGTCACCACAATATATATAATAAGAAAACCATCAACTTGTATGATTCGCACCAATAAATGTACCTGGACTGCGTAGAGGAGTGGGTCACCACAATATATATTAAAAACCCTGAACTTGTATGATTCGCAGCAATAAATGTATCTGGAGTGCGTAGAGGAGTGGGTCACCACAATATATATAATAAGAAAACCATCAACTTGTATGATTCGCACCAATAAATGTACCTGGACTGCGTAGAGGAGTGGGTCACCACAATATATATTAAAAACCCTGAACTTGTATGATTCGCAGCAATAAATGTATCTGGACTGCGTAGAGGAGTGGGTCACCACAATATATATAATAAGAAAACCATCAACTTGTATGATTCGCACCAATAAATGTACCTGGACTGCGTAGAGGAGTGGGTCACTACAATATATATTAAAAACCCTGAACTTGTATGATTCGCACCAATAAATGTACCTGGACTGCGTAGAGGAGTGGGTCACCACAATATATATTAAAAACCCTGAACTTGTATGATTCGCAGCAATAAATGAATCTGGACTGCGTAGAGGAGTCGGTCACCACAATATATATAATAAGAAAAGACTCAAGCTTTCAAGTGTAGTGTTTATAAAATATAAACAACAATACAGTAGTTTTAGTCAGAGCATGTCAATACCTCTTGTTTTAAATTATGACAGGGCATTTTACTTTTGGTTTAATTTCTTGAGTTTGTTTAAATTTGGTTTTACTTTTTGAACATGGCAAACGACTGTTGATTGGTCATATAATGCAAAAAAAAAAGTTCCAAGATGGATTTGTCCTTGGGCCCTCACACCCACCCTTATGTTGTTGAAATAGGACATGCACACTTTAACAAACCAATTATTTCAGCGACAGGGCCTACCAAACAACTTTGGCTGAAATGATTGGTTTGTTTGGGCCCCCACACCAAAAAAGCTATTCATCTCTCCCTGTACAGACTAAACAGGCTCTACTGAGGCAAGATGTCGTCCTCATCCTTAACCTCTGATTCCTCTCCCCCTACAGTGTGTACTTCCTCCTCATCACACATTATCAATTCGTCCCCGCTGGACTCCACAACCACAGGTCCCTCTGTACTATCTGGAGGGCAGTGCTGTGCTTCATTGAGGAATTGATTATTCATTTTTATAAACATCATTATTTCAACGTTTTGAGGAAGCAACCTCCTTCGCCGCTCACTGACAAGGTTCCCCGCTGCACTAAAAACTCTTTCTGAGTACACACTGGAGGGGGGACAACTCTGTTAAAAAATAGAGCCAGTTTGTACAGGGGCTTCCAAACTGTCTTTTGGAGTTCTACCACGTCACTACCTCTAGTTAATTTAAATTGAAAGGCTTGTAAATATAAATACTTTGAAGATAAAAAAAGCAGGCTGCACAGACTGGGGAGCTAGAAAGTGAAATTAAATGGACCACGTTACTTTGGTAGCTATCTATGCCCCCCCCCCCCCCCCCCCGCCCTACACTTGTAGTTGAATATAAATAAAGCAGCCTGCATAGACTGTAGAACTAGAAATTCAAATATACAAAGAAATGGACAAAGGCAGTTTGGTATCTGTCTGCATCAGATCCCCTCTCCACTAGGAGTAAAACAGAAAACTTTTCAGCCGTTATATAATCTAGAATATAAATAGAAATTGAGAAAGGCAATTTGGTATCTGTCTGCATCATAATCATCTACATCCTCCTCAGCGCCAGCTACATCAATATCCTCCTCCCGGTGTACAACATTCACACCTTCATTAGCCAAATCTGTAACTCGACTGTGGGTGATCCTTCCAGCATATGCAGAGGGCGTGCTGCAAATGCTGGATGGAGTCACCTCTTCCCGTACTGTGATGGGAAGGTCAGGGTTCACAACCAACAACATCCTTGGACTCGCCTTGGGGATTTGTGATGTCATCTGTTTAGAAGGCAGAGTTCTTTGCTGTTTTGTTGTTGTTGCTGACAGCATAACTCTCTTAAATTTTTTGTAGGGGGGGGGGAGGAGGGCTTAGATCCTTGGGTGAAGCTGGACCACTAGTCATGAACACGGGCCAGCGCCAAAGCCGTTCCTTTCCACTACGTGTCGTAAATGGCATATTGCCAACTTTACGTTTCTCCTCAGATGATTTTAAGTTTCTCTTTTTGCTATTTTTTGAGAACTTGGGCTTTTTGGATTTTACATGCCCTGTACTAGGAGATTGGGCATCGGGCTTGCCAGACGACGTTGATGGCATTTCATCGTCTATGCCATGACTAGTGGCAGCAGCTTCAGCATTAGGAGGAAGTGGGTCTTGATCTTTCCCTACTTTATCCTCCAAATTTTTGGTCTCCATTATATGTAGCACAAGATACTGCAGAATGTGTGAACTTGGTAATATTGCAGTACCACTGGACTTTTACTGCTGAATGTGTGAACTTGGTAATATTGCAGTACCACTGGAATTATACTGCTGGATTGGTTTTGCAAATTTGGTTATAATAATTTTTTTTTTTTTTTATAACTTTTTTTTATTTTTTAAAAACTTGGGAATAATGGGGAAATAACTAGGTCCTTAGAAGCACAGAGCACAGGACACAGCACCACTGGACTGACCAGGACACAGCACAGGACCCAGCAGCACTACTGAACTCAGCAAGACAGAGCACAGGACACAGCACCACTGGACTGATACTGCAGAACACAGCACAGCACAGCACTAAACACAGCACAGCACAGTACTAAACAGCACAGCACAGCACAGCACAGCACAGAACTAAACAGCACAGCACGAGATCTAGCAGGACAGAGGACCACCTAACCTAACACACCATCCCTCTACCCTGATCAATGCCCGAGTGAAGATGGCGGCGACTAGCGGGAAATTTATAGGTTCCGAGTATCGCGAGATCCGACAGCGGGATTATGACTCGGAGCCTCGTTTTCAGTTTTGCATTTGGCGCCAATACCCGGATCTATCTCGGATCCGACTAAATCCGCAAGGTTCGGGTGGGCTCGGATTCACGAAATCCGAGTGCGCTCATCTCTAGTATGAATGATGCCACTTTCCTGAAACTGCTCCAACTAGTAACCCCTCTCATCCAGAGAGAGAACACCCATTTAAGGAGATCCATACTGCCAGAGCAAAGACTGGTGGCAACGCTAAGTTTTTTGGCAACAGGGAGGTCACTAGCAGATCTGAAATATAGCACAGCTATTTCACCTCAAGCTCTTGGCATGATAATACCTGACACCTGTGATGCTATTATCGAAGTTCTCTGTGATCAGTATATGAATGTTGGTCAAAAGCAGTATCTATTATAAAAATAGCGGTTTATTACCATACATAAAATTTTAAAAATACATTTAACTTGTAATGTGCAAAGCAATAATTATTTGGACCAGAGCAACAGTTTATAATTGTTGATAGTGCAAAATTTCGCTTGTGTCCATTCCAGATGTGTCCCCAGCGTAATGTGGCATCCTTCCTGATGCTATTGGTGTAGATGTCATACACGGTTAAGACATTACGCTTTATCCGCCCATGGTAGCATGCTGCAACTGTGCTGTGTGAAATGTGTATGATTGTTTTGTGTCTGCGGTCAGATGGGGAAATAACTGTGTCCGACCACAAATCTTCAGCAGTAGCAAAAGAAAAATAATGAGGGTATGCAATTGCATGCATGTTCAAATATAAACTATTTGCACGTCTTTATGTTTCAGTTTCCATCGACAGAGGAAGACTGGAAAGTGATAGCGGAAGACTTTGAGAGACTATGGAATTTTCCAAATTGCGGTGGTGCTATTGATGGCAAACATGTCAGAATTATGCCACCATCAAACAGTGGATCTTTCTACTATAATTATAAAGGATTTTTTAGCATTATTTTAATGGCCATAGTGGATGCGAATTATGAATTCTTATTTGTGGACATTGTAAAAAATGGAAGAGTCTCAGATGGAGGTGCATTGGAGCATACTACCTTCCATAACAAACTACAAAACAATGCCCTTAAGCTTCCATCACGGAGTAGCACCAAATATGGACTAAACTTTGTGTTTGTGGCAGATGACGCCTTTGCATTGCACAACAATGTATTAAAACCGTCCCCACAAAGAAATCTGACCATTGAAAGGCGTATCTTTAATTACAGACTGTCACGTGCTCGGCGTGTAGTTGAAAATGCCTTTGGGATTCTAAGTAACAGGTACCGAGTTTTTCATTCTGCAATAAACCTGCATTTTGACAGAGTTGACAAAGTTGTGTTCTGCATATTTTTCTACGGCGTAAAAGCAACAGTGGACGTACCACTCAGGCCTATGTGGAAACTAATGCCGAGGACATGGAGGTAGTGGGCTTGACACCATTAGAGTGCGAACACTCTAAAAATAGTAGTACATTGGCAAAATTAAATCGGGAAGTGTACCTTACATATTTCAATGGAGATGGTGTCGTGCCATGGCAGAATGATTGTTTATGACAACTGTTTATATACATGTTATGTATTTTTATTGTTTTGTTGATTCTTTTAACATGAAGAAATCTGTTATATGGCAAAATCTTAATGTACTGTACTTACTGTGCCGCTTGCAGGTATATCATATACTTGCTCTACCTCTGCGGATGAACTGCTGTCTGTGGGCATGCTGCTAGTGGACGTACGTGGTGTTTCTTGGTCCCTCACAAAGTGTAACAGATCAAAGTACCATAGCTTTGGCACATACACGTCTTCAGCTGCAGCTCTTGATTTTTTGGCTGCATCAACTTTATTTAATTCTTTTTTATACACAGTCCTAAGGTTCTGGATCTTACTTTTTGCCCATTCCACCGTTGCTCCAGGGTGATGTGGCAGACATGCTTTTACAAGCTCTTGCATCGCCATGTTCCGCATCATTCTGTTTGAATAATCTTTGGATTTGGCTTTCCACAAACATGGGTGAGCCCTATAGGTCTGAAGAAAATCCTTCATTAGGTCAGCATTTCTTTTGTAAGCCATTGTGTTCTGTTTGGGTATAATAAAAATAAACATATTTTACATCTGTGCTGTACAATAAACCAATGCAAGTACACATGTATGTACCAATCAGAAAGAACTTACCGTATATGTGAAAGAATGTACAGCTCAGAACAATCGTAAAATCTCTTCGTATGTAATGGTCATGTACGGGTTAAAGTTATAGCAAAAAAACTCCTTACACGAGGTTATTATACACGAATAGGCATCACCCACAATGCTCCATTCTCTGCGGGCATCATTGCCGATTGGTGCACAGCAGCATGTCTGAGTGTATAAAATTAAAGAGGAGCCTGTCTGGCGCCGTGGAACGTGAGAAGATGGCGGGCGAGGAGAAGATGTTAGTGGGGGTTGCAGCTATGGAGACGAAGACGCACTCAGAGATGGTGCTGGAAGGGCCAAAGAATGTTGGAAAAGTTAAGGTGGGGGATGGAGATGTTCAAGAAGACGAAGAAATAAAATTTACTGCAGTTAAAAGAGCAAAGTCAATGAGGCCAAGAGAAGTGGAGATGATGGTAAAAGTACTGGACCAGTACGACAACGACTGTCAAAAGCAAAAGTACAGAAAAGTTAATAATAGAAAGGAAGTGATAATGCAAAAACTATTGTGATTACTGAAGGAAAAATGTGGAAAGTAAAGAAATAAATTACAAGTCCAGAAGAGGTGGTCGGACCTTAAAAATAAAGAGGAAACGAGACTGGAGCAAATTCGTAGAAACATTAAAAAAAGTGATTAGCACGTGTAGTGTACCTGTTTGACGGACTTTATGTATTTCATTCTAGTTTCACATGAAGCAATGCAAACGCATGATTATTTTTTTGTCAGAAGAAAGAATTAAAGGTGAGAAGGCCTGTTTAGATACCACTGATGTAACACCTGTTATCAAACAAGAAAAAATTTATGTTAAATACCAAGATCTCAAAGAAGTTATACACAAAGGTATTTCAATGAACATGTGTAGACAACTAAATGTTTTGGGCATATACCTGTACCGTTATAATAACCAAAATGGCGCCTGTTTTCCAAAAAATCTATGGAGGTTAAGTAGCTTTTGTGCCAGAGGGACCACAACACAAACTGATCTCGAGCAGTGTGCAAGGTGAGCACATTTCTGGTGTTGGATAAAGACTTTTATTAACTTTATTACAGATATAGAAGTGTAATGGTAAACATTTTTTATTTTCTTGTTTCATAGATACCATCGTCATATCCGATGAAATTTCTGAGGGAGAAAAACATGTTGTAAAGCTCCACGAATATTTTAAAGAAATGAAAGGAAATATAGCCAACATCAAGAAAAAAATTAAAAACCTTGATAATACTTTTGTTGACATGTATATGCTGTTTGGAACTGTTGTGCACCCTTTAAGTGTAATACTATTTTTTTTCACTTGTCATAGCCTACAATACAATTTTTTGTACTTTTTTTTACCTGCAATGAAACTGTTGCATCAACACAGTGTGATTTATTCAGGGCATTTTACAAATATTAGTTAATAAAGGTTAATATGACTTTATAAGTTGAATAGTTTATAAAGGTAAAAGTTTATAAAGGGTAAATATGAATAGATTCGCAACATAGATGCAAAGGATAATAACACACGTGCTTTATACAAGTGTAATGGTCTGTAGCCAGACAGGTGCAATACACATCCATACAAAACACAAGTCTGTGATGTGCGGATACCGCACCACGTGGGACTGGTACAGGCATCACAAATTTACATACACATGCCCCCCAGGTCGAGGAAGTATCGGAGGATTGTTGTGGATCCCTCGGAACTTTATACACACTACACAACGGAAAGGCGATTGGAAAGAAAATATTGAATGGTACAACCAACCAAATGAGGCAACAATCGTCCATTTGGGCAGACTTTTGACCATCGTGTCACTGCACACACTGACCCCACTTTCAAACGAGCGGTCGTATGTCGGATGGTTGAGCCGATTATTGGACAAAAACCCTGTAGTGTATACCCAGCTTTAGCCTACTGTTTACGAGTACTCCCAAATCCTTTTCTATTATAGATTCCCCTAAATGAATCCCATTTAATTTATAGATGATGTGCTTGTTTTTGATCCCTAAATGCGTAACCTTACATTTATCTATGTTAAACCTCATATTCCATTTGGCCACCCAATCCTCCAGTTTATTTAAGTCCCTCTGTAGAGAAGCTACAACTTGGTCTGATTTTATTTCCTTACAGAGATTAGTGTCATCTGCAAAAATGGAAACTTTACTCTATAAACTAGCACAAAGGTAATTTATCGATATATTAAAACGGATTGGCCCCAGCACGGAACCTTGAGGTAGTCCACTTAAAACTTTTGACCAATTAGAAAATGTTCCATTTATTACAACTCTCTGTTCTTTATTCTCTAACCAGTGTTCGATCCAAGTACAAATGTTGTTTTCTAGATCCAGTTCCCTTATTTTGTTAGCCAACCATGGTCACTGTTTAAAATAAGCAAAGAATAATAAATTAATATATATAATTAATAAAAATGAAGACAATGATGTGGAACATGAGGAATGTGCCGCCTAGGCAAAGACTTGTCTTGTCTTTCCATGAAGGTGGATCTCTAGCCATCTGGGGATGAATATCACTATAACGTTACAACTGGTGGCATTGGGGTGTTGTAATGACTTTTATTAACTCAATCTTATTTATTTCTTGTACTCTCAAAAAATATTTTCTGATAATAAACTATAAAATTTAATATGTGTCTGTAATACTGAACGTCAATTACTGAAAGCCTTTAGAAGAACCTTGAATGTGCAGAGTTATTATCCCCTACTGTTACATCTTGCAAGACTGTTCATGATATATGTCCATAGAGCCACTGTGTACACAGTTCTTAAAAAATGTATGCAGTACAGGGAGTAATATAAAGTACAAAAGAATAAATGCAAGTACATTGAGAGGCAATTTAAGACACATAAGAATGTTGCCCTTCCCCTGGGAGCTTACAGTCCATTTAGGGTATTGGAACAAACAGAGACAGTTGGTTGAAATTAAGTGCATTTATCAAACTGGATAACCAGTATAATACCTAAAAAGGTAAAATAAAACACAAATGTTTAAAAAATATATATTGTCACAAGATCGTATTGGGGTCACCATTCTCTGGGGTAGACAGCTCACTTCTGCCAGATAAATCACACCAGTCCAGGACTTCAGTTTAAATAGCCTCGGCTAGTTTTATTCACTAGCAGGAAAACAAAACATAAACAAAATCCTTGCCGTCTGGCTTCTAATTAGAACACGGGTACTCCCTCTCTAAAGTGAGGGACCTAGTGTTCCACACACATATATAACAGAACTTACAGATCATAAATTGCAGTATCTCTCAGGAGCCATCTGACCTCCTTCCCAGATAATAAGAGACTGAATAAGCTGCTTTGCAGTCTTTTACCAGCCCCACGCAGGTGCAACTCCTGATTATCCAGCACTGACACAGGTAATTTAGAAGACTCGAAAATGGGCCTTATGTATGCAACCCACCCTTCTCTCTCCATACAAAACACCAGGTACCCTTACCATATTTTCCTATAGCTGAATACAAGTTTGGGAAGTTCCTTAAATTTCCTGGGTCTTTAAAACGTACAAGACAGAAGCCTTTGAGATATATATCTGCCTTTGCTGACTTTCCCGGCACTCATGTCACAATATATTTTATCAAACTACACACACTTGCCACTTGTCCATATAAAGGAAAACATATTAAACAAATGAAATCTGCAACAGGGCCTATCTACCTACTAATGCAGTATTCACTACTCACCAGTTACCTCCTGCTCAGCCATGCTACAATGCCAATTTACTTAGGTGCAGTGATGAACTAATGTCCATTTTTGGTACACTGAATAACAAGCCCATTGTGATGGCCAGTTGTAAGTTAAAAAGTTAAGACAGATGAATAAAAGTTTATTATATATATACACACACACACACACACACACACACACACACACACACACACACACACACACACACACACATATATATATATATATATATATATATATATATTTATATATACAGAACTTGAGTGAAGAATAATTACCAGTAGGGATTTTGCATTGATGCAGGGCTGAAGACAACAGAGGCAGTGCCAGGAAAAAACAAACTGAGGCAACTAGATTGCAGGTGTCCAAAATGAGCGAAGCCAGAACCAGCAATACTGTAAGATGCAGTCCAGAAATGAGAATTCAAATAAATTTTGAAACAGGAATCGGTCCACAGACAGGACTAAACAGGTCAGGATACAGGAGCCGATGCAGTGACCGAAACAAATAGGTCAGGATCCAGGATCCAAGAGCAAGAGTGTCAAAAGCTGTCAAATGCTATCACTGGGCCATGAGTGCAGCATTGGTCAGGGTTTAAATAGTGATGTGTTTCAATAAACTCACAGAAGAAGTCCCAACTGCACTTAGAACTAATTGAAAAAAAAATGCAGAGAACATTTCTTACAAAGGAAAGCACACCTGTGTAGCTGCAGTGCATGGCAGATCTGAGTGCTCACAGGATGCAAGGCAGATTTAATCCTAAAACCTGCCCTGTAGCTGGTGCAAATTACACATCTGAAAAAGGCGAGAGACCAAGGATTTGTTTTGGATGCATCTACATTGGAATACCCTCATCGTGCCCAGTGCTTGTTTTCTCCTTACCTCCCTGATTATTGAACCCCTGGCAGCCACTGCTAGGATCTTTCCAGATATACTGGGAGTGAAAATCTTTATTTTATCCATTCCAAGTTGATACCAAAGGTTATAAAATATATATCTCCAAATCAGAGGCAATGCTATTGAATGTGTCTCTAAGTGACCCACAAAAACTCACTTCTCAATTTAAATTCAAGTGGCAGACAAAATCAATATCCAGGATTCTTTATCACTGCTTCATAGGACCTTCTTTATTGAGAACATTTTCCAGGGTCTATTTGCCAGAATTTAAACAGAACTGGCACCTTGGTGGCCCCTGATAATGTTATGGCTGTTTAGGATCACAAGTGTTCTCTAAATTTTTCTGGAATAAAAAATAACCTATAATCTGACTACAAAATAATTCTTTTAAATTCTACAAATTACCTTTTCCACTCAAATGTTGCAACCCCATTTAGTTTGTAACACTGGGCCTGTTTTATTAAGGAACGTAAAAATACAGATACGTGACTTTTTTCCTATTATTGCACAAGAGAAGGTCTATACGCAAGTGAACGCAAGTACATCCAATTCATATTGGAATGCAAAGGACACTTTCAACAGCCTACAATTTCATGGGTAGAATGGGGGAGGGTAAGTGCGTATGTATGTAGTCAATGTACAGTAAGGACATGCCAAGGTCGCGCACACACATCCGTTTGATTGATACTTTGGTCATCGCTGAGATATGTGACTTTCAACCGTATAACTACAGGGCCGGTGTAAGTGCTGAGTGATAGTGACGACAGACTAGAACATGTGTTTGTAATCAAGAGCAAACGCATTTTATGCACAGTAGACGACATGAAAAAACTCTGTTTTAAAAATGCTTTTTAATTAATGAGTAGCACGGTGGCTTAGTGGTTAGTACTTCTGCCTCACAGTAATGGGGTCATGAGTTTGATTCCCGACCATGGCCTTATCTGTGAGGAGTTTTTATGTTCTCTCCGTGTTTGTGTGGGTTTCCTCCGGATGCTCCGGTTTCCTCCCACATTCCAAAAACATACTGGTAGGTTAATTGGCTGCAATTAAATTGCGCTAAGTCTCTCTTGATCTGTGTGTGTAAATTAGGGGATTTAGATTGTAAGCTCCAATGGGGCAGGGACTGATGTGAGTGAGTTCTCTGTACAGCGCTGCGGAATTAGTGGTGCTATATAAATAGATGATGATGTTGATGATGAGTATACAGGGATGATCTCTTTACAGTGTAATTCACTAATTGATGTAACTTTTGGCCCTCAGAAGAAAGCATCAAAAGGAATGGTAGAGAGAGTTGGGTCCACTGTTTGAGCATCATTACAAGGAAGAAATTAGAGAAAAAGTAGCCCCCAGTTCCATATCTCTTTTGATAGCGACAATACCTATAAAATATATTATAGGTGGTAATAAATCCCGGAGAAAACTATCTACGAAGTTAAATTCCGCTGAACCCAGTTGTTTGAGAAATAGTGGCCGTAGGGGTAAGTTTGTACATATCTGGTGGACATGTCGGAAACAGTGGTTATCGTATTACCGATGACCACAATTCCGACATACATCATCCCTTAAAAAAATAGACATTTGCACAAAAAACAAAGTACATACAAGCAGACTTGCCTGAAAGCCGAAGATGCAGATGTCCAATGACACCACAGAGCTGTCCATTCGGAATCACTGCCTTGCAGTCTGTGGTGCCATCGGACATCTGCATCTTCATTTTTTTGTAGGGATGAAGGATGCGGGAATTGTGGTCATTGATAATCCGTACCCAACCCGTTGGAAATTAGCAACCTGTTGGGATGAAATCCAAAAAATGCCTTTTCACACTTTTGGGATTTCCTGTACCCAAAGATCCTTGTAATAATGTCTTATACTACTTCCCCCTAAATGTGAATGTGAATAAAAATGTGGGCAAATGGATTTTCTGGCTATAGCTGAGTACACGCTACAGTAATTTCATGCAATTATCATTCAGATCACACGATAAAGGACAGTTTGGTCAGATATCACATAAGTGTGTACTGTCCCACGGACATGTATTATCGCTCCAAAGCACATCGTATGGTATCATTTTATTTGGCTTTCTAAACTTCCTAAAAATCACAATCAACGATGTTGGGCAAATGCAGAAGTGTGTACACACTCATGACCAGCAGCGTAGGCAGATATCTATAGAGTGTGCGGAGTCATTATCTCTTCAGCAGATGGCTATGAGAGACGAAGAGCACAGATCTGCAGATAAATCGTGTAAATTGTATATAGTGTGTACACATAAATCAGCAGGCTGATCGGGACTTTCAGTCATTGGTAAAATCAGTGCACAAATTGCATCTGTAGTGATTTTCACAAATATGTGGAAGGAAAGGAAACAGTCACAATTCACCTACAGGATAGATAAAACACCTTGGCAATATTTTGGACCGGCAATGTCAGGTTTAAAGCGGCAATGTCAGGTTAAGTGTTTAAACACTTACCCTTAGGGGTCCCCACATTGCCGCTTTAAATTTCTATTGACAGGCGTCGCAATGACGTCAGCCTGCAGTGCCGAACACTTCTCCAATCGGAATCACTTGCTGTCAGCATGGTGCTCCCATCGGAGATCTCCAGCGTCAGATTGAAGGTAGGTCGGTTTATTTTCCAATTGATTTTTCATAATTTCGGATTTTCTTTCTAGGGCTTCTCCATGTCGGAATAGTGGTAATCGTAAAAACGATTACCACCAAATCTGCCACTGCTTTTATAATTGTGTAATTAAATCCACCTTAGCAAAAGTAAAACTGCATTATGAATAGCCTTCCCTATCTACAGTAAAACAAATGTTTAATGCATTGTACAATCTATTTTCCTTAAATATGTCAAAATATTTGTGTCTTATGAAACATAATTTTCCTGCCACATATTTTTCCAGTTTTAAATTGCCTCTGCTAAAAGAGATTGCACTTCAGACTCGCATTATTTTCTTGTTAAAATGGGCCTATTAAATTGAAAGACTAAACTGTATTTGGCAATCAATAAATTGACTTTTGTATGTTGACCTCTGCTTTGTCTGAGCCAATATTAACTGCAGTTGTTCAATATAATATTGTTCATTTTAAGAAAAATCGATGTCCACTTGTTGTGGTGCCTTTCAGGTTTTGTAATATACCAAACTATATAATTAGAACTGCATAACGAAATATGTCAAGGCGAATTACGGTTTTGGTTGAGACATGTCAAAAAATTCTACGATATAACTTGGGTCTTCTATACTGAATAGCAACATAGATGGAGCACATACGTCTTTTCATTTCGCTTTGCTTGAGAGGCCTCAGTCAGGTCAATTCATTTAACGGAGAGTCTCCCTCCCCTAATAGGCTGATGTATAATTGACAGCATCAAGCCCATCAACCTCTCTATATAATGGGCCTTGTGTAAAGTTGGACATTTGCGTCCATGCTTTATACTTTAAACGTATCTTGATGCGGTCAAATGCTAGAAACGCCAACTTGATGATGATGATTGGCATTTTAATGTGTATTTTTTAAAAAAAATATACAAAAAAATAAATATATAAATTACCTTTAAGACCCCCTAAAGTAAGCTAAGCACCAGCGCTCATAAACCAAGCTGATTATCACTAATGTGGGGAGGTGGAAACAAACAGGTGCGTTAGGGTATCCCCGTAACAGCCACAACCAGTGGACTCCTCCTAACATCCTTGGCTGGTGGGTGTTAGGTCAATAATTTTAATAAAGAAATAGCATTTTTTCTATTTGGTACTACTGGTCCCAGCAAGCCCTCGCAGCCATAAACTGCTTGGGTTTGCTGGTGCTTATTGAACTACAAGTACCAGCATACCCACGGCTGCCAGAGCATACTGATTCTTGTAGAACTACGGGGGCAAACGCAGGATTTGCAGAGGGGGGTTTGCACTTCATGGCACCAGTGGGCGTGACCAGCATGCATGGGGGTGTGGCTATAATTTTAGAGAGTGCTTGGCTGCTCTCCAACTCTCCCTATCCCCATAATGTACATGGACAATGCTGCGTGCACTACTGTTAGGTGCATGCAGCTCTCTTTTTGAGCAGAGCCATGTGAAGCGGGGGCAGGCACCTCAATTACACAGTGCCCCAGGTTTGGAGGGGTTTTGCCAGGCACTAGGAAACCCCCTCGGTTTGCCTATGAACTACAAGTGCCAGAATGCCCTGGCTTCCAGGACCTTTAAATAAACAGACACACCATAGAAAAAGACCTTGAATTTAAATAAACACTCCCCCAATCCCTTGTTCTCCATTGTATTAGTCAGCTAAATCCAAAGGGTCTCTCTTTTGTCTTCTTATTTTCCAAGATAGTCCAAAGGTTAATAATAAAAACCCCCGTTAGACGATGAGCGCTTGCTCCTAGCAAATGGTAGACAGGGGTCATGTCTGTAAATAATAACTTTGATCTGATTGGATAGAACTTGAGAAAGCCTTGTTGAATGGCTCTTTGCACGTAGTCCCTGATGGAATTCAGTCCTACGCTGAACACGCTGGGGCTGTGTATTACTATGGCAGGGGGGCCCAATGGTGCACGTTTAAATATAACCAGCCCAGCCTGTCAAAGCTTGATGCGGGTTGCTGCATTCGGGGTGTTCCCTATGTTGCTCATCCCCCACATGGTAACCGGACCAGGCTTTGAGCTCTGGTGTTTGACTTACTTTTGGGAGCACCCACTTACGTGTTAATTCTTTTCCTCAGTACTGCAAACATATGTGCTGTTACTCATCATCACAATTGCCCCAGGGGTTAAGGACCTGCGGGAGATGTTCCTCCTGTCTGGTGTGTATGGGGATGTGTTTTTAAATGGAGAGCTAACTTACCAAGAGGTACCCCAAACTCTTCCCAATGGCAATACAGCACCAGCACTCCTCCTCAGCTACTGACACCATAGCATGCCTCTCAAACAAACAATACAGAAGTGGAAGTTGCTCAATTAATTTATAGGCTCATAGCAGGTGCTTGAAAGGGTGGGGGTTATCCTGAAAGGAACAAACACAGAGAAAAATCCCCCAGCACACTGCTATAGCCAGCAAAGGAGCTGCTATTTCTATTTGAACATAAAAATGCAGAAATCTCAGATGTACACATTTGCAAATGTATGGAAAGCCACCCGCCACTTCACTGCGCTTCTGCTAATAGGGTGGTCCTAACTCTAACCAGTGAGAGTACCTATTTTTGGGCCATACATATATGTGGTTTTAAATTGAGAGCTGTACTCAGTCAGCCCTTGCCAGTCCCTTCCCTCCCTTGCCCAGCCCGTCTAAGCGTATGGAGTAATAAGTGTAAGAGCCGTGTGAGTCATGTGGACATTTGCATACACATCTTTGATGCATAGATATAAGCAGTACAGCAATGCATATGTTACGCAAAAACGTCGAACTCTACATGAGGCCTAATGAATGTAATATTTGCTGTGTATACATAATGCAGATATTACATATATATATATATATATATATATATATATATATATATATATAGAATATACATATTTTGGTAACAATGGCGGTGGAATTCCTACTTTCCACCCTGTTAAAATCTCCCTCTTGCTCCTGTATCCAGTCTCTGTACGGTAAGTAAGTAATACGTTTTCTGGACATTGATGTTACTGTTCTGTGTGTAATGTAAAACTCATGGCTACTAAATAACAGCTCTCTCCTATTGTTAATGCTCCCCAGAAAGAAATATCAGATGCATTCAGATTGATCTTTTATCAATAAGTAGTCTCTATTAGTTTTGAAGCAAGGACAAATGACGTAAACGTTGTAAGCACTGTATCTCTGTTTGTTCTGAAACATGCCCTATCATAATGCATATGTTTCATCTATCTGTTAATGTTTGAGAATGTTACATCAAGCAAAGCTTTCTTGTTCTTGAAAAATACATTTATCTCTATTTGACTATATGCAACAATCAGCCACAACATTAAAACCGCTGACAAGTACAGTGAATAACATTGGTCATCTCATTACAATGGCACCTGTCAAGGGGTTGGATATATTAGGCAGCAAGTTGATGTGTTGGAAGCAGGAAAAGTGGGCAAGTGTAAGGATCTGAGCGACTTTGACAAGGGCCAAATTGTGATGGTCAGAGCATCTTTGAAATGGCAGCACTTGTGGAGTATTCCCAGTAGACAGTGGTTAGTACCTACCAAAAGTGGTACAAGGAAGGACAACTGGTAAACCGGCGAAAGGGTAATGGGCATCCGAGGCTTATTGATCCATGTAGGGAGCGAAGGCTGGCCCGTCTGGACCCATCCCACAAAGAGCTACTGTAGCACAATTTGCTGAAAAAGTTAATGCTGGCTATGATAGAAAGGTATCAGAACACACAGTGTATTGCAGCTCACTGCGTATGGGGTTGTGTAGGCACAGACTGGTCAGAGTGCCCGTGCTGACCCATGTCCACCACCGAAAGCAGCTACAATACCCATTTTATGATCGCCAGAACATGACAGTGGAGCAAAGGGAGAAGATTGTCTGGTTTGATGAATCACGTTTTCTTTTACATCAATTGGACTGTCGCGCGTTTGTAACGTTTACCTGGAGAAGAGATGGCACCAGGATTGGCATCACATTGGCATGCCGGCGGTGCCAATGTGATGCTCTGGGCAAGATTCTGTTGGGAAACCTTGGTTCCTGGCAGTCACATTGATGTTACTTTGACAAATTACACCTACCTAAGGATTGTAGAAAACCAAGTACACCCCTTCATGGCAGCGGTACTCCCTGATGGCAGTGGTCTCTTTCAGCAGGATAATGCACTCTGCTGAAAGAGTTGCTCAGGAATGGTTCAGGAATGGTTTGAGAAACATGTCAAAGAGTTCAAGGTGTAGACTTGGCCTCCAAATTCCCCAGATCTCAATCTGACCGAGCATCTGTGGAATGTGCTGGAAAAACAATTCCAAGCCATGGACGCCTCACCTCACAACTTTCAGAACTGTGGTATCTGACTTGGTGCCAGATACCACAGGACACCTTCAGAGGTCTTGTGGAGTCCATGCTTCGGTGGGCGAGAGCTATTTTGACGGCACGAAAAGAACCTACACAATATTAGGCAGGTGGTTTTAATGTTGTGGCTCATTGGTATTTCTATCATGATCACAGCAACAGAGAACGGAGTACAGCAGGATTTAACATAACAGAAACAGTGCACCATTTAAAGGCTTTCTTTTTGCATTTCAAATAGGATGAGATAAATAAAAAATCCATTATTAGTAATATGTAACAGATGCTTGCCTAGTGAAAATAGAGGAAATAAAATACAAAAAATATTAATTTGTGAAATGGTAATGTCTGAAACATGAAAATGAGAAAAGTCTGCTTTTTGTTTTAACATTTGACTGTAGCTGTTAATTTAGGCACCCGCGTCGCACTTAGGTACCCAACCATGGGCACTTGAGTCATGTGATCTATCTGTCGAGGCAGAAGTGCCACCTGTCAGACATGTTTTTCTCATTTATTCCTAGTATAATGCCTGCCTATGACAGAGGGACCCCAGGGCAGCTAACCTGTCATGGATGGGACTACTATTGGGGCAGACCACTGCGCCATACGCACTGATCACAGATAACACTGTGTGCTTTCTGAGATTACCCTGCTTCAGTGGAATGACATATATTACACACCATGCCATCCAATGAGAGCACATGGCTTCTCCTCTGATTGGTCTGTGTTGTCCATTGGGCTCCGCAGTAGTAGTGTATTGGGTATTCACAGAGGTGCTGAGGTGTAGTGGGACAGCAGTGTGTAGGTTACTATGGAGTAGTGGAGTGGAGGGAAGGAGAGAGGGCCAAGGTGAGGGACTACCAGGAGAAAGGAGTTAAGGAAAGCTCAGGAGGTGACATAGAAAGAGCTTGATTAAATAAAAAGAACAGGGTACGGGGGAAAGAGCACCAGAGATAGAAAAAAAGCTGGATTAAAAATAGAAAAGAGAATATTGTAGGGAGAAAAAAATACTTGTGGGTAAAAAAGAAAGTGCACTAGGGTGAGAAAAGAGAGATTTGGTTGAAGGGAAGAGATCTTTGGAGGAAGAAGATGGGGAGAAAAGTGAGCTAGGAGAAGTAAGAGAATATTGGGCTTGTAGAAATGACTGGGGTTAGAAAAGAGGGCTGAGAATTGATGATTTATGACATGAAATAATCAGATAAGATGTAATATTTCCCGTTGGTGTATGTATTTGTATATCATCATCATCAGCTATTTATATAGCGCCACTAATTCCGGAGCGCTGTACAGAGAACTCACTCACATCAGTCCATGCCCCATTGGAGCTTACAGTATAAATTCCCTAACACAGACAGAGAGAGAGAGACTAAGGTCAATTTAAGAGCAGCTAATTAACCTACCACTATGTTTTTGGATTGTGGGAGGAAACCGGAGCACCCGGAGGAAACCCATGCAAACATGGGGAGAACATACAAACTCCACACAGATAAGGCCATGGTCGGGAATCAAACTCATGACCCCAGTGCTGTGAGGCAGAAGAGCTAACCACTTAGCCACCGTGCTGCCCATACATGTATATATTTAGTTATAAACAAGACTTTTGGACACACTCACAGGAATATACTGCACTTTTCCACACCCAAGGTTTCACACATTGCGTATAAAGAAGTGAACTATCGCTGTATTCCCATCATCACCTCCAGCGGGTGACAAATATCTTTCAGTTGCATTTGAGATCTAAAGAGAGAGGCAGGTGATCAGACTGCTTTGTATGTCAGTCAGTTATCCCTCCTCATCAAACCGATTAACACTCTCACCCAGCTCTCTGTCTCCATTAAAAAAAGAGCATTATAGATAACGTACCAATCTACTGATTATCTAACCTACAATGGGCCCTTATGGGTCATCTGCATTTTTTTTGCAATTATTGGTATTCCATCTACTGAACACTGCTTTTTTTTTTTTGCAATATATATATCTACTATATAAATGCCTAGTGGCGTGTGTGAAAAAAAAAAACAAAGCTGCAGCGCCACCTGCTGGGCAGAGTTATACACTGACCTATATATTTCTTGAAGGAGAAGTGACAGATGGGAGTGGTTGGTGGTTACCGGGGGTGAATGTGGGGAGTTTTTAACACCTTAAGTAGCTTGATGAAGGATGTGGCGATGAAGATGAAGGATGAGGTGATAGAGAAAAATGATGAGGTGGTGACATGTGGACAAAACCACATTAAAAAAGGGCGCTTGCGTCGGGAAGTAACGCTCTTCTCCTGAGGAGGCCTGGGCTAGGCCCAAATGCATGACAAGAACCTTTTTAACACCTTAAGAGCTTGATTTGACTAGAATGCATGAGTATCATGCACGGGTTAACTTGTATTTATATATATACATATATATATATATATATATATATATATAATATAAATGTCTAGTGGCGTGTGTTAGTCTGTCTGTGTGTGGAAAAAATAAAACCAAGCTGCAGTGCCACCTGCTGGGCGGAGTTATACACTGACCTACTAAATTCTTAGTGTGTGTGGAAAAAAAAATTCAGAAAGGGCTGAAATTTGGTATACTAAGATGTTTTTAATTTGTTAATTGTTAAAAGTGTTTATAAAGATTTAAAAAAAATATATATATATTTCTTGAAGGAGAAGTGACAGTTGAGAGTGGTTGGTGGTTGCCGGGGGTGACAGTGGGGAGAGGTTGATGGTTGAGGCCTGGGCTATGGCCCAAATGCATGACAAGAACCTTTTTAACACCTTAAGTAGCTTGATTTGACTAGAATGCATGAGTATCATGCACGGGTTAACTTGTATATATATATATATATATATATATATATATATATATATATATATACACACAAGTATACCTTAAACAATGTTATTACTCTGAATCAACTCTATATGGTGTCATTAATAAAAAGCTTTTCCTACTGTTTTAATCAATTTACAGGGAAACATTCAATTTGGAGAGCACTACATATAAGGATAATAATAACATGGTCTCTGGTGTATACTTTTAATGGAAGACGCAGCACGTAGAATGGGGATCATCTATAACAAGTTCTCTTCTGTTAACCACAAGCTATTCAAAGTCTTAAAGGGTTTGGCCAATAGTCTATTAATCAGGCTCTTAAGAATGCAAATCAATCCAACTGGCATGCAAAACAGACTGGCCAGTGAGCGAATCGCTGCTGCGATCACCTTTCTGTTCCATGTCAGCGCTCTAGATCAGAGGGGACATTTGGAATGTGGCAGGGACCAGGCAGTGAAAGAACAGAGCAATGCTCATTATGAAATTGGTGTACCGAATATGTCTCCTACCTGTGCGCCTCCCAGACAAACTGGGCGAAGGACATTTGTTTTTCTTTTTAGGATTTGAATAGCCAGTTCTTAACAAAAAAACAGGACCTGTCACAGTGGTAATGTATCCTTCATAATAACAGCCCATTGTGTTAAGGTCCGTAGCAACCAATCAAATGTTAGCTTTTATTATCTACACCGTGATAAAGAAATGACAACTATAATCTGGTTAATGTTGATAACAAAACATTTGTGCATATTATATAATTTTATTAAATAAGCTCCGATGACATAATATGCTTCCTTTTGCATATATATTGATAAGTACTGTGCTGTAGCTTTACACTGTGATCTGCTTGACAATTAGAAAGACATAGCAAAATGCAGCTACATAAAGGAAAAACACAATATGTAGTACACCAATAGAGAAAGTATACATGGTCTCCTGTGAACAATAGAGTCTGTAGAGAGAGATGGCTGAGAATGTGGAATACTTAAACTCACTCCATACAATGCATTTTAATGGAACAAGGACATAATGTGCTTCTTCGATGTGGGCTGCAAATAAAGAGAGTGAAGTAATAACACAATCAGTCACTGCACAGTGATGCGCTAAAAACATTATCACTGATCGGTTTTGGAAATTTACATAATGTGAAATATTTTGTCTGCAATAAACTGGAAAATGTAATATTACAAAATCAATATTAAAATGAAGTCTGAAACTGTAAAACTAATAATACTATGGGTGATGTGTACATACATTTTCCTTGTTAAAAATAGCATTTTAAAATATTTAAATCTATTTATCTATCTATCTATCTATCTAAGTATCTATGTATCTATCTCATATCTGTCTCTCTATTCATCTACCTCATATCTAAATATCTTGTATCTATCTATCTATCTATCTATCTATCTATCTATCTATCTATCTATCTATCTATCTATCTATCTCTATTTATCTCACATCTATATCATATCTATCTATCTATCTACCTATCTATCTAAGTATCTATGTATCTAGCTCATATCTGTCTCTCTATTCATCTACCTCATATCTAAATATCTTGTATCTATCTATCTATCTATCTCTATTTATCTCACATCTATATCATATCTATCTATCTATCTATCTATCTATCTATCTATCTATCTATCTATCTATCTATCTCATATCTGTCTCTATATTCATCTACCTCATATCTAAATATCTTGTATCTATCTATCTATCTATCTATCTATCTATCTATCTATCTATCTATCTAGCCATCTATCTATCTATCTATCTATCTATCTATCTATCTATCTATCTATCTATCTATCTCTATTTATCTCACATCTATATCATATCTATCTATCTATCTATCTATCTATCTATCTATCTATCTATCTATCTATCTATCTATCTATCTATCTATCTCATATCTGTCTCTATATTCATCTACCTCATATCTAAATATCTTGTATCTATCTATCTATCTATCTATCTATCTATCTATTTATCTAGCCATCTATCTATCTAGCTATCTATCCTTATATCTATCTATCTATCTATCTATCTATCTATCTATCTATCTATCTATCTATCTATCTATCTATCTATCTCATATTTATCTATCAAATCTATCTATAAAATGGGAACAAACCCAGTAAAAAAACAATAATGGTTAATACAGCAGACAGACAGAAAGGAGGTCCTTGCTCGCAAGCTTTCAATCAATCTATCTATCTATCTATCTATCTATCTATCTATCTATCTATCTCATATCTATCTATCTATCTATCTATCTCATATCTATCTATCTATTTCATATCTATCTATCTATCTATCTATCTATCTATCTATCTATCTATCTATCTATTTATCTACCTCTCATATCTATCTATCTATCTATCTATCTATCTATCTATCTATCTATCTATCTATCTATCTATCTATCTCTCATATCTATCTATCTATCTATCTATCTATCTATCTATCTATCTATCTATCTATCTATCTATCTATCTATCTTAAAACTATCTATCTATCAATCTATCTCAAAACTATCTATCTATCTATCTATCTATCTATCTATCTATCTATCTATCTATCTATCTATCTATCAGAGGAAGCAGAGTAGTGAAGGAGCATTACCTGAAGGGAGGATCAGATGGGACCTCTGCCTACGGCCTCACTGGATTTTATTCTGGTTCTGATTATTTGGGCTTTCTATGCATCTATGAATAAACTCCTTATTTGACGCATAAAATTGAACAGAAATTAAAAGTTGCACTTAATACAAGGGATAACTAAAGTTGTAAGCGTTTGGACTGTTGATGGGACCTTTACATTTCTGCATTTCTTTTTACAGTCTAGTTTGCCAAGAAGTCTTAAAAGAGAGAAGATTTACGGCCGCTGTGAGGACCATCCTCCTTCAAGGTGTTGTCATCATTTGTGTTTCACAAATAAGATCCATTTATCCCTATTTTAGACCCATTATGTTCATGCAGATATGCCAACATAGATATCAAAGCAGTCCGACTTCTTTGCATACAATGATGCTGGAATATACTTTGCTTGATTGAACAACTAGAAAACAGCAGGAGCTATTGCTTGCTTTGAACATATCTTGTGTCCCTTAGCTGCCTTCACCTTCCATTATGTACATGACAGTATTTGCTATAATTTTCCTTTTGCTAAAATGCATTATTCCTTTATGGAGACTATGGCGACATCGCATAAGAATAGCTGGATTTGTTTCTATATCTTCAATACAGAATTTTATGCTACAAAGTCATTGTTTATTAATATTGAGTCTTTTTCATCTTTCCTCTTTCTATTTGTATGTAAACATAGTTGAACCTCTAACATCTCAGAACACACATAACACTTTACATAGAAAATATATCACTTATTATTTATAAGTTCATGGTGATATTGGATTGAGATTTCTTTTTGATGCAGTTCATAAAATATAAAATGCAATCAAACATTCTTTTTCAACAGTTTCCTCAGTAGAGTTTATTGTTATGCTGATAATGCTGGAATTCCTATTTTCAGAAGTTGTGCTTTAAACATATAATCACATACCAATGTCTTCTTCTTCCTTATTTCTTCTTCTTCTTCTTCCTTCTTTCTTCTTTCTTTCTTCTTTCTTCATTCATCTTCCTATACATTATCACATTACAACACTTGATTTCTTTGAACCAATAGCCAAAGATTTAAATTTGATAAAAGCATCCCTTGACCTTTATACAAACCTTATTGGGCTCCACCTCTTCTGCCCAAACATGTGAAGCCCTCCTACATGATACAGAAGAGGCACTTTACTCATGTTGCGTAATAGCATAGTGGTAATTCAAATCTGATTAAAGGCAACCTGGTTACTCACTCTTTCAAACATAGCAGCAAAAGCAGGGATAGACTGATATTTTAATTAGCAAAAAATTGGGTTATCCATTAATTAACATTTTTATATAGCATCTGTATATTACCAATTATTCTACTAGGATGTTTTTGGACTGTGAGAAGAAACTGGAGCACCCAAAGGTAACTCATGCAAACACAGGGAAAACATACATCGAATCGAATCCATGACCTCAGTGCTACTAGGCAGTAATGCTATCCACTGTCCCACTATGCTGCCCATAATTCTCATTTCTTATTTTCCTAGCAGTCCTCCTGGTATTTGTGCCCCTCTCTGCCTAGCAAAATAAAAGGAAAAAGCACTGCTTGCTGTTCAAGTGTCACAGTAAGAACTCCGCAGTACTCTGTTTACCATGCTTGGATGATTTCAACCCTATGTGTGCTGATCACAGATTCCTGACGAAGACATTTATGTAAAACTGCCTACATCTACCATGTTCCTTTATATGTATATTTTCATAGTATGGGCAATTTGACTGAATAAACAAAAACAACTGGAAAATTTAAAGCGGCATTAACTTTAAGGGCTAGTTTTGCCTTTGAAGCTATTGCCACTTTAAATTTGCCATGCACAGTCGCCAGATATCGCTGATTTGCAAAGATCACTATTTGATACATTAACCCCTTGGACTTTCATAGAGGTGTGTAACTGTCCATCTCCATATACCAGCAGTCAGCACTATGCAACCTATCTCCCTATGCTTATGTGATCACTATATAACTTAATGATAATAATTACTGGGCCCCATAATAAAACACTTAAGTAGCCTTAAGTAGTCTCCACATCTGTCCCCAGTGTCATCCCTAAAGTCATATCTCCCCCGTGATCACCTTCATCACTAAACAATACCTACCACTGCAACACACTAATGTCTAGCGCAATCTAGAGCAAGCTTCAGAACTATGAAATCTAGAAACATGCCTCTCAGAGCTAATGTTGGCTAATATATATGTTTAACAAGGTGGGTCTGCAGACAAAGCCACTAGACGGGTGGTCGTCACGCAAAAAATTGCAACACAATGATGAGAGGATGCTTCACGCCAGCACAGTACCTATATCCACCCTTTGCCTGGAGCCAAGAATTAGCAGAGTGGCTGTATCCATGAAGACGTGTGCCCAACAACAGCTACGTCTGCTATTCCACTCCCTTACGTATAATTGGCCTGATTCAGAGCGAGACATCTGTTTGTGCATCGCATCTTTGCATTTCCTCACTCTGTGGATGCTCAAAAAATTTATGTACAAGAATGAGGCTATACAGACCTGCAACTTTTTGGCATTTCCGACTTCTTACACCTTGAAAGGCGTTAGGGAGGAAGGAAGGGAGTTTTCTAACATAAGCAAAGTACAGTAACTATTGTTTGAGCAACTGCGTGCGGATTCAAACCAGGATGTAGTCACATGTACGACTGAAAAAGCAGTTTTATTTGTGGGGTTTCAGGGGCAGTTGTAGTAGTGATGAACACCCAAACTAGCGCATAATTAAAGGATTGCAAATGATTCGCAGGCATATGTTGAGACTTCAGTAGTCGCTTGGCCTTAGATTAGGATTTGCCAAGTATGTTGTATCTTTTTTGTACGCATGTCAGGAAGACCATCCTTGTTGTATTAGCTAGGTTATTCAAGTTTAAATAATACTTCACAGCAAGTGCGTGTATCATGTAAAATAAAAAGTTTTTGTACATGTTTGTAAGTTAGACATAAAACATCTTAGGGGTGTGTTTGTTGTCAAGTGGACCCCTCTGCTCATTCAGACCTCAACTCTGAAAATGTGTGCAACTTTAACGATCACAAGTTACGCTAACGCTTGTGTTCCATTCTGCATCAGACCCAAAGTGTTTTTCCTCCTCTTAGATTGGAATCTCATTTGGGCAAGCTTACCTTCTGTTTCATGTCATTTAATGTTTGTCAGGATTCAAACCCAGTGCTTTTGCCTCTGTGGACTGCTGCTCTACTGACTGAGCTATTCTGGCTGCTGGACAGTTCCTTGCCATTATTCTGTGTTCTAAATCAGTTCCAGTAATCTCCTGATCTTCCAGCATGCCTTCTCCCACGCGCATATCCAAGACTTCTCCCGCGCTGCCCCCCTCCACTGGAACAAGCTCCCTCCCTCCATCAGAACATCCCCCAATCTGTCCAGTTTCAAACAGGCTCTAAAAATCCACCTTTTTCTCAAAGCCTTCCAGTCTCCCTCTTAACTTCCTACCTTTTCCTCTGCCTCTCCCCCCTCTACCCCCTCCCCTGAATCTGCCTCCATTCCCCCTTCTCTCCCTCTCACCCCTGTGTCTCTCTGTCTGTCCACCCCCTCCCCTTAGATTGTACGCTCCCTTGAGCAGGGCCATCTCTCCTCCTGTTTCCTACACTTCTAACTCTGCTCTCCAGCTACCTCTCCCCCACCCCTCTGGGGGTCTCCCCGTCATCCGCGCCCTTCCTCTTGGGCTCCAGCGCTTGCGGGTCTTCCCTCTCCCCTCTCTCTAGCTGTGCTTTGAGCTTACTGAGTTACTGTGCTTATTGTTTACTGTACCGTGCCGTCACACCTCATATTGTAATTGTTTGTCCCTGTACGGCGCTACGGACACCTAGTGGTGCCCTATAAATAAAAATTAATAATAATAAGAAATAATAATAATGCCTTTGCTCCACCCCTTGATTTCTTATAAAAGCCTGGCCAGTTCCTGTTTCCAGTGCCTGATTATTGTGCTCTGTGCCTGTGATCTAGCTTCTGCTCCTGCTGCTGTTCCTGATTACCAGCACTTACTACTCGTGTACCGACCTCGGCTTGCCCTCCACTTCGCCTCTTCCTCAACCTTTGGACCTCTTCGCCTCTCTGTATACTGAACCCGGCTTGTTCGACCTTTCTTACCATCCCACCTCCTGTTAGCCAGCCTTCCTCCCTGCCACTGGGCTCCTATCCTATCTCCGGACCGTGACAATGTTATTTGTTACAGCACTAAGTACTATGTTGGTGCTTCATAGATGATATAATAATAATAATATAATTGGTGAGAATTAAGCCATGTCCCCCAGAGGTGCAAACTAGAAATTCTACCCTCTATTTCACCATGCTGTACACACGTAGGGTAAAGCAGGTGACACTACCTTCCACGCAGTAATAAGGTACCAGTCTTTCTTCACTTTGGCACATGAAGTAAACTGACTGTCATGGCCGTGTGCTGTTAAAACTCTTACATAATCATTATACTTACAATGCATGGAAAGTATGTCAGCAGCCGGTGAGACTTCATTTTGGGCAGAATTTGCAAAGTCACCTTGAAATCCACGATTGAGGACACTGTTTTCCTGCACATAGCAGACAGCGTAAACTCTCCACTACTGTCACGATCAGCTGCATTCACAGAGTGTATCTACCTTTGTGACAGGAACTTGCCAATAGCGGAAAAGATTTGATATAGATTGTCAACATGTTTAATGACAATTATTTATACAATTCTAAAATGTATTAAATTACGATTTGAATCTGAGTAGAAAGACGCTCTGCCTAAACCGTACTTGCCATATGCAGACAGAGAGAACAGATTGCAGTATATTTACTTGCATATGTACAATTCAAAAAACGTCTATTTTATCATAAAATAAAATAACATTTCTTAACAGTATCATTATTTACAGAAATATTTATTTTCAACTATAATTTTTTTTTTTTTATATTAAATACATAAATAAATATGATATCACTGCGTACTGTACATACAATGCATTATTATATTGCTTAGTGGCAGACAGTTGGCGCGCATATGTAACAAACAAAATATGCACTGGTGGGTCAAATAGCTACCAGTGGAAACTGTGAGCTGCGTAAACAAACTTCAACTTAATACATCTGACATATATAAAGATGAAAGTATATCTCATATGAGATTAAAACCACATATCAATGAAAATAAAAATAGACAAACTTGAATGTCCAATCTCTGATAGGAGTATTAAATACCATGCATATATCGCAGGCTTATAGCCAGAAAAGACCTTCTTGCTGCTCACTGACATAGGAATATATAATGAACAATCAACTGGAATAACTCAGATCAGTAATTCGGTTAATGATCATATAGGAGCAAATATACCACCTAGGAACTGATGAGACAGTCACTGGAACTATATAAAATCACACAATATGATAGGGAGGAGCGATGTCGTTTCATTCAAACCACAGGTAGCTCTCAGTGAAAAAAGGGACCAGTGTAAAGAATAAAAAGCTCCGTCCTGGCAGCGTGGGTATGCGCACACAAACCTGTAACATCAAGGTCTTCGCTGGAGTGATGGATCTTGTTCACACATATGTGTCATTCTTAATACAAAGACTACGCAGTGTCAGACATCGCTATCAGTCAGCATTTACACCTGACCTGCACATGAACAAGTTATTCTGCCACTTCCCTCCCCTGTTCCACCCCTCAAGTTGTAGACAGTCGCAAGTGTCAGGTTCGTGCATATATTGGCGTAATGTCTGCTCCATGCACAGAGCTATTTCAGGCAATATATGTGATATATTTGGGGAACACTTGGTGTAATTTAATAGCAGAAGTGTTTGCTTACTAATTTCTACTTATCTCAAATTTGTTTTACTAGGTACAAAGTTGACTTGGTACACATTACAGTGATTTCAACCGACTATCGGGCCAATCACACAATAAACGACCATTCGACCCGATATCGCATTAGTGTGTACATTGCAACAATGAACGATAATCATTCCAAAGCTCATCGTATTGTTTGGTTTGATTTTTAAACCTGGCTAAAAATCTCATTCCATGGTGGAATGATGTTGATCCAATCCTGCAGTGTGTCTGCACTCAGGACCGACAGTGTCCATAGATCTCTATGTAGTGTGCAGAGTCACCATCCTCTCAGCCGATGGTTATGACAGACGAAGAGCACAGATCTGAAGGTAAATCATGTAAAACGTGTATAGTGAGTACACATAATTCGGCATGCCGATTGGGACTTTTTTTTCCCCATTCGTTGGTAAAATTGTCAATGATATCACTTCAGGAGAAATTTTGTATAGTGTGTACCCATCCTTAGTCTTTCCTGTCAATACATTTACTAATGGTCAGCCACAAAGATGCTTAATACCACCTATGTGCAGGAAACATTATAATAATATGTTTGTTTTGAGTTATAATTATTGAATTTGGAATATGTACCATTAATTATCTGAAATTTAAATTATGTTGTGATACATACTTACATTATATAGTAGTGTCCAAAAGTGTTATTTATACCTAAATATATATATGTATGGGCAGCGCGGTGGATTAGCACTGGGGTCATGAGTTCAATTCCCGACCATGGCCTTAGTTATGTGGAGTTTGTATGTTCTTCCCGTGTTTGCGTGGGTTTCCTCCGGGTGCTCCGGTTTCCTCCCACATTCCAAAAATATACTGGTAGGTTTATTTGCTGCTGACAAATTTCTTATTAGGGTGTGTGTGTGTGTGTGTGTGTGTGTGTTAGGGAATTTAGACTGTAAGCTCCAGTGGGGCAGGGACTGATGAATGACAAATATTCTCTGTACTGCGCTGCAGTATTGGCGGCTATATAAATAAATGGTGATGATGCCATTACACTTTTATATACTAAACGCCCATAGAATGCAAATGTACTTCAATGTATCGCCAAGTCAATCCTATGTTTCTGCAAGAATAAAATGTGTTATAAAATCCACAGCTCTTCTTCTATCAATATCTGCCACAAACATATAAAACTGCCATTCCTGGGGGGTCGAAGCCTCTTTAAACCTTTGTCATCAGCACAACTGCAGTGCAAAGTATACATACAAATACCCTGATGACAATGGGTTATACGTACGAAGTGTAAAACATCCGCGAGCCTCAATTTGTACAAAGACACAAAAGTACAGGTTAATGAGGTTATCCATTTAGAACAATCACTTCTTAAATGAACGTGCTTATAGGGGTTTCACATCAGATATCCTTTAATTCTCTGAGGTTGGAGCTGGGTGGAGTGGATTCCTGCTCATTTCCTGTTACACCCCATCAATAAATATGCAGAATTAAAATGGATTGAGTTCTTCAGAGGCAAAAGCCCTGGTGCAAGCTGGCTCTCAGCATCAGATAAAGAAGGGGCTGTCTCGTTTTAACTAATTACCTACCCTCCAAGGTCACATTGTGGAGGAGATCTGATACGTTAATATATTAATGCACCATCATAGGGAGTACATTTGCACATACTTGCCTACTGTCCTAGAACATCCAGGAGGCCCCCGAATTTCGGAGAGTTCTAACAGGCCCCGGGAAAAGCGGGCACTCTCCTGGATTCCGGGCAAAGATGGGGTTTAAAGTCATGATTTGGATGGTTAAGCCCCGCCGCACAAAGACAGGAATTGCATCAGGAGACGGGGCTTCGGCGATGCAATGATATCACCATTTTCTCTGCCACACTTGACCTAGAAGCAAAAGTTGGTAGGCATGCATTTGCAATCAGCTGCTTCAAGAAATTAAAATGTGTGGCCCCTTTCTGTGAAATGGCTTAAAATAAATTATAACTCCATACAGTCTATCGGCTACATTTTGTTCTATAAATATAAATAATATAATACTATGCCGCATTTGAAATGATAAAGTACGATCTTCCTTTCTAATGCAGGTAATTACAATTAGGTCAATAAATGTTAGGATTATGGATCCAGCAAGATGATCACTGTTTATTAGAAGCGGAAGAGCACTAAATAACATCATTGTATTTTTAACAACAAAACATCAATGAAATCTATAATGGGTTTAAAAGTGGATAGATTAAAAGGAAAATGCACCCTAATTATAAACTTAGATGTTCTGCAGCACAACCCACGGCAGAACCTGCTACACTTTTTTATAATGTTTCTGTAACTAAAATTTATAAAAGTTAGCAAATAAAATTACTGAAAATATGAATACTGCATAAAGTAACCAAAGTCCCCCAGCACACTGCTGTGAACTAATATAAGAGCTGCTATTCTACTTGTACATAAAAGTGCAGATGTCTCAGTTGCACACATTAAGCCAGTGTGTTTTTAAATTGAGAGCTAAGGCTGGGTACACACTGGAGAATTTTTCGACCAATGTTTAATCTATGATTATATCTGTGACTGAAGGTCCAATCGGTCGGGTGATTCATACATACACACTAAACATGTTTTAAATGATTTGTGAAGACCAACCGTCTTTTGACAGCCATATTGTCTTCTTAAAAGATTTTGATTTCGTACACACTGAAACGACATATGGCCTCCCTGTAGCAATGTGCTGAAGAAATTTAAATCAAGGGCAGAACATCTCCAGCCAAAATCCCCCCAAAATCTTCAAACAAGAAATGGAAACACATTTTCGCCATTCATCCTATAAGACATCTTTGTGTACAGTGTACAGTGTACGTTCATTCGCAACTGCACAGCAATGATTTATTTTAATATTATGGATACTGTTGAAGTAGAGCAAACTACTGGTCTTTTGCTACACACTATGGCAAGAAGACTGCAAGTACAGACCAAGAGGGAAAGAAGGAGATAGAATAGATCTTGTTGGACCAAAGAGTGGTTCCAGAGGACAGACTCATTCTCTAATATGCCCCTGCTGCGGGAGATACAGGACAACAACACTGATGACTTCAGGATCTGCTCCAACTAGTCACCCCCTCATCCAGAAGGAGGACACCTGTTTAAGGAGACCCAAATCTGCAGAGCAGAGACTGGTTGCTACCCTGAGATTTTTGGCCACAAGAAGGATACTGGCAAATACAGCAAAGCAATTTTATCTCAAGCTCTGCGTTTGATCATACCTGAGGTCTGGGACATTATAATTCAAGTTCTGCGTGAACAGTATATGATGGTTGGTAAAACAAATATTCTGTTTTTTGAAAAATATTTTATTACAATACAAATTGTATATTATATAAAAATGTGCAATACAATCAAATGAAAGCAGGGGTTCACAGCTGTTCAAAATGCAACAGTTCTCTATTATCCATTGGGGATTGACTTCCTATGTACTGTTGCATACTTGTGCTGAGCATTGGTGTGGGCGTCATGTAAGGTTTCGGGGTAACACATTGCCCTCCCATAATGGAATGTTGCATGTGGCTAGGCCGAAATGTATATGATGCTGCCTGCCTGAAATGTCCTTGCTCCTGTGTGTGATTGGATGGTGTCAAAACTGTGTCTGGCCACAAATCATCCGCGTTTGACCTATAAATGAGATCGCACACAAAACGTTCTATTTGTATTTGTATTGGTCGGCTTGCACTTCTCATTTTACTTGCTAGTGTTGCTGCAAGCAGATCAAATTAGTCATTTTGACGGTTTTTAGACATCAAATGATTTGTCCATTCTACCATTTTCTCTGTTAGCGCATCACTTTGATCCAGATCACACTTTGTTGCTGTGTTGGTACTTCTGTGATGTCGGCTGTCTACTGTTAGCTGGCTGTCATGTGTACTTGTAGTTGTAGTTGTCTCTTGCTGGTCAGCCACATCAGAGATTATTGGCTCAGACAGGACAGCAGGCTTTGTAATGAAAAAAAAAGGAAAGAAAAAGTAAAGTAGTGAGTATAACAGTACCTGCATGTACCAATGTAACAATTTCAAACATCTCTGTCTTTCAGTTTCCTGCAATGGTAGAGCAAATGGTAACTTCTTGCTGAAAATTTTGAAAGTCAATGGAATTTTCCAAACTGTGGTGGTGCCAATGATGGGAAACAGGTACGAATTATGCCACCTTCCAAAGTGGATCTTATTTTTACAATTATTAAGGGTTTTTCAGCATAATTGTAATGGCCATAGCGGATGTCAACTATTAATTCCTATTTGTGGACATTGGAAAAAATGGCAAAGTCTCAGATGGAGGTGCAGACTCCCTTCCAGGACAAAATGAAACAATGAACTTAATCTACCAACAGGAAGTGACACAAAAAAATGGACTAAAGTTTGTATTTGTGGCAGATGAATCCTTTGGATTACACAATAATGTATTGAAACCTTACCTGCAACGCAATCTTTCAACAGAAAGGTGGATACTTAATTACAGGTTGTCTCGAGCTAGGTGTGTTGTGGAAAATGCGTTTGGAATTCTGAGTAACAGATTTAGAATTATTCATTTAGCCATAAATCTTCGTTTAGACAAGGTTGACAAAGTGGTGATGGCTAACTTTCTTAGTCACAAAAGCCCCTGTGTGCACAGTGACAACAATGTAGAACTAACGCAAGTTGTGGGGTTTACACCACTGGAGTCAGGACAGATTAGAAATGTAAGTCCCATGGCCAAATTAAACAGGGAGGCCTACCTACAATATTTTAATGGTGTGGGTGCTGTGCCTGGAAGAATGACATAGTGTAATGTATGTACAGAAGCATGGTATGTGTGCAAACTATATTGTGATGTATATTTCATACAATAACCCTTTTATGCATCAACAACCTTACATTTATCACTTACTGTTCCCCTTGATGGTATTTCATCATTCTGCACCACTTCAGAATGGAAAATACTGTCCATGTCCATGTTGTAGGTGGACTGCCTTGTAATTACGTCTTCACAGGAGAAGCTCAGGAGGTCAAAGTACCACAACTTTGTTACATACACATTCTCTGCCTCTGCCTAGATATTTTGGAGGCCTCAATCTTGTCAAGTTCTTTTTTGAATAGAGTCCTAAGTTCCTGTATCTTCCCTTTGACCCACTCAATATTTGCTACAGGGTAATGTTGAAGGCATGCTTTCACTAGATCTTGCATAGCCACACTCCTCTTCTGCCTGTTAGAGTAGTCTTTAGATTTTGTTTTCCACAAGCAGAAATGTGATTTGTAGACCTCAATGAAGTCCTTCATGAGCTCCACATATGCCATGTCTGTATATTTAAAAAAAAAAAAAAAAAAAAAAAGGGTTTTATTTGCACATACCAAATAGGACAGAATTTTTTTAAAAAAAATAATTGTTTTTTTTAATAATAAACTAACATAAAATAAATTAAACATAAAGAAAAAACAAAAGTTGACCGTATCATTCAAAAATAAAAATTTATGACATGTTTGAGATAAGCACAAGCCTACACATTTTACAGAATTAAGAGAAAACATCAATGATGTTAAGAAAAAAATCAAGAAACTTGAAAAAAAAAATGTCCTGAAGTTGTTTCAAGTATATCAGAAAATAATGTTAGAAAGCAGTAGCCAAGTTAATTGTTAAACATGTCAGTGGATTTTTAAGTAATGCAATTTTTTTTTGTATATCCATTTCTGTGGATATTGTCTACTAATAGATGTGTTGAATTAAAAAAAAGTGTGGCTTCTTTGTTGCACTTGCAAAAAATAATTAAATCTACTCACGATAAAGTCATAAGTATGAAACATGTTGAATGCACATGTATAGTTTTATCCAAAACTGTCGGGGTACCGAGGCTTGGTGCCTCCATTATCGATCTCTGATAACCTAAATTCCTTTTGCCATATTTCGGCAAGTTGTTGTAGTTTCAGAATCAGCTCTGAGGGTCTTCTCAGACTGCTATTTTATTTATACCTAAGCTTGAACATTAACTGGTTAACAACAAGTACACATAAGGACAAATCTTTCTTTGCGACAGTAAGTACATATAAGGAAATCTCTTTAGCTCAGCAAATATTTCTTTGCAACAATAAATACATATAAGGCAACATCCTTTGTCCAGTGCTGTGAAAATATCTTTCAGGCCATTTGTCTTCAGTCTTGCATCCTGTTATTGTCTGTTCCATGGGAAACACTTGTTTTTCTTCAAGGGCATAGTTCTCATATCTGTAGTTATAGTTTTTTAAGGTATTTCACACATATATTTGTACCTTTAATAACTATTCATTGTTTTATACTCTCACAATCCCCTCTTTTTATTCCACTAAACAAATATATATATATATATATATATATATATATATATATTTCCTGACCCTTCCTTTCATGTCATGATACAGGGTTGCCTTTCTATTTCTCCAGCTACTTTTACCCAGATTTTGACCTAAAGTCTCCATATGGCTAGAGAATCAATCATTCACCAGAGAAGGTATCCTTGCATCATTTATTATTTCCCTAGCAGTATTTCACTGCAGTATACACATGTCATTTTTTACTTGATAGGGGTTATTTCATTTACATAAGGTACATATTTTGTGAGTTTGATTAAAATATGTTGGTACTGGAGTCATGGCCTGATTAACCATTTTTCTAAACTTACAGGACAAATAACAATTCCATACAATCAACAGGATCAAAGCCACTATTATTACCAGTATTGGATGGAGCATTACCTTAAAAAATACCTGTTGCAGTGGGGGAATTACCTGTGAACACATCCCACCAATGGTGTTGCAGGTTATCTTTTAATTGATGAGCTACATATTTTAATTCCTGTGCTTCTATTATAATCTGCATTTGTACATGATTAGCTGAATAGTTTACCTGTGCCAAATGCTCTGCCAGGCGCTGGGTGTTGTTTATAGCATTGATTATCCCCTGATGATTAATAGTCAAGTTATGGGAGGGTAGTTTAATTGGGATAAATTGCTGATATATATTGTCTTTCCTATTTTTGTAGAATACATAGGTCTCATGTCTCCATGCTGGTGCTATCCAATGTCCTACGACAATATTGGTCATAACTTCTTTAAAATTGTGGACCAGCTCATGTGCCAATTGAGTCATCATAGGGTATAGGCTTCTGGGTAGACAATACTTATTATATGTTCTCCAGAGCCCGCCCCTGACATGCGGTACCTTCCTTTTACCAGCCTTTTTGTCTATTGAGGAGACTTGTTCCTGGAACTTCTTCAGTATTTCAAGGGTTACAGGCTCTACATGATTTTCACCCTGTGTCACATGACAGTTCTGCACCCTAAACATAAGGGCTGCCTGTTTAGTAGCAGCATCTGCCTTAGCATTTCCTCTAGCCTCCCTAGTTTTTTCTTTAGTGTGTGCCTGGACTTTCAATATGGCTACTTTTCTGGGTAGCTGCAGAGCTCTAAACAGAGCCCTTATCTGTTCTGTATGCCTTATGGGTTTTCCTGCTGACCCCACAAAGTCCCTGCTCTTCCATATTGGTCCAAAGTCATGGACCACCCCAAATGCATACCTGAAGTCTGTCTTAGCTGTTTGGTTTTCTGCCTTTATACATGCCTCAGTGAGTGCCTGCAACTCCGCCTCCTGTGCTGAGCAGGATGGTGGGAGTTGTATCAAAGTCTCTTCCAGGGTGGTCACAGCATACCCTGTGTGTGGTGACCCTTCATAATAATACCTGGAACCGTCAACAAATAGGTTCCAATCTGCATTAGGTATAGGGACATCTGTCACATTTTCTAACTCCTTCATTTCTAGTTTCATTAGTTCAGCACAGTCATGTGACTCAGAAAAGGGAACATTTTTGTGTGTCTTTTGTCTGGTACTGATACAATTCTACCTTTCTGATTCATCAAGGGTGGATAGGTTCCCAACCACCTCTCTACCCTCTGTTGAATCTGCTTCAACTGGGAACAGTGTAGCAGGATTCAAAACGGTGCACTTTTTAATTGTTACATGTGCGGGACTTAATAATGACACCTCGTACTTAGTGAGCCTTGCTGTGGACAGATGCTTTGTTCTTGCTTGGTTTAGTATTTTTGTAACTGTATGTGGGACCTGTATAGTTAAAGGGTGGTCCAGTACTATGTCTGCCACTTTATCTTTTAGCAAGGCTGCAACTGCCACTGCCCTTATGCAGGACAGGGATCCTCTAATGATACTGATAAAGGTCTGTAGTTAGTCATTATTAACTAATTGGCTTCTACATTTACTATTTCTATGAAAAGCTATATATTGTTTAATTTAAAAGATCATAATTTATTTTACAGGGGGTAATTGTCTTGAGGTCCCTTCTAATGGATGATTATGTGGGTCTGATGGTGCACTTGGGGGTGGCTGAGTAGGAGGCAGGTTTACAGTTGTATGTCTTCTAACATCTCCTCCTTTGCCATTTGTTCTTGTTCTATTTGTCTACATGCCCTTACCCATACTGATACTTGGTGTTGTTTCTTATTCCTAGAAATCCATATACTATGCTCTTTCTGAAAAATCTCCCATCTTCTAGGATCCAATGACCCTATATCTGGCATCCCTGCCTTCCTGAAGATGATATGGATTCCTCTAACAGCCACACTACCTTCTCTTTCCTTATCTAGATCCACAGGAGTGTATGATGTCTGTACTATCATACCTTTACTACCCTGGGCCCCCATTACTGCAGTTTTGGGAATACTGGCCCCTAGTGTGCCTGAGAAGTGACTGTCCAATTTTATACACCGTTACAATTAAATCCTGTTTGTATGGATTGCTTGATCAACTTGGGTAGATACTTTCCTGATATTTTATTTATTGATGGACTTGTAAGTGGCCCTATCCTTCTAATGTTTGATTGTAAAAAATGATATATTTTCCACCACCACAATCCTATTTGGGTTTTCAGATAGTCTGAACAACCGTTACTTTCAACTATTGCTGTATATAGCGTTGGATTATAAATTCCCTCCTTATGTTTACCATATGTTACTGAACAAACAGTATCAGTTCTTATCACCGCTATCAATTTACTAGTTTGTATCGTCAATGTCTTTTGAAATATAACAACACATTTACAGTCTTGACAACTAATTGTCTGACATTTATACTCCCCACAGCATGTATCTGATTCCGTCGACTCCCCTTGATGTTTTTATGAAACAATATATTAAAACTAGTACAATTATTACTGTTACAATACTTCCACCAATATACTCAGCTATTTCTTTTGAAAGTGTCATCTAATCTTTCTGAAGACAATAGACAATAGTCAGTAGACAATAGAGAGTAGACTGACCTATTCTCTGACCTCAGGCACCCCTCAAGGGGTACCTCCAAGGAGCTGCAAAGGACCCTTTCCAGGATCAGTGAGCAACCTTTCTGCACTTTTACCATTTTACTCAGTTGTTACTTCTTTCAACTTCTAAGAGAGCTGAGGACCCTTGTAGACTGACAGCTGGCCCAGTAATCGCACATTACACAGGACAAGGTCAAGCCTCAGTAGCGGGTGCAAGGTATGGTCTTTGATCAGATCAGTCTTTTCAAGGTTTTGTTGTCCCCTTATACATCTCTTATCAGTATAATATCACTCAGTCTTTGCTGGAGCAAAGGATTTCTTATAATGACCTCTCAAACCCAGGGACAATCATCTACACGGAACAAGGTCAGGCCTCAGCAGTGAGTATAGAGGAATGTCTTTGATTATCGAGGTCAATTAATAAGTTATGTATTTGCATCCTTTTATATACATCCTGTATTGACACAAACACATACATCCACTCTTATCTATTTTTAACAAAAACAATTAATTAATAAGTCAGGAAAACAAGTTATTCAGTAATTGTTAAAATACCTGTTATACCATGCCCTACCTTATATCTTGCAGGAAGAGCAGATAGAGTAGAGAGGTGTAAATGCACAAAACTTCAACTACTCACTGTACGGATTTGTCTGCTATTCCCGAAGATTGAGGAGGTAACTGGACAGTCCTGGGCTGGTATTTTTGGTATCCCGGATGAAAACCCCAGTAAATTTCAGGGTACCGAGCCTGGGTGCCCGCATTATCGATCTCTGATAACTTGAATTCCTTTTAGCATATTTCAGTTGACTGGAGAGGATGTTAATGAAACAAGCAAGTTGCTGTAGTTTCAGAATCAGCTCTGAGGGTCTTCTCAGACTGCTCCTTTATTTATACCTAAGCTTGAATATTAACTGGTTAACAACAAGTACATATAAGGACAAATCTTTCTTTGCGACAGTAAGTACATATAAGGATATCTCTTTAGCTCAGAAAATATTTCTTTGCTACAATAAATACATATAAAGCAACATCCTTTGTCCAGTGCTGTGAAAATATCTTTCAATCTTTCAGGCCCTTTGTTTACAGTCTTGCATCCTGTTATTGTCTGTTTCATGGGAAACACTTGTTTTTCTTCAAGGGCGTAGTTCTCATATCTGTAGTAATAGTTTTTTAAGGTATTTCACACATATATTTGTACCTTTAATAACTATTCATTGTTTTATACTCTCACGAAACACATCCATAGAATAGAAAGCTATGTCCTTTTCTTGTAGACTAGATGTACACAGGTGTATAATTGTGCAAGCAGACATATCCAATACACATCTTTAGTAGTTCAAATGAATGTGCCTCTCTTGTAGACTGTACCGACAAAGGGGAATATTTAGGCAAGCAGACATATGCTATACACATCAATGCAACACACAGCTACTATTGCTTTTCCATTAGAAGCACCTTATTGCCATTTGACTGACTTGTGGACACCACACCACATGGGAGAGGTAAAGACATCAGAAATTTACATTCACACACCCCGAAAGGAGACGCAGGTTGAGGAACTACCAGCAGTTGGTCATTGAATCGGTCGTGAATTCATACACACTACATGATCGGAAAGTGATTGAAATGAGATTAGCAAATACTACAATGAACCAACTGAAATGACAATCAGCACTTTAGAACAACTGTCGTTCATTTTGTAAATATACACAGTAACGCGCTATGTGACCAAACGGTCGTATATCAGCTAATTGTCCCGAAGATTGGCTGAAAAACCTTCAGTGTGTACCTTGCTTAACTTACCAAGAGCTCTTCATAGCAGTGTGCTGGGGGATTTTTCTCTAGTGTGCTATTGCTACCTGCATAGAGTTTGTATGCTTTTCCTCTGTCTATTATGAGAAGCCTGGTGACACAGTGGCTAGTATTTCTGCCTTACATCGGTGAGTTTGACTCCTTATCTGTGTGGATTTTGTATGTTCTCCCCGTGCTTGCTTCAGTATCCTCCCACACTGCAAAAATATACTGGAAAGTTAATTGGTTGCTGACACGGTTAACCTAGTATGTGTTAGGGAATTTACATCTATCTTTTACAACTTTATTTAAATTTTTGCTGCCTCTGCTTGATTTGCTTAGGGAAAATTTAAACTAGGAAACATCATTTATTAATTTTGCATTACAAATTCCTAAGCATAATTGTAATGTTCTATTTAAGCAACAATAACATAACAAAGAGCTGCATTGCTGTTGGGATCAACAGGTCGACTTCTTTTTAAACACAACTCACTAGTGGAAATAAATTGCTGTTTAAAAATACATAGCACACAAGGCGTTACCTTAATGTGGCAGGAATTTGCATAGAAACAATGGCTTAAGGTGAAGTAATTTAAGGGAAGAATATGATGTAATAAACACAAATGGATACAATTGTACTCTACAGCAAAGTTTTTAAAAATGTAGTGATATGCTATTGATGTTCATGATACATTGTTTCTTTAGGGCCTTTGGTGTTGGAACATGTACAATAGTAAGTGTTTTTATAATGGTACATTTGATATAGAAACTCTATTGCAGATACATTTCTGGGCCTCGTTTAGGATGCACAAAATAGCCGAATTCCATGGCAAAATTCTCTTGGTGATGCCAAGCACTTTGACTCGAGCAGGTGCATTTAGATTTTTGCCAAACTACATTGATTTGTTGAGCAAGACGCCAGGGTTTGTGGAGGAACAGAAGGTTACACCAACTGATGGGAGAACTTAGGCAAAGAGCATGTTCCTTCCTAAGAACAGAGTAGACTCATGGGTGCAGGACAGTACAAAAATAGAATTCATTCTGCAGGGCAAGATTATTAAAATCAGATACTGCAGTAGAGAAGGAGCCTTTCTAGGGGTAGCCCTTGCTTTTCACAAGGGTGCACAGTCATTTTTACTCCCTAACAGGATTTGAATGTTGTATCACCTGGTGGTAGTCACTTAAACGCCTACCTAAGCCTCAACACCAATTACGCCTACTTGAGAAGCCCGGTACAATCTACAATGCTCTCTAAAAAAAAGATTGAACCGCCGGTACACCCGCCACATCCTTAAATAACCACCAGAATAGCAGGAAGGACAATGTTGTGCTCTCTTCTGACGTCATTTCGGCCGGACGACCTCTTGGTGCGCCTCATTTCTCTGTAGTCTCTTTTGCAAGCTGTCGGGGGGGGGAAAACAGTATCAGTAACCCCTCCATCAGGGTTCTCATGTAGGCGTAATTAGTGTCGAAGTTTAGGGAGTCATAATTTAGTACCCAACCTGTATCACCTGTGAGCTGACAGAGATTGACATTATTGACAATGAAAAGAATGTCTGCACTTTCATTGTCCATATAGATACCTTGGTGATTTGTTGAAATGTGGCATTGTTTCATAAGGAAGGTTTAGCTGCAGACAATGGAGTGCTGTAGAGTCTATACCTTTATATTTTTTCACATGGATTAGTTATCGTCATATACTTTTAACGGCGTGCATTTCACCCCTTCCAGTGAGATGCATCTGATTTTGAATTAAACATATCTTTTAAGAGCTGTACGTTTCCTCATTCCATAGTTCTGATGCAAGTTTCAGAGGTGATGATGAGACAGAACTCAGCTGAAAACTTTATGTCTATAGAAAGGTTCTTTGATGATGATGACAATGACAGACGCATTTTAGCACCAGACGCTTCTATATGCTTGATGTGAAAAAATCCAGATGCGGAAATGTAAATGTACAAACGCATCTTTGAGTGTATGCAAAAGTCGTATTTTTACGTTCAACTCGAAACCACCCCACCAAAAGCGATATTCTCCCCGCTGCCCACGCATTTTGCAAATGAATAAATGAAGTTCATTGTGTTTTACCAAAATAACCTTTAAAGTAAAATTGCCTCTAACTATCTGTTTGCGCCAGTGTTAATGGCAGCTGTCATATTTGTTTGCCCTAAGGTTTAAAATTAAATATCCTCCAGAGATGTAAATGGTGGTTAACTTTTTTATTTCTTATAGGTATGTTTCTTTGCTTTTTATCTTGAATTAAATTGCCCCTAAATAATAAATTATAGTATTTTTATTATTATATTATTATTAATATATTATTTTAGCATTATAGTATGTTTTTTAGTATATAATAATATTATTATTAATATGTTATTTTAGTATTATAGTATTTTTTTTAGATATGAAGCTATTTTGTACTACAATTGTCTTTTCTTTCAATAAACTTTAATTGTAGTTCATCAAATTTGGGACTTTTTAATTTTAAATGAAGCAGTAGCTATCAATCTAATTAACATACAGTTGTAGTCATAATTAGTGAAATATATAATGGAAACTTCCAGGGAACCCATACACAGACACAGCCTATGATAATTGATACAAAAAAAGGCAAATTTCAGTTTACAAATGTGATTAAAACTGATGTGCATGTTATAGCAGATCATAAGGTCAGTTCCAGACATAAAAGAAAACTTCTTCTGCAGTATGCACTTCATATAGCACCTGCTGTCACCAGAGCACTAACAGCAATGTACTGTTGGGAACTAAATATGTATCTCATATTCAGGACACATCAATGACAGTGGCCTGGGAATAAGTCAGGTTGGAGGAGAAATTTGCTCTTGAATGCATGTAGCAGCTTTAATGTGGCAGTTACCAGTCAATACTGTGAGGTACAGACACCATTAGCTGCAACACGGCACCCAGGAGCTTATGACTTTAAGCCAGTCTGTTAATATATATTCAACACAGGACATGGCTAAGCAAGCACCATCAAGCATCATTGCACAGACGTAATCAGTTGCAGAATTATCTAAAAAATACACATTTGAGGGTGACTGATAAGTTGTTAAGACAACTGTCACAAGATGGCAGCGTAATATAATTATTAAAAATACATTCATACGTGATTAAAAAAATAAATGTATAATTCTATACTCTTCTAGAAAGTACATTCTGCCCGACCTTGTCGGTGGCCATCTTGTTTCTAAGCTCAGCAGGGATGTGACAATGGGACTGGTGAACAGTAACCTCATAACACCGCATGCATTGGGAAGGTGGTAGAAGATGTGCAATGAAGTGAGGAAATGAGAGATTAGGGGCCTGATTCATTAAGTATCTTGAATGAAGAGGATCCTTATTTCAGTCTCCTGGACAAAACCATGTTACATTGCAAGGGGATCAAATAAGTGTTCTATCTTGCACATAAGTTAAATACTGCCTGTTTTTTCATGCAGCACACAAATACTTGATAGCTTATTTGTACACTGAAATTTAAAGTTGATATTTGTGTGCTACATGAAAAAACAGTCAGTATTTAACTTATGTACAAAACAGAATACTAATTTGCACCCCTTGCATTGTAACATGGTTTTGTCCAGGAGACTTAAATAAGAAGTTTCTTAAGTTAAGATCCTTAATGAATCAGGCCCCTTATTCTTATAGTCAACCACCCAAAATATAAAGCATTCTCATGGAATGTTTTTAACCCAATTTCCAGAATGCACCTTATTTCTTTACATAATACATCTACTTTCAGAAATGCAAATATGATGGCTAATAAATGGTTACTATATTATTCCTTCCTGCAAATTGCACATATTTGAAATATAATTGTTACTGTGTGTGTTCTGCGTATTCACCTATTTGCTTTCTATTCATGAAAAAAAAAAGGCAGGGAAAGAACAGAGTTGGAAAAAAATCAGTAACTCTAAAGTTCAGGGAGGGTCAACAAAATAAAAACAAAGACAGTTTGGTGAGGTTGTTATATTGATATGTTGATACGCCGACCAGGACCCTTGACATTGTTACACATTGTTATTTGGGGACTTATCACTCTGTGTTAGATTTTATTTCCAGCCCTGTCTGACAATCTTCCTTTTTATGACAGTGAAACTGGGACCAGAGCACTGACTCATTTCACAAATTGAACGTTTTTCTATTTCTTGTTGAAAGGTATATGTTGCCTCGGAGATAAATTGACATTTTCTGACACGGGGATAAAAGGTTCAGCTGAACTCCCTTGTTGACATCTGAATATGTTTACTTAACTGTATCAAACTCTTCTTAAAACTTATTACTTGAAGCTCAATATTTAGTTACATTTAGCTGTGCATGTGCTAGTTACATAATAACTGCAATTACAGATGTGATCACATGCAACCTTCTCGCAGACGGCATTTGGAGAAATGTTACTTTACAATATGAGACACAGTAAAAACATCTCTATTATTGTACCTTTTTTTTATATTCACACCAAAAACTCTGACCTTTAAACAATTGTACAATTTTATCATCTGTATAAAAACCATCATTTGAATCAATCTTTCTCAACAATATTATCTTTGATGCTGACAAGTTAGACAGTATTTCTGTTCCCTATTCACAATGTACTATTATTATGGAGCCACAAGCCTATTGCACAGGTGCTAGTTGCTTATTTTAATGGTGGGGCCCATTGTCTTTTTTCTTATATTTATTTAGTCTTTATTAAACTGTAAAAATCATAAAGGAGTTTTCATCATCATCATCATCATCATCATCAAAAATGCAAGATAACACTAAGATATTTCTTCATTGGTCCAGGGGTCAAGTCAGTCCAGTATAATGCATGTCATAGGTCAGTTCAAATGATGCCTTTCCAAAGGCAACTTACTCCAACAACTGCTTAGGTGTATTCCCGCCGAAAAACTGTTTCAAACCAACTCATTAATAGAGTACTTTAGAGAATTAATCTTATACTAATCATAACTAGCGACCACTATGTGTGATTGCTTCTCCGATGATACCGGATTCCTGCTGATAATATGTGGATTAATATAAGACCAAACACCATACATTTCTTAGGACCTAAATGTAAATGTATTTGCTCTGTTTGCGCAATTAACCCTGGCATAATGTAGCGTACTAATTGCAATCGTACATGAAACTATTACAATCAATACTTTATTAATTTAGAACGACTTCATCCAATTATTCGACTTCGACAAGTGTGACATTGTGCATTTTTGCAGGCCGCAATTGGACTTATGTCCAACTCTAAATCAGGTGCTTGGTGTCTTTGGGATCAAGATAAATACATGAATATATTTTGGGACATATTTCTGAAGAAATCTCATTATTTAAGGATCAAGAAAATAGTTATTTTTTATAGTTTTGTCTTTATGATGATAATAACAGGAAAATGTTATTTATTACAATATGTATAGAAAGCCCTAACTTTTTTTTTCTTTTTCTTACAAACAGAGTATAATGTATTTTGGTATGTACAGTATTTAAAAAGTTGGTCTGGTTAAACCAGGGATTCACAAAGTATTTTTGCCTGAGGGCCACAGTGGAAGATTGCACTCATTTGAATGGGCCACAATAAAACGTACAACTGGCATAAAAATGTAAAATGCGTTGAATTCACTAAAGGAAAAGAGATACGTATTTGCGTTTATGGCATACCTTCCAACATTCTTAGAAATACCCATTCCACATGGAGGGTGTAGTTGCATCACGTAGGGAATAAGCCATTCTCCTCTCCCGTAACTCATGTGGCTGACCTCCCCTGTTTACTACATTTGATACCCCCACACCTTCCCTGTAACACATTGGGTATGTGTAGTAATACCTCCCCTCACTTTTGTAGGAACACAGATCACCTTACCTCAATAGCAACACACCTCCCCTTCCCCCTATAATATAACATTTCTTATCCCACCCCTCCTGTAAGACATTCCCCTGCACATTACTTACCTGTCTTCTCAGGAAGAGAAACTTAGTCTCACCATGAAACTTGACTCTGCAGTAGTACAATGGCAGTCTGGCAGTGAATCAGAATGCAGCTCGTTCTTTTTGATTCACTGCCAAACTGACCTTACTGACCAATGGGTGGAACTGACTGAAACTGTGGGTTTTTACCTTCACAGCCACAGTGAGACCTAGTACAATGGGGGTCCCGGCACAGACTGTACCTTCTGCATGCTGGCCGCAAAAAAAGACCATATCAGCCTGGAGTGACCCTCGTGTCGCAGGCTATGTGGGCTAAACTGAAAATAGCAAAATGACAAAATTTGGTTTGGTCCTTAAAGTAGAAATTACCACTGTTCATTAGGGTTCAAAAAGGAACTCAATATACAATATTCATTGTAAATTTATATCCCCAATTGATAGAAATGCGATAAAAAAAATTGTTATTAACTTATCTTGCGCTAGCTTCTACAACAATAAGCATATATTACATGCGCTTCTAGCACACAGTATCATCTTGTGAGCTAGAGATCTCTCCGGACATGTATCAATTCAGTTTAAAAATATAGATGCCTCTGCTCTCAAGTGGCTACATGGCCTGGTGTGACCTGAACTTGCTTCACTGAACTTGGAGAGATTTTCAATTGCTCCCTCAAAAAAGACTGGCACTGCCTTGTGACATGATATTTGGTCCATACAAACCACCCTGAGTGTATTACTCAGACACAGCATTAGTAATCTCTTCAACACATTCTGTTAGTCCATATGCACCTGACACTGAATTTAAGGAAAATAAACTTAATAAAATACAGCCTTCTAAGCTGATAATATATACTGGAAAACTTGGGATACATCAGAGTATAAACTCACTCGGCCTGCAGCCTCGTGACTGTACCTGAAAATCTTTAAAGTCCACTAATAATAATAATATAGTTCATAACAACAGATGGAGCAACATTTATTGCAACATTTCATTCACTTGGGTCAACAATTAGCACTAAATACATAAATCACACTTCTTCTCTTAAAGTGAATGATGATTTGCTATGAAATGCTGTCATTTGTTGCCCATTGTCTATCAAAGAAAGTGCAATACAGCCTCCTTCATCTGTACATAATCCTCTATTTAAGATGCAGTCCTGGAATATCTTTATAATATAAAGTCATGTGACTGAGGACAGGTAACATAGGAATATGAAAAATCTAATTGTGGATATATTTTATTCATGTAATGATGTCACTGTTCCCCCATTGTAGTAGTTATTTTACATGACAAGTGCTAAAATTATTTATGAGTATTTTTCAGAATAAACAAACTGTACATTTGAAAAAAAATGTCACCTGACATTGGGGATTTAATTCAGAGAGCAGAATTAAATAGCAAATGGGAAATTATGCAATGCATGAAAAAAAAAGATTAGAAAAAGTGTAAAGTTTGTATGTTTGCAACATCTCCACTTTTTTAACCCCCCCTACCCCCTAAGAGTGCGCTGAAACTTGTCTATATATTCATTTGGTTAAACTAATATTGTATGGAGGAGGGAAAAGGTCTGATATGCAGTCCAAGCAACAATAGAATATACACATACAGGAAACGTTTAGAGGCAAAACAACTTTCCTTCACAGCTAGCTGTCTACTGGAGAAGTAAGGTGCTGTGAGCGAAAATGCAATCAAGTCGTTTCTATTAGGCACTGAGGAAAACTTGAAGACTTAAAAGAATAAATAGGCAGCACGGTGGCTCAGTGGTTAGCACTTCTGCCTCATAGCACTGGGGTTATGAGTTCAATTCCCGACCATGGCCTTATCTGTGAGGAGTTTGTATGTTTTCCCTGTGTTTGCGTTGCTTTCCTCCAGGTGCTCCAGTTTCCTCCCACACTCCAAAAACATACTAGTAGGTTAATTGGCTGCTATCAAAAATGAACCCTAGTCTCTGTCCGTCTGTGTATGTATGTTAGGGAATTTAGACTGTAAGCTCCAATGGGGCAGGGACTGATGTGAATGAGTTCTCTGTACAGCGCTGCGGAATCAGTGGTGCTATATAAATAAATGGTGATGATGATGATGATGATGAAATAGCTAGAAATAAAAATCTTAGAGGGGAGATTCTGTGCAATAGGGTCTCTATAATCTAGCAAGCAATGTGGAGTGTGCATTGTGGCTGGCAGTCCACCTCAGCTTCTGGTCCAGAATTCACCATCTAAAAGGCATAAACGTGATTTGTGCCTTAGGTCCCATTTTTTCCACAACCAGCCTTTCTACTTATCTTGTTAAAATGATGCTGAAGCTCTTTGCAAAACAGTTTAATTGTTTGTTATATTTCAACTATAAAGTATCAGAAACACTGATTAATGATGTTTGGAAATAATCTTACTACCTGTAATGCCCACTAGTGGCGAGTTAGGTGTTTGTGGAAAGAACAGTGATTCAGACTGGTTGCTATGGGGACAACTCAGTCCACTCTGAGTGAGACGGAGGAGGGGCTGTGAAAAAGGGGGAAAACGGAAGGAGGAGTCAGACTGTAAGAGAGAGAAGGGAGGTGATGTGAGAAGCCGGGGACCTCCCAGGCTAACCCACCATTGTCTGGGAGCGCGAGCGTGGTGACTGCACCAGGGCAAGGAATGGGTGCCCTGAATAGGGAGAGAGTCCCCAGAGCAGAGACTCCTGGAGAGAAGGTAAGGATTGCTGCAAGTAGCAGAATGCAGACACTAAGGGATGCAAGAGTAGAGAGCCTTGAAGAGAGGGTTGAAGCAAAAAGAGGGAGTTGTGGAGCTGTGGGACACCCAGAGAGGGGCAGAGAGAGCACTAGTACTAGTACTGGAAACAGAGACTGAACTGTGACAGTAGAACCTGGTATCTACTGTGATAACACCAGCAGTGTAAGATGTGTGCAGGAGCAGTAAGGAGCTATACTTGTAACCGTATTCATATTAGTAAGGAGCTGTATATATATTTCTGCATTCCTGCAGCCATTATGATTATCGTGCTGGAGGAAGAGGAGTGTAAATAAAGAGTTCAGTTTGTAATAGAGATGGTCTGGCGCCCAAATTATTCTGATTTTATTGCACTGCACGACAAAGTGACATCCCCTATGTCCCACTACTTACAAATAAACAACTGCATGTGCAGGTACACCTTGGTCATTTACACCCATGCCCCTCAGTTAGCCAGAGTTTGAGAAAGAGGTGCACTGTGTAACCTTCATAATCCAATTTGGGAATTTGAATTAAAAAAATGAAGTGAACACCTCCTTGAGGTCTACTTACACAAAGTCGAAATGGAAGTGAAAAGACAATGGGCCTGATTCATTAAGGAACTTAGGCAAGAATTTGAGTAAGTTTTCTGGACAAAACCATGTTGCAATGCAAGGGGTGTAAATTAATTTATTATTTTGCACATTAGTTAAATACTGTTTTTTTTCATGTAGCACACAAATACTTGATAGCTTATTTGTACACTGAAATTTAAAGTTGATATTTATGTGCTACATGAAAAAACAGCCAGTATTTAACTTATGTGCAAAATAATAAACTAATTTACACCCCTTGCATTGCAATATGGTTTTGTCCAGAAAACCTAAGTAAGAAACTTACTCAAATTCTTGCCTAAGTTCCTTAATTAATCAAGGCTAATAGGTGTAGTCAGGTTAGCATGTAGTGTGAAGTAAATAAGGTAGAAGAAACATTTCCCTCAGTTTTTTTTTTGTAAAATATCTAGAGGATGGAAAGCTGGTCAGCTCACTGGTCCAAACCTGATTTTTTTCAGATTAATTGTTCTTAGTTTGGTTGAAGATTACACTTTTAGTAGGGTCTATGTTTTAAAACCTATAAAGCTCCAGAGTCTCTTTAGTAAATGCTCTCTGTCTGGTTTTGGTCCTACAGGTCCTCTTTTTGGATAAAATTTTGTAGCCAAAATTATTGCAACCTTTGCAGTTTTTTCCAACAATGTACCATTTCTTCCCGAAAAATTGTTGAAATGAAAAAAATATTTTGGTATCCACATATGTATTTCTTAAGAATATACCACAAAAAAGCCAGAAGAATATAATAAGTCATATCTAATGTCACACAGAAATCCTTAAAGGAGCTAAGAAAAATTATTGACAAGTAGTTAGAACTTGATTCTCCTTCACTTTGAAACTGAACTCACCTGTGGTGGGTAGCAGGTGCCTGCAATATAAAAATTCTCACTTAATGAGCTTGAATAGAGAAAATGACTCATTATCCTGTTTGGTGTCACTGGATGTACTGAAATGGGCATGAAAGAAAGAAAAAGAACTGTCCGAGGAAGTCAGACAGAAGATTGTAGCCAAGCATTTGCAACCTCAAGGCTACAAATCAATCTCCAGAGACCTTGATGCTCGCGTTTCAACCGTACATAAAGTTATTAGGAAGGTTAAGGCCCATGGCACTGTAGGCAACCTCCCTGGAAAGAGAAAACTTGATCAAAGATTACAGAGCAGGATTGTTCAAATGACACATAGATCAACTGCCAAACAGATTCAAGCTGCCCTTCATGACACAAGGTACGACAAGTTTTGCATCACCTTTGACCAACTCAACTAATGGGTTTATATGGTAGAGGCACAGAAGAGCCCCATTGCAGAAAAAGAGATAAGATTTTGCAAAAAAAACATCTGGACAAGCCAAATTCCTCCTGGGAGAATGTCCTGTGGGCAGATTAGACATCACAATGTTTACAGAAGCAAAGCATGGAGGAGGTTCAGTGATGAGTTGGGCTTGCTATGCTGCATCTACCACTGAGTGTCTTGAATGTATGCATAGCATCATGAAATCTGGAGATTACCAATTCATCTGGAGATTAAATTAATTTGGAGTGCAATGTTGGACCCAGTGTTGGAAAGCTGGGTCACCACCAAAGGCCATGGGTCTTCCAGTAGGATAATGACCACAAACAAGCAACAAAAAGCAAAGAGGAAAAGTTCAAGAGAAGATGCTGGACTGTATTGAGGTGGCCAATAATGAGTCCAGATGTATATCCCATAGGACAGCTGTGGAGAGACCTGAGAACAGCAGTTGGGAGAAGGCACCATTCAAATATGTGAGAACTAGAACAGTTTGCACATGAAGACTGAACCAATCTGCCAGCAGAGAGTTTCAGAAAGCTCATCCATGGCTATAAGAAGTGGTTGATTTAAGTTCTTTTGACCAAAGGCTGTGCAATCAAATATTAAATCTAGGCTGCCAATAATTTGTCAATGCCATATCTTTTCATCTTCTGATTTAAAAGGATATGTAGTATTACATTTCGATTAAAAACAAATGTAATATAATATTAATAGAGAAAGAATCTAAAGGCCAAATACTGTTGTTAATTTCATGTTATATTTAAAAATTGTAAATTACTTGATACAAATGCAGGGGTGCCAATATATTTGGCCACATGTGTACAACCAATCACACATTTGCTTGAATCTGTATAGATCCTGGTCTACATACCTGAAGGAGCCCATAGCAGCTCTTGACCAGGGTAACAGTAGGAACATTTGGGTGTATACTCTACGCCTTAGGTGGAGCTACTTATAAAATTGAGATATATATCGGGGCTTATCAAAAATGGTGTATCCCATATCAACCAATCAAATTCAATCTATCATTTTTGAAATGCAGTTTAGAAAATGAAAACAAATATCTGATTGCCTGCTGTGGATTATAGCGCTTTTGTACACATACAGTATAGACCTATGCACTGGCATGCAGGCACCTTGTTTGCCTAACTACAAATCACTCTGTACTAAGGAGTGTGTCTATAATCAAGCAACCTAAGGCAGCTGCTGTACGAAGAAAGATTTTTGGGGCATCAAAATAAAAGCCATTGATTAAAAAAGTTAGCCTTTTTTGGGAAAGGGGGTTAAAAGTTTTGTATTGATTGACAGAGGCAATGGAGTAAATATTTATACAACAGCGTTATAAGTAAGAGGGGCAGAAAACACTTCACATGAACAGCGATTTTAAATTAGCAATTATTAAACATGCATGTGATACGCTCCATTTTCTAGATATACCAAACCCTATTACTGATGGCTGTGACACAGGGTGGGGACAGAGTTTTCTTAAGAGCAGAAAGCTGAGAAGTCGCAGCACTACATGTATAACAAATTATTTTAAGCAGTATATTTTAGTAATACCTTGAATCAGGAGAGGGAGAAGATGAAACTCTGACATAAGAGGGATGTCAGCTGTTCTCAAAGCTTTGTTTAATATTTTCATTTTTAGACAAAAGTTTACTAATTTAGAACTAAGTCAATTACAGTATGTGTGAAATTACCAAATTTGGAACAACCTCACCAGAATAAACAAGATACCACCTGTAATATAGTTCATATGAATGTTCTAATTTTACTACAAATAAAGTTATGGGTAAATTATTGCATATTAAATCCAGTCTTCAAATGTAAGTGTGATCGCCATCTCCAGATCCTATGATATCTCAAATGGGTGTTTTACCACTGTGGGCGAGGAGAAGTCAGTATTTTATAAATATATGTAGAAGTTCAATGGAACTTACGAAGAGACTCTAGAGATGAGAGAGGACCCTTCTGACGATTGAGATAACTTGAATCATTCAAATTGCAAATGGATAAAAATATTTCTCACTGGAAGGCCAGAAAATTCTGGTAAGGGGTCTAATAATATATATTCATGGAGCATTCTTAAGGGGCATATTCAATTAGCTTTTGGATTCGCGGTAACGCGCGTTACCGCGAAAAGTGCGCGTTCTTGCGGGTATTACGGTACCGCATTAACGCGGATTTTCGTTCGCAACCCTATGGGCTGCGAACGAAAATCCACGTTATTGCAGTACCGTGTATTACGTTTTGCGGCTGTTCCGGCGCGTTGCCGCGAATCCAAAAGCTAATTGAATATGCCCCTAATAGCGCTACATAACCAGGTGTTGAAGGAATTAGGGTTCACGCCAGCCAGAACATTTTGATTTTTCCAAAGAGAGCGAACAGAAAGTGGTGACAAGACTAGCTTAAACAAAGATGTCATATGATCCCATAATAGGGGGGGGGGGTAATTAGAAGGGGTCTAAGAAATTTCGGGAGCCATAAACAGATGGGGCAAAATACCATTTGCATCAACTCGTTTTCAAAATCAGCCCAAATTTTGAAGGAACATGTATTTGAATGCATTGTGAGGTTTGCAATGTTAAATAGTATGTCTTGAACTCTGAATGGCCCAAGCCGCCACTTGCAAAAGGCCTATGCAAACCTTTCATTTTAACCCAGCAGTGTTTCCCAGTCCTATCAGATTTGGATGTAAGCTTCTCCAGAGTTGAAAAATAGCTGCAAGGGACTTTGAGTGGGAGGGCTTAGAAGAAATACAATTAGAAGTACATTCATTTTAATAGTAGCCGCTCTTCCTAATCAAGAAATAGAAAGTTGTGGCCATCTCATCAAATATTTTTTGACCCTATCTTGCCTAACTACAAATCTCCCTGTATTGAGGGTTGGGTCTATAATGAACCATCCTAAGGCAGCTGCCTCAGGCATCAACTTGTTCTCTAAACTGCATTGTAAAATGATATAATTTGATTGGTTGATTTAAAATTTTATGCAAATTTTCTTGATGCTACCATAAGTTAATGGAATTTGCCTTGCTGATAGCGCTAATAATGCTTCGACATTACAGTTATCGTCTATTGAAATACACACAACTCATATACACATGTTGTTATAAGTTTGTGTATAAGATGAGAAGAGTGTTATTTCTAGAGATGCTCACTGACCCCCGTGAACTGGTTTCGGTTTTGGATCTGGATTAGGTTCGTGTTTTGGTTTTGGTTTTGGATTTTTTAGGAAAAATCCTAAAATATGCTAAAATCACATATTTTTGCTCTTTTTTTGTTTCTACATTATTAGTAACCTCAATAACACTAATTTCAAGTCATTTGCAGTCAATTTTGACCACCTCACAGATCACAATATTATTTTCATACACTTTCGGACAAATACTGCAGCGACCTGGCTGGATGGTAAGCGACAGAGCAATGACACAAACACACGGCAGTTCCTAGCACATCTAGGAAACATTGGCACACAGCAGTGGCAGAAAAGAAAAATGGTGCAAGATGGAATTGTCCTTGGGCCCGCCCTTCCTCCCACCCACCGTTATGTTGGATCTTAAAAGGAAATCCAAAAATCCCGAGATCCGATACCGTAACGATGATCTTTGGCCTCGTTTCCGATTCCGAGGGCGTGCGAAAGTACCGAGTCGCTCGACTCGGTACTTGGATCCCCTAGGTTCGGGTGTGTTTGGTTCTCGAGGAACCGAGCCTGAGCATTTCTAGTTATTTTATTCTCTGCTCAAGCAATATAATGGCTATCTGTATTTATACACCAAATAACACAAGTTTAGTTTCATTTTTAAGAAACCTTTCTGGCAAATATTTCATGCATCTAGTTTAATATTCCTCTTTACAGCTTGCATAAAATGAAATTATAATACTAGTTTTTTTTAAGCATCCTTACATAAAAATAAATATTTCACAAAGATTTTGTTACAATTCTATACTCATATCAATTGCATAAGATACACTCTTCTTGTTTGTCACAAATAATTTACATATCTCTCTAGAAAATAGCTAATATTTTGTGACATTAACTCGTTTTTGGAGAATATATTTAAATTTCAAATGAACACATGAATCATTTACAAATTTCCCTTTTTTTTCCCCCAACAAAACCCAGAACTTGCTGCTGTATATCTACACTAAAAATATGCAAATGTGCTAATTAGCATTATTTTTGTAATCACACAAAAACGTGGAAAAATAGTAAATCAGCCTCTATACATAGTGGCTGGTTCCAAACTATAATATAATTAAACATAATGATACAAGTGAGAATTCTCACCTGATGATTGCAGCCTGGTAATTAGTAATTTCGAAGGAAACAGATTGTGTTAATTTTACATAGCCTGCTCCGCAGACCGCACAGACTATAAATATATAATATACTGTAAATGCACAATGTGACTAACACGCTGACATTAAATTGTGTGTAATTATGTGGTAAAAGCAGAAAATATAAGGTGAAAGTTATTTTATAAATAATTTCTTCCAGCTACTTTCAACACACTTGCTAAAATATTGATTCAAAATAATTTACATTAATTATAGAGACATTCATGTTAAACTGAATGGCACAGCTGGAAAATGAGCAGTAGGCATTGGATTTAGTGCATCTTGTTAATCAAATCTCTATTGATTTTCTTTGCTTCGTTTTATTTCTATACTAATAAAGGCTACCGAACGAGTGAATCCAATCTTGCAAAACATTTTTTTTCCTTGAGGGTGACCAGCAATTAAAATTGCATTGTAAACTTGACCAGCTATTAAATTTCCATTTTAAAGCCCAACGACAATTAAACTCACATCATAAACTGACCGGCAATTACCATTCTTCTGTATTTGAGAACTATAAACCTTCATTACATTATCTTAATGTATTTGGTAGAATATTGCTTGTGCCTTTATTGGAAAAGTGCTTAGCAAAAGTTTCTGGAATACAAAGTCAATGTTTAAGAGTCATTAAATTTTAAAAACCTTAATTTATATAACGTTGTTTATTAATAGCCGTGAGAACACTGTCCGGGAGTCATAAAGATATTTTTTTACCCTATTACTAATGAGTAACATTCATTAACCTTGTCTATGCTGCTCTTTTAGTAGAAATATTGGTACAGTGTAATTTTCTATAATCATATTTCACAGTGCTGCAAAATATGTTGCTATCTCAAGTTTCTCAAGTTAAGATCCTTAATGAATCAGGCCCCTTGATTCCAACCACTGCTCTATATAATTATGTCTCTGTTGAGGTCAGCAAATTGGATAAAGACATTTCAATTAATATCAAGCAAACTTGGTTGTCTTTGTCTGAAAAGATGCGTAGAGCACGCTACGGCGTGGAAGGACGTATCCAGCCACAACACGTGGCAATAACAGTTTTTACACTTTTATACACATTCGCACAAACACACACATTTTTAATTAGTACACATTAATTGTAGTTGCAACACATAGTTATTTATGTCAGAATATAGAAGTATTTATGTTCAGTATTATAAGTAATATGCATGTTAGTAAAACATAAGGTTCAGGTTATAGGAAATGTGTCATGTCTGATATCATTTTAATCTCCTATTCATCAGCAGTTGTCCGGTTCTTTCGCCGAAGAGATCGCACATTGCATAGTCTAGTTAGTGATGTTAGGAAATAAATGTTTAAAGTGATACTGACTATAAAATGCTAATAGATTATTTGAAACTAGATTCTTGGCGGGAAAGTCGGAGCACATCCCCTGGAGAGCTGACCCCCACCTTTGGATATTTTGGTTTGAACTGGCCTATGATCTGCAACATCCTGGACCTTCCTGAAACCTGGACCAATAGAAGCAAGCCACATCATCTGCATTGTTTTACTGTATTTCTGACTGCATATAAGCAGGGGCTCTTGAGCCAGTGACCAGTCTTCTTTGACCACAGACTTCAGACCTGGATCCAGGGCGCCTGCGATAAGTAACGGCTGTACTTATTTTATTTCACTTGAATTATTCTGCTAATTTTGGATAATAAATATCTGTGCGTTGGAAACACAAATCGAGGTTCGACAATCGTTATTGGATAGCGACAAAACGTGCATAACATCTCTTATATAGGATGCTTTTGTTTTATTCTGCAAGACAAAACATGTATAGTTTACTATACAAAAATAGAATTTCAACATAATGTCCCTGTACATTTAGAATAATTTCCATCGATAAAAATGATGCTTTGAAATACTTTTACAAGCGATTTCGAAGGACTGAATGCACTTTGAATAGCTTTTAGTCACTATTAGAAATAACAAAATACAGGTTTGTAAGCTCTGTAAACACAGCCATAGGTCGAAAACTATTCAACAAAAAGAATGTTATACTTCTCTGTCAGGGTAAAAATGTATTTCCGTACCTCACTATTTTGTAAAACATTACTCTTGCTGACATTAAACATTGCAGTACAACTAAGGCATTAAGCAGGAAAACCACTTCTCTATTAAAATGGGAGGAATTTGGGCTTGATGACGTGATTTGTATTTTTATAACTCCACCCCTGCTGTGGGATGCAGATTATAACTCCACCCCTGCTGTGGGATGCAGCAAATGGCGGCCTAGCACAGCAAGGGGCGGGTCTATGGTGACACTAGTGCATCTCCAATTACCCCTCCCCCCCCACTACTTATCACCTAGAGCAGGGGTTGGCAACCTTTTTCTATAAGACTGCCGGTTAAAATCTAGTCAAACGCAGGTGTGCCAGTTGGGTGTGATGTATATATGTATGTATATATATATATATATATATATATATATATATATATATATATATATACATGGCTGCCTAGAGAAATTCAGGGCCCCGGTACAGCAACTTCATGTTGAGCATGGTAAAGAAAAATGTTGCACCACCGCTCAGCTGACTGCAGTATCTTCTACCAGCATTACCAAATGATCTGTTCCTGTCTGCAGTTTCTTCTACTATCATTACAAAGTGCTCTGTTCCTGACTACAGTATCTCCTAACAGCATTACCAAGGCCTCTGTTTTTTGACTGCAGCATCTTCTACCTGCATAACCTAATGCTCTGTTCCTAACTACTGTATCTCCTACCAGCATTGCTGAGTGCTCTGTTCCTGTCTGTAGTATTTTCTACCTGCATAACCTAATGCTCTGTTCCCAACTACTGTATCTTCAGCATTACTGAGCGCTCTCTTCTGAGTCTCCTGTGGTCCATTCCAGCTCTGAGCTCTGAGCTACCTGTAGCAGGTTCCTGGTCTATGCCCCTGTGTGCATGTCTCAGTCCTGAGTGTCCTGTGATTGGTTCCACCTTAAGCCATGGCCTGTTGGTGCTTGTTAATAAGGTATTTGTGGAATCATTTATAAAGTAAATAAAGTAATAAAAACATTCACACACACACACACACACACACACACACACACACACACACACGGGTCACACGTGTAATGTCCTTTTATTCTCTTGATTAATTGAACATATAAGTGAGGTTATGGCAAGCAGTATTTTAGGATAAAAATGGCTATTTATTTTGGGGCTGTGCACCTTGATTGGTTGGGCAGTTAAGCAAAAAGTTTTGTCTTGTTGTTCTCAGCAACATTTTTTGGGGAAAACAATTTGTCTAGAAATGTTATTTTTTATTTAGGCAAAATTAAAGATGAGTGAAATAACTCAATAAAGAAAATATTCTTTTGAATTTCGGTTATTGATGGCCATTGGACAAAAATCTCAACAAGACCCTAAAATTTCTGATTTTTATGCAAAAAATACAACAAACACTATAAAATAAAATAAAAAACACTATAAACATATTAAACAAATGTACATCATAAATGACAGTTTACACCCGTAAGACATTTTTTGTAAAGAAAATGTTTTTCAATAATGTGTCGGAAACTAAAAATTGAAGTGTTGATTTAAAATCATCTATGTTACTGGGAACGGTGTGCTCATAGCTAGATAATTGGCTATATGATTTCTCAGTAGACACTCCATAAACAGACAACCTGCTTGTGTGTAAGCCATACATGGATAATCTTATTAGTGTTTCTCATAGTCCTAGACATGACTTGTTATTCCTGAATGGCAACAGTAATAATGACTGTGACATATGATTAGCTGTAGAATATAACGTTAAGTGCTCTATGCATATAATTAAAGCAGTGTCTGTGTTATTGCGTCATACCATACAATGACCAGGTCTGAACACTGCTGTGAGTAACTACCATCAGGTTGGCCAGGAATGTCAGACCTAGGGATGACATATTGCTACGTTAATTCCTCTGCAAGCTTGATTGTTACCGTAGTCATGTCGGGATTTATTCTATAAGGAAATATTATATATATTGCAAGATATAGAATGCTATAAAATAAAAATATACAATAGGAAATAAGGATGTATGGGTGAGGCTGTGCTTCCTAATATGTAGGGGTGCTGCCACAAATGGACCTATATGAAGTCCAAGGGGAGTCCCCACCCTCCGAAAGAAATAATAAATGCAAAATTGGGTTAGGTACCTGGGCGCAGAGCAATATGTACATACAACTTTGAAAGGTTAAATACCAAAATTGGACGTTTTATTACATAATATGTCATTAACAGGTTCTGGCCAGAACAATGAAAACAATGATGAGGAAAGATTGTGAAACATGCAAGGTGTATAATATTCAGCTGCAACAAGGTAAGTCCTGTATTGGTTGCACATATAACAAGGAACAAATGTACATTCAGCTGCAACAAAGTATATCTTGTATTAGTTGCAGATATGTCCAAGAGCAATTATGGTTCTAATGGCTTCAATACTGTGAATGATGGTAGAAAAGCAATGGCAAGTCTATCTGGATTCTAAACGTGTCCAGTTTATGTGTTTGGAGAACCATTAAAGTACATTAGAAAACTCACAATTGTGTAGTGTCGTAGTTCCGTCAGCTAGGGGTGTCCTTCTCATGCAAATCGCGAATCCAATTACTCGCCCTGATCCGGGAAGATGTTTTTTCGTCGGTCCCGCTGTGAGGTGTAATAGACGGGCGGCGCATGCGCGCTCCGATCATCCGGACGCTGAGTGCGACTCTTCCGGTATTCTGAAAAAGTACTTGTAATGCCGTGGAGATGGCTAGCATGAATATTGAAAGAAAATTTTTTTTTTTATACTTTGTTGCAGCTGAATGTACATTTATAAAATAGAAATCCCTATCTTTATTTAAATTAAGACTTTTTATAGCAAATTTCATCCAATGTCATTCAGATAATAACGTTAATGTAGCTAACGGCCCCTTAGTTCCAGTGCGAAGTCTCAGACCCCCAGCAGGATACTTGGAAGCGCTAGTGTGGGCTGTCATAGATCTGCCTAAGGAAGATGAGAAAGAAATTCCGACACTGGTTCAAGGAGGAGTTGGTCACCTTCTTGGTATTTACTAAGATAACATGGAGACAAATCTCTTTTGTTTTTAAAAGTGTAAAGAAAAATATAAAGTATATATCATGAGCCTGAGTCATTAATGAAAGTAAGGCAAGAAAAGGAATACATGTTCTCTGGGACAAACCATGTTACAATGCAAGGGGTACAAATAAGTTTATTACTTTGCACAAAAGTTAAATACTGTAGTTTTTTTCATCTAACACACAAACACTTGGTAGCTTTATTTTTACACTGAAATTTAAAGTTGATCTAGGACATCCCTTACCCCAACTATAAATCTGTCCCCACATTTTAAATTTACCTCCCCCTCCAATGCAACATGGTTTTGCTCAGGTGCAAAGTTACTCCTCTTTTATGCTATGCTCGCCTTAATGACTCAGGGCCCGTAACTCTATGAACCAGCACTTTGGAGAAACAGACATTTCAGTCAAATTGTCATGTATTAAAAGACATTGTTAATCTTATTGAAGATATGGTAGGGAGAAATGGCAACACAAGGGCCTAATACTTTGCAGAATGTATCAATCTCTGGTACAACCGTCACATTTTGCTGAATTAAAATATCATATATTTATTTTATTGTCTCATACGCTGACATAATTTGTTTGCAGGTGAAATAAGTTATAGGTCAGAAAATACAACAAAGTATGCAAATAAAAAACAAATCAAATAAAAAAAGACTTCTTTCATGGTGTTCATTAATATTTTGGTGGAAGCAGTAACAGATTTTAGATTATTTGATGTGTTTACTCGCTTGGCACTCTGTTGACAAGTGATCCTGGTCCATTCCCGTAGGCATGGTTGCTCCAGCTCTCTCTCAAGTTATAAAGTAAAATGTTCAATTGATCCCACAGATTTCCTAAGTGTTGAATTTATGGCTTTGTATGGAACAAATACAAATGTCACCTTTTTATCAGCAGCTTCATACAAGTAGTATTTTTGCAGAGCCTTCAATCACTTTACTCCATTTACTACTCTCTCAGTTCAATCCCAGCTGAAAAGTCTACATCCCATGATATCACCACCACCATGCTTGAAGTATGCAAACTATTAGCTTTGTTTCCAAAAATATCTGTTTTTTCCTCATTATACTACAAATCTTTTGTCTCTGAAAACTCTTGATCACATACATAATATCTGGAAAACTCTAGTCCGGCTTTGTGATCTGTGTTAAACTAATGACTGCAAGTCTTCTCCCTAGCTGCTCCCCACTTACGGAATTCCCTACCACGCCCAATCAGACTTTCCCACAACCTTCAAATCTTTAGATACTATTTAAAAACCCATCTCATTTTTGACCTTATCCTCCAATAACACTATTCACACTAATACACCCTCACAACTGTCCTAATCTCCACTCTGAACCTCCACTTGTTTCAGCTGTGCAATCCTCCACTTAGAATGTAAGCTCTCTAATGAGCAGGGTCCTCCATACCCTTTATTTTCATGTCTGTATTTGTTTTGTCTACCTTGTATTTCCCTGTTTTATGTATGTCCTCTTTATCCCTCTTCTACGGCGCTGCGGAGCAATGCAGCGCTTTATAAATCAACAATAGTAATAATAATAATGGCTCTTTATTGATATCTTGCCAATCAGTCCAATATTATAAATTGTTCTAGCAAGTGGCATAATAAAAGGTGCTGCGGTATGTGTCCTTGTGGGAATCAAACCCATGACACCAGCAACTTGAAGCAGCAATGCTAACCATTGTGTCTCCATGCTGTCCAACATGGTATTACTTTTGCCATACAGTAGACATTAAATACATTTTGGTCATATATAAGTTTTTACAATAACATGCATTCTAAGAAAAGAATGCAGCTGCAAAATATTTGTCTTGACGCAAAACCATGAACGTCCGGTACATATGGCGTCCATGTGGATATTTATGCAGCAAATCTGATGCTGCACCAACTTTGTCCTGACTTTGATTTTAAAAAAATTGGGAGGTATGCATGTACAATATCATACCTTTAACTGAAAATGAGTGCAAATTTGATTTAATAGTCAAGAAATGAGGGGAAAGCAGTCAAAACAAACTGGACGAACACACTTTTATTTGTGTTTCATTTGCTTTACATTTTATTTAGGGGTGTGTTATATAAACTTATATGCTTGGTTAGCATGACTAGTATAATAACAATTTGAATTAATTAAATAATAACAGCACAGCCCTACATATCATTTATGCTGAGATTTTCGGGTACTTTGTATGCACCTCAATGATGTACCCAAACTAGGAAGGGGGACTGCCAAATTTGCAAGGCAGCCCCCCTTCCTGAGTCCGAGAATCTGGCAGAAGATTCCTGCTGGAACATTTCCATTGGAAGGGCTTTTGAAAGATTTGTAAAAGTAATGTTGCAGATAATAATTTGGGTAGTTCTCCCGGCAGGTCTTTACCCTAGAATCTGTCCACTTCCAAGTGAACTGGACAGAAGGGGCCCCTTATGATGCGATTGCAGTGAATCAGGCTACTTTGGCCCTGCCCATGCAATTCGATGACAAGATTTTGCTGTAGGGAGACAGGGCTAAAATTATTACAAGAGAGTCCCCTATAGACGAACGCTATTAAATAGTGACAGTGTTGCATTCGAGCTTGCACTTACCTAAAGGGGTTAACAGGGATGTAGACCCGACCAATGATGTAGAGGGAAGGGTCTTGTGGCTTTGTATAGTATGCTGCACTTCCTGGTCTGAGTCACTCGGCTGGCAATATCCCGCCCACCCACGCCATTTTAGGTGTAATGTTAAGGGATGGTGGTTTGTTAACTTGGTCATTAAGGGCTCATAGGTAGTTTGTGGGGGAGGAAGGCACTGCGATCAGCGGCTGATATATACGGCTCTATTGTGAGTGGCCGCAGTTATCTGTCCCCTTACAAGGCAATCGGTAACTCTTATCCCTTCCGTGGGGAGGGGCCTCGCCCAGCTCAGTGAGGGAAAGGGAGTGAGTAGTGAGGTGAGTGCAGTTTACTCTGACGCCAGGTTAGGGCCGGCCAAGCAGTGGGGTTATGAGAGAAGTGGGTGGACTTAAGGCTATATTGCCATGTCCACGCTTGGTTGGGTATCGTTGGAGCTGATCCGCAGTGCTCTTTCTCCGCCACCAGGTTTAATTAGGTTATAATAAAATACGTCAGTTTGCCACTTTACTCAGGTCTCCATGTCTTTATTTTATATAAGTGGGGTTATCTTATTCAAGGTATGTGAAGGTGATGAAGGGCCTACACAGTGAACTATTTATGCGTTCCCAGGCTTCCCTGTACTTGCCACTTAACCTCCTCTGTAGTTGGCAATTATGAGATAAAGAAAATACTTTTCAGATTAGCACTTTACAAAGGAAACATTTGATAAAGCAAAAAGTATTCAAAATCTTGGGAAGTAAGTATGAAGTCTTTATTGCATTCACATCAGATGTGTTCACCTCTCCAGCAGAGAGAAGTGTGTCCTTGTACAGACAAGTACATGCTTTTATACATTTTAAAAGCACCTGTTACACAATGTGAGGATCTATACTCCTATTTACAGTTTTCTAAAATGGTAAAGAAGTTTCTATTAAACATTGTCTACCTGGAGATAAAGAAACCACATAGACCAACATTGTTATAATTGCTGGGGTCTAAAATCTCACTTTATTTAGCTTGACCTTTCTCATTGTTCTTTAAACCTATAAATAAATCAGATTGTCTTTCTGCCCTAAGAATACATCTGTTCAAACCATGTTAACCTTTAACCCCTTCCAGCTGAATTCTGAAAAGAAAAGAATTGGACACATAAAACATAAGAATATTGTATTGCTCAATTGAAACAATATTAACCATAAAGGGGCGTATTCAATTGTCAGCGTTAACGCTGCAAAACGAGCGCTCGAAAAATCTTACCGTTAATACGGTATTTACTCGCGGAATTTCAGCTCGCAGCTCCCTGAGCTGCGAGCTGAAATTCCGCGAGTAAACTACCGTATTAACGCTTTTCGCGCGCAATATTACCGTATAAACGGTAATATTTTTCGAGCGCTCGTTTTGCAGCGTTAACGCTGACAATTGAATACGCCCCAAAGAGTCAATACTGTGTCAATCAGGTTGGCTTCCAGATCACATTTTTACAGTAAAATATTTAAGTGAGCGCAATCTGTAGACATAAGTTCTAATTCGGACACATAAGAGAAGATTGCATAATTTAAGAAGCAATGAACCACATCTATTGAGAGAATTAGTTCTTGGAACATTTCAAATCATTCTGTTGTTTTCTGGGTTCAGCCAATAGCAGTTTCTTAAGGGACATGCTGTGCGTGACACTTTTATAGTTCATTAAACTAAACTATTCATGTTAATCACTGGTCTGTGTGAGGTCTCGAGAGACAAGTTTTAACTTATTATAGAAAATCTCCCGGCAGACTTATTACAGCCACATGTATGCCTTAGCTCAAACCGAGAACCAGTGTGTGGCACTTTTGAGAACTGTGTAGAACTCAGTGACATCTGTAGATTGCCTGATCACCTAATTGGAGATGAAGATGGTACCAGACTGAAACATATGCACTCTCTCACAGTGTTCAGTAGCAATGACCCTGCGTTAGTGTGTGCTGCAGAGATCCAATGCCCTCCTAAAGAATTAATGCTTCATTTCTCTGTTTTGCTTTTGTAATTTTTCAGCGCAAGCGGTTCACTGTGTCAGAGTACATTTAACAGGGGCTATTCTGCCAAGGCGAGGCTTGCAGCATTAATCTATTGTATTGCCATGGTCAAATATATTAGGATTTTCAATGCAGTTAATTAAGCAAATTGTCTTGACATTGTTGGATGCCTGAGGCAATATCAAGTTGTACCTAGGGGGTAGTGGAATTGTGGATTTATAATGGAGTTATTTTAGTACAGCATATTGATGAAACATATTGAACGTCAATTAAAATGATGAGTTTAGGCATTCTTGTTAACCTCTCCAATTCTGCGGTAATTGTATGTAATAGAATGCTGATATCTCTCTTTTTTTAAGGCCACAATACTCTATAATGTTTAAAAAAATACAGGCATATGTTATTCCCATTTATCGGAATATTTGCATTTACTAGTAGCAGAAGCCACATTGTTTTACTCTGGAGTAAACTGCATAACCATCATAAACAGTATCACCACACTACAAAGCAAAATCAAAGGCAAGGGGTAAATAAGCACTTTTTTCCAAATTTGTTGGAACTGTTTATGGAAAAAGCAATATATATACACACATATATATATATATATATATATATATATATATATATATATATATATATATATATAGATAATATCACAATAAAAGATATAAATGGCGCTTAAGGCATATATCAGTACACAAATTATTGTAACAAAAAGTCTATGGTCTTCTTAGAAGTACACTCCCCATGTACAGGTGGCTGCCAATCCTCCTTTCGCCAGGCGGTGTTGCATGGAAAAATCTGTAGAAAAAAGATGGAGGAGGAGGCGCACAATAGTGTAGTATAATAATGCAAATGGAGTCATACACGAATCCACAGTGGGACTTGAGCACCAGTGATGTGGAAACCAGAGACCAAAAAATATATATATCACCCAGGTGTAAATGATAGGGGTGTATACGTATCAAACATGGAAATTCCACAGCAATAACAAGTCCCTTAGCATAAATTAAGGGTCACCAAATCCACATGTATATGGATGTATGCGTACCAGAAATAAAAACTTTTCCGCTTATCTGGAATGATGTTCCATAGACAGCACGATCAGGTCACGTTCTCTTTAGGCAAAGAGGTCCTCCCAGGTATAGGGTTTTACATCTAGCAAGGGAGCGCTCATGGTGCAGTACTCTTCAACACCATACAAATGTTAGCAGGGGCACCCGGGTTCGATTTGTATTGTGTAGCAGTTTTTACATATTAGCAAATTATTTGCTAAATAGACCAACAATACTATTTAGAAAATAAGATTTGTTGCTTTGTCGCAGTATTGTTATGACATGTTGTGGCGAGATGTCCTTACAGCAGTCAAGCAATTGTTTGCAACCCAAAAAATTATGTTTTCAATATTTGTCGCTCTATTGCTTTGTCGCGTTGTTGTCTAATATGTTACTTTTCTGATAATATATAACTATGTAAGATTTCTCTGCCTTACCTTAAAAACTGTGGAAGATATTCGCCAACAAACAAACAGACTTCTTTTATACATATACATATATATGCTCTTCTCCCTTTACACCGCCTCCCTTGATGACCTCAACAGCTCCTTTGGCCTCCTGTACCACCTGTATGCTGATCACACCCAAATCTGTCTTTTATCCCTATCCCCTGACCTCTCCCCTTTCCTTATGTAACGTGTCACCTGATGTCCCATCTTGGATGTCCCAGCACTTTCTTAAACTCAAAATTTCCAAGACTGAGCTAATCATCGTCTCCATTCCAGGGTTCTCCCACCTCCCCCTTTTCTATTTATGGTAATAATACTACCCTCCATGTTTGACTCCTCCCTCTCCTTCAAACCTCACATTCTGTCGCTCCCAATATCTTGCTACCACCACCTTGGAGTATATCCAAGAAAAGAACCATCTTAACAACATTATGGGCCCCCAGGCAAAGCAGTGCACCGGGGCCCCCTCATATATAGATATATATATATATATATATATATATATACATATATAGATATAGATGTATAGAGATACAGATATAGATATAGATATATATAGATAGAGATAGATAGATGTACTTGCTCAGTGACCCTTGAAGGTTTTTTTTGCAGGTTTTTTCTTTTGCAGGATTATTTATTATAATTAAGAGCCCTGCATATGGGGCCCCCTTGCCCATGGGGCCCCCAGGCACCTGCCCATTGTGCCCAATGGAAAAGATTGCCATGTCCAAGATACGGCCCTTTCTCACCATGGAAGCCACCAAGACTCTTATTCACTCCCTTGCATTCTCCCGCCTTGATTACTGTAACCTCCTTCTCTTTGGCCTACCCGACACTCGCCTTGCCCCAATTAAGCCTATCCTACATGCTGCTGCCTTCCTTATTTTTCTCTCCCGTTGCTCTATCTCAGTCATCCCTCTCTGATCTAGTCCCGGCTCACCCTTACCTACAAAGCTCTCAATCAATCAATCTTTCCCCACTACATCTCCAACCTCATCTCTACCCACACTCCTTGCTGCCCCAAAAGCTCTGCCAATGACCGCCACCTCACTGTTTCATTGTTTACCTCTTCCCACTCCCACCTCCAGGGCTTCATCTGGGCTGCTCCCCAACTGTGGAACGATCTCCCACGCTCCATCAGGTTAGCTTCTACTCTCAAAGGCTTCAAGCGTGCCCTTAAGACTCATTTCTCTATTCAAGCCTATTAGCCCTCATCCTAATTCCCTTGTCTTGGTTTTCACCCCCACTACCCCATTTGATAACACCATATTTGAGTCATTCCCATTCCTTTAGGATGTAAGCTCTCATAAGTAGGGCCCTCTTTCTTCGTGTTTTCCTTCTATCATTCAAAGAATATATATATATAAAAGATGTTGGGCTATTCTCAGTAGGATGTTCCTACAAATGTTCTTATAAAATAATGTATCTGTATGAAAAATAAAGAGCATCCTGCGCCACTGAGTGTGTTCACATATCTCTATCTACAAATTGCAAAATGACAATAAATCAATATTTGAACAATACAGTGAATTAAATAAAATACCTATATTCAAATGGTGAGAGATCCATGTGTCACAACCTAGTGATCCTTCCCTCCTTATAAATTCAAAGTGGTATATAACATGTAAAAAAATAAAAATACAATATAGTATGACATCGTTTAAACAGTGTTATTGATTAAGAAAATTGGAGTTTCCCGAAACAATTGCTTGATATAAATCAATCCATGTAATTAGTTCCACCAACGTTCACTCTCCTATGTGGTTCTACATACTAGACAATAAATATATAATTGCTTTCAGTGCTCAAGTAGTTGTAGTATATTGTGTTGACTGGTCCTTTACCACCCAAATCCTAATGTGAAAACACTTATAGGAAGAAAATTTGAATCAGGCATGGTATCAGAATTTCTTTGATTTTGTTTTCCATCAGGGATAGTCTCTGAATAAAACGGATCTAGCATGGTACCGTTTTGACTAAAAATGACTTTAATTGAACATGCTGGCTTACATGTCAGACATGTAAAAACATTAAAATGAGAAAGACTGGTACATAGATGTAAATGGATCCCTACCAGATAGAGACAAAAATGAGTATGTTGTTATAAGTTCCCGGGATATCTGCCCAATCTTTACTCTTCTGGTCCTTCAGATGGTAACTTTGGGGTCCAGTTGTTCGAGAATATACAGCCCTTTCAAACCAACGAGTTTCAACCTCTTGAGACAGGTCTTAAAGATTGAAAGGGCTGTATATTCTGGAACAAACTGGATATATATATATATATATATATATATATATATATATATATATATATATATATATATATCTCAAATAGAGCCAGAGAGCGCTCATAGTGCAGTATTCTTTTAATGCCATATAAATGTTTAAATCTCAATAAAACTGCGTACAATGGAACTATTAATTTTGTCTTATCTTTTGTCCTCATACAATGATCCTGAAAGGAAAACACAGATCCATAAGCAGAAGGATACTTTCCTAAAGAACATAACAGAAAAGCCACAACAAGTGGCTACTTCCAAAGCGTTTATTATTAAGCGGTTAAAAAACTTAAAAAAGATAATAAAATTAGGCTTATCTAAATCATCGTATACACATTGTCACAGATCCAGACCAAGTAGCAACACATACTGATGTGACATGCAGCAAACCACCCAATGCATTTCATGCAGAACACTTCATCAGGGGTGATACGTATATTTTTATAATGTACATAATTAGTTAATTGGACACCATCATGTGGAAATCTAAATGGAAACAGCGCCGAAAAATGACTTAAAACGTCTTATCTATAAAGTTGCATAAAAGATGGCCACAACTCTCGCGATAATATCAAATGGATGATTATTTATACAACCATTAAAATGGCTGACATCAATACATGACCAAAATAACAAAACAGAATTATGCTATAATTAAAAATCATATAAAAAATGTCAGCAAGAACTCACATTATCTAACCAAAAAATGGCTGCTGCCATCTGGAAGTCACAAACTTTTCGAATCCAATTCGAATTGAAAGTGTAAAAATCGCTGGGCTTTAACCTGGTCTTAACCAACCAAGAAAATGGCCACCACCAACTTAACGCAATGGCATACAAATGCAAAAACTAAAAAATGCCCATATTTCACAGGATTGTCATCCATTACAATTTAAATTATAATTCATACATTAATTTCAGCATAATCAATTGTAAACATTATGCAATGATGATTTATAAATACTTAACACCTAATATTTAAAAAACATGATAAAACACACAAAAAATATAAAAAATGCAAAATGCAAAAAACATGATTCACAAATAATAAAGAATTTATAGAAAATAAACTATCTCAAAGCTCTCATTTAAACCCATAGGTGCCAAAGAATCCATTTCATATATTCAAAAGGATTCTTTCTTGGATAACTGTAATTCCCTATCTCCTCCTCTAATATTAATGGGTATTTGTTCCGACCCCTTAAACACAAAAGAATCTATACTATTATTATGAAATTAAATAAAATTTCTAGGACTACAATGAACTGTAATGATATTTTTTACATTACGGAAATGTTCTTGTATTCTTATTTTTAACATTATTTTGGTTTTCCCTCTTGAGGATTGAGGTACCTCACGCATGGCAAACATCTACTAGGGAATAAGAGTTTCCCAATCATTTTTTTTCTGTGCCATGGCTTTCTTGAGCATGTGCTTTAATATGCAGTTAAAGCGTTCCACCAAGCTGTCCATTTGTAGATGGCACATGGAGGTGTTAATAGCTGTCACCATTAACAACTGACACATGGCCTTCATCAGCTTGGACATGAACGGGTTGCCCTGGTCTGTAAGAATTTCATTGGGTATTCCCAAGTGTGTGAACATCAATACAATTTATTTAGCTATGGTGCTGGACTTTATGTTCTGTAAGGGAACTGCCTCTGGATATTTGGTTGCATAGTCAAGCACCACTAGTATATATTGGTGGACATGAGTAGAATTCTCCAGCAGCCCCACAAGTTCCATTGCTATCCATTCAAAGGGAACATGTCCTATTGGTATTGGGATGAGAGGTGCCCTGTACATGGGTTTGGGACAGGTCCTCTGATGAATCGTATAGGACCGGCAAAAACTTTTCCCTGCCATGTGTACACTGGCCCAGTAAAACCTGAACAGATCTTGTTCCTATGTTTTAATCTCCCCTAGGTGTCCCCCACAGACATGTGTATGTGCTGCTTTCAACACTAGGGGTACATGGATCTGAGAAACCATTAACTATTCTACTTATACCACCTGTACAATAGCAACTCTATAAAGAAAGTAATTTCGTATTCCGGTTTGGCGGTCTCCAAAGATCGAGGGGCAGATTTTGTGGACTCTTAAGCGGCTACATGAAGACTGGGCTCCTGACTGTTTCATCAGTCCAACCGGACCTGCTCACCGAGGATCTCTTTAAACAGTGGGAGGTCTTGCCCCAGAATTAGTGGATATGGAAGTTTAGGCACTATGGCAGCCACCATCATAACTGTTTAGTTTTTAAGTGTGACTGGCAAAAGTGTTCTCTCATACTCCTCAGTTGTCCCATGTATGCACAGGACCTTCACCTTGGGCAGGCAACTGAGTAGTTATGGATTCGGAGCTGGAAACCAACTTAAGTTCACTGCCAGAGTCAACCAATGCCAAGACAAGAATCTGGTTAATAAGCATAGTCAGCCAAAACAAGACTTCCTGCTGTGGGACTCATGGTACAACATGTGCAACAGAACAGTCCATGGGTTCCAGTAGTTTAGGACACTCAGCTCTAAAGTGGCCTGGTTCAACACATACGAAGCACTTCAGATTAAACACTTTGTAACTGGCCCTTTGTCCATAGCAGTTTTGCCATTAGGCCTTGTAGCAAGGATTGTTAAACCTGACTTTTGACGTGGCATTGACTTTGGCTACTCTCTACCACTGTGGCAAACCCATCATAAGTTTGTGGGTCTGATTGCAGCACTCACCTTTGCAGCCCCCGGATGCAGTGATCTATAACCAGAAATGCAATAACCCTAGTAGGCGAATTCTCCTCAGACTGGAGCCATTTTTAAACTTTGGAAAGCTCAGCCAATTGTGCTCTGATCAGCTTGTCTCTATCATAGCCTCATTCGGGATACCGCTGGCCCAGCCTGGCACCGAAACCCCAAACTTTAGACACGGATAATCAGAGGCCTGGTCTTCATCCAAATCCATACAAGCTCACTGAGCTTCGCCAGTTAAATATGGCGCCAATGTCTCAGACCAAACTTCAGGAGGCCATTTTCTCCTATTTGTGGCTCTCTCAAAGGACACTAGATGGGCTTCTATGCCATCAACTGGTGACATTTTCTGCAAAGCTGAACCAGGTGGTACATTTCTATCACGCCTCACCTGGACTAACTCTTCCCTTTAGAGCCTAGTGGTTTCCTCCTTTGCCAATGCAACTGGTAGCACCGTAGCTTGCTGCTCTTGTTGTGCAGCGGCCAAATTCACGAGGGCTCTCAAAACTTCCTCCATGTTTATGTCTATGTGGGTTGGGTAGCGGAAACTTGTTTCTTGATGAGGTTCTCTAAAAGGCTGCTAGGCAGTTCATTCATCCTCTCACCACCTGGGAAGCAGGCCAGATGACTGTGGAGAGACTGTATTTTGTGACCAGTAAGTGGTGATATTTAGTGTGTGTGGGACAAAAGGTCCTTCAGTTGAAAGAGGGTTTTCCTGAGTTTGAAGCCGGTTAGACAAGGAATTTTGTTTATATTTTATTTTCAGACTGGTGAATAAATCTAGTTGAGGCTATTCGAACCTTGACACTGGACTGGGGAGATATATTTGACTGAAGCGTGTGAAGTGCAGCTTTCCAATCCCAGGAGACGGTATAAATATCTATATAGTGGCCGAAATTGGGGTGTATACAGTTATGTTGTTTTACTGCCTTCATTGTAAAACTATCAAATTCCATTTACTTACATTCCCCTTACATTTTTTCGTCCTGTAACTTTGGTGCGGTCTTCATGATGTGAATTGCATGATCTAACCCTGCACCCCCACGTCACGCTGACGCTGATTACGTCCTCATGCAGTGGAGACAGGGCCTGATGAGGAAAGAGTTGTGGAAACCAGGAGGACTCCTTGGAATTCAGGAGTCACCTGGGCATTCTGGGAGAGTCGGCATGTATGAGTGTGTGTGCCCTTTGTTGTTCAGATAGTTCTTTAGGAACATTTGAACCTGTCATAGATCTGTTTTGCTCTGAATGAGTTAATCTTTTGTGCTTTTACCAAATGAGGCAGTCCTGGGCTCTGATAAGAGGGAGGTGCTTAGGCCCTAGTTGGTCATATTTGATTGATAGTTTATTTATCCAACCCTGTGTTGCAGAGCTAGATATGGTTTGGCTTTAGGAAAATTCTGTAAATAGCCTGTTTGCAGCTCTTACAGTTTAGATCTTAGCTGGAGGTCTAAGTAGTCTCTGGAGGCCCGGATGACAGCCGGGGCGCTCACTCTCCTCACCTTCTAGCATCAGGATGCTATACAGTGCTACTACATGCATATTTGATAAATTGTCCTGGATTTCCATGTACGTTTCCTCCCTACTCAGTCTCTGACATGTGCCGGATATGCAGCGGTGGTACACAACACTTACCTTCTCACTAGAGAGGCTCACTGACCCCCGTGAACTGGTTTTGGTTTTGGATCTGGATTAGCTTTCTGTTCTGGTTTTGGTTTTGGCAAAACTGCCCTCATGTGTTTTGGTTTTGGGTTTGGATTTTTTAGAAAAAAAAACTAAAATATGCTAAAATGACATAATTTTGCTCTTTTTTGTTCTTACATTATTATTATTAACCTCAATAACACTAATTTTAAGTCATTTGCAGTCAATGTTGACCACCTCACAGGTCACAATATTATTTTCATACACTTTCGGATAAATACTGCAACGACCTGGCTGGATGGTAAGCGACAGAGCAATGACACAAACACACGGCAGTTCCTAGCACATCTAGGACACATTGGCACACAGCAGTGGCAGAAAAGAAAAATGGTGCAAGATGGGATTGTCCTTGGGTCCGACCAACCTCCCACCTGCCGTTATTTTGGATCTTAAAAATGAATCCAAATTTTGCGAGATCCGACGACATAAGAATGATGTTTTGCCTCGTTTTCGATTCCAAGGGCACGCGAAAGTACCGAGTCGGCACGGCTCGGTACCCAAATCCCCTAAGTTCGACTGTGCTCAGTTCTCGAGGAACCGAGCCTAAGCATCTCTACTTCTGACGTCTGCAGATATTTCCTGCTGGCACTGAAGTGTCATTATGTGAAAGAAGTCCTTAAATTGCTGCCAGGAAGAAGCACTGAAATCAGGTTTGTGGATGAAGTTAATACTTTGCAAATTCTGGCACAGAAGGACCCAAAACTAAAACTTATGATATAGTGTGTACCATGAAAACAAAATGAACACTTATGTGCCAGATTCATTAGGGAATGTAAATCCTGATATGTGTCGTATTTTGAGTAAAATTGCTCTGCGCATGCTCAGAAACAGACTATATGCCAGTGAATACAAGTGCATACAATTCAGCTGCAAACACAAAGGACACCTCCAACAAACTGTGATTTCATGGGCGGAACGGGGCAGGGAAGGTGCGTATGCATGTAACCAATGTACAGAAAGGGCGTGCCAAGGTTTTTTATTAATGATTATATTATTATCAGGTGTTAATGTATTTAATTTTTTTTTATCTGTGAGGTTAGATGGGACTTTACATATACATATGCATCGGGCGTATCCTGGGGTCTGTTATATCTGTCTTCACACCCCAAAACAGGGGGATTGGGGTGGTTGTTAGGGGGGCAGTGTTAAAGTTTTGTAGAGATCAGCCTCTCGGAACTCCCATAGAACATGTAACTCTAAACTTAATAAATGCCAGATTCATATCAGTGAGTGAAGCCTGCAATGTACCAAAAATATACATCATCGCTGGGAACTATAGTCAAATAAATGTGAGTCTCAATCAGGTGTGTTTTTAGCCATTTTTTGGCTGCATTCACTGGTCATCCCCTGCATAACTAGGTATTATATTTGAAAATGCTTCCAATTATGTAGAAACTGCCAGATGCACATTCCAAGATCAGGAAAAATCCCTCAATAGGCCAACAGTTACATTTATTCAAGTATTTTGAGAGACATAAATGCTCTGTTTTGAATTTCAATATTTATAAACATCCCGCAGAGCAGATGCTGTTAATGGGAAGAAAGAAAAACACAGATGGGTTTTTAGATGCTTTTAAAGTTGTGTAAACAATGGTTTTTTTAGTAGGTGGATCGCTAGAAGCATCCTGAATGGCACAATCGGTAATATTATGAATCATTTCACAATGACAGGTGGTCGGACTTACAAACATTGCAACTAATCACCACAAAATCTAGGTTTACAATGCTGTGACTGCTGATAGCAACGATTGCTCTTTTGTTCTCTTTTATCCTCAGTTCAGATACATAAAAAGAATAGCAGCTGATTTTAAGACAAAAGAGCTTATGTTTATCAAAATAAAATAAAATTGATACCAGCAAATCAGACACTTGGACAGAAGCATTTATAATTCCACAGGGGTAGATGTCCTGGGATACGTCAGCTGCTGTGGAACTACAAGTTCCAGCTGTACTAGAGACATAGGTGCCAGCTCTGGGTGCCTGATCACATTCAATATTGGTGCAGGTATTATCCATGTCTATGCATGGCATTTTTCAGTCATGGGCAAGGGGAGTTACTTGAACACCCCAAGCATTTTAAAAAAGTTGGTTCCTAAAGAAACATAATTTATGAAAGAATAAAGCATGCTGGGTAATGTATTAAAAACCACTGCATATATGCAATAATACCCTGAGATCAGGCTGTGGCTTGTTAATTTCAACAGCATATAAACAGAAGGTAACGTGAGACTTTGTTACAACAGGTTCAACAGAACAGTGTGAAAATACCAAAACACATATTCAACAAGACAAAGACTGCATATTCAATATTAGCATATATAACAAGCTATTCAAATGTATTCTTAAATTTACACTGTATGGTCACTGGAACTTCAAGGGGAACAATCATGGAAAAAAATAAATTTCTGGACAGAAAAGGAGCCGGTGACATCGTTTACACAGATCAGCACTGACCTGTTTTTCCATTTGTTGGGTCTTAATTATTGTTTGACAATAATACTTGGTTGTTAGGATGTTACACATGGGTGACCGTCCTCTTACTCTACGTTTCCTTTCATAGTGCATGAATTTGCTTTAAGTGATTGCCGTGGATCCTTTAAGAGTAGCTTCAATCAAGTTATTGACAGATAAGTCATAATTCTTTTAAAAAATGTATGCTGCTTTATTTCTAAATCTCGCTTCGTGGTTTGATAAATTCTACACCATGAGCGCTCATTTTTCCCATTTATTCTGTTTCTAGATCTCTTCCATAGCGAGTGTGGATTGTCTAAGAAAGGAGCTGATGATTTGGACACTGCAAAAAGACTTTTCATTTCTCTTTCTTGATTATTTTTATGTTCAATTGTTTTTTGTTAAGATTTATATTTTACCTAAAAATATGAAATAGCAATGATCCATTACATTATGTTTACGTGGGTTTCCTCCCACACGCCAAAAACATACTAATAGGTTATTGATGCGAAAAACCTTAACTCTTGTCTGTGAGAAAGAGAGAGAGAAAGAGAGAGAAAGAGAAAGAGAAAGAGAAAGAGAGAGAGAGAGAGAGAGAGAGAGAGAGAAAGAGAAAAAGAGAGAGAGAGAGAGAGAAAGAGAAAGAGAAAGAGAAAGAGAGAGAGAGAGAGAGAGAGAGAGAGAGAGAGAGAGAGAGAAGAGAAAGAGGAAGAGAGAAAGAGAAAGAGACAAAGTGAAAGAGAAAGAGAGAGAGAAAGAGAAAGAGAAAGAGAGAGAGAGAGAAAGAGAAAGAGAGAGAGAGAGAGAGAGAGAAAGAGAAAGAGAAAGAGAAAAAGAAAGAGAGAGAGAGAGAGAGAAAGAGAAAGAGAAAAAGAGAAAGAGAAAGAGAAAGAGAAAGAGAAAGAGAAAGAGAGAGAGAGAAAGAGAGAAAGAGAAAGAGAGAAAGAGAAAGAGAGAAAGTGAAAGAGAGAGATTAGCTGTGGACAGAACATACCTTCCAGCTCTACCAATGCAGGGCGGACATTTACATGACCAGGGTGGCTGGACAGAGTCCTAAAATCGGTGCTGTCCCACCTAAAACAGGGCAGTTTGGAGCTATGCATTTACCTACATTTAAAATCTCTTGCAGCAAGCAGGTATTCCATTGTTTTCCAGTTTGTGAAAAACCTTTTCATGCCATTTGTATAGTACACTGTTAGCATTGATAGTCCCAGAGCACCTACCTTAATGGTTCGCTTCCCCTATTGAGGGAGAAAATGCACTACGTGTTAAATATTGCTTTTTACACTATTTCCATAAGGACCACAAATGTAAAATACAGTGAAGAGTTGCAAGGGAAATCAAATCTACTCAATGTATGCTATAAATTATCCTTACATATAAAATCTCATTATCACATACAGTATATGGAAGTGGTTATGTAGGGACTAAGCAAGAGCGTAAACCTTTATAGTGGCATTGGGCTTGTAAATTATTAAATGGCAATTTCATATAACTGATCATATAATATGCAACTGCATTAAAAAGAAAATTATTGTAATATAAACATGTAATAGTTTCTACAATCTGGTTGTAATAGTCCTTTTTATATTTTTGTATATATGTAAAAGTGTTGAAATTAAGACAACATTTAAAATAGTCATAAATACATACTGTGACTTACTAGGCTAAATATGTTTTAGACCACTTTTAAAGCAAGTCTGTTAGCAGCGTTGTGCTGTTTTCACAGAGATTTGCGCGATTCTGATATACCTAGCTCTTTGCATTTTCCATTGAATTTGTCGACAGCTGAACAAGTTCTGAGCCTGCTATCACATGATCAATATGTATATTTTGCAGTTTTAATTTGCATTTTTTAAGTTTCGGTTACTTCAAGGGAAATTCTGTATGTGCTTGTCATTGTGGAGCCTAATTAAAAAAAGGATTATTGCAAAACAATGTTTTCAACCTATTTATTAAAACTCTATTGCAGATATTTCCTATTTTGACTATACTTTTATCATAACCACCATCGAAATAGGCTCATTTATTAACCTCCAAAAAGCTTAGCCATCTCAGAAATGTGTAAGTAGCTGTGATCCCATGAAGGGCCCTTCTGCCTAGTCTAGCATAGAATCATGCACCTTTTTATGGATATGTCTCTACATTAGTCTTGCATTATTTCTGATACTATATAACTACTAAATTACTTGTTTATTATGCTATGTTACCCCTGTGTGGGCTGATCACAGCTCCTTCACAGGCTGGCTGCACCCCCCTCCAGCTCCTTGCTGCGTTATCACAAGGTTTCCCACTTCCAACACCATTTATCATTTTACCTTTTATAAGGTGTTTTCAAGCTCACCCTTCTCCGAATGTGACAAATTACACCACGTTCCTGTTGTAGACTTGGAAAGCCCTTTTAAAATACAAGAAGCATTTTAAATGTGGGGAAATTGTACTGTAAGTCTGCAGGTCTGCTAACTGCAAATTCTTTATTTTTTTGTCCAAAACAAAGAAACAGGAGAACAGTAACTCCAAGATCGATGACATTGGGGAGAGGAACAGTACAGACAGCATCTGTTTAAAAACCATCACTGTGCTCAACTGCTCTTCAAGTCAGAAATTATACAGGAGCACAGAAAAAGGATTGAAACTCTTGCCCAGCAAACAAATGATAGGTAAGAAAATACTCTCGATATAAAACTGTTGTATTGGGGTTAAGTGGAACCATTTAGAATTACTTAATATTTGCTTTTTACAATAAAACTACTAACCAAAAATGTTTTTTTTTACTGAGCCATAAAGGGAAAACAAAACCTTGTTATATTTAAAAAAAGACAGTAGAAGGTCATAATACAAATACCTTTTTTACCCTATTGGGTTTCTTTCTCAGCATTTTATGATTGGTAATCAGGAAGAAGCCACTCTGCATTTATTTTTTCTTTGATTTTTTTTAAGGCAGGGCACATCACAAGCGACATAGGTAGAGTTTACTAGATAAATCCTTTCAGTCTGGGCATGTAGTGATCAAAGTGAAATGCAAGATAGATGCATGTGGCGGGACCTCGTTGGTAGTAGTATCACTTTTGGAAGGAGTCAACAACAAGCTGCAGGGCCACCATCATGTAGATACAGGAAGCAGAACAGTATGGGACCCAACAGCATTATGGGGCCTAAGTCGCCCAGGGCCCAAACAAAAAGATTAGGGTAAGAGAGTATTCTCAGTGAATTAAGGCATATGGCAGGCTTTCTTTCAGGAAGCAGCTCCTATCATGTGACGGGTTGGGGGGGGCTGTGAGGGGTCAGGGGATTTCCAGTTGCATTGCTATAGGCTTCTCTAACCTTTCAATGCCTCTACGTATTTAATTATTGGTCAGCTGCAGAGGAGCCGCCGAGGAGTGTTGAGAGCCTCACTTTGATCACAGTCTGATGTTACAAGCTCTAGTTGTCAGTCGCTTCCAGTGTCTTATTTAAACCTGGTTCATACAAATTTCAATTAGAGATGCTCGGGCTCAGTTCCCCAAGAACCGAGCTCACCCAAACTTAGCAGATCCGAGTACCAAGCCGAGCTGGCTTGGTATTTTCACGTGCCCTCAAAATTGAAAATGAGGCAAAACTTCATCGTTACGTCGTCGGATTATGCGAGATTTGGATTCTATAAGTAGCGCCCTCCACGGCGATCCATTTCACAGAGAGACACAGAAGGGGTAGCATGGTTCTTGGCAGTCTCTAGTGCAGTTGGACAGCATCATAGCAAGAAAAGAAAGAGGAGGGGTAGTAGTGTTCTTCAAAGTCTCCAGTGACATTCTACTGAGTTATAACTAACACAGAAACAGGAGATCTCCATCGCTTATTGTCATTGCTGAAATAGAAATAATAGGGCTGTCTTGTTCTAAATCTGCATCACATTGTACTGTGTTATATAGCTAACCCACAAACAGAAGAGCTCCTGTCACACTCCGTTCCCTGGGTGTCTCTACCCGAGCCCCTAAACACTGACTGTCACTTTAAATCTCTCTTCTTAGTACTGGCTGTCAGCTATGCCTTGTATCTATGATTAGTTCACCTGTGTGATGGCCAGTTCTCCTATTGGTCAGCCCCTCTTTATAAGGTTCCTCCTTTCACCTTTCATTGCTGGTTCTTCCTGTCATACCTGACGTGATTCTGATGCCTCCTCTGTGTTCCACATCTCTGTGGTAACTGTGCTTCTATGCTGCTGGGTGTCTGGACTATGCTGATATCTACACATCGGTTTGCTTACCTGTGGTAATTGCTGTGATTAACATCCACTGCCTACTCGGCCTGCACTACTGACTACTACTGCCGTGTTCCACATTCTCCGTGGTAAGCTGAACTTCTTCGCTGCTGTGTGTCTCGACTTTGCTGATCTCAAAGTACCTGTTCCACTACTTGTGGTAATCGCTGTGATCAACATCCATTGCCTATTCAGCTTGCATTACTGATTTCTTCTGCTGTATTCTACATCTCCGTAGCAAGCTGTACTTCTTCGCTGCTGTGTGTTTGGACTTTGCTGATCTCAACGTACCTGTTCCACTACTTGGGGTAATCACTGTGATCAACATCTACTGCCTACTCGGCCTGCACCGCTGACCACTACTGCTATGTTCTACATCTCCGGGTAATCGTTGTGATCGACTTCTACTGTTCACCTGGTCCGCACCACTGACTTCTGCTGCTGTGTTCTACATCTCCGTGGTAAGCTGTGCCTCATTGCTGCTTGTATCTGGACTCTGCTAATAGCTATACACAAGTTCCACTATTGTGGTAATCATTATGTTCTATGCCCGATACTCATCTTGCCTGCACCACTGATTGGTGCTGTTTCATTCCACATCCTTGTGGTAAGCTGTGGCTCATCGTTGTTGTATGTTTCTGGACTTTGCTGTTCTCTGTGCACCAGTTCCACTACTTGTGGTAATCACTATGATTAACATCTGCTACATATTCAGCCTGCATTATTGACTACTGCTGCTTTGTTCCATAATCCTTGCTATCTGCTCCATCTACATCGTTGCCTATGCTGGCTCGTTTACATCTTATAGTGAACTGTGATTCATCGCTGCTGCATTTGGATTCATTGAGCTGTCATCTCCCGTACTTCATCGAACTATTATGTTCCACTCCTCAGTGGTATAGTGGTGATTTGCTATTAGTCTTCAGCCTGCATTATTGAATTTCAGTGATGGTTTCAATTTCCTGTATATTACTGTTATCATCATCTACAGTTTATACAACCTTCAGTGAACTTTGTACTATATTTTACAATAAAGTGGTAATCGTTTTCTCTATCTGTCTCACTGGGAACTTCCCTAGAGGGCCGCGACCCGCAGGCTGGAAGCCGCTGAAGCCCAAATTCCCTTGCGGGAGTCTCTGGTAAATACCTTCCACCTTGTTAGACTCCGCGCCTCTAGGGAAGTCTAGCTAACTCTTACTGAGACAGCAGAATCTCACTCATCTATTCGTGAGCTAACCTGACAGCTCCATTGCTAATTGTCATTGCTGAAATAGAAATAGGGCTGGCAGTGTTCTTCAAAATCTGCAGTCACATTTTACTGTGCTATCAAAATGGATTCACAACAGTACACAGAAGACCAGGAGCACCAAGCAGCTGCTGGCACCAGTCATGATGATAGTAATCCTTCTACGTCATCTGCTAAAGCCTATGTTAAAGTGCATAGTGTTTTTAAGTCAGGGAAACAAAAATGTAAAAAAAACACATTTTACCTTGGTAAAGAAAAGAAAAACTGTAATCCAACAAAGTTATCTGCATAAAAAAATAAAATTGCCACCATGCCATTCTACACACGCAGTGGCAAGGAAAGAATGAGGCCTTTGCCTTTCTCTATGAGACTCAGCACAACATTTTGACATCTTGTCTACTGTAAAAGAATTGACCAAAATTAGTGGCACCTCTGCTGTAACTCCACCTGATCCTACTATCAACATCCAAGGAATGGTGGAGGATTATTATAAATTTTTTTGAACGGTATAAAGACAACAGTTTTATTACCAAAGAACAACGTTGCTTTCAGAAGTAATTTAAGCGTGGAAGTCTAAATAGATGTTTAAATTACTCAAACCTTCCACTTTGCTGCTGTTTCATCAGTATTGCGCAAAGTGTTTGTAATCTGCACTATGGGGGGTATTCAATTGTTAGCGTTAACGGGAAAAAACGAGCGCTCAAAAAATATTACCGTTTATACGGTAATTTTGCACGAGAAAAGCGTTAATACGGTAGTTTACTCGCGGAATTTCAGCTCGCCGCTCAGGGAGCGGCGAGCTGAAATTCCGCAAGTAATTACTGTATTAACGCAAAGATTTTTTGAGCGCTCGTTTTTTCCCGTTAACGCTAACAATTGAATACCCCCTTTACGTCAAAGGTACCTAACTATATTATAATTTTTTGGAAATTGGGGCTGATTCAAAGCTCAGTGATGACCTTGCTTTTTGCTGTGAATTTCATTGGCTCTTTTTAGTGCATTGTCTGGAACAATTTCCAATATGCTCATATTAGAGTGATCACAGCTAATTTTTGGACACCTGGCGGATTTATCCTTCTGAAGTTTATTTTCAATCATCTATTCAATTTCTTTTTTCTCGCACGTGTGACCACATACTTTGTTTTTCACTGGGATCACATCTTCAACTCGCCGGGGCACCCTGGATTGGTCTTGGTCTGATAAATACATGCATCCCGGGAGGGTCAGCACTCATCAGAATGTATTAGCTGTAGAATTACCATAGTTATCCAAGGAACGGGTCGAGCGATTAAATGCACCATAACTGATTTCATGAGCCATTCTCAGTTTCACTGTACCGGCCGTGTGCTCAGGGTGATGGAGATCTCCTCATCTTCATCTTACAAAGCTTAGTCTGCAGGGGCCAGTAAAACACCCATTTGTTTTCTCAGGTCACTTAGCTGTTCTTTAAACTGGACATATTTATCGTCCTTCCTCTGGGCCTCCTCTGTATTATTCTTCTGAAGCGCAGTGTATCTCTCGTGTACAAGCTCTCTTAATCCGGAATCTCATCCAATGGGTCACGTTTTAACTTCAGTATGGTCTCCTCAGCTGCGTCTATATATTGGTTTAAATATCTGTTCAATGCACCGTATTCCAACATGAAAGATTCCATGCTGCCCACATGTTCCGTGTCACAGTCTGTCTGAAGCAGATGTAATGTCACTCCAGTTGTAATATTCATTCCTGTGTCTACATAAGTTTGGCAGTTCTACAGGGATGAGAGGGAGGTATCCACAGAGGACGACATTAAAGATGCAAAATGAGCAGACATGGTATAATAATGTAGCGTTCATTGACAGCACTGTTAAGCTTAAAGCAGCTAAGCTATTGGCAGCTTGTTTTGTAGGGGCCCAAACAAACCAAGCACTATAGCCACAAAAGTGGCACTGCTTGTCGCTGAAGTGCTTGGTTTGTTAAACTGTACATGTCCTTTCAATATCTTATATAAGGGTGGGTGGGAGGGCCCAAGGACAATTTCATTGCACCACTTTTCTTTTCTGCCACTGCTGTGTGGCAATGTTTCCTAGATGTGCTATGAACTGCCGTGTGTTTGTGCCATTGCTCTGTCGCTTTCCATCCAGCCAGGTCGCTGCAGTCTTTGTCCGAGAGTGGATGAAAGTAATATTGTGACCTGTGAAGAGGTCAAAACTGACTGGAAATGACTGGAAATTAGTGTTATTGATGTTAATAATAATGTAGGAACAAAAAAAAGAGCAAAATTATGCGATTTTAGCTATTTTTTCTAAAAAAGACAGATCCAAAACAAAAACATGCAAGGGCAGTTTTGCCAAAACCGAAACCAAAACACAAAGTTAATCCAGATCCAAAACCAAAACCAAAACACGCAAGGGCTGTTTAGCCAAAACCAAAACCAAAACACGAAGTTAATCCAGATCCCAAACCAAAACACGGGGGTCAGTGAACATCTCTAATTTCAATACAGTGGGAAAAACCATCAATGTATTTAACAATCTATTTTTATATAACGTAAATTATTTAAAGTTGATTTTTTAATTAAATACATATTTGCACATTATGGTAATGCATGTTTCCATATATATATATATATATATATATATATATATATATATATATCTCAACTCCATACTAATGGCCCAATATATTTGAAAGAATAAAAGATTGTCCTCTTCTAATGGACACTCACCAAGGACACCAACACCGATCATGAGGACATGCACAAAATTTAATGTCACCATTTAATATGTAATTGAACAGAAACTAAATGACAACTCAAACTTTATTGAATGTCAGAAATCAATAGGAGAACTCTCATTACTATATAGCACTTCTAATAAATTAGTTAGCAATGCACTGTTATGAACTGGTAGTGTACTATGTATTATTGAAATACATCATAAATCCCTATAGTAATCAAATCACATTGCATAAATCCTCCTATAGTTCCATTATTCAGTTCATATATTTCACAGGTATACTATGCTTACTTTCAATTGTCTGAGTATAGTATTTAGTTCACATTTATTCATGAGAAAAACAGAACAATCTCTACTCGGATGATAGTCACAAGCTTGTTAATTTTTAGTAATTTAGCAATGTTTAAATTGTATACCACCTAAAGCGTGAGCGTAAGTGATTGCAAATAAAACACTATCACCATTAAACTGGCTTTCACTGAAGTTATGAAACTCTGTGTGTTGGATACAATATATTCAAACTGCACGTGTGTTTCAATTCGCTTGATATTGGAGTCAATTAGTTACAAAGTCACATTTCTCCAAAAATATTATTTTGTCATAAGTACTCTGACCACTAGAGTGTGGTGGGATAAAGTATAGTGCTAATATTTAAATTAGTATACATGATTCCTCAATAACACATTAATTATGTATCCACCCAAGTCGTTGTCCATATAAGTTCATTTAATTTTTCCCATTGATTAGATATTGATGTTACCTCAAAACAAGTGTATACGAGTAGCCATACGAGTGTATGGCTGTTTGAATAATAGGAATTCTATCTGCTTCTCATCTGAAGTTTGTGCAGATTCTTCTGTACAATACACATTATTATCACCATCTATGTTTGTTTATAAGGCAGATTCCTCAGCACCATACAGCGAGGGTACATTAATACAAAACAAAAACAAAACATACAGTAGTAATCAGTGGTCCATGTGGAAAGTTAGAAGTAGCAGTATGAAAAATGTAATGGGAATGTAAGTGAATGGGGTTTTATAGCTTTATGATGACGGCAATAGGAGAAGTGGCGGTATGGCATACCACACCCCCATGTTGACCACTGGTAATAATACATTAATGCAATAATAATACAGAAACCAGATAATACCTAGCCACAAATTAGAATAAAAACAAATACAGAAATCCATGTAGCTAAATAGTAGTAAATACTACAGTACAGCATACCATAAGCAACATACAATGTAACAGGGATATACAGACTGGACCGACAGACAGGAAACAGGGACCCTGCCTTTAACAAGAGGACAAGAAGGCCCTGCCCATGAGAGCTTACATTCTAGAGGGGGGGGGGGTAACACATTGTTCCTTATTTAACTCACTGCTTGTTCGGTTTCTTGCTTGTTTATCAAATATGGATAAATGTCACTATACTTTCACTATATTCGGACTCTTTTCTAACATTTGTTTCATTTTAGGTCTCATTCTCAATATGTGATTGTGAATAGCAAGCAGGTGCTGCCTTGTCTGCATGCAGTTTGGTATCTATGCTGCTTCCTTAGTGGCATTTCTAACTGATCTATCTGTATTCAGTTGTGCTGCTACCTCCATTCAGATGTCCATTGTTGACGTGGATTAGAAGTCACCACAGATTCTCCCTGACGCATATTTCACAAATGGGCTCCATCCCAGGTAATAAACTTTGGGTACGTTTCTGATCATATAATGATATCTTAATTCATTTAGGCTAGGTACACACTGAGAATTTTTCAACCAATCTGTTATCTACAATGATTGTTCCTACAACTAAAGATCCAAACGGTTGGGCGATTCATACATACACACTGCACACGATTTACCTTCAGATCTGTGCTCTTCAATTGTTCCTCTAGTTGTTTAGAGAATGACTACCAGGGGCGGATCTAATTTTTTTTCAGGGTTGGGATTTATTCCCCGCCCCTTTTTTAAAGGGGGCAGGGACTAAATCGGCCCCCTTGAAAAAAAATGCTGCCAGCCTGTCTGAGTGGCTGGGCAGCAGACCGCCTACTTGTCTCTGCAGACACAGACTGTGCATAGTGTGCGGCTGCAGACAGAACATCCCTGCTATGGGGGGCGATTGCCCCGAATGCCCCTTCCCCCCTCGAATCTGCCTGTGATTACAACACATTAATCACTCATTCATTCAATCATTCATACATTCCTGTCACACTGATTAAGACCGCCTTGTTATAGCAGTCCACATGTCCTTATGAATTTCGTTAGCTTCTGTGATTCTGAAACAAAATATTTAGTCTCAGAACAAAAGAACAAACTATTTAATCTACAGCTCTCTGTACATTTACCAGGATATGTTCATTGCCGGTATCGGCTGAAAAAACCATGACTCTAGAAACTCTATGGAGATCGTGATTGTGGGTGCATACACACTACATGATCGGAAGATGATTAGAAGGAGATTATTAAACAGTGCGACCAACCAAATGAAACGACAATCGGCACTTTGGATCGATTGTCGCTCATAGTGTGATTATACACACTAACATGATATGTGGCCGAGCGATCGTCTATCGGGTGATTTGCCCGATAATCGGCTGAAAACCCCCGGTGTGTACCTAGCCTTACAAACAGTCTTTAAGGACCATAATTTAAATAATTTTATATATAAAGAATAATATGTTATATCTGCTGGTGCAGGGGGTCTTGTCGTTCTTCATTTCAGATTTTTAAACCTAGGTCGAACAAAGGACCATTATGATCTGAAAGTTTGCAACTTCTATGAATTTAGTTAGCCTTTAAACAGTATTTCAGAATGCATAACTTTTTTTGCTTTCCCTAACTAAATTGCTCCTAATAACTGATTTGGTGCAGATATAAATATGTCCATCTGGGGGCAAATGTATCAAGGTGAGAGTTTTCCGGCGGGTTTGAAAAGTGGACATGTTGCCTATAGCAACCAATCAGATTCTAGCTTTCATTTTGTAGAATGCACTAAATAAATGATAGCTAGAATCTGATTGGTTTTTCAAACCCGCCGGAAAGCTCTCAGCTTGATACATTTACCCCATGGTGTCCATTTGTACTAATGCTACTGATGTCTCTAAATCTGATGTTTTCCAAAATTTCTTTTCCACTGATTCTTATGAATTTTCAACACCTCAACTTTAGTCGATTGATAAGGTGTTTCAGTCAAATTTCAGCTCAAAATTTGTAATTCTTTTTGGAAATTTCTGCTTGCAAAGTTCTAAAAGCTTTGATTCATACAGATTTGCAGTATCCCAGGTCTGATTTGCCCATTCCACTTCTAATAATTCCTTATGGAAGCAGCAGTCAGCACAATGCAGCAAGTGAAAGTGAATTACAGTGCTTAAAAGTTAAAATGTGGGTGTTATTTACAGTGTATAAAGTGGGTACGGCTATGTTTGAAAAACAAAAAAGTGACTGTTCTGCACAAGCCATCAATTCCCAAAATGACATTAACATAACAAACTTGAAGGGCATGATTTCTAAAGCTTGCTTTTAGAGAGTGCTCTAAGATGTGTTCTGCTGTACTTTTCCCCCTTTGTCTAATACTTCCAGTAATAATGGTTGGTGGTGATAATCATGGCAAATTTGATGACTGAGAACTTTGCACTTCACATTTATTATGGATTTTAGTTTCAATTCAGAATGATCGAAAAGTATATAATCTACACCATCAGCAGGGCCAAGGCTAGATGTACGATCAGAATATTCATTTTTATTTTTGGAACTACAATCTCGGTTGACAGGTCTTGCTGTCTTTGCATGTTTTTTCAAAACAAGACTGTCATGACTTTCCTTATGTTGTTTTAGGTCAGAGGTTTTAAGCTTTGTTCCCTGGTTATCTCAGCTGGCACTTTGTTCATATATTACACAATCGAGCATTGCCATGTTATCTATGTCACTCTGAAAAATGTACAAACTGACTATGTTCGGCTTTTGTTTCTTAAGTTGGGACATTCATGGCCCTTGTTTGTAAGGTTTTAGTTTTACGGAGAACTAGACTCTATGCCACTGTCTGGTGTTAAGGTACTTCTTCTTTTAATTATCAATGTCCTTCAGCTTGTCTGTGATATATTATAAACCAGTTAACTGGGAGTCCAGTAATCAAGACACACACGCGTATATCCTTTTAAGATTCTGAACGAAGGTAATTTATTTTGCATAACCTTTTTATAGAGCTTATTGCGTCACTACATTAATTATTTCGCCCAAGCCTTTTAAGGATATAACATATGTTGCTGTTAACGACAACATAACATATTCAACAACGCCCCCAGTCCTTATTTGGATATCAGTAGTTTTCTTTCTCACATGACCAGTCACAAGTTAAATTTCTTTATCTGTATTCTTCAGTTCCCAGCTTGCGATGTTGTGGGGGGACAACCAAATTCCATTTTCACTGATACTAGTAAGGCCGCACCTGTAATTGTTTCTCAACTGATTTGTCTGTTAAGGTTGCACAACTCAAAGTGTTTTCTTATATTATCACCACCATTCTGCCTTGTAAGCCTCCAAAACCTCCACACTGGTATTGTATTTTCCATTTCACTTAAACTGTGAGAGGGAATATCTGCAATTAGTAGGACTGCACAACACCTGTTACATTTTTAAATTCTCAAAAAGTTGTGTGAGAATGACTCATCGCTATTTTTCTTTGCTTCGCTACATTGGCACTAACATTGTTTCTCTTCTTGTACAATGTACTTGTCGATGTTAGGCTTCCTGCTCAGGTTTGCCTTTTTTGTGCCTGTGCTATCACTTGGTAATAAATTATTATTAAATTATTTTATAAATATTTTACCAACTTTTAGCATGGAATGAGAATAAATGGGGACCCTCATTATCTCTTCAAGAATGACTACTATCCCTTACTCTGGAACATAGGAGAAAATAATTTTGCATCAGTCAGTAAATTGCAAAAAAGTACACCAGGTCAGATAGCAAGCCATGTAGTATTTGAACACTTATGTGGGTAATGACAAAAAAAACAACTGTTTTTTGATTTATAAAAGTGCTGAGTGATATAAAAAAGAGGGATTTGAAGATATGGCACAGTGGCTTAGGGGTTAGCACTTCTGCCTCACAGCACTGGGTCATTAGTTTGATTCCCGACCATGGCCTTATCTGTGTGGAGTTTGTATGTTCTCCCCGTGTTTGCGTGGGTTTCCTTCGGGTGCTCCAGTTTCCTCCCACACTCCAAAAACATACTAGTAGTTTAATTGGCTGCTATTAAATTGTCCTTAGTCTCTCTCAGTCTGTGTGTGTGTATTTTAGGGGATATCGATTGTAAGTTCCAATGGATCAGGGACTGATGTGAATGAACTCTCTGTACAGCGCTGCAGAATTAGTGGTGCTATATATATAAATAAATAAATAGATGATGATGATGATATGATCAATTTGTACAAAAATCTATTGTATTCTAGCAAAGACGGGTATATATGTACCTAGTGTGCACAAAGCAATAGTGAAGATGAAGATTAGAAAAGTCAGACCAGACCACTGCTAAGTGACAGTTCACATCACAAGCAGTATCATTCATAGATGTCGTCCCTTAGAACAATCAGGGAAAAATATGACGGAGGGATTGTAGAAGGTTATAGACACAAGACATTTGTTAATCATTGCTGATCGGCCTCTTTACTTTCACTGCACTATGATATGCCAGGTTCTCTAGAGGACGTAAATTATTCTGCAAATTTTCAGAGGATCTGGGCGAATTTACAAATTTATATGTGAATCATTGTAATTTGTCTGGATTTCAGAATTGGTGGAATCGATTCACCCATCTCTTCCATTGACATCTTGGGCAGAGTTCCAACTTAGCCTGATCTGTGTGGTTCTACATGAATTACAACTTCATTTTGAACCAGCAATCATACTCAAGAATATATTTCTTACTAGAAACAGAAACTGATAATTAAACACTGAAGCATGCAAATTATATGAATTTGAAGTTATAGTGGAAGTAATAATAAGTCTTAGTTTCCAGCCAAATACTATAGAATAATTGAAGTGCAATTGAGCTTTCTACCCAGAGTCTAAATCTCTGATGAGACTCAACTTTGCTAATCAATCATTTTCTGTATAGCCTGCAGTTGACATAAATGGGACCTTAGGAATAATGAATTTTTGTCTGCTTCTCATATGGTGACAATTTCAGTCAACAATATGACTTTCATTTTGTAGCATTTTTTTAGTAGTTGAATAGCTTTTACATACCATGTAGGGTATATTTATCAGGCGCTAAAATACTCAGCATGAATTTTACATTTGACTTTGTTATTCAACATATTATACATTATTTCTAAAACATTAATAAGCTATTTTGCGGAAAAAAGCTCCAGTTTAAAAATGGCATATAATTTGTGTAATAAATAGAGATGTTCACTGACCCCCATGTTCTGGTTTTGGTTTTGGATCTGGATTAACTTCGTGTTTTGGCTTTGGTTTTGGATGCCTATTTTTTTTCTAAAATCCCTATTTTTTTTGCTAAAATCACATTTTTTTGCTTTTTTTCCCCCCTACATTATTATTAACCTCAATAACACTAATTTCAAGTCATTTTCAGTCAATTTTGAACACCTCCCATGTCACAATATTATTTTCAAACATTTTCAAACAAATACTGCAGCGACCTGGCTGGATGGTAAGCGACGGAGCAATGACTCAAACACACGGCAGTTCCTAGCACATCTAGGACACATTGGCACACAGCAGTGGCAGAAAAGAGAAGTGGTGCAATTAGCAAAACCACCTCTTTGTGGTTTACCTATATAACACAGTACAATGTGACTGCAGATTTAGAAGACCAAGCCTGCCAGACCTATTATTTCTATTTCAGCAATGACAATAAGCAATGGGGCTCTCCTGAATGTCACTGGAGACTTTGAAGAACACTGCTACCCCTGCTCTATTCTACCTATGACGCTGCCCAACTGCACTAGAGACTGCCAAGAACTGTGCTACCTTTTCTGTGTCCCTCTGTGAAATGGCGCGTGATCGCCGTGGAGGGCGGTACTTATAGAATCCAAAGCTTGCGAGATCAGAGATCCGATGACGTAACAATGGATTTTTGACTCGTTTTCAATTCCGAGAGCGCGTGAAAGTACTGAGCTGACTTGGCTCGGTACTCGGATCTGCTAAGTTCGGCTATGTTCGGTTCTCTGGGAACCGAGCCTGAGCATCCCTAGTAATAAATGGTATTGACTAAATTCAAAGACAAAATCTGGCAGAAATCAAAAGCTCAATGACAGTGAATTCAATATTAGTTCAAAATTACACAAGATTGAAAGTAAAGCAAATAAAATAATGGAAACTAATTCATTTTATACATCTGTCCTGAAGAGGCAGCATTTTCAGTGTTATCCTTGGCACTGTTGCAGGTAAATGTATCTAAAATATATCTTTAGCTCTAACCTCCCCAGCCCCCTGCTGTCTTTTCAAAAGAGCAGACCTGGGGGGTAAATGTATTAAAGTCTGGTTTTTTCAACTCGCCGGAAATCGGCGAGTTGACAGCTAAAATTTAAAGTGGCGCTGCCTTGTAAAGGGAAACTTGCCTTTACAAGGCAGCGCGGCTTTAAATTCTAGCTGTCAACGCGCCGATTTCCGGTGAGTTGAAAAAAACGGACTTTAATACATTTACCCCCTGGTGCCTGTTCTGAGCAGCCGTGGTCAGGCGCATGTGGCCATTGCCTTGAAAAAATGAAGTAGTGAAACGTGCATCAGCGTTTGCCTCACTATGTTAATTAACTATTCAGATTTATAAATCAAGACTCCTTAGGGCATAAAATGATCCTTTATAATGCGGTTAGTACTATGTAGAGAAAACTCAAAGTATGAGTGAGACAGAAATGAATGATGAGAATAAGTGTTATTTAGAAACATATTAGAATCCCTAGAAAAGGACTGTCTAACTCTCCAATTACAATAGGAGTTACATTGAAATCCAACTGATGCCAAACACCCCTTTGGATCAGATGAAGTACAGAATTTTAGGAACATATGAATTACTATTACAGTGTTGATATCTAAGAAAATTGTAACAGATCTATGTTACAATTATTGAAGGGATTCAAAATAACACATGTGGGGATACAGTTAATGGGAAGTTCAATTCAAACATATTTTTAATTATAAATATAATAAAGGTTATATTTTATATAGACACTGGCCACTGAATGCTACAAGAAAAGCACCTTTCCTCTTTTCCTTCTCACTTTCATGCATGTGGCCATTGCGCATGTGCCGGAGTGGCAGTAGAGGTCTTTGCTCTGGGCTTGGTAGAGTAGATCAGGGGCTTCTTGGGGGATAGGGTGAATTAATGGGCCGACCCAGCATTTTAGGCCTCGTAGCTGCTTCACGATCTGCACCACCTATAGGTCCGCCACTGCCAGGAGGAAACACGGGTTTCAATATTTGAACTGTGTTTCATGTAGAAATCTATAGCAAAAAGTTTGGTAGGACCCTCGAATCACTACTAGTAGATGGACCCGCTTCTCCTTCCACTATATAACTCTCAGTCTGTGGGGCATATTCAACTCTTTCGAATCCCCGCAGCGTTAAAACTATTACGTTTTTACGGTAAGAGTAAGCTGGATTTCAGCTCGCGGCTCAGGGAGCTGCAAGCTGAAATCCAGCGAATAAACTACCGTAATAACATTTTTTACGCATACTATTACCATAATAACGGTAATAGTGCAAGGAGCGTGAGATTTTTGGCATTTCCACCAACAATTGAATATGCCCCTGTGACTTCCTGCTTCCCCCATTATCCTCTTCACATCATGACGCATGCAGCCCTGTCCTCACTAACACATCATTCATCTCCTGATATTCTCTGTGCTGCTGGGGAACCCTGCTCCTTCCACTATATAATTCTCAGTCTGTGGCTTCCTGCTGCCTCCATTCACCTCCTCACATCGTGACACTGCCCCTGTCACATGCAGCCCTGTCCTCACTAACACAATCACACGAGTGGCCCAGTCACTGCCTCCCCCCTGATCAGTGCACTCATCTGCTGCAGCATTTCCTTAATCTGACTGGTTACAATTAGCTTTGTCGCCACCCATTTTAAAACTGAAGACATTCAGGGCCAACTTCAGCCAAATTTACCATAACAAGATCATTCTGTGAAAAGAATACTACTTCACAGTAATATAAATTGGCAAACAACAAAATTAACGGTGGATCTATATTGGAAAATCCCCTTTATAAATTGACAAATATACCCCTTTAAGTGTACCTTTCACTTCCACACATTTGAGGCAGCTACATTGTGTGCTCAAATATTGACACAATGTACTAATTTGCTAGCAAATAACAAAGACAAGACATGAGACATGGGACAAGGCATGACAAGACATGAGACAATTATTCAGTTAATTGATAGGCTACATTCTCATGAATGTAAGTCCCTCCAACAAAATGACTGCGTCCGTAGGTGAGGGGTAAACGCGAATACACTAACTGCATTGCTATGATCTGCCTAGTTCTTGAAAACCCATGTATCTCCTTTAGAATTAAACAAGCAAGTTATCTCACTGAAAAGACCAATCATATCAGTGTTGGCCTTTTATGTTCCCTAGACATCTGTTGAACTGCAGTTCAACTCACTTATGCAAAATAGTGAGATGTGAGTCTGAAATGCTTTCTCAAGTGGGTTGCAAAAAGGTTGCCAAGTGAGAGGAAATTGGCATATGTGGACCAGTTCTCCTGTGCTGCTTGACTAGCTACGGTTAATGCAGCAATCTGACAGGTGATGGCTTGGGAGAACAGCAGAGTCATCTTAGATTATCTATTTTAAATAAGATGCTTACTCAAAGAGATACATATTTTCTTCTTGCATTCAAGGTATGCTTTTTTTCTTCTTTATGTCGCTTGCAATAATCACGTAAAACAATGTATAATAACACGCCATTGCAATATTTTCTATTTTTAAGTTATTAATCACTATTAGAATATAACATCGTTTTATAGGTCAAAGTCCTTTTCTGCAACAAAAATATAGAGGTGAAAATGAAGTCTTTAGTTTGATTTTCTTTACATTGTTTCTTGTTTTTTTTAGAAATATTACAAAATACTTTTAATTTTAAAAATAAATTAAAATGAGTTGCGTCTCTGTATAATTATATTGATGGCTATTGCCAGTGAGTACGGAGAAGCTGTACATGTGCAGTTTGTTTATTAACCAATCAGATCATCGGAATGTTCACAGCATAGCCAATCAGATCATTGGAATGTTCACAGCATAGCCAATCAGATTATCGGAACGTTCACAGCAACACAGATGTAAATAGTGACAAAGCTGAGTTTAGGGTCACTGTTAAATAACATGATCAAACTAAGCTGGGTCACTACACATAGAGAATCCAAAAAAGATATACGGTCAGAGTGTGAAATAATAATCAAGCAAGTGACATTAGGAGCATGGTCCCAAATGCCCGCTCCCACATCAAAACGTGCGCCTAATTAAAGGCATTGATATGGATAGCATCTAGGGACAGGTGTATGCAGATTATTTGAAAACAATGGCATATGGGCGCTTTGCTTCTAAATCATGTGACCAAAAGGACAGGTTTTGTTACAGATAATAATTAATTTTCCTATTAGGTTCTAAAAGATTTTTTCACATAAAAAACAAAACAAACTATGACATTACACCTCAACAGCTGTAGTATTGAAAAATATTAAGTTAATGTGAATCAGGGAAAGAGAGACAGCTCTAATTCTAAGGAATACATTTCAAATTCCACTCATTTAAGGAAAATTTGTAACAAATAAGGCCAGATTCGATAAGCCGCGATGTTCCGAGGAACATTGCGTCTGTGAGTTTTCACCATTTATACGATAAAAGTAATGCTCAAAAGATTTTTTTTTACAAATGAATCTGCCTCAATGCGTCATTCACACTCAGTTCACACAAATGTATGGAAAAATTAATATTGAAAAACACGATGATTAAAATGATCTAAACATTTATTATACTGTAATAATTACATACAATATATCAAGCAATATAAAAATCAATAAAGCATGCACATTATCAGCAGACCTGTAGCTATTCATAACATAGATTAGGAATAAGGAGTGATATAGCAAAAGTTAAATATTAGGAGTAAAAGTCATACAGATGAAAACCTGGTATAGAAAAGATTCTTCTTAATAGTAACACTCCTGTGTCCCAAACATCCGAAGTGTAAACTAAAAACTCTCTGTCCGCCCGCCTGGGGGAAAGTTAGTGTTTCAGTGCAGTGTCCTGTTTACCACTCTTCCAGTGGTTGCAATCTCAAAGCTTAGTATAGCAGGTCACGTTGCTAGCAGCGCCCTCAGTTGCCTCTTAGCACAGACATAGATCTCCCATAATTGGCCCGATCAGCATTGCAGGTGCACATCAATCAAAGTAATTTAGACCCATATGTATAGTTACCCTTCGAATGTCACTCCACTATTAGGTAATTAGTTGTTCACATAAGCAGCTTATCGTTTCCTTGATTCTTTTCTCCAAAAAAATATGCTAACAGCACTTTCTTAAGATAATGGAATGAGCAGAGTTCCCAAAACCACAGGGTAGCGATGTGAGACTGCTGTCATACTTGTGCAGTAAGATAGTAGTGTCAATACTAGTACTATATGTAAGCAAAGCAATGCAGTTAATGCCTACCAGGGCTTGCTGGGACTTGTAGTCTCACACATTAAACTATTGGTTTATTAACGTTAGCAAAAATATATCAAACAACATATGAATAGCACTGGGACTCTTCCCAGCCTCCACCCTCCAGTAGGTGTGGGGAGAGCACCAGGGCTATTCAGCATAGTATAGTTGAGATTGAGAGTACATTATTATTAGAGATGCACACTGACCCCCATGTTTTGGTTTTGGTTTTGGTTTTAGATCTGGATTACCTTCGGGTTTTGGTTTGGTTTTGGTTTTGGTTTTGCCAAAACCGTCCATGCGTGTTTTGGTTTTGTTTAGCCATTTTTTACAAAATTCAATTTTTTGGGCTAAAATCACATAATTTAGGTACTAGTGTGTACCTACTTTATTATTAACCTCACTAACACTATATTCCAGTGATTTCCATACAATTTTTACCATCTCACAGGTCACAAAATGCTTTTCATACACTTTCAGCCAAATACTGCAGTGATCTGGCTGGATGGTAAGCGACAGAGCAATGACTCAAACACATGGCAGTTCCTACCACATCTAGGAAACATTGCAACGAGCGCTTCACCTGTTTCTTGGATAAGTAAGGTAATTCCACAGCTAATACATGGCAACGAGCGCTGACCCCCCGGGATGTGTGCTTTTATCAGACACACACTAATCCAGGGTGACAGCCAATGCACTAAAAAGAGCTATTGAAATTCACAGTAAAAAGCCAGTTCATCAGTGAGCTTAGAATCAGCCCCAATGAACTGCTTTAAGGATGCTATTAATCAAAATGACCAAAGCACCTTTTCTCTTTGGATATATATTACACCCTAAACTTATTAGTGCAAATTACGAAAAAAAAGCCTGCAAAGACTTTTAGATAAATAAAAATGACCAAAGACCCTTTCTCTTTAGGTGTATATTACACCCTACACTTATTAGTGCAAATTAAGAAAAAAAAACCTGCCAAGACTTTTAGATAAATAAAAATGACCCAAACACCTTTTCTCTTTGGGTGTATATTACACCCTACAGTTATTAGTGCAAATTACGAAAAAAATCCTGCAAAGATTTGTAGATAAATAAAAATGACCAAAGCAGCTCTTCTATAAGGGTGTAATTTACACCCTACACTTATTAGTGCAAATTACGAAAAATACATTTTAATCCCTGCTAGGCCTTCCCTAAACAAGCTATCAATGGCCTAAGGCATGTTAGACCAACAGTGCTGTGAAGTGAATTCTACACTGTCAAGATGATGTCGTCATCATCTTCAGCATCATCCTCACCCTCATCAGTGTGTACATAATCATCACAGACTATGAATTCATCTCCGCTGGAATCCGCCATTAGAGCAGTGTCAGTACTTGGATGTATTTGTCGGTAAAGGCCTTCCTCGTGGAAGATGCAGTTCATTTTGGTAAACATCATCTTTTCCACATTTTTAGGAAGTAACCTCCTACGTCGATCACTGACACGGTTCCCGGCTGTGCTGAATACTCTTTCTGAGTACACAGTGGAGGGTGGGCAGCTTAGGTATTGCAAAACAAGTTTGTACATGGGTTTCCAAATGGCTTGTTTTTCCTCCCAGTATGGAAAGGGACTGTCTGACATTTCCATATCAATTAACTCTTGAAAATAATCCTCCACCATCCTTTTCATCTTAATAGTAGGATTGGATGGAGTTATGACCGAGGTCACACTTTTTTTGGTAAAATCTTTCAAACCAGTACAGATGTCAAACTGTTGTGGTCTGCCACCTGCGTCATCCCTGCATCTCTTTGGAAAGTGCAATTTCTTCCGAGCAGCAGCTGACTGAGAAACTGAAGGAGGAGACATCGTCAAGCCAAGGCCCAGTTCAGTGGTCAACTTGCTGACCAAGAGCTCCTTGCAACTGTTCAGATCTCGGTCATTTGGAAGCATTGAATCGATGTAGGTCTTAAACCTCGGATCAAGCACAGTTGCCAAAACATAGTGATCCGACTTCAAGATTTTAATAACTGTTGGATCATTGCGAAGCGAATTAAATACTTGATCTACAAGGCCAACATACTTTGTGGAATTGCTTTCTTTCATCTCCTCCTTCAGTTTGTCAAGCTGCTTTTCCAAAAGTCGAATTAAGGAAATGACTTGGCTCAAGCTAGCAGCGTCTGAACTTACTTCACATGTCACAACTTCAAATAGTTTCAGCAACTTGCACAGCACAGAAAGGATTCTCCACTGTGCAAGCCTGAAATACATTCCCCCTTCTTTCCCAATGTCATGGCTTGTGCAATACGCTTGTATGGCGTTGCACTGCTCCTCCATCCTCTGAAGTATGTACAGGGTGGAATTCCACCTTGTTAACACCTCTTGCTTAAGTTGGTGGCAGGGCAAATTAAATTGTTCTTGGAGCTGCTGCAATCTCCTACATGCTGTGGCAGAATGCCGGAAATATTCCAAAATTTTTCCTGCTTGTGAAGGCGAATGACCAACCCAGTGGGCTGTCACAGTCTTTGGCCACTTCCACTTGTCCACATATCTGTGGTTAAGTGTACAGTGGGTAGAATGGCATTTTTGAGCCCAATTACTACATTTTTATGAACGTTTTGGTACAGTTGAGGAATAGCTTTTCTTGAAAAATGGTGTCCAGATGGAATTTTGTAAAGGGGGACACAAAACAACAATTACCTGTGAAAAACCATCTGCGTTTATTGTGGATATTGGACACAGATCAAACACTAACATAGTAACCATGGAGTCTGTGATTCGCTTGGCGACTGGTTGACTGCTGTCATATTTACTTCCTCTAGCAAAAAATTGTTTCACAGTTAATTGTTGTAAAGTACTAATAGTCTTGTTCTTGGGCTGCTTATGGGAGGAAGATTCACCCCCAGCAGCAGCAGTGGGACTAACGCTCCAACATTCTTCAGAGGAATCAATTATAGTGCAGGAGTCATCGAGCCTTACCAAGTTGGATGCAGGGCTAACTCCGATCGCTACTGAGGATATTGATGAGGACAGTGTAGTGGGTGTTGATTGCAGCCGTCGGGATGTAGGTGAGAGAAGGGTCCTAGCTGATGATGGACTGCTTGCTGTTATTTTTTTACCATAACTTTCAGCTTTTCCCAGCACCTTGCCATGAACTTGAGTCAAATGGCGTAACATGGATGAGGTTCCAAGATGGTTAAGGTCTCTCCCTCGACTGACTGTGGCTTTACATACACTACAAATGGCTAGACAACTGTTGTCAGTATTTGGGTAGAAATAATAATTCCACACATAGAAAGTCGCTTTTTTGGTCTTATGTCCAGGCATGACAATGGCCATCTTCTTGTCACGTGCCAGAACTGCTTCCACTGGTGCAAGACTTACACAAACAACCTCATCCTCATTAGCGCCCTCATCGGCTACACAAATATCCCCCTCATCCTCTTCCAATTCCAAAGTGACATCCTCAATTGGTGTATCACCAGCTACACTCGGGCTGCTCAGGCACACATCAGCAGAAATGCTGAAAGGGCCCTGCTTTATGGGTACACTATCAGAATGGTCACGATTACACATACCACTCGTGGATAGACTCTCCTCAGGAACTGGTGTCATTTCTGATTCTGAGCATACATTTTCCTCTAATGCCTTACTGTTTTCTTCCAGCTCGACTTTCACACGTAACAGTAGTTGTGCACCACTTTTGGACTCCGAATTACTTGGTCTTGCTTGGTCACGAGTGACCTTACAAGAAGAAGCCTCACTAAGATTTAGATCTCGCACTCATAGAGAAAGTCGAAGGCCTCATTCTTTCTTTGCCACTGCGTGTGTAGAATGGCATGTTGGCATTTTTTTTTTTATCGGCAGCAAACTTCTCCTGTATTACAGCTCTTTTTCTCTTTAACACGGTAAAAGGTGTTTTTTTGTTGGATTTTTTCCCTGACTTCAAAAGACTATGTACTTTTACATAGGCTTTACCAGATGACGTACAGGGAAGACTACCATCAGGACTGGTGGCAGCAGCTGCTTGCTGCTCCTGCTCATATGTGTACTGCCGTGAATCCATTTTAATGAGATTCCAAACACTTTGTAGTGCAAATTCAGAAATATACAGTGCTGCTATATTACAATTTCAGCACTCAGCAAATACAGCTTTTTTAGAAGGGGTGTCATATGCCCCCCTTCTAAAAAAGCTTTATTTGCTGAGTGCTGAAATTGTAATACAATTTCAGCACTCAGCAAATACAGCTTTTTTAGAAGGGGTGTCATATGCCCCCCTTCTAAAAAAGCTTTATTTGCTGAGTGCTGAAATTGTAATACAATTTCAGCACTCAGCAAATACAGCTTTTTTAGAAGGTGGGATATGATGCCCCAAACACTTTGTAGTGCAAATTCAGAAATATACAGTGCTGCTGTATTACAATTTCAGCACTCAGCAAATACAGCTTTTTTAGAAGGGGAGATATGACACCCCAAGCACTTTGAGTTGAAAATTCAGAAATATACAGTGCTGCTATATTCCAATTTCAGCACTCAGCAAATACAGCTTTTTTAGAAGGGGGGATATGACACCCCAAACACTTTGTAGTGCAAAATCAGAAAAATGCCTGCTCTATACTGCTCTATTCCTGCTCTATACTGTGACTTAACCCTTCTCTGTCCCTCTCTCAAATGGCACTAGATCGCCATGGAGGCGATCCAAGGTCCGATGACATCACAATGACGTTTTCCCTCGTTTTAGAAACCGAATAGGCGTGAGAGTACCGAGTCGAAGTTTCCCAAAGTTCGGGTGGGTTCAGTTTCAAGGAAACCGAGCCCGCCCATTGCTAAATATTATGCTTGGCTCATGTGGGGAATTTTGTGAGTGTGCTACATACAAGGGTTCCTCCACCTAGTAAACCTATAAAAACTTATACTTATCTGTCCGTTGCCATGGAGCGCTGTTTGTAGTTAGTTATGCAGGATCTGTGGTCCATAGAGGTTGGGTCTACAGATGCAAGCAGTGGTTGAAGTGGCCTGGTATAGGGTGGTATGCCTTACCGCCACTTCTCCTACCACTTGGAATGTACAATTTTCACTTTGACCAGTGGATGCGAGCATGGTCCATAGGATTGGATGAGTCTGTGGTTTCTGGTTTTGTCAGTGCTGATGGAGGTGAATAATTTAGTCAAATGGAAGGGATTAAGGTAGTAGTTGAGGCTTGGGTAGGAAAGACTGTAAGTGACTGAGATATGAGATAGACAGTTAGACAGACAGTTAATGATAATATACAAAGTCAGGGAATCTCGGATAATATAGGAAAGAAATAAGAGAAAATTAATAATAAATGAAAGAAAGAATATAAAGAAATATATAAAAATATAAAAAGATATGAAGAAAATAGTAAAAAAAAAGTGGTAATTAAAGTAAATTTCAATATAGTGATATAATAGAGAATGATAGCTTGTTATAAAACTATTCCACAAACTATGTCTTGCAATTATAGCCACGGAGCCAGGCATGTGATGAAAAACATTGAACAGTTTATTGCAGAGAAAATAACAAACCAGGATGCAGTGAACACAGACCGGGTCAGGATATAATCAGATTTTCAGGAATAGCAGATAGCAGGAGTAATGCAATTGTCAGGTTACCTCCAGGAGAGATACAGGTGATTGAAATATGCTTTACAAGGAAACAGGAAATGGCTAAGCATGGATATCCATAGACACAGAGAAAGCATGCAGTGATCCAGGGAACAAACATAACAGGCTCAAGACCATCAACGACCAGCAAGGAAGGCTGGAAGTAGCAGTTATATTTATGAGACCCTTAGGTATGGATGAAAAGACAAAGCAGCAGCACCTCTGGTGTTCCACAGGTCCTGCAGGGCAACATAACTACAATGTCCAAAATAGTCCCAGAGGCAGACCAGAACTTAGCTATATAAAAGAGAGAGATGTAAGACAAACATTCAGAATTGCCCCTGCCAGATCATATCGAGTACACTGGCTGAGATTCACACACTTAATACTCACTAGAAGTACATTATTATTATTATTATTACCGTTTATTTGTTAGGCGTCACAAGATTTCCGCAGCGCCCTACACAGTACAAGCAGTAGACTATACAGGGTGAAACAGTACTGAACAATAAACAAAAACTACCAATACTTCAGAAACTCCAGGCAGGCTAATGCAGTAAAGAAGGAGCAGAAGAACAGGTATGGAGCATACTTGCCAACTTCTTGTTGTTGGCGTCCAGGAGCTGCCGGAGGGAGGTGGGCGCGCGGGGGGCGGGGACCCAAAAATCACGTCATTTTGGACCCCTGTGACATAATGACGCAAATCCGTTATTTTACAGCGGGGGGTGGGGCTACATGCCGCGATTCTCCGGGAATCACGGCATTTTCAACCTAATTCTGCCCACTTCACTAGGAAGTGGGCAGATGCGGGAGATTGCCATAAACTCCCGGGAGTCTGTGAGACCCACCCCGAATCCGGGAGTCTCCCGGACTGACATGAGTGTTATTATAGAGATAGACACATCCCACTTTTCTACAGTGTACATCAAGGAACAGACGATCCATGATTAAAAGATGCCTAAGACACCCATGTTTTCTGATTCTACGCAAATCTAGTGTGCCCAGCGCCAGGCGAGTCCTGGGGACACTATTCCTGATATGATGAAGATGATGTGGTCGTTTTGCTATTATGCATTTATAAATTTGCTGTTGTCCAACTCTATTTAAATCTATGTCTGTTTTTGTTTATACAATGTAAGTCCCATGACTCTTGCACCCCATTCTTTACATTAATTAATTCTAACTTGTGTCAGGTGAGTCCCAGGTCTCCTATGGCTGCTAGTGCTAGGGAAAGACTTGCCTTTAAAAGCTGTGTGCAGGTAAGCCTTAAGCCCAGATAAAATAGCATAGCATTTGATCATGTTAGGACTGACCAGAATGGGAAGACTTTGGCGTGAGTTGGTCAGCTTAACATATATTGCAATATGTGGAACTAACATTCCCTGTTTTTACTATAGAACAGTACTTGGTACAGCATTAATTATGTGTTTGGAGAGTGCAGAGTATCCCTGTTTATTTGTCTATACAATGTGGGCAACCCCCTCTTGCACCCCAGTCTGTACATGGTGAGTGCAGAGGATCTATGTCTGTTTTTATATATATATATATATATATATATATATATATATATATTAGGGATGAGCGCACTCGGATTTATGAAATCCGAGCCCACCCGAACGTTGCGGATCCGAGTCGGATCCGAGACAGATCCGGGTATTCGCGCCAAATTCAAAAGTGAAACTGAGGCTCTGACTCATAATCCCGTTGTCGGATCTCGCGATACTCGGATCCTATAAGTTCCCCGCTAGTCGCCGCCATCTTCACTCGGGCATTAATCAGGGTAGAGGGAGGGTGTGTTAGGTGGTCCTCTGTGCTGTTTAGTTCTGTGCTGTTTAGTTCTGTGCTGTTTAGTTCTGTGCTGTTTAGTTCTGTGCTGTGCTGTGCTGTGCTGTGCTGTGTTCTGCAGTATCAGTCCAGTGGTGCTGTGTGCTGTGCTCTGTCCTTCTGAGGTCAGTGGTGCTGCTGGGTCCTGTGCTGTGTCCTGTTCAGTCCAGTGGTGCTGTGTCCTGTGCTCTGTGCTTCTAAGGGCATAGTTATTTCCCCATTGTTCCCAAGTTTTTAAAAAATAAAAAAAAAAGTAAAAAAAAATAAAAAATTTAAAAAAAAAAAAATATATATAATAATTATAACCAAATTTGCAAAACCAATCCAGCAGTATAAGTCCATTGGTACTGCAATATTACCAAGTTCACACATTCTGCAGTATCAGTCCAGTGGTGCTGTGTCCTGTGCTCTGTCCTGCTGAGTTCCGTAGTGCTGCTGGGTCCTGTGCCGTGTCCTGTTCAGTCCAGTGGTGCTGTGTCCTGTGCTCTGTGCTTCTAAGGGCATAGTTATTTCCCCACTATTCCCAAGTTTTTTAAAAATAAAAAAAAGTAAAAAAAAATAAAAAATTAAAAAAAAAAAAAATATATAATAATTATAACCAAATTTGCAAAACCAATCCAGCAGTATAAGTCCATTGGTACTGCAATATTACCAAGTTCACACATTCTGCAGTATCTTGTGCTACATATAATGGAGACCAAAAATTTGGAGGATAAAGTAGGGAAAGATCAAGACCCACTTCCTCCTAATGCTGAAGCTGCTGCCACTAGTCATGACATAGACGATGAAATGCCATCAACGTCGTCTTCCAAGCCCGATGCCCAATCTCGTAGTACCGGGCATGTAAAATCAAAAAAGCCCAAGTTAAGAAAAAGTAGCAAAAAGAGAAACTTAAAATCATCTGAGGAGAAACGTAAAGTTGTCAATATGCCATTTACGACACGGAGTGGCAAGGAACGGCTTAGGCCCTGGCCCGTGTTCATGACTAGTGGTTCAGCTTCACCCACGGATCTTAGCCCTCCTCCTCCTCCCCCCCCCCTACAAAAAATTGAAGAGAGTTATGCTGTCAGCAACAAAACAGCAAACAACTCTGCCTTCTAAAGAGAAATTATCACAAATCCCCAAGGCGAGTCCAAGGGTGTTGGTGGTTGTCAAGCCTGACCTTCCCATCACTGTACGGGAAGAGGTGGCTCGGGAGGAGGCTATTGATGATGTAGCTGGCGCTGTGGAGGAACTTGATGATGAGGATGGTGATGTGGTTATTGTAAATGAGGCACCAGGGGGGGAAACAGCTGATGTCCATGGGATGAAAAAGCCCATCGTCATGCCTGGTCAGAAGACCAAAAAATGCACCTCTTCGGTCTGGAGTTATTTTTATCCAAATCCAGACAACCAATGTATGGCCATATGTAGCTTATGTAAAGCTCAAATAAGCAGGGGTAAGGATCTTGCCCACCTAGGAACATCCTCCCTTATACGTCACCTGAATAACCTTCATAGTTCAGTGGTTAGTTCAGGAACTGGGGCTAGGACCCTCATCGGTACAGGGACACCTAAATCCCGTGGTCCAGTTGGATACACACCAGCAACACCCTCCTCGTCAACTTCCTCCACAATCTCCATCAGATTCAGTCCTGCAGCCCAAGTCAGCAGCCAGACTGAGTCCTCCTCAATACGGGATTCATCCGAGGAATCCTACAGCGGTACGCCTACTACTGCCACTGCTGCTGTTGCTGCTGTTAGTCGGTCATCTTCCCAGAGGGGAAGTCGTAAGACCGCTAAGTCTTTCACAAAACAATTGACCGTCCAACAGTCGTTTGCCATGACCACAAAATACGATAGTAGTCACCCTATTGCAAAGCGTATAACTGCGGCTGTAACTGCAATGTTGGTGTTAGACGTGCGCCCGGTGTCCGCCATCAGTGGAGTGGGATTTAGAGGGTTGATGGAGGTATTGTGTCCCCGGTACCAAATCCCCTCGAGATTCCACTTCACTAGGCAGGCGATACCAAAAATGTACAGAGAAGTACGATCAAGTGTCCTCAGTGCTCTTAAAAATGCGGTTGTACCCACTGTCCACTTAACCACGGACATGTGGACAAGTGGTTCTGGGCAAACGAAGGACTATATGACTGTGACAGCCCACTGGGTAGATGCATCCCCTTCCGCAGCAACAGCAACAGCTGCATCAGTAGCAGCATCTACAAAATGGCTGCTCATGCAAAGGCAGGCAACATTGTGCATTACAGGCTTTAATAAGAGGCACAACGCTGACAACATATTAGAGAAAATGAGGGAAATTATCTCCCAGTGGCTTACCCCACTTAGACTCTCATGGGGATTTGTGGTGTCAGACAATGCCAGTAACATTGTGCGGGCATTAAATATGGGCAATTTCCAGCACGTCCCATGTTTTGCCCACACCATTAATTTGGTGGTGCAGCATTACCTCAAGAGTGACAGGGGTGTGCAGGAGATGCTTGCGGTGGCGCGCAAAATTGCTGGACACTTTCGGCATTCAGCCAGTGCCTACCGCAGACTAGAGGCACATCAAAAAAGCATGAACCTGCCCTGCCATCACCTCAAACAAGAGGTTGTGACGCGCTGGAACTCCACCCTCTATATGCTGCAGAGGATGGAGGAGCAGCAAAAGGCCATTCAGGCCTACACAGCCACCTACGACATAGGCAAAGGAGTGGGGATGCGCCTCAGTCAAGCGCAGTGGAGACTGATTTCCGTGTTGTGCAAGGTTCTGCAGCCATTTGAACTTGCCACACGAGAAGTCAGTTCCGACACTGCCAGCTTGAGTCAGGTCATTCCCCTGATCAGGCTGTTGCAGAAGCAGCTGGAGAAAGTGAGGGAGGAGCTGGTAAGCCATTGCGATTACACCAAGCATGTAGCTCTTGTGGATGTAGCCCTTCGTACGCTTTGCCAGGATCCGAGGGTGGTCACTCTTTTAAAGTCAGAGGAATACATTCTGGCCACCGTGCTCGATCCTCGGTTTAAAGCGTATGTTGTGTCTCTGTTTCCGGCGGACACAAGTCTACAGCGGTGCAAAGACCTGCTGGTCAGGAGATTGTCCTCTGAAGAGGACCGTGACATGCCAACAGCTCCACCCTCATTTTCTTCCACATCTATGGCTGCGAGGAAAAAGCTCAGTTTTCCCAAAAGAGGCACTGGCGGGGATGCTGATAACATCTGGTCCGGACTGAAGGACCTGCCAACCATTGCAGACATGTCTACTCTCGCTGCATTGGATGCTGTCACAATAGAAAAAATTGTGGATGATTACTTTGCTGACACCATCCAAGTAGACATGTCAGACAGTCCATATTGTTACTGGCAGGAAAAAAAGGCAGTTTGGAAGCCCCTGTACAAACTGGCTCTATTTTACCTGAGTTGTCCCCCCTCCAGTGTGTACTCGGAAAGAGTTTTTAGTGCAGCGGGGAACCTGGTCAGTGAGCGGCGAAGGAGGATGCTTCCTCACAACGTTGAAAAAATGATGTTTATAAAAATGAATAATCAATTCCTCAATGAAGTACAGCACTGCCCTCCAGATACTACAGAGGGACCTGTGGTTGTGGAGTCCAGCGGGGACGAATTGATAATGTGTGATGAGGAGGAAGTACACACTGTAGGGGGAGAGGAATCAGAGGTTGTGGATGAGGACGACATCTTGCCTCAGTAGAGCCTGTTTAGTCTGTACAGGGAGAGATGAATAGCTTTTTTGGTGTGGGGGCCCAAACAAACCAATCATTTCAGCCAAAGTTGTTTGGTAGGCCCTGTCGCTGAAATGATTGGTTTGTTAAAGTGTGCATGTCCTATTTAAACAACATAAGGGTGGGTGTGAGGGCCCAAGGACAATTCCATCTTGGACCTTTTTTTTTTGCATTATATGACCAATCAACAGTCGTTTGCCATGTTCAAAAAGTAAAACCAAATTTAAAAAAATACAAGAAATTAAACCAAAAGTAAAATGCCGTGTCATAATTTAAAACAAGAGGTATTGACGTGCTCTAAAACTACTGTATTGTTGTTTATATTTTATAAACACTACACTTGACAGCTTGAGTCTTTCAATAAAAAAGTAACTGTCCATTGCACGAATATTTGCAACAGGGACAATTTTAGGGTTAAGAAAGTCAACTAATAACACTTCGACGCTGTCTGTCTTTATAAACACTACACTTGGAAGTTGGAGGAGGTATTGTGGCCCCGGCACCAAATTTACTACCGGGGCCACTCCACTGTGCAGTCCATATTTAGGTGTATCAGATATTAAACAACGGTGACAGTTGATGCCCAATTTTTTAATTATATTGTGGCCTCGGTACCAAATTGTGTACCGGGGCCACTACACTACGCAGTCCAGATACTTGTTTGGTGGAATTCAGACCAGTTGAGGGTTTTATTATTATATTGTGTGGACCACTCTATCTATACCACACTACAACTCTATACCACTCTATTTCATACTTTAATTCTATTTCATACTTTAATTCTATTTCATACTTTAATTCTATTTCATACTTTAATTCTATTACTAATTACCATAAAGAGGAACAAAATAAACCAATTTTACCAAAAGTATAATATGACTTAGACTTACAAACACTACACTTGAAAGATCGTGCCTTTAAATGAAAAAGTCAGTCTTCATTGCATGACTATGTGCAACAGGGACAGTTTTTTGGGTTTACAAAGTCAAACAATAACACTTTTACCCTGTCTGTCTGGGATCTCAATGACGAATTGTCTGTACCATGTTTGGAGGAGGTATTGTGGCCCCGGTATCAAATTGGGTACCGGGGCCACCCCACTATGCAGTCCAGATACTTGTTTGGTGGAATTCTGACACGTGGAGGGTTTTTTAATTATATTGTGGCCTCGGTACCAAATTGTGTACCGGGGCCACCACACTACGCAGTCAAGATAGATAGATGCGTATTGCGTATCATAGATAAAGTACATTCAGTGGTGTGGGGCAAATTGAAAAATATTCAAAATGCACTGACATTATCAAAAACAAGAGGTTGTCACACGCTAAAACTCCAACATGTATATGATGGAGAGGATGGAGGAGCAGCCGTATGTGTAGTGTAATGCAGATCTGTTGAAGGTTTTTTATATATTTTATTGTGGTGCCCAGTGCCCACTCCTCTACGCAGTCCAGGTACAATTATTGGTGCGAATCATAAAAGTTCAGGGTTTTTAATATATTGTGGTGACCCACTCCTCTACGCAGTCCAGGTACATTTATTGGTGCGATTCATAAAAGTTCAGGGTTTTTAATATATTGTGGTGACCCACTCCTCTACGCAGTCCAGGTACAATTATTGGTGCGAATCATAAAAGTTCAGGGTTTTTAATATATTGTGGTGACCCACTCCTCTACGCAGTCCAGGTACATTTATTGGTGCGAATCATAAAAGTTCAGGGTTTTTAATATATATTGTGGTGACCCACTCCTCTACGCAGTCCAGGTACAATTATTGGTGCGAATCATAAAAGTTCAGGGTTTTTAATATATTGTGGTGACCCACTCCTCTACGCAGTCCAGGTACAATTATTGGTGCGAATCATAAAAGTTCAGGGTTTTTAATATATTGTGGTGACCCACTCCTCTACGCAGTCCAGGTACATTTATTGGTGCGAATCATAAAAGTTCAGGGTTTTTAATATATATTGTGGTGACCCACTCCTCTACGCAGTCCAGGTACATTTATTGGTGCGAATCATAAAAGTTCAGGGTTTTTAATATATATTGTGGTGACCCACTCCTCTACGCAGTCCAGAAAGATACCTTGTTGCAACGTTTTGGACTAATAACTATATTGTGAGGTGTTCAGAATACACTGTAAATTAGTGGAAATGCTTGTTATTGAATGTTATTGAGGTTAATAATAGCCTAGGAGTGAAAATAAGCCCAAAAACTTGATTTTTAAACTTTTTATGTTTTTTTCAAAAAAAATCCGAATCCAAAACCTTAAATCCGAACCGAGACCTTTCGTCAAGTGTTTTGCGAGACAAATCCGAACCTCAAAAATAACGAAAATCCGGATCCAAAACACAAAACACGAGACCTCAAAAGTCGCCGGTGCACATCCCTAATATATATATATATATATATATATATATATATATATATATATATATATATATATCTGTATATATGTATATATATATATATATATATATATATATATTTATTTATAAATATACATACACACACACACACACTTTACTGTTTCCTTAAGGCAAAACAACTATTGATTGTGAAGACACATGCAGCACTCTGTACAAGCAATTAGTACCTGATTTAATCCGTTTCATCAAAAGAAAGATTTACCTAAAATAGCAGTGCAAGACAGGCGTTGGTATTACAAAGAAGACATGTGCCTGTTTGATATTACAGGTTTTGACAAGTCATCAATCAAACCCCAACTTACAGGTCTTACCACGCTACAGTATGTAGACTAATTTTATTATAGAAACAATTTGCATAGTCTGATGACTGACCCAAATTGCCTATTGTGCTAATTTAAGACCTCATTATCTTGTTTTTTTTTAAGATTGCTGATAAGTTTGAGATGCATTTCAGAAATATCTGCAGCACAGGCATTAATTTTCCCTTCTGTCATTATAATGTGTCATTCTAACTAAACAGTAAACTGGACCATTATTATCTGGAGAAAATAAGAAAAAAATAATGTTATAACTCACAATTAAAATAAACTGGAAAATAATTGGAAACTAAAACAAACAATTGTTATTTTACTCTGCTCATAAACACAATGAGAAGGATGTGAAACATTTATATCCAGCACTATATGCAACTCAAAAGGATGTGATAAATTTACATTGTACAGTTCTCTCTGCTTCCTGTTTGTAAACATTATTTTTTTAACCTTTTACATTCCTCAGTCTCTGACTATTGATACAAAGTAACTTTCAGGATACCGTTGTGTTTTGTTGTAGTCCTATTGGATATGTGGTTCATAAACTAGCCTCAAGGAAGGTCAGTACATAGGATGTGCAGTTTGAGAATAGTCATCTTGTCATCCTATGGACTGAACTGGATATTGGGCAAATATAATACTCAAGCAAAGAGTATATCATGATATAAAAGGGTGCCAAAGGGGGTTTGATATACCTAATAGTCTGGCAAATGTATGGAGGATCATTTAATAACATTATTTATGACTATTATCCTCAACCAACTCCTCGCAAACGTAGTTCTGATTTAACCTAAGAAATATAATTCTTATTTTTCTTTAAATTCCCAGAGCCAATATTTAAATAATAAACATATGCTTATATTTCCAAAAAAGATTGCACACAAGAAGTAGCTTCATTTAAAATGTTTTGTATTCATAATTAACATTATAATTGTAAAACTTACACATATTATAAAACAGTAAAGAGAGTATATTATGCAAACTCAACAGGTTTTGTTTACTATTTTAGAATTTATGGCATAGCATAGATGTTCATACAATACATTACATGCATTGCCTGTTTTATAAACATATAAGTTATTGTATGTGTAAACTATTGTAATAAGGGTGTGTGAATAAGCTTGTATTGTGTGGTAAGAGGTTGTAATATCATTCAGTGCCTATTGTGGTGTGTGTGTGTGTGTGTGATGTGTTCAGGTATTATGTGTGGGGGGAAGCTATGGGGGAGTGGGGGAGAAACTGTGCTCCATTTTAAGTATTCAACAAAACACACATTTCAGTCTTCCACATACATTTCACAACAACATAAGCAAATCTGGACCAAAACTATATGCACACACTATCCACATTCCACCTATCTCACATGGAAACTTTTACCATTACAACTACTATACTATATATCTCACACAGGAGCCATTTTGTCTAATAATGGTGATCACATTAACTTACAATGGCAGCCATATTGAAGGCATAGAGGGATTAGATCAACCTCCATTTTCTCTATTATCTGCAATTCAGCCTCCTCTAAACTAGAGATGAGCGCACTCGGATTTCTGAAATCCGAGCCCACCCGAACGTTGCCGATCCGAGTCGGATCCGAGACAGATCCGGGTATTGGCGCCAAAATCAAATGTGAAACCGAGGCTCTGACTCATGATCCCATTGTCGGATCTCGCGATACTCGGATCCTATAAATTCCCCGCTAGTCGCCGCCATCTTCACTCGGGCATTGATCAGGGTAGAGGGAGGGTGTGTTAGGTTAGGTGGTCCTCTGTCCTGGTAGATCTCGTGCTGTTCAGTTCTGTGCTGTGCTGTGCTGTGCTGTGCTCAGTCCAATGGTGCTGTGTCCTGTGCTCTGTCCTTCTGAGTTCAGTGGTGCTGGTGGGTCCTGTGCTGTGTCCTGTTCACTTCAGTCCAGTGGTGCTGTGTCCTGTGCTTTGTCCTTCTGAGTTTAGTGGTGCTGCTGGGTCCTGTGCTGTGTCCTGTTCAGTCCAGTGGTGCTGTGTCCTGTGCTCTGTCCTTCTGAGTTCAGTGGTGCTGCTGGGTCCTGTGCTGTGTCCTGTTCAGTGAAAGTCCAGTGGTGCTGTGTCCTGTGCTCTGTGCTTCTAAGAGCATAGTTATTTCCCCATTATTCCCAAGTGTTTTAAAAAATAAAAAAAAGTTATAAAAAAAAATACAAAAAAATAATAAAAAAAATAATTAATTAATTACAACTAAATTTGCAAAACCAATCCTGCAGTATAAGCCCATTGGTACTGCAATATTACCAAGTTCAAACATTCAGCTGTAAAAGTCCAGTGGTGCTGTGTGCTGTGCTCTGTCAATTTTGAGTTCAGTGGTGCTGCTGGGTCCTGTGCTGTGTCCTGTTCAGTCCAGTGGTCCAGTGGTCCTGTGTCCTGTGCTCTGTGCTTCTAAGAGCATAGTTATTTCCCCATTATTCCCAAGTGTTTAAAAAAATACAAAAAAGTTATTAAAAAAAATACAAAAAACTAATTAATTTTTTTTTAATTACAACAAAATTTGCACAACCAATCCTGCAGTATAAGCCCATTGGTACTGCAATATTACCAAGTTCACACATTCAGCAGTAAAAGTCCAGTGGTACTGCAATATTACAAAGTTCACACATTCTGCAGTATCAGTCCAGTGGTGCTGTGTCCTGTGCTCTGTCCTGCTGAGTTCAGTGGTGCTGCTGGGTCCTGTGCTGTGTCCTGTTCAGTCCAGTGGTGCTGTGTCCTGTGCTCTGTGCTTCTAAGGGCATAGTTATTTCCCCATTATTCCCAAGTTTTTAAAAAATAAAAAAAAAGTTATAAAAAAAAAAATTATAACCAAATTTGCAAAACCAATCCAGCAGTATAAGTCCATTGGTACTGCAATATTGCCAAGTTCACACATTCTGCAGTATCTTGTGCTACATATAATGGAGAACAAAAATTTGGAGGATAAAGTAGGGAAAGATCAAGACCCACTTCCTCCTAATGCTGAAGCTGCTGCCACTAGTCATGACATAGACGATGAAATGCCATCAACGTCGTCTTCAAAGCCCGATGCCCAATCTCCTAGTACAGGGCATGTAAAATCCAAAAAGCCCAAGTTAAGTAAAAGTAGCAAAAAGAGAAACTTAAAATCATCTGCGGAGAAAAGTAAAGTTGCCAATATGCCATTTACGACACGGAGTGGCAAGGAATGGCTTAGGCCCTGGCCCGTGTTCATGACTAGTGGTTCAGCTTCACCCACGGATCTTAGCCCTCCTCCTCCTCCTCCTTCCCCCCCTACAAAAAATTGAAGAGAGTTATGCTGTCAGCAACAACAAAACAGCAAACAACTCTGCCTTCTAAAGAGAAATTATCACAAATCCCCAAGGCGAGTCCAAGGGTGTTGGTGGTTGCAAAGCCTGACCTTCCCATCACTATACGGGAAGAGGTGGCTCGGGAGGAGGCTATTGATGATGTAGCTGGCGCTGTGGAGGAACTTGATGATGAGGATGGTGATGTGTTTATTGTAAATGAGGCACCAGGGGGGGAAACAGCTGATGTCCATGGGATGAAAAAGCCCATCGTCATGCCTGGTCAGAAGACCAAAAAATGCACCTCTTCGGTCTGGAGTTATTTTTATTCAAATCCGGACAACCAATGTATGGCCATATGTAGCTTATGTAAAGCTCAAATAAGCAGGGGTAATTATCTTGCCCACCTAGGGACATCCTCCCTTATACGTCAAATGAATAACCTTCATAGTTCAGTGGTTAGTTCAGGAACTGGGGCTAGGACCGTCATCGGTACAGGGACACCTAAATCCCGTGGTCCAGTTGGATACACACCAGCAACACCCTCCTCGTCAACTTCCTCCACGATCTCCATCAGATTCAGTCCTGCAGCCCAAGTCAGCTGCCAGACTGAGTCCTCCTCAATACGGGATTCATCCGAGGAATCCTGCAGCGGTACGCCTACTACTGCCACTGCTGCTGTTGCTGCTGTTAGTCGGTCATCTTCCCAGAGAGGAAGTCGTAAGACCGCTAAGTCTTTCACAAAACAATTGACCGTCCAACAGTCGTTTGCCATGACCACAAAATACGATAGTAGTCACCCTATTGCAAAGCGTATAACTGCGGCTGTAACTGCAATGTTGGTGTTAGACGTACGCCCGGTGTCCGCCATCAGTGGAGTGGGATTTAGAGGGTTGATGGAGGTATTGTGTCCCTGGTACCAAATCCCCTCGAGATTCCACTTCACTAGGCAGGCGATACCAAAGATGTACAGAGAAGTACGATCAAGTGTCCTCAGTGCTCTAAAAAATGCGGTTGTACCCACTGTCCACTTAACCACGGACATGTGGACAAGTGGTTCTGGGCAAATGAAGGACTATATGAATGTGACAGCCCACTGGGTAGATGCATCCCCTTCCGCAGCAACAGCTGCATCAGTAGCAGCATCTTCAAAATGGCTGCTCGTGCAAAGGCAGGCAACATTGTGTATTACAGGCTTTAATAAGAGGCACAACGCTGACAACATATTAGAGAAACTGAGGGAAATTATCTCCCAGTGGCTTACCCCACTTAGACTCTCATGGGGATTTGTGGTGTCAGACAATGCCAGTAACATTGTGCGGGCATTAAATATGGGCAATTTCCAGCACGTCCCATGTTTTGCCCACACCATTAATTTGGTGGTGCAGCATTACCTCAAGAGTGACAGGGGTGTGCAGGAGATGCTTGCGGTGGCGCGCAAAATTGCTGGACACTTTCGGCATTCAGCCAGTGCCTACCGCAGACTAGAGGCTCATCAAAAAACCATGAACCTGCCCTGCCATCACCTCAAACAAGAGGTTGTGACGCGCTGGAACTCCACCCTCTATATGCTGCAGAGGATGGAGGAGCAGCAAAAGGCCATTCAGGCCTACACAGCCACCTACGACATAGGCAAAGGAGTGGGGATGCGCCTGAGTCAAGCGCAGTGGAGACTGATTTCCGTGTTGTGCAAGGTTCTGCAGCCATTTGAACTTGCCACACGAGAAGTCAGTTCCGACACTGCCAGCTTAAGTCAGGTGATTCCCCTGATCAGGCTGTTGCAGAAGCAGCTGGAGAAAGTGAGGGAGGAGCTGGTAAGCCATTGTGATTACACCAAGCATGTAGCTCTTGTGGATGTAGCCCTTCGTACGCTTTGCCAGGATCCGAGGGTGGTCACTCTTTTAAAGTCAGAGGAATACATTCTGGCCACCGTGCTCGATCCTCGGTTTAAAGCGTATGTTGTGTCTCTGTTTCCGGCGGACACAAGTCTACAGCGGTGCAAAGACCTGCTGGTCAGGAGATTGTCCTCTGAAGAGGACCGTGACATGCCAACAGCTCCACCCTCATTTTCTTCCACATCTATGGCTGCGAGGAAAAAGCTCAGTTTTCCTAAAAGAGGCGCTGGCGGGGATGCTGATAACATCTGGTCTGGACTGAAGGACCTGCCAACCATTGCAGACATGTCTACTCTCGCTGCATTGGATGCTGTCACAATTGAAAAAATGGTGGAGGATTACTTTGCTGACACCATCCAAGTAGACATGTCAGACAGTCCATATTGTTACTGGCAGGAAAAAAAGGTAGTTTGGAAGCCCCTGTACAAACTGGCTCTATTTTACCTGAGTTGTCCCCCCTCCAGTGTGTACTCGGTAAGAGTTTTTAGTGCAGCGGGGAACCTGGTCAGTGAGCGGCGAAGGAGGTTGCTTCCTCAGAACGTTAAAAAAATGATGTTTATAAAAATGAATAATCAATTCCTCAATGAAGTACAGCACTGCCCTCCAGATAGTACAGAGGGACCTGTGGTTGTGGAGTCTAGCGGGGACAAATTGATAATGTGTGATGAGGAGGAAGTACACACTGTAGGGGGAGAGGAATCAGCGGTTGAGGATGAGGACGACATCTTGCCTCAGTAGAGCCTGTTTAGTCTGTACAGGGAGAGATGAATAGCTTTTTTGGTGTGGGGGCCCAAACAAACCAATCATTTCAGCCAAAGTTGTTTGGTAGGCCCTGTCGCTGAAATGATTGGTTTGTTAAAGTGTGCATGTCCTATTTCAACAACATAAGGGTGGGTGGAAGAGCCCAAGGACAATTCCATCTTGGAACTTTTTTTTTTGCATTATATGACCAATCAACAGTCGTTTGCCATGTTCAAAAAGTAAAACCAAATTGCAACAAATTCAATAAATTAAACCAAAAGTAAAATGCCCTGTCATAATTTAAAACAATAGGTATTGTCGTGCTCTAGAACTACTGTATTGTTGTTTATATTTTATAAACACTACACTTGAAAGCTTGAGTCTTTCAGTGAAAAAGTAACTATCCATTGCACGAATATTTGCAACAGGGACAATTTAAGGGTTATGAAAGTCAACAAATAACACTTCGACGCTGTCTGTCTTTATAAACACTACACTTGGAAGTTGGAGGAGGTATTGTGGCCCCGGCACCAAATTTACTACCGGGGCCACTCCACTATGCAGTCCATATTTCGGTGTATCAGATATTAAACAATGGTGACAGTTGATGCCCAATTTTTTAATCATATTGTTGGCGCTGTAAAAACTTGTGTTCTGGGCCCACCACACTACTCAGTCCATACCCTTTTTTGGTGGAATTCTGACCCGTGGAGGGTTTTTTTAATTATATTGTGGCCTCGGTACCAAATTATGTACCGTGGCCACCACACTACGCAGTCCATACCCTTTTTTGGTGGAATTCTGACCCGTGGAGGGTTTTTTAATTATATTGTGGCCTCGGTACCAATTTGTGTACCGGGGCCACCACACTACGCAGTCAACAAAGATAGATGCGTATCATAGATAAAGTACATTCAGTGTTGTGGGGCAAATTGAAAAATATTCAAAATGCACTGTCATTATCAAAAACAAGAGGTTTTGACACGCTGAAACTCCAACATGTATATGATGGAGAGGATGGAGGAGCAGCCGTATGTGCAGTGTAATGCAGACCTGTTAAAGGTTTTCTATATGTATTTTATTGTGGTGCCCAGTGCCCACTACTCTACGCAGTCCAGATACTATTTTTGGGTGTAATGCAGACCTGTTGAAGGTTTTCTCTATATTATATTGTGGTGGCCAGTGGCCAGTCCTCTACGCAGTCCAGATACTATTTTTGGGTGTAATGCAGACCTGTTGAAGGTTTTCTCTATATTATATTGTGGTGGCCAGTGGCCAGTCCTCTACGCAGTCCAGATACTATTTTTGGGTGTAATGCAGACCTGTTGAAGGTTTTCTATATATTTTTTATTGTGGTGCCCAGTGCCCACTACTCTACGCAGTCCAGATACTTGTCACGGGCACTAGGAGTCTTTACCCAGGGATCACCAGGTGGTAGGCTTACCAGAGCAATGTAGATGGTAATAGGGTACTCTGGTAGCTGGGTGATCACGGAACAGGAAATGGTAACTGATGAGATGCTCAGGAAAGTCTATGACTAGCAGCACTGGTAATATGGAGGTAATAATACACGAGGAACTGTATGGACAAGGGCACGTGAAGGTAGTCAGTGGTCTGCGATAGCAAGTTGTACCACTGCTATAGTGAGGAGGAATGTCCAACAGAGACAAAGGGGTGATGAGAGTCAGCGGTCTGCGGATAGCAAGTTGTACCGCTGTCTGAGTGAAGGAATGGAATCCAAGTGGAGGTATCCGGGTAGTCAGTGGTCTGCGGTAGCAAGTTGTACCACTGCGAGGTGAGAGGGTACTGGAACAGGTGATACCGGAAACAGGGATCAGTGGTCTGTCATGAGCAAGTTGTACCACTGAATATATATGTGAGGAGGTGCACGGGGAGAGACTGCAACACAGGATATACACAGGCACCTTATACACGATCCACAGTAACATGCACAATATATATATAAATGACTGAACAGATCTGCAAATATAGAAAGTCTCTTGAAGTAGTCCAGCACAAGTTAACACAGTCAATGATGGCAATAGACTCAGCGGATAGCAGACTCCAGAGGAGAACCAAACACAGTCCAGCAAGATATGCAATACACCAGCACAGTCAATGAGAAGTATGCATACCGTGGTTCAGAAGCAGGCAGTCAGATAGGAGTGCAGCGATACCTGAGCGGCAGGAGGCCGGCTGGATGAGAAGTCCCAGGATAGATGAGGTAGCGGTCTAGTAGGTGCAGCGCACAGGTAAGTAGACCAACAGGGACACGAATCCACAGGAATCAGTAACACGTGGAACTGGACTCATGGAGGACCCAGGAGAATGGAGATAATCCAGCAGAGGAGTAGTAGATGAGATACGAATCCAATGCTGACAAGAGGGTAGAGACCAGCGGGACGCGTGAAGGCGTGGAGAGCGGATCAGCAGGAGATGGACGATAGTGCAGACAGCAGCAGCAGGACTCTGCGCCCACGGAGGTAACCAGGGGCAACCAACAGGACCCACAGTGATGGAACACGGGATGGCAGAGGAGACCAGGAGCTGTAGATCCAGGAGTGTAGCGAATGGTAACATGAGCAGTAGACTGGAAACACAGGAGAGCTGAGATGAAGCGGCAATGCACAGGGGTAGCGGATAGGAATCAGCTAACAGTCACAATGATGAACACAGGCGAGTTGCAAGCTGGAGACTGTAGTGCACGGAGGCAGCGGATAGGAATCAGCTAACAGTCACGGTGAGGAACACAGGCGAGTTGCAAGCTGGAGGCTGTAGTGCACGGAGGCAGCGGATAGGAATCAGCTAACAGTCACGAGGATGCACACAGACGAGTTGCGAGCTGGAGACTGTAGTGCACGGAGGCAGCGGATAGGAGTCAGCTCAGGAACTTGATGATGATCAGGTGAGTGGATGTGAAGTGAAGGCTGGAGTGCACGGAGGCAGCAGATAGGAATCAGCAAACAGCCACAATGGTAATAATAGCGTTGAAGTGATTTAGAAGACTGTAGTGCACGGAGGCAGCGGATAGGAATCAGCAAACAGTCACGATGATACAGTTGATGGTAGAAGTGGTATGGGAACCACAGGAGTAGAAGTGGTTTGGAAACCACAGAGGTAGAAGTGGTTTGGAAACCACAGGAATCAGCAGCGCTGAATACACGAGGAATACAGGAACACCTTCAGAGACTCATGGGGAATGAGACTCCAAGATCAGGCAACGTGGTGTTGACCACAGGTGCTTAATATAGGGAGTGTTGCCTGATCTGCCAATTGAGTTAAAGGGACATACACTGAAGTATAGGAAAGGGCTGCGCATGCGCAGACCCTCAGGATGGCGGACGGCCACGGTTCCTAAATGTCCGAGAAGAGGCACTCACGGTCCGGTGAGTGACAATACTATTTTTGGGTGTAATGCAGACCTGTTGAAGGTTTTCTATATATTATATTGTGGTGGCCAGTGGCCAGTCCTCTACGCAGTCCAGATACTATTTTTGGGTGTAATGCAGACCTGTTGAAGGTTTTCTCTATATTATAATGTGGTGGCCAGTGGCCAGTCCTCTACGCAGTCCAGATACTATTTTTGGGTGTAATGCAGACCTGTTGAAGGTTTTCTCTATATTATATTGTGGTGGCCAGTGGCCAGTCCTCTACGCAGTCCAGATACTATTTTTGGGTGTAATGCAGACCTGTTGAAGGTTTTCTCTATATTATAATGTGGTGGCCAGTGGCCAGTCCTCTACGCAGTCCAGATACTATTTTTGGGTGTAATGCAGACCTGTTGAAGGTTTTCTATATATTTTTTATTGTGGTGCCCAGTGCCCACTACTCTACGCAGTCCAGATACTTTTTTTGGGTGTAATTCAGACCTGTTGAAGGTTTTATCTATATTTTTTATTGTGGTGCCCAGTGCCCACTACTCTACGCAGTCCAGATACTATTTTTGGGTGTAATGCAGACCTGTTGAAGGTTTTCTATATATTATATTGTGGTGGCCAGTGGCCAGTCCTCTACGCAGTACAGATGCTATTTTTGGGTGTAATGCAGACCTGTTGAAGGTTTTCTATATATTATATTGTGGTGGCCAGTGGCCAGTCCTCTACGCAGTCCAGATACTATTTTTGGGTGTAATGCAGACCAGTTGATGGGTTTTTAATTATATTGTGGGGAACACTCCTCTACGCAGTCCAGAAAGATACCTCGTTGCAACGTTTTGTACTAAAAAAAATAAAATATTGTGAGGTGTTAGGTGTTCAGAATAGCCTTTAAATTAGTGGAAATGATTGTTATTGAGGTGTCACGGGCACTAGGAGTCTTTACCCAGGGATCACCAGGTGATAGACTTACCAGAGTAGTATAGATGGTAATATGGTACTCTGGTAGCGGGGTGATCACGGAACAGGAGACAGCAGATGGTAGAGAATGCTCGAGGAAAGTCTATGACTAGCAGCACTGGTATTATACAGATAGTAGTACACGAGGAACTGAATGGACAAAGGAAACGTGAGGGTAGTCAGTGGTCTGCGGTAGCAAGTTGTACCACTGCTATAGTGAGGAGGAATGTCCAGCAGCAACGAGGAGGTGATGAGAGTCAGCGGTCTGAGTTTAGCAAGTTGTACCGCTGTCTATGTGAAGGAATGGAATCCAGGTGGAGGTATCCGGGAAGTCTCTGGTCTGCGTTAGCAAGTTGTACCACTGCTATGTGAAAGGATACTAGAAACAGGTGACTCGGGAAACAGGGATCAGTGGTCTGCCTCTAGCAAGTTGTACCACTGAATATATATGTGAGGAGGAGCACGGGGAGAGAACTGCAATACAGAGTATACACGGGCACACTGAACTTGATCCCACGATGATATGCACAATATGGTAATGACTGAACAGCACTGCACAATAACACAAAGTCACAGGAACTATCCGGCAAAAGGTAACACAGTCAAATGATGGCAATAGTCTCAGCGGATAGTAAATTCCAGGGGAGAACAACTCAGTCCAGCAAGATATGCAATACACCAGCACAGTCAATAAGAAGTATGCATACCATGGTTCAGGAGCAGGCTGTCAGACAGGAGTGCAGAGATACCTGAACGGCTGGAGGCCGGCAGGATACGAAGTCCCAGGAGGGCAGAAGTGGTAATCAAGTAGGTGCAGCGCACAGGTAGGTAGACCAGCGGAGATGGGAACAAATACTCAGGAAGCAGTAGTATATAGGACTGGACACCTGGAGAACACTGAAGTGTAGAGATGGTCTAGACGAGATGAAAGCAGCGAGGCGTTGATCCGATGCAGACAGGCGAGTTGACACAGGCAGGAACACTGTAGAAGCAGGGAGAGTGGATCAGCTGGCTGCAGACACGAATAGAACTGAAGGGTAGCGGCAAGCAGGACACCGCAGGTACACGGAGGCAGCGGATAGGAATTAGCAGGTGCAGTCTCGATGAAACACGGGAGAGTTGAGATGAGCTGGAACTGTTGAGCACGGAGACAGCGGATAGGAATCAGCTGGTGCAGTCTCGATGGAACACAGGAGAGTTGAAGTGAGTTGATAACTGTAGTGCACGGAGGCAGCGGATAGGAATCAGCTAATACAGTCACAATGAAACACAGGAGAGTTGAAGTGAGTTGATAACTGTAGTGCACGGAGGCAGCGGATAGGAATCAGCTAATACAGTCACGATGAAACACAGGAGAGTTGAAGTGGTCTGGAAACCACAGGGAGTAGAAGTGGTCTGGAAACCACAGGAATCAGCAGAGCTGAATACATGAGGAAACACAGGAACACCTTCAGAGGCTCATGGGGAATGAGACTCCAAGATCAGGCAACGAGGTATGGAACTCAGGTGCTTTAAATAGGGCGTGTTGCCTGATCAGCCAATTAACTAAAAGGAACATGAACTGAAGGTTTGAAAGGGCTGCACATGCGCAGACCCTCAGGATGGTGGACGGCCACGGTTCCTAAACACACGGGAAGAAGCACTCACAGTCTGGTGAGTGACATGAGGTTAATAATAGCGTAGGAGTGAAAATAAGCCCAAAAACTTGATTTTTACACTTTTTAGTTTTTTTTCAAAAAAAATCCGAATCCAAAACCTTAAATCTGAACCAAAACCTTTTGGCAGGTGTTTTGCGAAACAAATCCGAACCCAAAACATCGCGAAAATCCGGATCCAAAACACAAAACACGAGACCTCAAAAGTCGCCGGTGCACATTGTATATCACCTTGCTGCCATAGTAGCTATCATCCCATATACTCACATTCTAGTTAGTTTGTAAGCCAAAGACAAACAATATAAACTATATATACTCCATTCAAACACCATAAACCTATTTCACTGCATCCCATAAATTGAATGTATAGTACCACAATAGTACAGGCCTGCAGAAATTAACAACAACATGGCCCATTGTCGGCCATCTTAACACAGAATCTGGTTATAATGCTATCTCAGATGTATACAATTTCTATTTATGCAATACAATCTCCATTATCAAAAACTACAATTCTCATATGCAACATCACATTGTCTTGCTTAACCTAACAAACTCTATTCATAACATTGCAAATTTATTACAAGGCATGCAGTTACACATGATAACTATCTTCCATTCAATTCATTCATTATAATCCCTTTTCAAATATTAACCATCTGTAAACCAAAAATATATGATTTTAGCCATCCTCTAATATAAATGGCCTTCCAGGCCACCTCACACATGCACAAACCTCCATTCTATTCAACTTACAGTTTCCATCAGCTGGGAGCTGGGTCCTCTTAGTGTGGAAGCAGAGAGAAAAGAGACATTTTTTGCCTTGTGTTACATAGGATAATACCTTTGATATGCAAATCCAAACTGTTTCTCAGCTACACACAATTTTAACCAGCCTCATGCTATATGAGGTGTTGGAGGAAACTATTACTTTTGTTCAGGGCCATCTTAACAACATTATGGGCCCCCCAGGTAAAGCAGAGCACCGGGGCCCCTAGATATAGATATATAGATGTATACAGATAGAGATAGATAGATGTACTTGCTCAGTGACCCTTGAAGGGTTTTTTTGCAGATTTTTTTCTTTTGCAGGATTAATTATTCTCATTAAGAGCTGTACCTATGGGGCCCCCTTGCCCGTGGGGCCCCCGGGCAGCTGCCCATCGTGCCCAATGGAAAATATGGCCCTGCTTTTGTTTACTAAAACTAATTCAAGCCTGGCTGAAACTGAAGCTAATATATTAGAAAATGGAATATCTTTATCACATGAAGTGGCTATTTATAATTCTAAATTGACAAGAGGAACCAATATGGATTCTTGCGAGATAGTGCTAGCCATCTTTCTTATGGGCAAGTTCATGTGGTGTGTCGGCATCTAGTGGTTGGAGTGGTTGTACCTGGATAAGGAGTTTACTGAGGAATATATTCTATAATCACTTATAATTTAAAGACAGAAGTTGCAGTGAAAACAGCTCAAAACAGATCAAGCTTAACTATTTCTTTTATGGTATAATAATGAAAAATACATATCATTTAGAGTTATAAGTAAATACAGCTTGTGACAAAACAAGTGTGATACGCTAATCATTCTGTTTCTCGTTTCTCACATAATGTGGATAATAGCAAATACTTTTTATAGCCCTTGCTTTTGTTCCCCAGCTCACCAGACTACAACTGCATTGTCCAATTACATGTGGCTAAGGGGACATTGTAGCTCAGTGTAAATATGTATATTGTGTATTATATATTGATGACTTGCAGTAAGGTTGCCATTCATTGTCTTTAAAGTGAAGCCAGGGGGATTGTGGGTAGGGACCAGGTTGCCAGGTGCTGGAGTAGGAAAACTAATTAGTGTCCATTGTTCACACCAGGCTAGTCCAGACAGGCCATCTAACAGGGGAGGTTCTCTGGAAGGACAGCTCATCTTCACTCCCCTCTCCAACCCCCCCTAGTCCAGCACTGACCAATGGTTAAGAAGAATAGACCCAGGGGTTTGCCCAGGGAGGGGAAAGACTGTGTAAATTAGACCCGAGATATAAGGAGCAACTCCAGGGGGGAAGGGTATTCATTCTGGGATTTCATTCATGAAGGTGCAAGATCTAGTTTTGAGTTGTCGTTCTCTAATTAGAGTCTATATATGCAGCTGAGAGAGATCCATGGGTCGTGAAGTCTGGACAGCCAGGTGACTATAATGCCTTAAACTAGTGGGGTAAGGGAGAGATGATGTGGTAAACCTGCCTTGCATTTATTTACTGTGTGTACATAATATTCTAGTGTTGTTTGTATGACAATAAATATACTGTTGCATTTTTATAACTGCATTTGCCTGAGTGACTTTACGAATCCTAGAAGGTACTGGGTAGACATCCCTGGCATAGGAAGGCACCCGTGGGTGGCCAGCCAGCGTGAAGTGGGTAGCATTGGGCCAGATAAACCCGGTATCTTCACACAGCTGTAGAGGGCAACACTTGTACCTGGACAAACCATGTTACGATGCAAGAGAGTTTTGCACACAGGACAAAATACTGCCAGCTTTTACATGTAGCATAAAAATATTGAATCTCTTTATTATGATATAGTGTTAATCTAGATGCTCCCCCCTCCCAACTCTATATCGGACTATACATTTTAAATCCCGCTCTGCTGTGCAACAAGGTTTTGCTGACATGCAAAATTGCACTTTCATGCTGGTTTTACACTCTTAGCTGCTCATGCTTAGCTGGGCGTATGCTCATTTACTTAGCATAAATTATGCAAATATGTACTATACTACACCGTGCTGCCCACAGCACTAGGGTCATGAGTTCGATTCCCCACCATGACCTTATCTGTGTGAAGTTTATATGTTCTTCCTGTGTTTGCGTGGGTTTCCTCTGGGTGCTTCGGTTTCCTCCAACATGCCAAAAACATACTATTAGGCTAACTGGCTGCTGACAAGATTAACACTAGTCTGTTTGTGTGGGAATTTAGACTGTAAGCTCCAGTGGACTGATATGAATGACATATATTCTCTGTGGAGCACTGTGAAATTGGTAACGCTGTATACATAAATGATGATGATGATGATGTATGCCTATATCTGTATGTAGATCTGACATTTGTGCCTCCTTATGTTTGCAAGGGCTGACTGTGGATTGACCTCTGAAGTTGAGAGGTGCATTTTTCATTGATCATATCTATATGATATTGGGCGTATTTTAGAATCTTAATACTTGCTGTATATTAGAGGGTTTTTAATTTAAACTAAACCTAATACATGTTTTACAATATTTTTTAAAAAATCTTTTCTTGTGTTTATGACCTGAATGGGTGAATGTGATGTACGCCAGGGAGGGATGTATCTCAAATGCCTCCCGCTCAGTATATTCGAATAAATATCTTTTACGTGCGCTGAATTTGAGCATTTTTTTAAATGCCTCTGCATCCAGCTAATGAGGCCCTGCACGTTTATGACCTTGAAAACGTTCATAGCTACAGGGATGCATACTGTTTTTATTTCAACCTTCGGTTAAAAATTAGAAATATATGCAAATTTTAACTTTACCAACCAGTTCTAGGCTGTGCGACATCTAAATTGATAAGTAACCCCCACAGTCTGACAGTGGCTTAAGTCACAAAATATTTCGGTAATACTCATTATTATTTACTGTTCCTGACTGTGAATATACACATATAATATAACAGAAACACAAGACAGTGCCCTGTAATTTAAATGTCTCTGCTTTGCATTTGAGCAAGATTCTTTACACCATAATGAAGAAGAGAATAAAATGAAAATACCCATTAGCAAACTATACTTGTGCTTGACATTGCAGAAAGCCCTCATTAATAGTAAAAGGATGTTATTATTAGTGGCACCATCCATTTACTTATGTCCACTTCTCATCTTCCGCGCTGTTTTTTTGATTACACAGTTGGGCAACTTCACCTTTTTGTCCTTGTTCCATCTGCAATCTTCATTCTTTAATTGTGTCCCTGTCTGTGCTCAATATATTCTGTAATTATGATTATTTTATTATTTTTTTACTTTGTTTTCGTTAGGTGCCAGAAGGACTCGCACTGTCTCATCACGCAGAATTTAAATACACAACATAGAGTGCTTTCTTGCTGTCGTGCACCATGGCATATGTTTTGTGAAAGAAGTTGCACAATGGACTGTGTGCTCTAATTTGTATTCTGGGTAAAACCTGTAGGGGGTGCTCTAATTAACTCACACCCCTAGGAGTAAGACAAGATACATACTTGCCACAGACACATACTGGACTATTACTTTAAATGCTTTCCATGTAGTGCTTTACTTACACAAATTGTCACCTCTAAAATAACTTGTACTGCAAAATACCGTTACTCATTCTATTGCCATGGTAAATCTACGTGTTAATCATGAGGTTGAAAATTGTGAATATCTGTAACCAGTGAACAATGTTACATTCTCAATTCTCATTCATTTAGTTACATTCTCCTGATGTTTGATTTTCTGTTGACTTTCCTCTTTTAAGGCCTGATTCATTAAGGATCTTAACTTAAGAAACTTCTTATTCCTGGACAAAACCATGTTACAATGCAAGGGGTGAAAATTAGTATTCTATTTTGCACATAAGTTAAATACTGACTATTTTTTCATGTAGCACACAAATATCAACTTTAAATTTCAGTGTACAAATAAGCTATCAAGTATTTGTGGGCTACATGAAAATACAGTCATTATTTAACTTATGTGCAAAACAGAAAACTAATTTGCACCCCTTGCTTTGTAACATGGTTTTGTCCAGGAGACTTAAATAAGAAGTTTCTTAAGTTAAGATCCTTAATGAACCAGGCCCTTATTTTGCAAATACATTGATAGCCAGAGGATAGATAGAGGAGAACTCACAGAGCTAAGTAATGCAACAGTGGGAACATTTTAAATTATGAGCATAAAGTGAGCACTGTAAAAGAGCACAGTATGTAGATTGGAGGCTTCCTTAATGGGGGAAAATAAGACCTACTTGTGTAGAATTGTGTAGACGGCAAATAAGAACCACTTGGCCCATTTGGTCTGCCCAGAGCTGAATTTAGACCTCATGGGGCCCTAGGCAAGATACTGGTTTGGGGCCCCCTCCCTGAAAAAATCCATAGCACTATATTTTCTTGCATAACATATATCCCTATTCAGGGGTTGGCTGGCAGACTTTAGCCCGGGGGAAGCAAGCATATACCACTGGCCCATAAGTAGCGACCCATTTTTAAATTGTGGTCTCACCGCCGGCCCTGAGAGGGCCCTCTGGGGACCGCTGGGCCCTAGGCAATTGCCTAGGTTGCCTAGTGGTAAATCCGGCCCTGAGTCTGCCTATTGTTTAACCTATGGTAACCCCAAGCCTATTTGATACTTAGTTCTTTGCAATATTATCCTTAAGTCTATCCGCAGCATATTTAAATTGCTCTGTTGTATCAGCCTCTACCTCCTCTGACAGGCGGCTATTCCACTTATCCACTACCCTTTCTGTGAAGTAGTTTTTACTCAAATATCCTCTGAACCTACTTCCCTCCAGTGTCAGTGCATGTCCTCGTGTTCTAATACTTTTCTTCCTTTGTAGAATGTTTCCATCATGTACCTTGTTCAAACTCTTGATATATTTGAAAGTTTCTACCATGTCCCCCCCTTTCCCTTCTCTGCTCCAAACTATACATACTAAAATCATTTAATCTTTCCGGTTAAGTTTTGTTGTAGACCATGCACCATTTTAGTTGCCCTTCTTATATTAATACATACCAAAGTGTTTAAAGGAAATTAATGCGCCCATACAAATTGTTTTCCATAGTAATGATTCACATTGTACTATTTCTTTTATATTTTGTATTCCCCCTTTTAAATTCTATTCTTGCCACTCTCTATAGTCAAATTATAATGGACTGAGCACATTAATTTTGTAATATATTGATCATAATTGATTGTAATTAATTAATTAATAATGCTAATTTAAAATCCAGTTCCATTGCCCTTTATGTCTTTTACATTATTTCATGGGGTTATATTGTTTTGGATGTTATATTTATTGCAATGTCCACTTACTGCTAACACGTTATTTTTATACATGAAATAAACCTTGTATTCATTCAATGACACAAAAACAAACACGCACAGAACATAGGTTAAAAGCTTTACTCAATAAATAAGACATGAAAGAATTATCAAACTAAAAACACGCTCTGTAAAATGTTGCAAGACGGATGATTTCAGGGATGTATTTGTACAACTAATGCTGACTGATGTAGTGAACTCTAATATAAGTAAAGCATTTCTCGTCATTACATAACAATATTCACATCTCCCATGGGAATATTAAAATAAAATAGCTTTTGCTTGAAATGTTTATTACAGCTCTCTGTTAAAACGCAACAAACAAAAAAACCCGAAACAATTTGGAGTGAGTTCTCCAAAATGGTACATTGTGCCCATTTAATGTAAAATTTGCAAAAAATAATGATGGACTGAACTTGAAGGTTTTCATACAATATATCATCGTCATCATCATCAACATTTATTTATGTGGCGCCAGCACATTCCGTACCGCTTTACAATTGGGAACAAACAGTAATAAAACAAGTAATACATACAGACAGAGAGGTAAGAGGGCCCTGCTCGCAAGCTTACAATCTATGGGAGAATGGTTTGATACATAAGGGTAAGTGCTACATCATTTTGAATATTTGTCCAGCTAGAATGCAAAGGTTACAAAGTGTTTAGTAGGCTGTATGTTCAGTCACACAACTATGTTAGTCAGAGTGTTGTTATCTTGTGTTAATTGTGTAGAGGGTGGTAATAGGGCAACCTAGGGAGATTAAGAGGGTGGTATAGGAATATGATAAGCTTGGCTAAAGAGAGGTGGTTTTCAGAGAACACTTGAATGTTTAAAGACTAGAGGAAAGTCTTGTGGTGCGAGGCAGAGAATTCTGTAAAATGGGTGCAGCCCGATAAAAGCCCTGTAACCGAGATGAGAGAAAGTGATGAGAGTGGAAGAGAGACGCAGATCTTTTGCAGAATGGAGGGACTGAGTTGGGAGATATTTTGAGAGAAGTAAGGAAATGTATTTTGGTGCAATTTTGTTGATGGCCTTGTATGTTAGTAGAACAATTTTATATTGGATTAATTTAAAAACAGGCAGCCAATGTACAGACTGACAGAATGGCTCAGCAAAGGAAAAACGATTTACAAGGAAACTCAATCTAGCCGATGCATGTAAAA